>NC_140943.1:48942832-49641053 GCF_014529385.1 Adiantum capillus-veneris | reverse complement strand
TACTGGTCACTCGGCGGTGGAAATTCTGGGGTGTTAGGGCTCTGGGGCCGATGGTTTGGGGTCCTGACGAGGGTGTTATTAGGATGATTCGGCTTCTTCTTCTTCTTTTTTCGCTCTCTTCTCTTCTCTCTCTCTCTCTACACACAACACACACACACACCCCGACCACATCAATCAATCTGAGCTAAGAGCAGTGTTAAAATGTGTCTCAACTTTATATCGTGCCGTTTTCTATCTGCAACTCTCTCACTCTCTCTCTCAAACTCTCAAGTCTCGCTCTCCCTCTCCTTCTTCCTCTCTCGTTCTCTATCCCCAGTCTCTCTCTCTCTCTCTCTCTCTCTCTCTCTCTCTCTCTCTCTCTCTCTCTCTCTCTCTCTCTCTCTCTCTCTCTCTCTCTCTCTCTCTCTCTCTCGGCACTCAGCTCCGTTGAAGGTGGTTCTGCAGCACGTGGGCACTATGCTTATATTTGCTCAATGTTCGGGAGAAATGTGTCTCAAATTAATATCGTGTCGTTTTTAATTTTTCAAAAAATGCTGGTTAAGGGCAAGGGAAAAAGGAGAACCCCGCCCCGAAAAAGAGAAAAATAGCTGGTTAAGGGCAAGGGAAAAAGGAGAACCCCGCCTCGAAAAAGAGAAAAATAGTGTGAAACCCTGAAAAATAAACCTAATTTTTAAAAATTTCGGGGCCTCCATTCGAAGTGTGCGCCGGCATTGTTCAAAAAATTCAGGTAGCTCACCGTAGCTGAGAGCAGTGTTTGGGAAAAATGTGTCTCAACTTAATATTGTGCTGTTTTCAATTTCAAAAATATGATGGCTAAGGGCAAGGGAAAAAGGAGGAACCCCGCTCTGAAAAAGAGAAAAATAGTGTGAAACCCCGAAAAAGTGAGAGCGAGAGGCCAACTATTGATGATGTTGATGATAATCTAGCTCGTATAGTAAGCAGCGGTGCAGCCTGAATGGGTGTGTGCAGTTATGGCTAGAACCATTATTTGAGAGTGAGGAGAGAGAGAGAGAGAGAGAGAGAGAGAGAGAGAGAGAGAGAGAGAGAGAGAATCGCTTGCAGTCACCCCAAAAGTGTGGGTGCATGCCTCGCAGTATTCGGGAAAAATGTGTCTCAACTTAATATGGTGTTGTTTTAAGGCAAGGGGAAGAGGAGAAATTCCGCCCCAAAATAGAGAAACTTAGTGGAAACACCCGAAAAATAGTGGAACTTTTTAAAATTTCCTCTTGAAAATTTCAAGAAAGGGAACTTTGTGTGTGCGGGAAAATGAATTTTCCCGCACACTGTCACCATGCCAACGTGCAGGCTGAGGAGCCCAACCATTCACATATCACCGTCAACTTGGAGCTCGAGAGAATTGGGAAAAATGTGTCTCAACTTAATTTCGTGCCGTTTTCGATTTCGAAAATGCTGATTGAGGGCAAGGGAAAAAGGAGAAACCTTGCCCTGAAAAATAAAATTAGTGTGAAATGCCAAAATATAAACCTAGTTTTTAAGCTTAATAGCGTGCCGTTTTCAATTTCTAAAATGCTGGTTGAGCGCAAGGGTAAAAGGAGAAATTCCGCTCCAAAATAGAGGAAAATAGTGTAAAAACCTAAAAAATTCACCTAATTTTTAAAAATTTCCTCTTGGAAAATCCCGAAAACTGCACGGCCGCCTGTAGCAGGATCTCTCTCTCTCTCTCTCTCTCTCTCTCTCTCTCTCTCTCTCTCTCTCTGTGTGTGTGTGTGTGTGTGTGTGTGTGTGTGTGTGTGTGTGTGTATCCTGTGCCGTAGCGCCGCTGCTCATTGAATTTGCTTGGGCCCTGCACGCACTGTGCGTGGATTTGAAGTCCAGGGCTCCAGGCCCTACTCTCTCTCTCTCTCTCTCTCTCTCTCTCTCTCTCTCTCGCTCGCTCTCTCTCTCTCTCTCTCTCTCTCTCTCTCTCTCTCTCTCTCTCTCTCTCTCTCTCTCGCTCTCTCTCTCTCTTCTCGGAACGAGGTAATCGAACCCATTGCTACATCCTTGAGCCCATCCCGTTGAGTGCGATCCGCACCATTGCCTCCATTCGTCTTAGCTCCCATTCTCTACGCTGCGAGACAGGACGTTGGGGCACTGGCGAGGAGTGTCATCGACTTTGCACCTTATGCCCTCGTCAAGTGCGAGAGAGTGAGTACCACACACTACTTGAGTGCTCAGGTTTTGACCACATTAGGTCCTCTTTTCCCCATATATTCAGCCATGATCTCTCCCTACATACCTTCCTCTCCCAACCACGATGTGGACTCTCTATTGCGACGCTCATTTCAGCCATTTTTGAGCATCGAGAGTCACTTATGAACTCCACTCACACCACGTGACATGTTCATTTGGTCCCATAGGTCATATTTGACCTCCCAGGACGATAATAGAACGATCTCTCTCTCTCTCTCTCTCTCTCTCTCTCTCTCTCTCTCTCTCTCTCGCGACCGGACCAAGCTGTCTCAGTGTCTACTCTGTCACGTCGCGCGCAAGGCACACAGGCTTGGAACTTGCCGGATGAACGTCCTTTCGCCATGTGTCGAGGGGGGGAGCTGGAATTCCATCCCCCATTATCTATTAGTATAGATTGGGGTAGTTTCCTACGATGTTAAAATTATCTTCTTCTTCTTCTTCTCTCTCTCTCTCTCTCTCTCAATCACACCCGACCACATCAATCAATCTGAGCTAAGAGCAGTGTTCCGGAAAAATGTTGCTCAACTTAATATCGTGCCGTTTTCTATCTGCAACTCTCACTCTCTCTCTCAAACTCTCCCTTCTCGCTCTCCCTCTCCTTCTTCCTCTCTCGTTCTCTATCCCCAGTCTCTCTCTCTCTCTCTCTCTCTCTCTCTCTCTCTCTCTCTCTCTCTCTCTCTCTCTCTCGGCACTCAGCTCCGTTGAAGGTGGTTCTGCAACACGTGGGCACTATGCTTACATTTGCTCAATGTTCGGGAAAAATGTGTCTGAAATTAAAATCGTGTCGTTTTTAATTTCAAAAAAAGCCTGGTTAAGGGCAAGGGAAAAAGGAGAACCCCGCCCCGAAAAAGAGAAAAATAGTGTGAAACCTGGAAAAATAAACCTAATTTCTAAAAATTTCGGGGCCGGCATTCGAAGTGTGTGTCGGCATTGTTCAACAACTTCAGGTAGCTCACCGTAGCTGAGAGCAGTGTTTGGGAAAAATGTGTCTCAACTGAATATCGGGTTGTTTTCAATTTCAAAAATATGACGGTTAAGGGCAAGGGAAAAAGGAGAAACCCCGCCCTGAAAAAGAGAAAAATAGTGTGAAACACCGAAAAAGTGAGAGCGAGAGGCCAACTATTGATGATGTTGATGATAATCTAGCTCGTATAGTAAGCAGCGGTGCAGCCTGAAAGGGTGTGTGCAGTTATGGCTAGAACCATTATTGAAGAGAGAGAGAGAGAGAGAGAGAGAGAGAGAGAGAGAGAGAGAATCGCTTGCAGTCACCCCAAAAGTGTGGGTGCATGCCTCGCAGTGTTCGGGAAAAATGTGTCTCAACTTAATATGGTGTTGTTTTAAGGCAAGGGGAAGAGGAGAAATTCCGCCCCATAATAGAGAAACTTAGTGGAAACACCCGAAAAATAGTGGAACTTTTCAAAATTTCCTCTTGAAAAATTCAAAAAAGGGGACGTTGTGTGTGCGGGAAAATGAATTTTCCCGAACACCCGTCACCATGCCGACGTGCAGGCTGAGGAGTCCAACCATTCACATATCACCGTCAACTTGGACCTCGAGAGAGAATCGGAAAAAACGTGTCTCAACTTAATTTCGTGCCGTTTTCGATTTCGGAAATGCCGATTGAGGGCAAGGGAAAAAGGAGAAACCTCGCCCCGAAAAATAAAATTAGTGTGAAATGCCAAAATATAAACCTAATTTTTAAGCTTAATATCGTGCCGTTTTCAATTTCTAAAAGCCGGTTGAGCGCAAGGGTAAAAGGAGAAATTCCGCGCCAAAATAGCAAAAAAAAGTGTAAAAACCTAAAAAATTCACCTAATTTTGAAAAATTTCCTCTTGGCAAATCCCGAAAACTGCACGGCCGCCTGTAGCAGGATCTCTCTCTCTCTCTCTCTCCCCCTCTCTCTCTCTGTATCCTATGCCACAGCGCCACTGCTTATTGAATTTGCTTGGGCCCTGCACGCACTGTGCGTGGATTTGAAGTCCAGGGCTCCAGTCCAGCTCCAGGCCCTACTCTCTCTCTCTCTCTCTCTCTCTCTCTCTCTCTCTCTCTCTCTCTCTCTCTCTCTCTCTCTCTCGCGACCAGACCAAGCTGTCTCGCTGTCTACTCTGTCACGTCGCACGCAAGGCACACAGGTTTGGAAGTTGTCGGATGAACGTCCTTTCGCCACGTGTCTTGGGGGGGAGCCAGAATTCCCTCCCCCATTATCTATTAGTATAGATTAGGATAGTTTCCTACGATGTTAAAATTATCTTCTTCTTCTTCTTCTTCTCTCTCTCTCTCTCTCTCTCTCCTCTCTCTCTCTCTCTCTCTCTCTCTCTCTCAATCACACCCGACCACATCAATCAATCTGAGCTAAGAGCAGTGTTTCGGGAAAATGTGTCTCAACTTAATATGGTGTTGTTTTAAGGCAAGGGGAAGAGGAGAAATTCCGCCCCAAAATAGAGAAACTTAGTGGAAACACCCGAAAAATAGTGGAAGTTTTTAAAATTTCCTCTTGAAAAATTCAAGAAAGGGAACTTTGTGTGTGCGGGAAAATGAATTTTCCTGCACACCCGTCACCATGCCGGCGTGCAGGCTGAGGAGCCCAACATTCACATATCACCGTCAACTTGGAGCTCGAGAGAGAATTGGGAAAAATGTGTCTCAACTTAATTTCGTGCCGTTTTCGATTTCGAAAATGCTGATTGAGGGCAAGGGAAAAAGGAGAAACCTCGCCCCGAAAAATAAAATTAGTGTGAAATGCCAAAATATAAACTTAATTTTTAAGCTTAATATCGTGCCATTTTCAATTTCTAAAATGCTGGTTGAGCGCAAGGGTAAAAGGAGAAATTCCGCTCCAAAATAGAGGAAAATAGTGTAAAAACCTAATAAATTCACCTAATTTTTAAAAATTTCCTCTTGGCAAATCCCGAAAACTGTACGGCCGCCTGTAGCAGGATCTCTCTCTCTCTCTCCCTCTCTCTCTCTCTCTCTCTCTGTACCTATGCCGCAGCGCCGCTGCTCATTGAATTTGCTTGGGCCCTGCACGCACTGTGTGTGGATTTGAAGTCCAGAGCTCCAGGCCCTACTCTCTCTCTCTCTCTCCCTCTCTCTTTGGAACCGGACCAAGCTGTCTCGCTGTCTACTCTGTCACGTCGCGCGCAAGGCACACAGGCTTGGAAGTTGTCGGATGAACGTCCTTTCGCCACGGTTTGGGGGGGGGGGGGGGGGGGGGGGGCGGAATTCCCTCCGCGATTATCTATTAGTATAGATTTTGCAAAACATTTGATTTGATTATTTCCATGTTCATGCTTGGGGTATATAGACTAAGCAAGGCAATCTTAGATGCGATTCTAGGAATAATGAGATTGTTTGCTAAATTTTTACCAAGTGAATTTCGTGGGACAGCTTCGAAGTGGTCACTGCTCGCTTTTATTTTTGGCATGCCCAAAGGGAAAAGGCCATAGAGATGGCTTCTCTTTTTGGTTGGCTAAAAAATAAAATTGAATTTTTGGATTGAAATTTTTTGTGATTGGATTCTGAAGCTAATGGGTGATTATTGCATGGTTTGAGCTGTAACGGGGATGATCGTGGGAGCCCAAAGGATTTTTCAGTCTGCCCGAAGGGCAAAGCCTTATAAGCGACTCCTCTTTTTGGCTGGCAAAAAATATTAAGTTTTGTATTTTTGGGAGCAAAAATTTTGATTGGTACATAGGTTAGTGTGCACTGATAGGGCGCGCACATGTGATGGTATAACTCCCCGACTTTCCTTTTCCACCTTTTTTTAAGAGCAATCACCAAAATAGTTTTGCGCACATGATAATGAAAAAAAAGTAGTTTGTTTATTGGCTGCCTAAAGTTGGTTGCCAATAACCTGCCGCTGCCCTCGCGGAGGCTGAGGCTGGAGTCCTGCAGTTTATATTTCCCTCTACTTTGCAAGACCTTGGTGCACTCCATATCCCGCTAATTCGTTTATGCACCCTCTTCGCTTTTCTTGATACAACCCACAAAGAGAGAGAGAGAGAGAGAGAGAGAGAGAGAGAGAGCTCTTTAGCTGATCAGGCTCACAACTTGCTGCACTATGTGATGCTAAGGAATAATGGTAGTTCTCTTTTATGGTTAAGGATCCTATATATCTGCAAGAAACTCCTTCTGTAGATGCAATTCCACCTGCAGTGTCAGGCCAATATTTCACATATAATTTAAGCTATAGTTGTACTACCTTCAATGTCTACATGGTGCAGTTCAAAGACTAGTGGTGCATATTAAGCAAGTCGATTATTGAAGTATCACAAAGCTCTCTAACCTTGGCTCCAGCTTTAAGCTCGGTTTAAGCAACGATTCAGCCATTGAAGCACCACGGATTTCTATTATTGCATGCAGTGACAGCCCCAAAATTATCCACCGTTAAAGAAAGGTTGTGCTGCCCTTAAATTGTAAACAATGAATCCGTTGCTTGCATTCTTTTGGATCACTGCGGAGATGGAAAGCATACGCTTGATAGCTACTCCAAGTGCAACATCATAAATGTTATTTATTGGGCTCTTCATCTTTCTCTTCATGGAATCACTAGCTACTTTCCATGAACACCTTGAGACGCTAGTTAGAATTCGCGAACGGTGGATCTTCCCGCACCACCACGCATTTTGGTCCCAAGTTCAAAGGCAATTTGGATTTGCGCGGAGGACTACACAGACGATCTCTTCACAAAAAGGTACTGTATGCCTGAGTTGGTCCTTCAAATTCTTTTAGAAGCTACTGTGCCTTTTCTTTCGTTGATCGATAGAGATAATTTTGTCCATCCTTCAATATACCCATAACAGGCACTAAGTTTTACCTTGCTTAGGCTTGCCCAGAACGATTCCACCACTCACATTAGTGATACCTTTGTGTCGGTGAATCGACTGTGCGTAAATATTATAACATCGCGGTGGGCATTCTTGCCACACGATTACATTCTCAGTACATTGTTGTGACGTCGTCCGGTGAACGGCTTGATCAAATTATAGCTGAATTTTTTGCCATCACTATGCTATTAAATGCGTGTGGTGCGATCGATGGCTTGCACATAAGGTTGGTTAGGAGATCAAGACGTCGTGACACTCCAACACAATATTGGTGTAGACACCATTTCCATTCCATTTTGTTGCAAGCAGTGTGCGAAGCGAGGAAGAAATTGTGGGATGTGTGCGTAAGCATGCTCGAAGGCACTAACGATGTTGCACATTGGAAGAGCTCTGCATTGTATAGGTGCATGCAGTCTCGACAAGTCCTCTCTACTCCAGTAATTACGTTGGAGCGTTTGCGCATCCAACCATATCTCCTAGCAGACAAAGGCTATGGTTCATCCTCTATGATGATCACTCATTTTGGAGAGGGTAACGCTCCTAGTCAGGGACCCTGGGATGAATTCAACCATCATATTTCCGGAGGACATGTTACAATAGAAAATGTGCATTATGAAGAACAAGTGGCAAATTTTGCAAAATATGTCTGTGGACCTTCGACGGCCTCCAACGTAAATATTTGCATGTTGTGTGCTTCATAATTTCTTGGCAGAGCATGGTGTGCATGCGATGGATAGAGAAGAGCAATTTGAAACCCATCCAAATATTTTGCGTGCTCCAAGAAGTGCTAGAAGAGAGCATATTCTAGGTCAGAGAATACGCAACATTCTGTATAGGGACAAGGCTGCCCAATATCAATTAGCAAATAACAATGCTAGAAGAGATTAACTATAGTTGTTAATACTTATCCATTCTAGTAATCCACATAGTTCGTACTTGCACTATTGCTCTCCGTCTCCATCTTTCTAACTCTCTATGATAACATCTCTATCTCTATCCGGTATTATGTAACCCCATCTCTATCTCTCTAATGCTATATCTCGCACTCACTATCTCTTTGTCTCACATGCCATATCTCACTCTCAATCTCTCACTCACTGACACAAACTGTCTCGAACTCTAACTATTACTCACTTACTATCTATCTCACAAATCTCCATATCACACAAACTCTATATCTCTCTAACGCTCTATTTGTCACTCAATAGCTCTCTATCTCATAGGCTATATCTCACTATGTCATAATAACTAATATCTAATTCTCCTAAATGATTTTCTCATGTCAAAGTGATCATTTAATATGGGGAAGTACCAGGGGAGAAAAAGCTAGATTATTGTTAAGGCTAGCAGACTGGTCATAGTAGGGATCCAAATGAGGGAAAATAGGGATCCACAGGGGGACCATTTGTAGAAGAGCAATGTGCAAGAAATGCGCTTCAAAGACCTAAGGTTTAGCCCATTAAGACTTCCAAAATGCTAAGGTTCCAAAAGTCAAAGGCTAAGTCCAATGGTCATTCCTTAGGAAAATTGGATGCTTTGTAATGTGCAAAAAGTCTTCAAAGACTCCTAAAGAGGAGGGAGCGAACCGTGTAAGTAGGGGATGAGAGAGAAACACACACACCACACACACACACACACACACACACACACACACACACACACACACACACACTCATGCAAGCCCCTTTCCACAAAGGGCACAATGGACACATGTCAACTCCCTAGTCTAATTGCCCACAAGGTGCATGTAAATCCTATTGGATGGCCATAGAGATGGACCGATGAGAATTAGGCTAGAGTAATCTAGTTTAATTCATTAAAAAACACTTAATAAAATAACCAATAAGAATTAAGCTCTCTAGAAGACTATTGGCCAGTCTCCCAAGGGGTCCAATGAGCATTTAACAACCCAATGGCTTGCCTGATTCCTATTGGCCAAAAGACTATGGGGTCCAATGAGAGTTTAATTGCATTAATTAATTACCCAAAGCTCTCACAAAAGGGGAAAGGGGGACACATGTCACAAGGCTATCACTTATGCTTCTTAATTATCATTGACTAGGCTTTGTAGGGTCCAATGGGGTGTCAGCATGAGTAAAAAGCATGAGGGGTCAACCGAGAGAGAGAGGGGCTGATTTTTTCAAGGCATTATCACACACACACACACACTCACACGATCTCATGTGTGAAGCAAGAAGACTCTCTATCTCCTTCTCAAGCTTTAATGGAAAGCTCATCATCTACTCCAAGCTTGTGAGAAGGCAGGCCTACACCAACAACTCTTGGCTTTGTGATGCAAATCCCACCTAGAGCCAAGCTTCAATGCATGTTCATCTCATCTACCATGCTAATTACTAAGCTATGCTAAGATATTATGAGTGATTATGCAAGGAGTTATACTTCTTTCTCGTAAGACTACTCCTTCTTCCTCTCAATCTACTCTCATACCCCGCTAGCTCTCACCATCTTCGAAGGTGTGTGAGGTCTTGGGTCTGAGACCGTGAGGGAATTGATGTTGTGTTTTATAAGTGTGTGCATGGTGCTTGAAGCTTCCAGCTTCATTGCACCAGCAAGATATTGAAGGAACACAAAGTATTGTATTGTAAAATGTCTCCCTTGATGGGGGAAACCTATAATACAAAGCCTTTTGGAGGGGGGACCGGCTCCATGTAAATCCGATCCTCAATTGTTGTCAATAGCTTAATTTCTCTCTCTTTTGAAGTATTGTTCATGCCTATCTAACTAGGTGTTATCCTTTTTGTTGCTCTCTCCATCCAAGCACTCTTGCTATGCTCATTAGGAATTTCTAATGAAATGCTCACTATGTCTATGCTATTTCCGCAAGTTACTAGGCCATTAAATGCTACATTGGTATCAGAGTACAAGGTTTCTCTTTTCTTGCTCAAGAAGGGAGGTCTTCAAGCTAGCTATAAATGGTTGGTATTATTAATTGCAATTAAGTAAGTAGAATAGGGATTCTTTAGCCTTGCAGTGCGCTTGCCTTTGTGCAAATAACATGGCATCACCATCAAGAGCTATGGTCTTAATAGTGGAGTCCTACGGGGCTTGCCTACGGCTTAACCACTATTGAGCTATTAGAAGCTTGACAGGAGCCGATATTGTTTTGGTGTTGAAAGACCCTCTCTTCTATTCCTTGCAATTAATGATATTCGAGCCACGGGTACAGGAGCTTGAGTGCTTTTCTAAAGGGGTAAAGAGGAGTAGCAACTAGGCCTTGAAGTGCCAAAGTACACCTAAAAATATTACACTTAAAAATTGTTAGAATGGCTGATAATAGTGAAGAGAGTGAAATTAATGTTGATGGCTTTGCAACTAAACCTTTTTAACACAGTACAGGTGATTGAGCTATAAACATTGAAATTTTTAGGAAGCATTTAGTACAATTGGTGGGGGATTGGTCCACTTGATGGACCATCCTCCACCAAGTGGATCTCTCCTCTGGGATGGGGAGGGCCACACACACACACACACACACTTATCTAGCGGACAATTCCTTGATTAACCCTTGGCTGACTGCTTCCCTCTTTGGTGATCTCGCTCTCGCTATCGGACGGCAGTGACTTTGTTAAACCTTAGTAACTCTCCTCAGGGATGGGGGTGGGTCACACACACACACACACACACACACACACACACACACACACACACACACACACACACACACACACACACACATAAACATGGCGGTCTGTTTATTATCTCGCTTTATCAAAATGGTTCTATAACCCACGCTAGGCTCGCAACCATCTTTGCTATTTACTGTCATGATAGGCTCGGGAACGGATTCTGTTTCACCTTCTCGTGCGTGACTCGCTCTTGCTATCTCTCATTGGGAAACACTAGTAGGTTGCTAGCCCACATGCTCTTTTAATGTTGACCACTTGTAATTGCTGGTTGTACCTAATCTATACCAGATTTGTACCACACCCATACCCACACACACATCCACACCCACATCCACACTTGCTTACTTAATATAAACACTATTATCCCTATTTGGGCCTTCTCCACTCACGAACGATGTATCACTCTGCGAGTTGACAACATGATCGATTTATATATCTACGGTATGCTTGTATATTATTGGACGTCCTTCGAAAATCCTTTGCTTGCGTATATGTCCTGATGTTCCTCACCCTTCATACTGACAGTACACTTGCAAGTCCAGGTACATTATACCTAGCGAAGTGTTTTCATACACACTCACAAACACACACACACACACACACACACACACACACACACACACACACACACACACACACACACACACACCTACACTTGCACCTGCTGTGAAGAGAGAACTCCGATTTTTCCCTTACACATATCTAGGGGCATAGCCAGCTACAACCCCTCTCTCTCTCTCTCTCTCTCTCTCTCTCTCTCTCTCTCTGTCTCTCTCTCTCTCTCAAGATCCTGAGAGGAAACTTGATCTTCAAAATAGGAAATTTCTTGGTGTTCTCTCTCTTGCAAAGCTTGATGGGTAGTCATGGACTCAAAAACTTGACCATTGTCCACTGCAACCAAAGCTAAGAACTCTCCAACCCTCTCTCTCTCTCTCTCTCTCTCTCTCTCTCTCTCTCTCTCTCTCTCTCTCTCTCTCTCTCACACACACACACACACACACACACACACACACACACACACAAAATGGAGATATATTAATGGTGCGACTTCTCCTCCTCATCACAAGTCCGTAGCCGTCTATGCAATCATTGCGGGTGGCCACTAATGATTGAGGAAGTTTTGGCCTTCAAATCACAGCCACTAGCACATGGCCCCCAACTCTTTTTGTAGTAGAAGTATAGTTGTAGATACATGTGACTTCTATTGTGAACTTTTCTCGACTGCGCGAGAGTCCAGTTTTAGCTTAGATCTCCACTTTGTGGCAGACATGCAAAGTTCCTATCCCATCCAATCAATGAAATAAATGACCACTATCTTCATGCACCAATTCCAAAAATGTATTTCAAAATTAAAAAATCTATTTAAAAAAAAACCTTAGCTTTTTCATCAGCAAAAGGGAAGGCAACACTAAGACCTTACCCCTTTGGGGCAGGCCAAAAAATGATCAAACATGCAAGTGTTATGATGTTTGTCTTGTACAATATTATATGCTTCCACCATGTTGTCATACCACATGTAGCCCTCTTCCACTGAATTTGAATGACTTATGTGCATTGAGTAGCTTATAAAAGTGATACTATTTGAAAGATGACCTTCTGCTGAATCCATTCAACAATTTAAAGCTTTCTTGGTCAGTACTTAAAGCACAATCTCCCTTCTAAGTACAAACTATGAGAATAATTTGAAGAGCTTGCCAAATTCTTTCATGCTTGCTCATTTTGTGTACTCTAGAGGTGTGAATCAGCGAGCTCGGTGGAAGCTGAAGTGCTAGAGGTTGAAGAGACGACACGTCAACAAATTGTCAATATCAATGAGGGTAGCGAATTAGGACATGTGAGAATGATGCTCACTTGAAACCAGATAAAATAGTTTTATGAACATGTTTGAAATGCTCTTATGATTTATGTTGACATCTCATCTTTCAAGACTTTTTCATCCCAATTGTCTTCATGTAAGATCCTAAGAGAGCCAATTTAGATACTTGGTGAATGCAATGCTATCATATCTTTGATATTTGTTACCATATACATGTCTTTGACTTTTTTCATCCCAACTGTCTTCATGTAAGATCCTAAGAGAGCCAATTTAGATACTTGGTGAATGCAATGCTATCATATCTTTGATATTTGTTACCATATACATGTGGTAGTGATGTGTGTGAACACACTAGGGCCGCTGGGGCATTTTTTTCCTCTTAAGGAGGTTTTTTCCCTCGTGCATTGTATATACGCCCATCACTCTAGGGCTATCTATCTTTTCATTGCACACTAAGTAACACACTCTCTATTGTGTGCCTTGAGCTTCCTTCATCTTCTCCAAGTTGTGTGTGTTTCTTTGCAACCCTAATTCCAAAAAATGGTATCAGAGCAGGTCACGTCCTCCCGGGCTTAGTCGCCAGCTGCTCCAACACACGCCTCCTCACTTTCTCTGATTTCAGTGAGCTTTGGCAAGCGGTTGCAGGTCGACAAATATTTTGGGAAAGATCGTAGAGCTTGGTTTGCTCAGAATTTTGATTTGGGCTCATTTCGGCCTCGATTTCCACTACAGGCAGTACTACACAGGCTATTTTGTCATTTTGTGCAGAATTTTTGTCGGTGCCGTTTTTTGCATAACAGGTGCCTTATAGTCTTCTACGGTTTGTGCTATATAGCACAGGTTGTTCCCGCTCCGTTTCTCCTATTTTTGGGCAGTTTTCACATCAGGTGCAGCATTTACCATGGCTGACAACAACAACACAGATGTGTTCAAGATTGTTGCTGCTGAGGACAGGTTGGATGGGGACAGCTACCCTATGTGGGCTTATATGATGCAACATGTTCTTGTGTCAAAGGGTGTCTGGAACATTGTGCAGGGCATTGATGTACATCCCGGTTCTGAGGATGTAGGCGATGTTGAGGATGTTGCAGGTCTTGCTGCAAGGATTGCAGCTGTTAGAGTTGTTTTGCCTACGGTAGAACAAGCTCGTTGGGATGTTAAAGATGCGCAGGCTCATGCATTGATTGCGTTGTCTGTGAAGCGCACCATTGTTCCTCACATCCGTTCATTAAAATTTGCAAAATAGGCTTGGGATATTCTAGCAGGTCTTTATGCAAGCCACAATGAGGCTAAAATTGCTTTGCTCCGTAAAGAGCTGGAGTCGAAGATTATGCATGAGGAAGATGATATGGACACTTTCCTTGCTAGTGTCAAGGATATCAATGAGCAACTTATTTCTGCAGGTGAAGTTATTTCAGACAGTTCCCTTGTGCAGACTGTTCTTGATGCCTTACAAGATTCTTACCAGACTTTTGCTAGTACTTAGAGACTTAAGGAAATCCAGAAGTTGTCAAGTTTGATGCATTATGCACATTGCTGTTGCAAGAGTCACTTTCCAAAAAAAACAGGACTAGACAGCGTGCAGTTGAACAGGCTTTTATTGCTTCTCAAAGAAAGGGTGGTAACAGCAATGCAGCCATTTCTTATGGTTTTGCTGCGAGTGGAAAAAATTCTGTTCCTAATGCTTCTGCTGGCAGCAATTCGTCTGGAAATTCTGGTGATAAGGGCAAAAAGAAGATGCATTGCCATTATTGTAAAGCCAATGATCACTTGATCAAGTGGTGTCCTAAGTTGAAGGCCAAAGAGGCTAAGAAGAAAGAGGGTGGTTCCACTGCAAATGCTGGTTCCACTACAAATGCAGCCATTGTTGAGTCTTCTGTGAAAGGAGACCGTGTTGTTGATGTTGATGCAGAATGGGCTTTTAGCGCAAAGTGCACTTACAAGCCTGCTGTCCATGATGCATGCTTGTCAATTGCTGCAGATTCACATGTGTGGTATTTCGACAATGGTGCTACAAAGCACATTACCTCACATCGTGAATTGTTTACCTCTCTTGAGTCTGTCCCTCATGGGAATTTAGTCACTTGTGCCAACAACGCCTCTTATCCAGTTCAGGGAGTTGGAAAGATTGTGCTCACTGCTGCTAATGGCAGTTCCTTCACACTTGTTGATGCACTTTATGTACCTGCGATCAAGAAGAATCTCTTGTATGTATCCGCACTTGCTAGACTTGGACTTGTAGTCAAATTTGTGGATGACAGATGTACAGTTCATGATCTCAGTTTTGGTGATGAAATTGTTGCATCTGGGCTTTTGTGCCGTGGGCTGTATAAGCTCACTTTGTATGACAAGTGTGGACAAAATTTTGCAAATACTGTTGCAGATTCAAGGGCTATTTCATATGCAAAACCTTGGCATGCACGTTTTGGTCATCTGAATTTTGCCAGTTTGCTGCGTTTGCAGAAATCTGATATGGTTTCTTCTTTGCCGCCTCTTGAAGCACCTGTCAAACATGTTTGTGAAGGCTGTATTCTGGGTAAAATGCAGCGTTCTAAGTTTCCAAAGGATGGTTCAGTTAGGGCCACATGCAGGTTGCAGCTTGTGCATAGTGATGTTTGTGGGCCCATGCAAACTCCGTCCTTGGGCAATTACCTGTACTTCGTGACTTTCATTGATGATTACTCCAGGCATGCATGGGTATTTCCGCTTAAAGCGAAGTCCGAAGTTTTTATGTGCTTCAAACAATTTCTGGCTATGGCTGAAAAAATGTACTATGGGCACCCTCCGTTCCGATCGAGGGGGGGAGTATATGTCTCATGAATTTAATGCATTTCTGGCTAGTCGTGGGATAAAAGACCAATGTACAATGCCTTATACACCTCAGCAAAATGGTGTTGCTGAGAGAAAAAACAGGTCACTGACGAAAATCGCACGATGTATGGTCAAAAGTCAAGCTTTGCCGCATTCTTTTTGGCTTGAGGCCATCATGTGTGCCACTTATGTACTTAACAGGTGTCCTACAAAAGCTTTGCAGTCTATTACTCCATATGAAGCATGGAATGATAGAAAGCCTTCTATTGAGCACATGAGTGTTTTTGGCTGTTTGGCATATGCTTTGGTGCCACAAGTGCAACGCAGAAAATTGGATGATAAGGCTGTCAAATGTATTTTTGTTGGTTATAGTGCTGAAAGAAAAGGTTACAGGTTGTATCATCCGCAAACAAAACGTATTCTGGTTTCTCGGGATGTAGTGTTTGTGGAAGATTCTGTTCAGCCCTTGCTGTCATGTACTAGAGACAGTAATGTAAGCTCATAGGACATTTATGACACTTTGTTGCCTCTTTTCAGTGGTGGAAACACGAATGTAAGTTCCAATGAGGCAAATGTACAGCCTATGGGGGTTTTTGAAAATGTTTTAGATTAGCCTATTACTGATGCAGATGTACATGATGTACTTGATGAGGAAAGCGCTGAAAATGAGTAGGCTAGAGGTATGCAAAAATGGTTGGTGCACACTTTGCGTGACAGTAAATTGGATGCACCTTTGTCTAGTTGTACTCGTTCACGCTCTCGCCATGCATCTTATGCATCAGATTGTTATGCTTTGGATGTGTCTAGCTTACATGATGTTGAGGAGCCTCTATCTTTTGATGAAGCACAAAATTCAGAAAATTGGATGGCTGCCATGCAATCAGAATATGATGCACTTATAGAAAATGACACATGGACTTTATGTGATTTGCCTCCTGGCAAAAAGGCCATTGGTACGAAGTGGGTTTACAAGTTGAAACGCAAGCCGGATGGTGAGATCGATCGCCATAAGGCTCGACTTGTTGCAAAAGGTTATGCACAGCAAAAAGGTATAGATTATGAAGAGACTTTTGCTCCCACTTGTCGTATGACTACTGTGCATTTTCTATGTGCATTGGCAGCTCATTTTGGTTGGGATGTACATCAATTAGACATTGTTACTGCTTTCTTGAATGGTGACATATTTGAGGAAGTTTATGCAACGCAGCCACGCGGTTTTGTCATAAAAGGACAAGAGGACAAAGTGTGCAAATGTAACAAGGCTTTGTATGGGTTGAAGCAATCTCCTTGTGCTTGGTATGAGAAAGATGACACTCATTTGGTCAAACAAGGCTTTCGTAACAGTCCAACAGAAAGCACATTGTATGTAAAGCGTGAGGGTGATGTACTTCTCATTGTGGTTCTTTATGTCGATGATTTGCTGATCACTAAACCAAATGAGAGACATATTGCTGAATTTAAGGCTGATTTGAATGCTACTTTCAAGATGAAAGATTTGGGGTTGTTGCATCATTACTTGGGTATACAGTTTAAGCAGTGTGATGGTGGTATTGCCTTGTGTCAGAAAAGTTACATAGAGACATTGCTATGTAAGTTTGGACTTGAGGATTGCAAACCTATTGCCACTCCCATGGAAACAAGTTTGAAGTTGAGTCTACATGATGTTGGCAATCCTGCTGATGTCACTCTTTACCAAACTGCTGTTGGCTGCCTCATTTATGTATGCAACACGAGGCCGGATATTCAGTTTGCAGTCTCACAGGTCAGTAGATTTATGCATAGCCCAGGGTCTAAGCATTGGCAGGCTGTCAAGAGGATTTTCCGCTACCTTAGTGGCACTTTACATCTTGGCTTGTTTTATCCCAAGGGGGGATCATTGCCGCCAGACTTACATGCTTTTTCGGACTCAGATTGGGCTGGTTGTTTCGACACGCGAGTGTCCACAAGTGGTTTTTGTTTCATGCTTGGCAGGTCATGTATATCATGGTTGAGCAAGAAGCAACCTACTGTGGCCACTTTGAGTTGTGAGGCTGAGTACAGGGCAATCTTCACACCTACGGTTGAGTGTGTATGGCTCATACGCCTTATGGCTGATTTGGGTGTTGGACAAGACACTGCCAACACTATCTACACTGACAGTCAGAGCGCATTGGCAGTTGCGAGGAACCCAGTTTTTCATGCTCGCACAAAGCACATTTAGGTGCATTGCCACTATGTCAGGGAGAGGCTCTTAGCAGGAGGGATCAGCAGGAGGATTTGTTACCATATATATGTTGTAGTGATGTGTGTGAACACACTAGGACCGCCGGGGCATTTTTTCCCTCTTTAGGAGGTTTTTTCCCCCGTGCATTGTATATACGCCCATCACTCTAGGGCTATCTATCTTTTCATTGCACACTAAGTAAGACACTCTCTATTGTGTGCCTTGAGCTTCCTTCGTCTTCTCCAAGCTGTGTGTGTTTCTCTGCAACCCTAATTCCAATAATATTTTGGTGCCACCTTAGTGCATTATCGCTTTCCAAACTCTAACCTATAATTAGGCATAGGTTATACTTTACTTCAACTGTCTCAAGGATTAGGTATACACTGACATGAATGTTTCTATCCTTGAATGCAGGATTGATTTATCTATTGTCCATATTTGGTAGGATTAAAATATGATGGGACAATTGCCTTAGACAAGAGCTCTAAGATGTTTCCATATGGCATTTGTGTAGTCAACCTTCATTGTATTTAATCTATACATTTTCCACAATTTCTAGCTGTAAATTGTAAATATCATGTCTTCATATGGGGTGTATTTGATGTTGTGGAAAATGGGCCTGAAGAAAGCTTAAAGTGAGTGTTGTACTTGATTTTCAAGAGAGTACCGTGAGCTCAAATGAGGGCTACTGGAGGGTTCCTTCTCTTGGTTCAAATCATGATTTTTTTGGGCAAGACATAAGCTTCCAAGCTTCCAAGGTCTTCTTCCCCTTGTAGTGATTATAAGAAAAAAATTGTTTTAAGCAGTCTTTAGCTTGTGAGACTTGGGAGTTCTTGTAATAGCAAAGCCAAGAGTTGAGCTTACTATCGCTCAAAAAGTAGCACCAACCTATGCGATCTTGGAAACGATTAGCTTGTTGATGCTGGAAATGATAAGTTTGTGGGCCATCAATTGTTGATACTTCTTTAGAGTATGATTGTGGGTGCATGTTTTAAAATGTTCAAACGCATATAGAAGACTAAGGTGGAAGCTATCACAATTTGCATTGAGATTGTTTTTGCTATCGGTTTGATCAAACCTATAAGTCCGGACCCCATTTTTGAAATGGTTCAAGCGGCAAAATTGAATTCAATGGTAGTCTATCCTTATTCATCGACTGCCCAATTTGTTGGCAGACATTGCATTGAGCTGCAAACCTCATTGCATCCAATCCCTTTGGGGTGTATTCCTCAATCCAAAATACATCACCATATAGGCAAAGACTCCCCATGCTATGATAATTAATGTTTTTGGTTGATCTGTGACTGCCATTCCAACTTGATTGTACACATTGTCACCATCTGCAAAAGAATACATCTATTGACTGGCCACGTCATCCAAAGTAGAATCCAAAAATGGGAGTGGAAAAGGATCCAACATCATAGCTACATTCAACTTCTGATAATTAACACAGATCCATAACTTCTTGTTTTCTTTGAGACCACCATAATCGGTGCAATCCATTGTGGATTTTCAATTAGGACAATGAATCCAACCTTCAATAGATTATTCAATTCCTCTTTAACTTGCTTGGCACAATTCAGATTCATGCGATACCTTGCCTGCTTGGTCGGACCACATCCTTCTTTAAGTTGATATGATGCCAATAAAACCAAGAATCAAGAACTTTCATATATGCATAATCCCATGCAATAGACATCCATTGATCAACGATCAATTAGCCATTGTATTCCGACAAAAAGGCATATTCCAATGAATCTTTCCTAAAAAAGTTTGTCAGGGGTGCTACCCTCGAGGCCCCAAAGTTGGGCTCTTGAATTTACTCACTATTGGCTTCTCCTCTTATGGGGGGCTTACAAATGTGAGTTTTTGAGAATAAAAACTACAAGGGTGAATCAGGCACCCCAGGTCGTGATTGTCTTATATTGGCTCTTGGTTGTGATTGCTTGCCTTTGGGTGGAGCCTTGTCCTACATGATTGGTCTTAGCTGTTCCAAGTTAAGCTACTACTTTGGTAACCATATTTGAGTGTTACCTTCATATATTCCTTGTGCTTCAAATAGCTTGACTGGAATCATTTGTTGCTTCACATGTCTTTGTTGGGTAGCTTGGTAGAAGCTTGACTTTGATACCCATACTCATTGCATTTGTTTTTTCTTTGAAGGTCTTTTCTTTTGCCTTTTGTGGTTGTTCTTTCTCTTGATTGAGGTGTTTGTCTTTTGTTGATAGCTCGACTTTTTATTTGTAAAAGATTCACAGTCTTCCTCATCACAAAATTGTGTAGGTGTTGTTTTATTTATGTACACACCTAGAGTAGCCAAGATTTGGTCCCATCCAAATGGCTCCTCACTAGATTCCTTGTGGATTTGTATATAACTATGGCCTTCCACATTGATCCTTGCCGTAACCTCGTTGTGCCTCAAATAGATGTGGTCATAGCCCCAATCTTGTACCACTTCAAGGTGTCTCATGAATGGACAGCCCACAATGATATCAAAATTATTGTCTTTTACCAAATCTACTATTGCAAATGTATGCTTGTATTCTATCCCACAAGATGCTATGACTATTTGCTCCAGCATACCCATAGGCCACTCTACATAACCATCTGCAAGTCACATTTTCATTCTTGTTTTTCTAAGGGTTGCTTTTTCCCATTTTTTGCAAATTTCTTTGGTGGCTATGGATACTCCAACCCCACTATTAAGTATGGCCATTGTTTGGACTCCTTTGTGCTCCAATGGTAAGGTAATGTTTCCTTCTTCTCCTTCACAATAATCTCCCACCTTGTTTATAGGAACGGGTTTTGCCTTTGGTTTGTTTTGTGTTGTTTTACCCTTTTGGTCATCTAAGGGAATATCTTGAAGAGGAATTTTTAATCCCATCTTCTCTAGATTTTTTCCCACTTCTCGTTATAGATGCCTTGTTTTCCAATGGTGGTTCTATCTAAGGTTTTATGTGATCATTTTTTTTGTAAGTTCCTTTGTGCTCAATTTTCCAATCCCTTTTGTGGATTCATATTGTCTCTTCAGGGACATCTTGTTTTTTTTTTTGCTCCATTAGATCTTGAGAAACCTCTATGAGATTTTTGCACATTTCTAGTCTTTGTTTCTAAACTTTAGGATGTGGATATGTTAACCATCTTTAGTCTAGACTCTGGTTCCTTTTTATTCTAGCCTCAAATGCTTGCAATATAGCGTTTAATGGCTTTAATAATTTGTCTACTAGCACTGCTCCTCCTAAAAGTATCTTAGATGATTTTCCTTTCTGCATTTGCTCCCTATTTTCCTTTTCTTAATTCGATTGCTCCTTGGTTTGTTGCAACTTGGATTTTGAGGCAGTTTTCTCTTTTAGCCTTTTTGTTCGATCTGTGACTATGCTGCCACCAATGTCGTTCTCCTAGTGTCCCTTCTTTTTTTTTCTTCTTGCAAGAATCTGCGTTCACAGATTGGTGCACAAACCTCTCTCCGTCTTGCGCAAATTTTTCCCAACTTTTCATGTGAAGGTGACTCTCGGCCTCCTACACGCTTTGCCAAGCTTCCTTGAGCATGCTCGCTCGTCCAAAATCCCAATTCAAGTATGCTCATGGGTATTTATGTTCAAATTCACCTCTCTTTAATCCCAAAAACAAGAAAAACAAGATTCGTGGCCATCGTAATCGGGTAGAGGGTGACGTTGTAGGAGGATGAGGAGAGGGTGATGATGTAGTAGGATGGGTAGAGGGTGATGCTGTAGGAGGAGGACAAGTACAGGGTGAGATAATAGAGTGGGGAAGGGAGAATTGTAGAGTGGAAAAGGGAGAATAATAGAGTGGTAGAGTGAGATAACTAATAACTTACAGAGTATATTTAAAAAAATAAAATTTTACTAAAATATCATAGCTATCATGAACACATCCTACAGCCCAAGGGCCATAAAGTACCAAGAAAGAAGCACTAATGGGGCACCTAGGCCCCCGAGGGCACCTACATGGGCATCTTGGCTACCTTATGACATAGGATTTCTCACTAGCATATTGGTCAACTTGGGGCCCTACGGCCATAGAATATCAACAAAAAAGCACTAGATGGGAACCTACGACACCTAAGGGAACCAAGAGAGACACATTGACTGCACTACGGCCTTAGGTCCATAGTGTGCCAATGTAAAAGCTCTAGAGAGGCATTTAGGCCAACTCAAGGGAACCTACATAGGCACCAGGGCTAAAGGATTTGTCATGGTGCTAGCATAACGATTCTACAAGGGCACGTAGACCACCCAATAGCCCTAGGATCATATGATCTTTCATTAGATTAGACATTAGGCAAGCACCAAGTGTCCTTTTATGACCCGATGTTGCTATCCTATAAAGTGAAGTACTTGTATGTGTGCATTGTACACAAGCATCAATCACCTTTTTATGAACTACTCGCAATTCAAATTCGAGCGGATTGTTCTTGATGGTGATTGATAAGTATTATTTAAAGCTATGAAGGGGTTAGAACCAAGCGAATAGAGGCCCTTGAGGAGTCTCTTGGGCCTCTGTTCGCTTGGTTCTGACTTCATGAGGCCCTAGGCTTAAAAAGGCTATATCTTGAGCTAGAGACGTCAGATTTCAACATTTTAAAGTACTATTCCAAGTTTTCTGGACAATTTGGATGCATCAGTGGTGTTTTTTTTTTGTATTTTCAAAACATCTCCTTATGTGTTTTCTCTCATTGCACATCACATCACTCATTAAGATTCACAAATATGGATTTTTGTGCACACTTATGTTGGGCTCTCAAAAAGCATTTTGTACGAGCATGCATTTAAGTGATCAAACAAACTTTTACGTATGTACTATGAGAAATAGAATTATAAAAAATTACTTTTGTATTTTTTGAGATTACCTCTCTCTATGTTGAGTTGGGGTTTCTTACAGGGCCCAAAATTGAGTCCAAATTTCTCTTAATGGGCAACTTTAGGCCCTAGGACCATAGGGTACCAATGGCAAAGCTCTAGAGGAGCATTTATGTCACGCAAGGGTGCCTAAATAGCCACAATGGTAGCCCTATGACCCTAGGGCCATATGACCTCTCATTAGAATTGTTGGGAGAGGGGGAGACCGGTTGCTTGGAGAATTCAACAATTCCTCACACATATCACCATTAGCATGTCACCTTCTCTCCCAAATCCAAGTACACACACACACACACCTAGACTAGACAACACACATGCATACACAAAGAGAATAGATTTGACAAGGATAGAGTGTAAGAGACTGTAAGCGATATAGACATAATTAAAGAGTACACAACATGATTTAGCATAGTCTAAGAGAGAAGAGAAGGGAATCTTGCAAGTGAATGGCCTAAAATCATAGTCCCAAACTCCATGGCACCCCTCCTTGTGGAGTTTGGTATTTAATTTATTATTTGAGTTTTGGGTGGAGGCCCCTCTTTTACAACTAGTCCACTTTAGTACTTGAGTGGAGCTCATCACTTATTGCATGTCCCCTAAGGGTGAGTTCTCACCAAAGCTATTTATAAGCATCCATAGTGGCTTATTTCATAAAAAGCTTAAAATACTGTGCAAGTGTGAAATGACCGAGAGGATTATAATTTGTCGGCGCCTCCTTTTCAACTCCCAAAATTTCAATCTACAAATCATCAACAACTCACTATTAGTAAAATCAAATAGATAGCACATGATTAACCATTAAGTGAGCTATCCCAATTGTAGTTAACCACAATAGGAGGGTGTTCAATCTTGTAACAACTCTCCCACCACGGATATCAACTATCCTCAATTGCTCAATAAAGAATCAACTGGACCGTGAGTGATGTAAAGTGTGGAGAAGGTCTGGGAAGTTGTGGAAAAACTTTTCAGGCATCCATTTGGCATCCTCTCTAGGGTGGCTTTTGAAAGTCAAAAGATATGGGTTATCAAACCATTTGCGTGTGGTGGTGGCCTTGTGTTCAACTATTTGTACATGGATGAGTTGTTCTTCTAGATCCACAAGTGAAGGTGGATCCTCATAAATGTGATGTGTAGGTAGGGGTCCTATGAAAGGTCTTAAAAGACTAATGTGCAATGCATTATGAATGTGTCAATGTGAAGGTAAGTCTAAACAAAATGAAACATCATCGATCACAAAAAAAAATTTAAATGGACCATAAAATGAGGAGCAAGTTTAACAAAAACATTAGTATCAACACTTTTGATCCTTCGTTTTTCAATGCAAAGCATAACATAACCACTTCCTTAAACTGGTGTGCCTTGCGGTGCTTGTTAGCATGCTTAGTGTAAAGTTCCTGTGAATGTTTAATGGCATAATGCACACTTGCATAAACATCATAAAAATTAGTAGTAAATCATCAACGACACGCACAACATTAGAAAGATGTGAAGCAAGAGTAGGAAGAGAACGACCATACACAATTTCAAATGGAGATTTACCTGTGGCAGTGTGAGTGGTGTTGCTGTATGCAGATTATAGAAAATGTAGCTAGTCATTTCATTTCTTGGATTGAGAAGAAACATAAGCTTTTAGCATGTCAATGATAATGCGATTAGTGACTTCTATTTGACCATTAGGTTCAAGATGGAATACATAAGTAAAATCAAGTGTAGTTCTAAGATTTTCAAAAATAGTAGTCCAAAAAGCACCACAAAATTTAAAATTTGGATCAAATATTATGACTTTAGGCAAATCATGATGTGGAAATATAACTTTAAGAAATATAAGTGCAGCTTGATGTGTTGTGAGTGTTTTCTTACAAGGAATGAAGTATGTCTGTTCAAAAAAACGGTCAATTATAGTCTAAATCATATTATGCTTGTGAACAGTGAGTGGAAAGCCAGTAACAGAATCCATTAAAATATGTTCCCAAGGTTTTCCAAGAATGGGGAGAGGGTGTAAAAGTCCCAACTTCTTACATGTTGCTGCTTTGAACTTTTGCCAAATCAAACAAGTTGAAACATACTGTTTAACGTCACTTTTCATAGCAAGCCAATAGAAATCACGACATAAGTTTTAAAAAGTAGCAACAAATCCTCTATGTCCATCATATGGGAATTTGTGCAATTCTTCAATGATCAATGTACAAAAAGGTCTAGTTACACACAATTTTTTTTTAAAAATAAAGTAAGTTTTCTTGAATAGTGTATTCCAAAAATGTGTGCAACAAAATTGTCAATCATATGCAACCATGTGTTTTGAAATCATCATATTGTGCATAAGTGTCAGACATAGAATCAAATGAAGTACCCGTAATGGTTGATAGATTATTAAGAGAGGGTCTTCAACTCAAAGCACCAGCTACAACATTTTCCTTACCAGGTTGGTATTGAATGTTGGGTCGAATGAAGGCATCCCACTTAATATTGAGATAGTAAGTACTTGATACTTTGTTGATCAGTTTTGATGATTAAATCAACAGTCACTAAATAGTGTTTCCAAATTTTCAAGGCATGTACAACAACAATGAACTATTTTTCATATTTACTAAATTTTGCTTCAGATAGTTTAAACTACAACTTTCAAATGCAAGTGTATGGTTACCTTGCACAAGGACTGAACTGATACCTTTTCCAATAGCATCATTGACTACCACAAAGAATGGTCTATCAAAATCAAGCAATTGTAGTACATGTGCATTAATCAAAGCATTCTTGAGTGCATTAAAGGAACTTTCTTGCAAGTCAGACCATGTATAAGGAGAGTTTTTCCTTAACAAGAGAGTGAGGTAATGAGATTTGTAAGCAAAGTTACGTACAAACTTCCTGTAATAACTGCATAGACCAAGGAAAGAACGAAGTTCATGCAAAGTTTTGGTTCTAAGCCATGAATGACTAGCTTCAATTTTCTAGGAGTCTACATGTATTCCCTTGCCGATACAATGTGTGCCAAATATTCAATCTCAGATTGGAAAAATAAACTCTTTTCAGGATTCATATACAAGTGGTTGCGTGCAAGCATATCAAATACACGTGTTAATTTTTCTTTATGATCTTGTTCCGATTTACTGAATACAACGATGTTGTCAAAGA
Source organism: Adiantum capillus-veneris (assembly GCF_014529385.1). Classification (NCBI taxonomy): domain Eukaryota; kingdom Viridiplantae; phylum Streptophyta; class Polypodiopsida; order Polypodiales; family Pteridaceae; genus Adiantum; species Adiantum capillus-veneris. The sequence goes on along the minus strand of NC_140943.1, from coordinate 49,615,544 downwards.
ATACAATCACAAAACCTTGATGGTAAATTAAAATTCTATTCATCATGGCTGTGAATGTGGCTAGTGCATTTGCTAGACCAAATGGCATGACAAGAAATTCATAATGTCCCGTTTGCGTTTTGAAAGCAGTTTTGTAGACATCTTGGTCAAACATTTTGACTTGATAATACGCTAATTTGAGGTCAATTTTGCTAAAGATGTTTGCTCCTTTCAATTTGTCTAACAGACCATCCATTCTAGGAATAGGGAATCTATTCTTGATGGTGATCTTGTTTAAAGCCCTATAGTCGATACACATACGAAAGGTTCCATTTTTCTTCTTAACAAGAAGTACAAGAGCTCCGTATGGTGAAATACTAGGTCTTATAAGTCCTCGATCAAGCAAGTCAATGATTTGAGTTTGTGTCTTCCTGTTTGCAGTCGGATTTACACAGTAAGGTGCTCTACAAGGAGGTTCACTACCCAGTATAATATCTAGTTTATGGTCTTCTAGGCGGGAAGATGGAATTCCGGGTGGAAGGTCATGCATGAAACAATTATTAAATGGTGAGAGAAAATCATCATTGAGGAGTTATGTGAAGTTTCAATTTCAACAAAAAATTGATTTACCAACACGAGATATGTTTTCCCTTGTTTTCAAATTGCTCTTTTGGCATGAGTGTGAGAGAGAAGTGGAAAATTTTGATGTGCTAGTGTTGCTTGGATGGAGAAATTTTGATTGTTATGAGTGAGAGACATGGTACGTGTTTAAAAATTAATCAACGGATCAAATTCATGACGAAATGGAATTTTCAAAATCATGTGAAGATCATACAATGGTGCTACTAGAAATGTATGTGCTTGTGTAAATTCACCAATGCAAACTTCAATAGTGACTTAGGTCTTGCAATTAAAACACTGATTATCAAAAATATATTTGACTTTGTGAGGTGAAGAAGTTTCAGAGAGAGAGAGAGTTGTTGTGCCAATCATGCAGAAATTACATCATGTCTACCATCATCATCTAAAAGTATGGTGACACTTTCACCCTTGAATGTGCCTTGCACTTTAAACAAAGTGTCAGGAGATATAAGAGTACTTGAAGATGAGTTGTCATCGTGATCATACTCAGTATCATATCCCTCATTGTTATTGGCTTCCACTTCATTGTCATTGGGATTATCATCTTGCATGAGGTTAACTGTAGCACCGTTGGGACGGTTGTTGTTGAAAGGTCTTTGGTTTGGATTTTGGGTGACTCCATTAGATTGGCCATTGGGTTGGCCATTGCTCTAGCAAGACCATTTGGGAATTTATATGCATAGTGTCCATACTGGAAACATTTAAAACATTTCACCTTTTTGTTACCATTAGAGTTTTGAGAAGGACGTTGACTAGAAGAATTTTGGTTGCCTTGCTGCTATGTGTTTCTGTTGTTGCCATAAGGTTGAGAAGTCATAGCAGAGTTGTCAAATTTGCATCTCTTGAAAAAGGTACGGCTTTGATGTTTTTTTGTGTTGAAGTTAGGAGAGAAAGAAGCTCTCTTGTTACAGTTAGTGTTAACAGTTTGTTCAATGTGAGAAGGTTGTTGACTTTTCTTCTTCTCTGCATGAAGAGCCAAATTAATAGCCTTTGATAGTGAATCTAGTTCAAACATATCTACCTCAATACAAATTTGTAGTCCTAAGCTAGATATATACTTACGCTTCAATTTCCTACGACTGACATGTTCAATAGATTACAATTGAATTAAATATTCTAAAAAATGATCAGTGTAGCCTTGTACATCCTCATTTTGACCCTGTCAAATTAAATCCCACTAGCATCGTGCTTTTGCTTTATACTGTGTGGACAAAAATTGAGGTAAAAACAACTTTTTGAATGCATACCAGGTACGCGGTCTTTCACCATGCTGTTTGGTGGCATTCCACCACAATGCAGCACTGCTGTTAAGATGATTTGATGCACACTTTACCATTTCATGTTCAGGAAAATCTTCGTCATGAAAATGGTCATCTAACTGACTAACCCATGATAGAACCATGTTAGTATCTTTAGTACCATCAGAATCCTTGAAAGTGAAGGCTTTTCTGCTAATTTTGTCTTGCTTTGAAGTAGGTGCAGATTTGATGCGTGCAAAATGTACTAATTTATCTTCAAGTTCTTGCCTTTGCATGCATTCATAAGTGAGAGATTTTTGCAGATTAGCGAGGTGCTCAACAATCGTGGGCGGCTCTGGAAATTGTGCCATTATTGCATGTTTTTGTTTCTTATTTTATTTTTATTTTTAAATAAATGAAAGTAAGTATATATGTATATGATGATATGCAAGATAATATTAAAAAAATGAATAAAGGACTAAGCAAAAATAAATGGATACTTAGCTTGATGATGGCGGGTGACATCTACCAATCGAGAAATATGGTGCACCAAACTAGTTTTGGTTGAAAACGATGAACAATTGCGCGATTAGTTTGCTGAGCAATTGTATTTTCACAGGCGTCCACTCTCCCGTGTCCCCAAAGCAATGCCAATCAAGAAATTCAAAATCTTTTGGCTATGGTAATCTTAAGTACACCTTTGGTAGTCTGCAGTACGGTTTTAGATTTTTTATTTTGCCTCAAAAAAGAAGTGAAGCTTATTAACGGAAGTAATTGATGATGGCTTGTTCAAGCAGTTTTGGATTGGTTCTTAGGAGTTTCATGCTAGGTAAAATGTTATGTATGTGAATTGACCTTGGGTTAGGCAATGGCCTTAGCATTTGGTGGGCAGCCCAAGAGACTTTGAAGGTGGTTGTGAAGATTGTTGATGACGGGAAGCACTTTTTTTTTTCTTTTCTGATGGTGTTCGACCGCTAATGAATTGAGGGGGGGGGGGGGGGGGGGGGGGGTGTGAATGGGCTCTTAGTCATAAAGATTGTTGAGTTCGGCAACCGACCAATGCTTAAATAAGCACTTTTAGTTAATCTACATGTGAATGCATGGGTGAAAAATCTTGGCAGCGAGCAGAGTTGTGGGACGACATTGCCGTTGGAGATTTGGGGAGATGGCGTCTTGTACAGGCTGGCTTAGCCAAAGTGCAAGAAGGCAAAATTGCTCCAATTCCCAGGGCACCCCTACTGTGACTGATCTAGATGAATTTGGTGAAGGTCGACAACGTGAGCTTTTGCATGCAAGGGGTGTTTCCCATTGCGAGTTAGAAGAAGCAGTTATAGGGCAATTCCATGCTTCGTCTGCCTTCTTCTCGGAATTCTTCAAGAGTCTCCAATTCTCTTCTTCCACTTCCACTTCCACTTCCACTTCCTCCTCTTTTCATTAACGATGTCAAATATGGCCCTTCTAAACCTTCTTTAAAACTCTCCGATGTTGAGGCGTATTCACCACCTGTTTAGTTTTTCTTCAAGATCCTTGAAAGCTCACGTTTCTTTAATTCTCGCCCTTTCGTCTTCACAATCCAATAGTTTAGCCCTTGACTTTCAATTAGAAGCTTGACATACCAGGTTTTGACGGTCCAAAAGCATGATTAATTGGTTGAGTTATCGATTATTCACCAATTAAGCCTTGTTTTGCAAATTTGAGGTTGAAATTTCAAAAATCGATCCTTCAAATTTGAAATCAGGTGTTGGATTCCTCGATCCTGAGTGCTCTAATACCACTGTTGGGGGAGGGGGAGACCGGTTTTGTGGGACAATTCAACAATTCCTCTCATAGACATCACCATCAACATGTCACCTTCTCTCCCAAATCCAAGTACACACACACACACACACACACACACACACACTTATCTAGCTTACAATTCTTTGGCTAACCCTTTGGCTAATCCTTCGGTACCGAGGTTTTGTGGCTACCCTACCTACACACAGGCATAAATACATTCTTTATGGCTCAACTGCCGTAGATACATATAGCTCACGCTCTTACGTATGTGTGTCGATAACTTATTCAATTAAACGTATCCTCTTAGCCTCACCCACATGTTTTTTCTATCATCGCCATCAACTCCCTTGATGATTCATCTTTTCTGGATCTGGCAACAATCTACTCCTCTCCCTACTTGTGCTACTGGAGATGCATGTGCTAGGAAATAAAGGAGATCCTAGAAGTGTCAATAAATAGCTTACCTTCCACCTTTCATTAAAAGCCTTACATGTTGAACCACATCTCTAAGCACTATATCGAGCTGGTTCATCTCGCCAGTAGATAAGGGTTTCTCTTGCGTTTTCAAAACCAGTGATCCCCCTTTGCGCCCTAATCTTGGGCATCCCTCATCCTTCATCGCATCATCCTTTTGCGCTCCTTGGCCTTAGTGGAATCCTGTTCCTCCCTCATCTGGTACACAGGAGGTACGTAATGGCAAATTTTTAGACCTAGCTTTCTCTCTCTTGGTATTTCTTGCACACTCATACGATGGTTCTCTCACTCTCTATTCTCTCTCTCTCTCTCTATCTCTCTCTCTCTCTCTCTCTCTCTCTCTCTCACACACACACACACACACACACACACACACACACACACACACACACACACACACACACACACACACACACACACACACAGGCTCAATGATCAGATTTCTGTGGGGACGAGCTTGGCTACTGCAGGAAATGGCCTACCTTGACAAACTATTGGGGCTTGTGGAGGATTGTTAGCAACAAGCTAACACGGACACCATTTTACGGAGCTCTCTTTGTAAAACATTTATTATTTTGATAAATCGAGAATATTGTAACTCTTATTTTCTTGGATAAACTCTGTAATTAATGAGCCGGGGCTACAAGCTTCCAGATTGTATCAGCCAGTCATTACCTAGCTTTGGTAGAACTCCAGATTATTCGTTTTGACCACCCAAAAACCTTGGCTAAGGTATAAAAGCCAATTTTTGTAAGTTTTTATAAGTTTTTGGATAAGAAATACACAGCGTTGCAATGCCACAAACGTCAATTTTTGTAAGTTTTTTATAAGTTTTTGGATAAGAAATGCATAGTTCAAATAAAAAACTAAGCATAGGCAGGGTATTGGGGTATCATTGCTAAGCATTTAGATGCATTCTGGGTCAAAAACGACTAGGTCAAAAAATCCACAGTTGTTAATAATCGTGATTTTGGAACTTTACCTAAAGTGGGGTTTGAGAGCATAAGCATGTGTGCTTAGGGCTTATAAACTTGTCCTAGAAGTTTTGTTATGTTTGGATGTCATTTGATGCTGTAACGGATGTGGTTTTTTTGCCGATGAGCGATTGGCTTTTGGTGATTTCAGTCACTTGAGTGTAGCTTGAGTTAGAAGCGAGTTGTTAGTTGTTTTTTGAGAGATTGACAACCTCTTGTAGCCTCTATGCACTAGTTGAGTCAGCTTCGTCCCATGGTTTGACAAATTAAAATGCGACTACGTATGCACACACACTAACCACACACCTTGTAGAGAGAGATGAAGAGAAGGAAGGCATAGCCCTCACACACCATGGCCAATGGTGTGAATAGAATAGATTAACTCAAAAAAGGGATTAGGAGATCTATCATCACACTAATACAATCTCACTCCACATAATCAAACAAAGAAGACTAATAAGAAAGAAAGTGTAATTAATTGTTAGAAATCAAGAGCTACATGGACATGGAAGCCCATGAGCCTCATGACCATCCACTCTACAAAGAGGAGAACTCACCCAAGAATGACTTCTCATTAAGCATAGGGCTCTTTTATAGCTTTGGGCCTCAAACCTTTAACTATGGGATAAAGTTGAGCTCTTTAGCCTATACTTATACAACTTTGGACCTCCTAAATGAGCCCAAGGCCCTATAGAATGAAAAGGAAATATTGTGCACTATAGCACATCCACAGCTTGGTGCATAATTGGTGTGGCCTGTGTTAGCCGCTGCTAACATTCCCCCCTTCCTAATTTGGCACACGTCCTCATGTGCAGGTGAAGCAAGACACGGTGACATGGTAGAAAGCAAGTCCATGGAAGAAATGTTGAGTTTCAAAACATAAGAACAAGTAATGAACGTCAAAGGCCACCAAGAATGAATAAAACATGAAGCACAAATGAACAATCATGCAAAGTGATTTTTTGCTTCTAAAAGATGGGTCAATCATAGTCAAAAACTAAAAAACATAAAGCAAAAAAACACTCAAACTATCATGAAGATCAAACCACTTGAAATTTCAATTTTATGCATGAAACACAAGCAATCAATTATGATCCTAGGCAAGTTCATAAACCTACTAGCCTAAAAACTATGTGACCAGTCTTAATAAATCATTCAAGTCTAGCATGTCTATGGGCTATAAAAAAGCTCTTAATCTATTAGTACATTATCACAGCTTTTTTGAAGCTCATGGAAGTTTTGTCTTTGTCATTTCATTGAAAAAGGTAAAAACACATCAAAAGGCTACCACCCCAAGGCAAGTCTAGGTGCGACTCTCGGCTCCTTGAACCCTCAAGAAGGTGTTCCAAAAAGCCTACTAGCCTACCAAGGCGACGGTGAATCCCTATCAGCCTAGGGCATCGGTTTAGGGCCTTGACCAAGCGAGCCAAGGTGATTCCCCTCGCCTGCCAAGTGCCAATAAGGCGCTATGCCTCACATAGACACAACATAACATAGAAATTTTCTTTCCATGTGTCTAGTAGCATTTTCGCTACTTTTTATTGACACTTTTTTTCTTCTTTGATTCTTTTTTTAGCACTTTTTTATTTATTCCAATATGAGATGTTTATGGAAATTGGACTAAAGGACTAAAGCCTAATCATAGCCCTAGGTCATGTTAAAAATGAATGGAGTATTAAGACTATCACTAAGAGTTTAGGACTAATGAAAAATGAACCTACGTTAATCTAAGGTCAAGGCCAATTACCTATGATTAGCACACATAAAATCTAATTTTTTGATGAGTTAATTTTCACAAAGCAAAGTGTTGAAACTTTAGTATGCCTAGCTTTTGAACATGAAAAAACCATAGCTTAGAAGCAAAAATTACTTAAGCCAAGCATAGAGAATGGGAAGATGAACAAAAGAGCAAAATCATGGAAGAATTACACCTATTCATGCTCTTTTGAGCATCCTTGAGCAAGCATCCCTTGTGTAGAGAAGTCTCTTGATCTTTTTATTTGTAGCAGAAGCTTTTTGAAGCTAAGTGTAAACACAAGCTACAAAAGCCAATTATTGAAATCCAAAAGCACACAAGAAACATTAATGAAAACCTAACGCTAGGGTCTTGCATACCCGAATTCGCCAAAGGGAAAAAACCCAAGGGAAAAAAATGCCTTTGGTTAAGCACATGATGCTCTTTAGTAGCAAATTTATGCATACATAACAACAATGAGAGAAAATATGCTTCTACATAAGCAATTTTTACAATTTTTACAATCTCTCATGCATGATTCAAAGGTTTGATTAATTTCTAGCTCAATGAAATATGGAAAAACAAGCCAAGGGCTGAAACTAATGCAACTTTTGAATGAAATGAAGTGGCTCTCGATAGCCAAATTTTACAATTAAAAGATCCAAACAAGTTGGCTAAACACTAGCTCACATGAAATTTTTAATTTCTAGAGTAAATTATGAGCTAGAGATGACTGCAACTTGATGAAATGAAAATGAATGGCTCTCAATAGCCAGATTATGTACTTGAAAGCTCAAAAACGTTGGGTAAACACTAGCTCAATTGAAAAAATTTAACTTTGGACCAAGCTATGAGCTAGAATATATACAACTTTTAATCCAAACAATTGGAATGGCTCTAATTAGCCAAAGTTTGCAATACATTGCAATGATGACCCCTCCTTGGATCAATGAAAGTTCAACCTTGTCACAACTCTTCAAAAACAAAATCAATCATTAGTACTCTAAGCAAATAAACATCCAATACAAGCACTAAGACTCATTTTGCTCAATCACAACTCAAATCTTAATTCTTTCTCTTGACCAAAGAAGCGCCATTTTAGTGCTATGCAATGATTTTTTTTCATTCAAATCAAGCTCTCAATTGCAATAAGCAATACCAAGCCCAAATTTTAGTACATAGAATGTCTTGAAGAAGCATTATTGCATGTGCAATATTGTAGCTCTCAAAAGATGCCCAACATATCACAAAGAGTTTTTTTCATTTGGTGCAAAGAAAATCTTTTATTTATGCAATGAAGTTTATTGATGCATAGAAGTGTTTCAAAAAACCATCATGCACACACAATCAATGCTTTGCCTGCTTTCTCTCATGTAGCGAGTATGGCATACATAACAAAAGAGACTTGGATCGGCCACGCAAGGATATGATCAAGGTAAAACTTGTTACTATAGTGATGGCCATCCCTGATTCGATGAAGAGTTGGCTCTGAAGGAGCCATAAGGATCATACAAAACAACAAGGGAGAGAATGCCCCAAAATTTATCATTTTTATGTCACACACCGAGGCGGTTCTCATTTTTAGCATTCCCAAAAAAAATTAATTCCATTTGAAAGGCGAGCTGAGTTTTGGCTGCCAAAAAGCCTAATTGCTAAATCATATTTAAATCCTCCCTTTCAAGTCAAACCATGGGGTGAGAACCTATCCTTAAGATTTTTATTTTTTTTATTTTTGGCTTTTTGTGTTAAAAATTTTGTCGTCTTTTTAAAAAAAAATCTTTTCCTTATCGATGGCGTGCAGGGCCCTGGAGTGGAGACGAGTAGGTACTGAGCGAGACTTGTGGGTGCTGGCTGGGTGCGAGCATTTTGAGAAAATGGCGGCCTGTATGTGAACAGTGAACTTGATGGCGGCAGCTAGGGTATTTGGGAGCCACGATCCTGTGTGTGTGTGTGTTTGAGGCACGAGGCAAACACCCTGCCTCACAGGTAATGCTTCAAAAGTTCAGGTTTGAAGTCTCCCTTTGCAGATCCTTATACTTGATCTCATCTTTAGAAAGGCTTCATCAGCTTGTGCTTGCCTATATCATTATCATAGTAATTCTATAGCTCATCTAAGCTCCAAGAACACCAGCCATGGACTAGACAGTAGGCCAATATCTAGATGAGATTGCTCTCTCTCTCTCTCTCTCTCTCTCTCTCTCTCTCTCTCTCTCTCTCTCTCTCTCTCTCTCTCTCTCTCTCTCTCTCTCTCTCTCTCTCTCTCTCTCTCTCTCTCTCTCTCTCTCTCTCAACCGGTTCACTGTGCACCACATGCAAGTTTCTCAGACAAAAATGCACTGCAGAGTGCATATTTGCACCTTACTTCCCCTCAGAGGATCCCCAAAGGTTTTCCAATGTCCACAAGCTCTTTGGGGCCAGCAATGTGGGCAAGCTACTTATCGAGCTGCCACTGTGCGCGCACGAGGATGCAATAAATTCTCTGGCATATGAAGTTTATGCACGCATGAAGGACCCGGTCTATGGCTGTGTGGGTGCCATCTCTATCCTCCAATGCAGGGTAGCGCAATTGCAAGAGGAGCTTATCGCGGCGAGATCTGAGCTTTGCAGATTGAAGGCACAGGCTGGCAATGATCCTCTTGAACCTCAAAAATGCAGACTACCATCCGAGCATCTTCTTCCATCATATCATAGTCAGCTTTATCAACTGAGCTCTCCCTACATTACCAGCTTGATCCAACCAAAACAAGAAGCTGGTAATGTATTGCTACAGAGTGTGTATGTTTGTATTGAATTGGCAGTCTAGACCAACCATCGGAACAACAGTTGCTGCAGCCCACCAAGTGCCATGTGAGCAAGCGATTTTTATGTGTGAGGGCACTAGGTGTGTGCATTCCAGGTAATGGGATGGCAGTTGGCAGCAGGCATCCAAAGACGAATCATCACTTTGTATGGGGTCTACACCAAAAATAGAGTGTGTGTGTGTGTGGGTATTTTGAGCAAGGGGGGACCAGCGTTTAGAGAGAAAACGGGCGTGTTTGTGTGTGTGTATATGAAGGTGTGGGTTCATGAAGGCATTCTTTTTGGAATCTTTCTTGACTGCAGTCCAAGTCTGGAGACCACTCGTTGGCAGCTGGCAGCTAGCAGCTCACTTTTAGCTGCAGTAGAGATTGCGTAGATATTGTATGTGGGACCAGGAGTTAGTGCAAGCTGCGAGTGAGGACGCCACTAGAGTGTGCTTGTGTGTTGAAACTTGCGAGCACCGAGATAGGCAAGTGGTGTGTGTGTGTGTGTCATTTTGTCATTATGCGCTTAATCTGCAGGGGCCAGAGTAGCGTGTGTGTGCGTGTGGGGTTCGCTATAATCGGCAGCCGTAAATAGGCGCGCAAGTGCCCGAGAATAGAGGCAATTACTAGCGCATGCGCTAGAAGGGGCCAGTTTGTCCTCATTCAAAAAGAACCCGGTGGGCACGTTACATGTGTGTGTATGTGAGTTTCCTTTTTTTTTCTTCCTTGCTTAGAGTATGTTCTCATGGACAAAGGCATATAAGGCCATTCAAGAGAAAAGAATTGAGGGAGGTTGGGAGAGGATCTCAGGTCTAGTTTCCCTAGTTCTTACACTGATATCAGAGCTTAGGAGTCTCTCTTCCACTCTCTCTCTAGGCGTGGTCACTTTAGGTTCCTAAAAGCAAGGTCTTTAGGTGAGAACCGTGGCCTTTGTGAGGCTTTTCCAAAAATAGCATTTTTTCTTGCCAATTCGGGCAATCTTTCCCGTTTTGGAACCGACTGTGTGGTGCATGGAATCAGGAGGAGTTTGGCTTGAAGGCAGCGCCATGGGGAGGTAGGAGGTTTGCCAACATCTCGCGGCCGCTACCGGCTTAGGCAAGCACCCACACACCACCTTCATCCTCGCGCAGTGAACGGCAGGCACGCTGTCTGTGAGTTTTTTGCTTCAAAAAATTCGCCAAGTTCACATTTCAAGGCCTTTTGGCCATTAGCTTTGAGACTTGGCCACTATTAGTGGCCCTTCTCACAAGCAAATCGGCGAATCAAGGCGGTCAAGCAAGCCAAAGCAAGCTACAAGCCATCGAAGAAAGTCCCTCGACCTTCACGGCTTAAGATTCTACTCAATAATTGCAAGAAATTCCAGAACCTGCATATTTTTTTGATTGCGACGAATTCAAGTGGCGTTCAAGCAACATCATAGCTGAAGCTTTCAATAATTGAGCTTCTTTTCAAAGGCGAAGCTTCAACCATCTACACTGCACGCGTTCAGTCATCTTTTGAACCATGGGCGATAGTGCGGAGTTAGATTTGTACGCCGCCGGTGCAAATTCTTGTTTATTCGACGGTTAAGTGCTACGACGCGCAAAGGGGAATTAGCTATACTTGGCAAGTGTTACCAAAATCAGATATTTTTTTCTGAGTAATTCTTTCACTGCACTGTGTAGCCATGGATTCGGATATCAACATGACATTCAATTTTGAGCAAAGTACTCCCGATCTTGCCAATGACGGCTCGTGGCCGGATCCTCTCAAGGAGAGTACCCACGATGCTACGACAGGAGAAGATACTTATGAATTGCTCGACATTCAAGAATTTCATGCACTTCAGACACGCATGACAGTCATGGATGAAAATTTTAAGGCTTTAAATGAAAATGTTACTAAACTTTCCACATTAATCATTCAATTAATGCAACAACAGACTAAGAGTCTTGCTGACACCCACATGCATGAGCACGTTGGAACACAAGGGCAAGGCCCAATTAATGAAACACTGCATACTCTCACTGCCAAAGAGGTAGATGATTTGTTGAAGAATTTTAAACCACCAGTTTTCAAGGGCGAAGACCGGGACCGCAATAAGGATGCAGTGAACATCTTTCTCAGTAAATGGGATGGAATTCACGCCTTACGGTGTACTCCGGATGTAGTAGGAGCTCTGCAAACGAGCTTAACTCTGGAAGGCAAGGCCTACAAATGGTGGATGTCTCTCAAGGAGAAGAACATCATACCACAGAGTTGGGCAGCCTTTGAATCAATGTTTAGCAAGGAATTTTTGCCTACAAACGAGGCCGATCAGAATTGGACCGCTTGGGATACGTGTTCCATGCGCCAATATCCATCACTCCTTGAATATATCTCTCACTATAGGGACGTCATCCTCAAGGTGGAAGGATTGATACCTTTCAACAAGTACGAGGGTTCGAGGTCTGACTCCAGAACTTAAGAAGTATGTCAAGTCTCAGGACCCTAAAACACTTGAGGAAGCCATAGTGAAAGCACATATTCATGATGACCCTGATGATAAGAAAACACATAACAATAACATGCCTGCTAGTATAGATAGTAATACACGCACTCAGTATGGGCACAATATACAAAAATTTATAGTTGCTAATTCAGATGCATCTAAAAAACACAAGGGGTCTAGGGGTCCTCTCTCTCTTGAGGATTTTGATAAGGCCAAGAAAGAGAAGCTATGTTTTCAATGCTTAGGAAGAGGCCATGGCAAAAAGGATTGTCCCAAGGGAAAATTTGCTGCCCAGGGGAAGTAGAAAGCAGTGCACACGGTGCAACCACTGCCTCTCGAGTCTTCCTCAAAGTTCTCTACAGTGGAAGTAACACACACTGAGGTGGTGCATGAATGCTGTCTCACAACTTCCATGTGGCAACAAACCTTTGGACCACATGAGTTAGTACGTATGCACGGATATTTGCAAGGGCACAAGGTGCGCATCTTGGTAGATGATGGTGCTACGCACAATTTCATCAATTATGGATTGGTGAAAAAGCTCAAACTGCCAACCACTATACGAGGTCATGACTCAATATGGGTGGTCATAGACAGGCTGACTAAACTATGTTAGTTTATTCCGACCAAATCAACGGTTAAGACACCGGAACTAGCAAAGTTATTTGTGGACAATCTATACAAATTGTATGGGTTGCCAAGTAACATTGTTAGTGACCGTGACCCCAAGTTTAATAGCCACTTCTGGAGAGCTGTATTTAAACGATTGGGTACACAAGTCAACCTCAGTACAACTGATCATCCAGAAACGGATGGTCAAACGGAACGGGTTAACCAGGTGCTAGAGGATATGCTAAGAGCATACGTCAGCAAAAAACAGACAGACTGGGAAGAATACTTACCTATTCTCGAGTTTGCCTACAACAGTTCTAAGCATGTCACAACAGGTTTTAGTCCTTTCATGCTCATGTACGGGTTTCAACCTAGGTCACCAGTTACGGTGGGGTTGGCAACCGAAAAAATCCAACAGGTTAAGGATTTTCTCCAAGACCACATGGATATGGTGAAACTTGCTCATCAGAATTTCCAACAAGAACAGGATCAGTATAAGAAATACGCTGATGAGAAACGTCGGCAAGTTACCTTCGAAGAAGGGGAGGAAGTATTTTTACGTGTGCTAGGACATTTAGAAAGTCTGAAAACTGGACCGACATCTAAATTATCTCCCAGATATCATGGGCCTTTCAAAATACTCAAGCGAGTTGGTGATCGTGCCTACAAACTACTACTACCATCACATTCTCGCATTCATCCGGTGTTTCATGTAAGCCGTCTACGAAAGCGGTTACATGGGGACAACAACGTCATTGACCAACAGGTTTTGGTCGATTACATTGAACCTCCTACTTTACCGCATGAACCTGAACGTGTTATGGATTATCATGAGTTGCGTACACGACATCATGTACGACAACAAGCCTTAATCAAGTGGAAAGACCGACCTGAAGAAGGTGTCACTTGGGAAAACATTAGTGTTCTTAAGAAGAAGTTTCCCACTTTTGTTTTCGAGGGCGAAAACTCTTCTTTAAGGGGGGATTAATGTCAGGACAAGGGTCCTGTACCCTAAGAACTAGGATAGTCATGGACTACGGCCAAGGGTCGGGCTAAGCAGTGTGGACAGGGGATCCGTCTAGGGCAAGGGGCTAGGAGCCCGCCTATATAAAGGGAGGTTGGGAGGAGGGTCTCAGGTCTAGTTTCCCTAGTTCTTACACCTTTCTTGCGTGAGTTAAACCCACCCTTTTTTTTGTTTTTAAATAGATGATTGTGCTTATTATTGCCACATGCATTTCAAAAACTGTCAATTACCATATTTGTTTTGGAATTGACTTGATTCATATTCAATTAGACACCAATTGTAATAGAAAATCCAATTAGTACACTTTCTTGCCATCCAATTTTCCTTATTGCAATCAATAGTGCATACACGCAATCATTTCTTTGAATCCGTAACAATCCTTGGAGAAGGTTGGTCAAACCCACCTATTGGACACAGCAAACACATCAACAATCACCGCAAACTCAATTGCTCATTCCAATTTTCCAAATTGTCTGCACCCAATCGGCATTGTCATTTAGGTTTGTACGGCTACACACAATTAATTATGGCATTTGCAAAGGCACAATGTAATGAAAATTTTTGCCATAACCAATGGAATTGGCATACAACTCAATGGCAATCATAAAATTATTCTCAATTATGCTCAATTGAGTCATTCCTCTCAATTGATTTGATGACACACAAACAAATGTTTAGGCCTATTCAATCATTATGATTAGATGATCAACACCAATCATTCATTTCAATTTGGATAGATAATGCCATTGGCTAGGCGCACACATTAGTGCATTTTTTCCATGTTCATCAAATTGATTCATCATTAGCATGGAAATACACTAAAAATGTACACACTTGAGTACCGATTGAGTGATCTTATATCCCAATTTCCCAAGCCAATTGTGACACACATATCAACTAATTGGCCAAATTAATCATCATAATTGGTAAAAAATTATCAATTATTCATTCAAGGACCGGATTGCACATGCCATTGAGTAAGCACACACACCCAAATTTAGGCAAAAATTTTATACAATTATTCCATCAATTTTACATTGAAATGCACAAATTGCAAACTCAATCAAGCATAAGTAAATGCATGCATGCTAAATTTCTAAACATTGAACACTATTTTGACCCAATCAAGCAATGCACACACTAAAAAATTAAGCATAAATGATCAAATTTGGCTCAATTTTGGCAATGCATTTAGGCTTAGACCTAATGATTGCACACACTTTTTATGATCATTTCACAATCAAAAACCATTTAGGTGTCCCAATTGACCATCAATCTTTAGAAATCAAGTGGTCATGGATGGTGCACCACACTCAATCTTTGCCCAATTTTTTTGGCAATTAGGCTTATACAATGTTTGAATTAGCCTCACATACTCATCATTTACATGATTGCATACTCAAGTATCATCAATTCCATCAATTTTTATGTATGCACACATTCAAGATTAGGTGCACACACACTTGAAATTTTTGACAGTTTTTTCCCTCTTTGGTGCATGAACACACAAAAATTTTCAATGAGATCAGAAGATGGAAGCGAGAAGCCTAAATTAGGCGGTGTTGGGAAACAAGCAAACTGAAACACCTCTATAGCGATGTCACCCAAGAGAATTGAAAGAGAAATACAAGACACAAAAAGCTTTTCAAAATCCCTTTGAAACACCACAAGTCCAGCAAGAGTAGTCCCCTTGGGAATTTACTAGCCATCGCCCACCCAAGAGACTATGTCACATAGGAGCAAAACCCTGTCAAAGCACGGATTTACAGCACACGCCGACCAATGCATATGAATACAAGGCCCTCCCCTTTCATAATTGAACATCACAAACCCACAACTTCAACATCAATTACACAATTCATAGATACATGCCCTGCGAATCTATCTACACACAATTTGCCACTAGGCTGCCATAGCCATAACCCTGCAGAGAACTAGTCGTAACCTGATGAGCACAACTCCAATTGGGGAACTTTAAAGCTTGAGAGAAAGCTTGAAAAATGACTGGCGAGAAAGCTGAAGATGAACAAAATTGATTCCATACGCCGCCATGAGCAAAATTGACGCAAACAGAAAGCTGTCCCAGCACGACTATACGTAGAGAAGGCTAGTCGGGGCAAAAAATTGCATCCAAAAGCATCAAGAAGCCACAACGACCCAAAACCTGTAAATTTTTGGAGTTTGGCTGAACTTTTTTAAGTTTTTACATGAGTTTAAGTTATATACAAGGCTCACTTCAAAAAACTCACTCACGGGCACTTATAGTAGCCCGACAGCTGTCACTAGACTAGCGACTTGCAGTGCATGTACATGTGCTTGCTAAAGCAAGCTAAAAAACCCACAAAAAGAAAGCCCACACGCCCTTTTGACATCGGGCGTCATGTCCGTATGTACAAATTTACAAAAAACGGGGTGTCAGAAATGCGCCCAACAGCGGCCAGGCCTAATTTTGCAAAATTCTTGCAGAATGAGCTACAGGAATCCAATCAGGGAAATTATTGAGTCTAACATAGATTTCACGGCCTAGTAGGACTAATGGGAGAATCTAGGGAAATTTGGTTCGGGAAGTCCAGGTATAGATATCCAAGGTAGGCTAAAAAAACCACCTCATTTCCACTTGGAGCCTTTGTAGAGAGCGATTTCGGCCTCTTTCGTGCGACTTTTCTGGAGCCCACAGTTGACCATTTTCAGCGCCATCTCACACGAGACATGAGGGGTAAGTTCTTTACTCGTCAATGATCCATTTTGTACGGCCGGTAGTTAGTCTAAAGCCCTAGAAAAAACCCTAGAAATTGAGCAGTAGTGCACGAATACCTACGACCTAAAATTGACCATCACGGCCTGCCTGCTCGACCAAATCAGATGGGATTTGAACCATAGCATGTCCTAACATAATAGAACCTTTCTTTATCATCAGTTGACCATTCGACAGGGGTCCCCAATAGAAAAGTTAGGTTTTTGGCAAATGCCACAATTCTGACCTGACTTCACAGGTGGCTTGCTTATGAGGTCCATACACAATGTATATGATTGGTTTGGTGAAATCCATCAAGCAAAGCCCTCGAAAAGCAGAAAACGGCTTGGAGGTTACAAAACATCAAATTTGACATACGGGGTCAAACTGACTCCAAATGAGCCAAATTTGGACAGGTTGCTTCACGACTATGTTGCAGACAAGTCCAAAGCCTCAAAGTTGACCGACCAACCCAACAGGCAATGCAGTCACAAAAAATGGTGATTTCATAGTCGACAAAGCACAAAGTGATGCCGGCATGACCAAACTTGACCAAATTCAATTTAGGACTTGTATTAGGCATATGGAATATGTCTAGGTTTGTGAGTTTTGCAAAGAAATTGTCACTGTTGTAAATAATCGCGATTATTTACTTTTGCATCAGTTTTGCTTGGAAATTGTCACCTCACCTATCATGTGTACACACCTATTACATGCCAAAAATCAAGTACTTGGGAAAATTGTCAAAAAACGTAAAGAAGCCTTAGCCAAGGATTTCATTAACGTAATCACGATCGGGTGATTACGTCAATAACTTTAGTATTTACACAAAAAAATCACGTGATCACGTTAATTGTTAACATGACTTTGATTTTGACATGCAAAAACCTATAGAGCCGGTTAGCCCTCCAGGGTTTCTATTTTTCCCTGTGGGGCCCGCCGAGAAAATGGAAAAGCACGGCAGACGTAATTATATATAGTAAATAGTGTGCTAACCGCGGTCTTCTAGCTAGGCAAATCCTTGGGGAGTGTATCCGAGTGCGAGTATAGTGATCTCCTTGTGGATTGACCTAAGGTTATAGAGTCACAGGTCCTTTTTTTGGGCTGAACACGATTCTTAATTCGATAACCACTTCTAAAATTTTTTAATTCGTTTACCGACATAAAGGTACAAAACCAAAACAACTGAAAACTTGGAGAATCATACTCATTGCAAAGAAGCCATTGGTCCAAATGAGGGTTGTAATTGGTTTTAGAAGATGAGCATATGTAAATGACGAGTCGATAGTCAAGGGTCGGTTGTCCTATACTAGTGTATCAGGTATATAAAGATCCTTGAAGTCTTGCATTTGAGTTGATTTATACTTGTCACTCCACAATATAAGAGCTATAATCCTTGATTGGGTTAAAATAGCTTTTATATATTGAATTGGTTGCATGGGTGGGCTACAATCCTTCACTGGGTACAAGTAGTCCTTAATTGAGTGATTATATTGAAGGTCTATTTGTGTTAGTTCATGCATTGGTTTATATAAAGAGTGCATTATGTATTACGATAGATTATTAGTGCATGAAATGACCAATCATACATTTTATTGCTTTCGTTTGCTTTTTTGTAGCAAATGAAATTAGATGTGCCTTATTGTTTGCAAATCAAAGTGGACATATAAATAATCATTATAATAATAATTACATAGAGAGATTCATAGCATTGTTATAGTTATTATGCTATGCATAGACTACATTGCAATGTGTATGGTCGCTCACAATATAGGTGATCGATATGTGGATTGACTAGCGTGCATTAAAAATCTCATATTGTGCATCATGGTTACTTTCATATTGAATGGTTTTTAAATATAATATATATTGAAAATAAGAAAAATGTTTCAAAAACTGAACATCTTGTTTTTTTGTCTTCAGTTTGAACTTAAAAGCAATGGAGCAAAATGTGGGCACAAGTGGTACAAAGAAGCCAAAGAATAAAAAGCTCCTGACAAAGAGTGGGATTATGCTCACAACATATATGACTGATATATGAAGTGGCAATGTAAATTTTGTCACACAACAAAATCAGGCGGCGCACCACGTATTAGGGATCATTTTTTGGGTAGCGCTAAAAATAGTTGTAAGAAATGTGAACATCCTCAGGCACCTGCAGTTGCAAAGCATTTGAGAGAAGAGCTCGCCAAAAAGGGTGGCAAGAGACAATAGACATATAGCTTTGTGGCTTCTAGTCAAGAGTTCCCAGAGCCAAATATTAACTCCGCAGATCCTGCAGTGACGCCAACTAACCTTGCAGAACAACCTGCACAAGGAAAGGAAATTCCAGGCAGTGTTCCTTTTAAACGTCACAATGAAGGTGGACTTTATCAAATGCATCAAAAATCATTACATCAAAGCTTTCGAGTGCAGTCTCTAGAAGAAGCACAAACTGCACTCGCCAAAGCAATATTCTTTACTGGAAGTGCTTTGGTCATGGTAGACAGCAATCATTGGAAGGCTGCTTGGAAGAAAATCAGTGAGTTTGGTCCAAGATTTTCAGCTCCTTTTTATCACACGATAAGGAATGTTTTCTTGGATAAATGTTACATCGAAGTCAAAGAGCATGTTGGCAAAATAATAGGGAATATTTCGCTTTCAGGATGTACGATTGTGAGTGATGGCTGGTCAAATGTTCAAAGAAGACCGCTGATCAATGTAATGTTGGTTTGTCCAAGGACAGAAACATTTATAAAGATGATTAATAGTTCTGGTGCAATTAATAGTGGCAAATACATTTCTGAGGTCTTGATTAATGTAATTAAAGAAATTGGTGTTGAACATGTCGTTCAAGTAGTCATGGACAATGCAAAGAATTGTAAAAATGTCAGTAAATCAATAAAGAAGTGCTTTCCACACATATTTGCCAATAATTGTAATGCGCACAGCTTAAACTTGGTGTTGAAAGATTGGTACACTAGCGAAGAAACCACATGGTTCCCCAAAATAATTGATACAGCAAGTCAAGTTGTGAAATTTATCTTGAAATGACAAAGAGTGCTCGATTTGTCTAGGATGCACATGTCAATGATGTTGAAACTTCCTGCTGAAACTCCGTTCTGCACACACTTTTATACCTTGGAATCACTTCTCCATAATAAATGTGTTGTAATTGACACATTCAATTACCCGGCCTTTGATGAATGGCAGCTTGAGCAGAAAGAAAAAGTGAAAGATAAAATTACATGTCTACGTGGCAATGTAAACAAGGTTGCTTGGTGGAGGAGTGTAATGGATGCATACCATGTAATGATGCGCTTTATGTTCGCGATTCGCAATCTTGATCCAAGGGCGCCAAACTTGGGCAAAATGTGGATGACACGGTGGTGAGTCCAACACAGTCTTGAAAATCCTGAAGAGCTGAAAGAGTCTGTAGTAGAGAAGGAGTGGCGATTACCATTCTCTGGCAAACATAGAAAATTTTTGGCTAAGTATTTTCATGCAAGGTGGAACAGTGCTCATAGTCCACTCCATAGCGTTGCTTACATGCTCGATCCAGAGTATTGGAATTTAGATATAATGCCCAATACAGAGGCGGTAAGTGATTCTATCACGTGGTCAACACGTTCTACTCCAACGTTCAGAACCGAATTGATTGCATCAAAGAAATGAGTGCATTTAGATTAAAAGAAGGTCCTTTTGCAAATGATTTTGTATAGGTAATGTTTAAAGAGCAACTTGCATGGAAGTGGTGGATGATGAATGGTGGAGAGCATTACTCTACCTTATGTCCGCTTGCAATGAAAGTACTCGCACAATGTGCAGCAAACTCAAGTTCAGAGAGAAACCGGAGTATGTACAAGTATGTTCACAGCACTATTCGCGACAGACTATTAGCAGACAGAGCAGAAAAACTAGTGTATATGTTTTGCAACGAAAAGATATTGAATCACATCGAAAGTGCTGGCTACAAGGAGGAAATGCCATGTAAGGTTACCAGTTTCTGAAACCTTAGAAATTGTACAAAGCTTGATCAAATTAACTTGGTTGTTAAGAAAACACTGTAGAATGATCCAACTACGGTAAATATTGGTATTTTTGGAACCGTAACTAGAGCTTTACTAGGGTTAGAATTTTTCAGAACCGAATTCCAATAAAATTTGGAAAAGTTACGGGCTCTGAAAGGTTACACTATGAATTAAATTAGTTAAGTAAATTTGAATGGTTTCAGTAATTATTACTGCTGAAGACTTTTTATCTTAAGGTTCTAGAAATTGCAGAATTTTCCAAAATTAATCATTAAAAGTCAACAAACTAGTAGAAAATCGATTCTGTGTATCTGAGGGACTTGTGGGGTAATGATGAACTTTCCCAAACTAGATTTAGCAGCAGGGGGCGTTTTTGGAGCTGCAGGGTTGCTTGGGATGCAAGTTACTGCCATTTTCCAGCCTGTGAGTGCCCAGAAACCTATAAATATGACCCTTGCTTCACAATTTCAGACAGACTGGGAGCTTTGGTACATTCTCTCTCATCTAGAGAGACCTCTATGCAGAAATCACTAGAAAGCAAAGCTCTAGTTGGTTAATCAACGCTAATTAGCACTAACCTTTTTTAATTAGTAAAACTAAGTTAACCTATTTACAAATTTCTTAATTAATTGAAGATTAAATCTATGTATACTATAAATTTCTCTCCTAATTCAAAATTCTCTGCTGGTTATTGTGATTAAGCTTAGGGATACTAGCCTAATTAATTATTATATCATATTAGGGTTGAAATTACTCATTTTAATCATACATTAATGAAATTATATTAATTAAGTTTAGATTAAAATGAGATAACTATCAAAGCTGTTTTATACTGTCATTATACTAGGAAAATTATCTTGGAATTAATTTGAATAATTTTCATAATTCATTAAGTAGAATTACACTATTTTTAAGAGAAAAGTAAAGGGGGAAATGATCAAACTAATCCAAAATGCTTTGAGATAATTATCAAAAGCAAATCACATCTTAGGGAACCAGTGATAATTATCTTAACCTCAGATAATTAGTTTAAATAATTATCTCAACAAAATTACACTATTTTTAGGGAAAAATAAAAGGGGAAAATAGCAAACTAATTCAAAATGCTTTGAGATAATTATCAAATGTAAACCATATCTTATGAAACAAGTGATAATTATCTTAACCTCAAAAAATAAGTTTAACTAATTATCTCAGTATAATTACATTGTTTCTAAGAAAAAATAAAAGGGAGAAAATCGCAAACTAATCCAAAATGCTTTGAGATAATTATCAAAGGTAAATCATATCTTATAAAATCCACAATAATTATATCAAACTCAGATAATTAGTTTAACTAATTATCTTAGCAAACTTACATTGTTTGTAGAGGAAAATAAATGGGGGAAAATAGCAAACTGATTCAAAATGCTTAAAAATAATTATAAAAAAAAATACATCTTAGGAAACCCATTATAATTATCTTAACTTCAGATAATTAGTTTAACTAATTATTTCAGTAAGAAAACACTATTTTTAAGAAAAAATCAATGGGAGAAAATAGTAAATTAAACTAAAGAGCTTCGAGAAAATTATCACAAGTAAATCATATCTTAAAAAATCCATGATAATTATCTTAATCATAGATAATTAGTTTAGCTAATTATTTTAGTAAAGAAAACTATTTTTTAGGGTAAATTAAAGGGGAAAATTAGTAAATCATGTGCTATGATTACATGCTATTTATCATAGTTAGATTATAGCATTAAGAGGCTGTGATAATTGTTTCAAGGTTAGAAAAGTAGTATAGATATTTATATAAGTCAAATTATACTAATTCTAGCTGAGAACTAAAGGGAGAAATTAGTAAATCATGTGATATGATTACATGCTATTTATCAAACCTAGATTACATAATAATGAGGCTATGATAATTATATTAAGGCTAGAAAAGTAGTATAGTTATTTATCTAAGTCAAATTTTACTAATTCTAGCTGAAAACTCAAGGGAAAAATTAATAAATCATGTGATATGATTACATGCTATTTATTTGAGCTATATTGCATGATAAAAAGGTCATGATAATTATATCAAGTCTAGAAAAGTAGTATAGATATTTATCTAAGTCAAATTATATTAATTACAGCTGAAAATTAAAGATGGAAATTAGATAATTGAGTTGGAAAATCAAAAGGTAATTACCAGAGTTCACAAACATCCTTAGCTACTTGTGATAAATATACCATAGTTTTTTACTAAGTTAAGAAAATTACAATTGACTAAAAGTCCTATTTTTTGCAAAAAATCTAATTAAAATAAATAGGCTTGCGGTCAAAAGTTTTTACAAAAATTATAGTAAGTGTAAACCTATGATATAAAGTTGAGGAAATGAAATCTTTGAGAGAAAATACATAGAATAAATATTAAGCTCAAAATAAGCAGATGCCAAGCTTAAAATTCGATGAAGAAATTAAGAAAAAGATATAGAAAATTATAAGAAAATTAAGATAGCTTAGAAAACCCTTAGGGAAGCTGTGGAAAAAGCTATCATGTCTATTTAGGCAAATAAGAAATTACTAGGTCAAGAATTTACCAATTAAGACTATAAATTTAGCTAGATTTGGGTAAAATTGGATACAAAGGTTAAGTTTAGCTTTTCGATAATTTACCTAATGATTAGACGTCCTTTTTATATGGAATAAGAAGTTAGGGCACCTAAATGGACCCAAGCCAATCCTACATCTAATGATGAGGACAGAGCTCTAAAAAGAACTAGAGCGTCGCACGATGATGAAGCTGGGCCTAATAGTAGGCCTACAGAGGAAAGTCTGCGGGCGCCAGCGCAACAGCAGATGGCCGATCAATCCCAGGTAGGTTTCCATTTATTCAATTAAGTCTTTAAATAGTTTAAGTTCTTTAATAAGTTAGCATTGCATACATAAGGAGTGAGTAAGAATTAGAAAATGAATAATTGACCAAAAACGGAAGGTAACTTCCAACGTGCATTTGTTTTATAATGTAGGAAAGAATTGTTTGGATTAAAACTGGTTGAATTAGGAAAGATATGATCGATCATCCTTAAGACAGCTTGTCTCAAGACACCTCCGACTCCTTGGTATATTTTGATGGATAATGATGGCTTTCTAGCCACGGATAAGTTGGTTACCCCCAGGAACGATGAGTTTCTACTCCGTGTCATGTCTTGATGTTTCTACATAAGTTAGGATACCGTTTTTTATCCTAGGGGAGCCGCCCGGTTGTATGGGCAACTGCTTTGGTGTATGGGCACCCGGAACCTTGGGTGGGGGTTTATCCACTCCAGAATGTGAACAAGAAATGGGTGCCGTTTTGCACCCTTAAGTGAGCTTGAGACAAGAAGAGTACTGGTCATGGTTATTATGGACAATGTTTTGATTGACAATACCCTGTCTTAAGTGTAAAGATGTCTGTTTGTTAAAAGAATGCTTTACAATGCTGTCTATAATACTTGATTGAAGGAATTACTGTAACGAAAAGTTAAAAGAAACCATTATTTTAAATGTTAAAACAATGTGGTACTAATTAAAAAACAAAAGAATCATGTGTGAGTGCGGGGTGGTAAGTGGGGATTGACTAAGGTTGTCAATCATGGACGGGTGGACCTGATTAGTCAGGTAACTATCCATCCCTGCGCATTAAAAATGTTTGGAAAACTTCTTCACTTGGAAAAGGAGTCCACCAGCGGCTGTGTCCTCACATATGTTAGGGGGGAAAAAGCGTTGGTTGAGGATACCTTAGCTCAATTTGTGGAAGATATAGGGCCAAAATAGTTTTTTTTGGACTTTTAATACATTGTCCCGTTTCCGCTGCGAGATAGGACTAGGTCTTCTTTTAAGGCTATAGACCCAAGCCATTGTCAATGGTAAAGGTCTATTCCTTGGATTTTTCTTGTTTAGAGACTGATTTTTATTAGACCTAGAGACTTGTCAAGGATCCCATCCCGATCTTGGTATTGGCGGGTTGGGGATCTCACAAGTGGTATCAGAGCCGGTGTTAATTAAAGTCTTGGACCTAGGGAAAAGTTTAAGGCGTTAAGTTGAAATAAGTGATCTTTGACAAATTCAATTAAAGACGTATTTAATTGAAAAGAGGGAGGAAGAGAGAGAATCGTCCCCATCCTTGCAGGAAAATTTTGCATCAGGCCTACTGCAAATTCATGGATTTCAACACTAGGTTTATGAGGCTTGCCTATCCCGACACTATTCAATGCGAAAAAGCGTGATGAAATGGCTAGATAAGAGTTTTTTTCGTTCCACTTAGAGGATCAAATGGTCAGGATCTAGTGGAATTTTCTTCAATGATGCGCGAGACTTAGAAGGTTTAGAACTAAATATGAAGAGACTCAAATGGGGCACTACAGAAATAACTGTCTTGAAGAGCAAAACCCTCAAACTACTACTAGAGCCATTCCTCAAAATCAAGGAGATAATCTAAGAGGAGGTAGAAATGGAGGACGAGGTAGAGGAAGAGCAAGAGGAACCCGATCTTAGACAATCATGGGAGAACCAACCTTAAATGACTAAGGAAGATGAAGGAGCCACTCGCTTGGCTACAGTTAGTAATCCTAGAGCTCAACAACAATAGGTAGTTTTGTAAACCACTATAAGTCGATAATGTAAAACTTTGAGTTACTTATATAATGGTATACATTATTTTCTTTCCCAAACTACTTAAAGAATCTAAAGTTAAATTAGCATTCAATCAAGAAATTAAGGATTGATCTAGCAAATAAGACAGAGGTTCTCGATAGTATGAAAAGAATTTGAATCTTGAAATTGAGATAGTTATTAAGAAACCAACTCACATTCTTTATGCACACGATAGCCTTCCTTGAAAATGACCTAGATATGAAAGTATTAATGTACGAAACTAATAGGAAGCCTAAAAGAACTCTTGGTATGATACTTCTTAAAACCCTTTACATTATGTTGGTCAACCAGGTTAGAGCACAGAGAGGGTACCTCTGGTGCAATGGTGGAAGCTTGTGCCGAACGCAGATTGCTCAGAATGGCAAGAACACGTCGAGCGCGTTCAGATTGGGAAAGTTGGAATGCATGTTACTTGTCGAACGCTGATTGCTCTGAATGGTCAGTTGGACCGAGCGCGTTCATGTTGACAAGGTGGATATATGGATCTTTTATGGAATTAATTAAACCTTGTTTTTGAGATGATACAAATGATTTGTAAAGGTTTTTAAGATGAGCTCAACACTGAGAGTTTCTTGGGGAAAGTTGTATAGCAAGTAACTCTAACTAGGGAAAGAAGTCTACGAAACAGAGTAATTAGAGAATATTTAGTAAAATGGAAGGACTACTCCACTAAAGACGCCACATGGGAGGACAAAGTATCACTTTTCAAAGGTTTCCCCATATTCGGTTGAGATGAGGACATTTCAATTTCTTAAGTTGGGGTGATTGTAAGGTTTCCAGTTTTTGAAACCTTAGAAATTGTACAAAGCCTTATCAAATTAACTTGGTTGTTAAGAAAACACTGTAGAATGATCCAACTATGGTAAATATTGGTATTTTTGGAACCGTAACCAAAGCTTTACTAGGGTTAGAATTTTTCAGAACCGAATTTCGATAAAGTCTGGAAAAGTTACGGGCTCTGAAAAGTTACACTATGAATTTAATTAGTTAAGTAAAATTGAATGGTTTCAGTAATTATTACTGCTAAAGACTTTTTATCCTAAGGTCCTAGAAATTGCAGATATTTTCAAAATTAATCATTAAAAGTCAACAAACTAACAGAAAATCGATTATGTGTATCTGGGGGGCTGTGTGGAATAATGATGAACTTTCCAAAACTAAATTTAGCAGCAAGGGGCGTTTTTGGAGCTGCAGGGCTGCTTGGGATGCAAGTTACTATCATTTTCAGCATGTGAGTGTCAGAAACCTATAAATATAACCCTTGCTTCACAATTTCATACAGAGACTGGGAGCCTTGGTACATTCTCTCTCATCTAGAGAGACCTCTATGCAGAAAACACTAGAGAGCAAAGCTCTAGTTGGTTAATCAACGGTAATTAGCACTAACCTTTTTTAATTAGTAAAACTAGGTTAACCTATTTACAAAATTTTTAATTAATTGAAAATTAAATCTATGTATACTCCAGAATTCTCTCCTAATTCAAAATTCTCTGCTAATTAATGTGATTAAGCTTAGGGATACTAAGCTAATTAATTATTATATAATTTTAGGTATGAAATTACTCATTTTAATCATAAATTAATGATAATTATACTAATTAAGTTTAGATTAAGATGAGATAATTATCAAAGCTGTGTAAGACTATAGGAAAATTATCTTGTAATTTTTTGAATAATTTCCATAATTAATTAAGCAAAATTATACTGTTTTTAAGAGAAAAGTAAAGGGAAAAATGATCAAACTAATCCAAAATGCTTTGAGATAATTATTAGAGACAAATCATATCTTAAGAAACTCATGATAATTATCTTAACCTGAAAAAATTAGTTTAACTAATTATCTTAGTATAATTACACTGTTTTTAGGAGAAAATAAAAGAGGAAAAATAGCAAACTAATCCAAAATGCTTTGAGATAATTATCACAAGTAAATCATATCTTATAAAACCCATGATAATTATTTCAAACTCAAATAATTAGTTTAACTAATTATCTACGCAGACTTACACTGTTTGTAAGGGAAAATAACAAACTAATCCAAAATGCTTTGAGATAATTATTAGAGAAAAATTACAGCTTAGGAAACCCGTGATAATTATCTTAACCTTATATACTTAGTTTAACTAATTATCTTAGTAGGAAAACACTGTTTTAAAAAAAAATCAATGGAAAAAATAGTAAATTAAACTAAAGAGCTTTGAGATAATTATCAGAGATAAATCACATCTTAGCAAAACCGTGATAATTATCTTAATCATAGATAATTAATTTAGCTAATTATCTTAGTAGAAAAACACTATTTTTGAGGATAAATTAAAGGGAGAAATTAGTAAAACATGCGCTATGATTACATGTTGTTTATCAAAGTTAGATTATAGCATTCAAAGGCTGTGATAATTATTTCAAGGTTAGAAAAGTAGTATAGATATTTATCTAAGTCAAATTATACTAATTCAAGCTTAGAACTAAAGGGGGAAATCAGTAAATCATGTGATATGATTACATGCTATTTCTCAGAGGTAGATTAGATAATAATGAGGCCGTGATAATTATGTCAAGGTTAAAAAAGTAGTATAGATATTTATCTAAGTCAAATTTTACTAATTCTAGTTAAAAACTAAAGGGGGAAATTAGTAAATCATGTGATATGATTACATGCTATTTATTTGAGCTATATACATGATAAGAAGGCCGTGATAATTATGTCAAGTTTAAAAACGTAGTATAGATATTTATCTAAGTCAAATTATACTAATTATAGTTGAAAATTAAAGATGGAAATTAGATAATTGAGTTGGAAAATTAAAATACAATTACTAAAGTTTGCAAACATCCTTAGCTACTTGTGATAATTATACCATAGTTTATTAGTGAGTTAAGAAAATTATAATTGACTAAAAGTCCTATTTTTTATAAAAGATTAATTAAAATAAATGGACTTGCGCTCAAAAGTTTTTACAAAAATTATAGTAAGTGTAAACCTGTGATATAAAGTTGAGGAAATGAAATCTTTGAGAGAAAATACATAGAATAAATATTAAGCTCAAAATAAGCAGATTCCAAGCTTAAGATTCGATGAGGAAATTAAGAAAAAGATATGGAAAATTATATTAGGATAGCTTAGAAAACCCTTAAGGAAGCTGTGGAAAAAGTTATCATGCCTATTTAGGCAAATAAGAAATTACTAGGTTAAGAATTTACCAATTAAGAATATAAATTTAACTAGATTTGGATAAAATTGGATACAAAGGTTAAGTTTAGCTTTCGGATAATTTACCTCATGATTAAACGTCCTTTTTATACGGAATAAGAAGTTAGGGCACCTAAATGGACCCAAGCCTAATGATGAGGACAGAGCTCTAAAAAGAACTAGAGCGTCGTACGACGATGAAGCTTGGCCTAGTAGTAGGCCTACAGAGGAGAGTCTTTGGGTGCCAGCGCAGCAGCAGATGACCGATCAGTACCAGGTGGGTTTCCAATTATTCAATTAAGTCTTCAAATAGTTTAAGTTCTTTTATAAGTTAGCATTGCAGACGTAAAGAGTGAGTAAGAATCAGAAAAGGAATAATTGACCAAAAACGGAAGGTAACTTCCAGCGTGCATTTGTTTTATAATGTAGGAAAGAATTGTTTGGGTTAAAACTGGTTGAATTAGGAAAGATATGATTGATCATCCTTAAGACAACTTGTCTCAAGACACCTCAGACTCCTTGGTATATTTTGATGAATAATGATGGCTTTCCAGCTACGGATAAGTCGGTTACCCCCATGAACGATGAGTTTCTACTCCGTGTCATGTCTTGATGTTTCTACATAAGTTAGGATACCGTTTTTTATCCTAGGAGAGCCGCCCATTTGTATGGGCAACTGAATTTGTGTATGGGCACCCGGAACCTTGGGTGGGAGTTTATCCACTCCGGATTGTGAACACGGAATGGGTGACGTTTTTTACCCTTAGGTGATCTTGAGACAAGAAGAGTATTGGTCATGGTTATTATGGACAATGTTTTGATTGACAGTATCCTGTTTTAAGTTTAAAGATGTCTGTTTGTTAAAATAATGCTTTACAATGTTGTTTTTAATAGTTAATTGAAGGAATTACTGTAACGGAAAGTTAAAAGAGACCATTATTTTAAATGTTAAAACGATGTGGTACTAATTAAAAAATAAAAGAATCATGTGTGAGTGCGGGGTGGTAAGTGGGGATTGACTAAGGTTGTCAATCATGGACAGGTGGACCTGAGAGTCAGGTAACTATCCATCCCCGCGCACTAAAAACGTTTGGAAAACTTCTTCACTTGGAAGAGGAGTCCACCAGGGGCTGTGCCCTCACATATGTTAGGGGGGAAAAAGGTTGGTTGAGGATACTTTAGCTCAATTTGTGGAAGATATAGCGCCTAAATAGTTTTTTTTTGGGACTTTTAATACATTGTCCCGTTTCCGCTGAGAGAGGACCAGGTCTTCTTCTAAGGCTATAGACCCAAGCCATTGTCAATGGTAAAGGTCTATTCCTTGGATTTTTCTTGTTTAGAGACTCTGATGTTTATCAGACCTAGAGACCTGTCAAGGATCCCATCCCGATCTTGGTGTTGGCGGGTTGGGGATCTCACATGCCAACCTGGTTGTATGATTGTCAAAACGAAGATGAAGAAGAGTTCAATGTTGGTGTATCTCAATGCACTATAGACGGAATAGAAGAGAATTTGATAATAGATGTGGAGGTTGAATTACAAAGAGAACCACAACACTCAGACTTAGAACCAGATAACAACTCAACTGATTCAATATAGCTTGAGAGTAGAACGAGTAAATGTCAAAAACCATTGTAAAAGACCTTGTATTCAAATGTGTTTTGAGTAATTACAATGCTTCATATACGCGATTGTATATAGTTTGTTGATCTCAATTGTGTTGCCCTGAAGCAGCATCTTGCTAATCAAACAGATTTCTAATTGTGCTAGGGGTATCTGGGCGTGTTTGCTTGAATTTATATTTGTTTGCCATGCCAAACATAATATATATTCCTTGTGGAATATCTTGTGAACAGATTGCGCATCGACTACTGTTTTCCATTAAACGAATAAGACAAACTAAATGATAATAATGATCACATGTCAATGTATAATATCTACTCCATCCATCAAAAGTCTTGTAGCAAACTGGACATTGGGAAGATGAGGATGCATCTGAAGTAGACGACGGGACCAAGTCCGGATGCATGACAAGGTGGCTGATGTGTGTCCCTTGTACAGGTGTTGAATTCACCCGCTATGTCAGATTTTGAACGTCCTGACTTGAGCGGTGACTGCTTTTCTGCATCCGGACTTGTGAAGGTTGGGGTGTCTGGGTGGCTATAGAAAGCCATGTTATTTCTGTATCTTTCTTTTCCAACTGTGTCGTGTAAATATCCTTCTTTCTTTTTAACTGTAGGCCGGCGCCTTTCACTATCAATGCCAGCTCATCTCGGGTGAAAGTGACACAACTCTCCCTTAAATCATGAGTCGCAACATTTGTTTCCTTTGACGAGAAGTCCATTGGTCGTTGTTGCACAAAGTGAACATATAACATTTTTGCAAAATATAGCGCACAATTTGCATTGTGCAGGGGATGGCCATAAACCTCTAAATAAATCCTCTCAGTGTTTTCTTTGATCGCATCATGGTTGCACTTTGAAACCTTCCACCTACCTTTCTTGATCTCTGCGTCCTCACATGGCCATGTTGTATCGATCATGTCCTTTGTCACTTATTTATTGATCTCTTTCCATTGTACGTGGTTTGGATTTGCCCACTTTGAGAGTCGACGAGCTGTACGCGTTGCTTGTTGTGCCGACATGCCATGTGCCAGAGATTTCATGCGGTGAAATGCAGTAAAACAGCCGCTTGTTGTTGATCATCGGGCAGTGATTAGGTGCCAATATCTTGTTCTTCATCGGCCATTTTCTCTTAGAACTGCAATCAACAGATAGACAAATATTCAATATCATTGGCAAATATATATTCTCACGATTCAACAGTCTCTGCAACTTTTCGTTCACAGGGAAAGTGCACGGAATCCACTAAATCAAACCACAACAAATACGACTAATTGAACCACAAGGCAAATTTGAAATATTGATAGTTAAATGACAAATTTGAAAGGACTAAAGATAATGGACTCAATTAGGTGAACTACTTCAAACCAGATAATACACTTGAATAAAAAAAAAAGAATACCCTAGCTAAGACATATGTATATCATAGAAATGTTTAAATTGGATAAAATGATGGTGCAAGTTCAACAAGTGGACATTGGACAGGGGTAGGGTCTGTCTTTAAATGTTCTTTGAAAAATATCAACACATCAGAAGCATTCCTTCTTTGTCCCGATCTTTTAACTTCATCCAACAATCTACATTAATTCAAATAGCCCTCATAACATCTTCGTCCGGGTGGTGAAAAACTTATTCTGGAAAATAAACTTTTCTAGCTGCACTCCAAAAATTTGTCAACATGTAGAATAGGTAGCCCAATGCATAAATGTCCCTCGCTTTTGTGTATGCATATGTGCACCATGGATCGTATAGTTCAGGAGCAATCCACTGTCGCTTAGCCATCTCAGTTCTCTGTGCATTCAAAATTGCTTCGTCCGACTGTGCACTTGGATGCAAATAATTATTTCTAGCACACTTAGCTGGTGTTCTCAGCATCATACCCCAATCAATGATGCCAACGCGGGGTTTATTGGTGCGAGTAAAGTTCAACATTATGTTGAATGGGTGCAGGTCATTGTGCACTATACCGGCTGAGTGGGCAGCTGCAACGTCGTCGATTAAGGCATGACAAATTGTTGGCATCTGCTCGATCATTGCTTTGATCCGCACCATGTCTATCTCGCTTACAGGAGTATTTGCTACAGGCAATGACCTCCAGCCATGTTGTAGCCTGTGCATGTGTCGTCTGAACAATTCGTGAGCGAATGATAAGCGACACATCATGTCACCCACGGTACCCCCATTGTAGTATGGAAATATTGTGATCCAAGGAGCTTCGGTAGTAAACCCAATGCAAACCCAATGCACCTTACAATGGAGAGGTGAAGCGTTTGCATTCCTTGCTCTGTCTGAAAGCTGTCAAATTTTGCCTCACTCCCTCCCTTGTAACATTTTTCCACATATGTAATGTGGTCTGGAAAAAATGAGATGCTTTTGATGGTGTATAATTTTCACACACCGAAGGAGCCTGATCCAATCCTCATACCTTCTACCAAGGCTTTGTGAGGTATGCCGACAAGATGAGCGCGCTTTGCATTCAAATCAGTGTGCATGATTGTGTCGGTGCCGCTGGCATCGGATCGACCTCCAAAAGCTGCTTGCGCATCTTGGACCATCTTCAATCTCTTGGGTAAGGCTGCTTGGTCCTGCGCTTTCACACCCTTCATCTTTACCTTCTGTGCTTCCCACAATTTATCCCAGAGCTCTAATTTTGACATGTCGCATGCAGGTGGGATATCTTCCTTTAAGTCTCTGTAACATACTTTCATATTGCCCAACATTGTCATAACCTTGTGGTGGGGATCAAATTCTGGTATCCCTGTTGGAAGCAACAACTCTTATTGCCCTTCAAGTCGAAACCTGCAGTTTGTGTTCTCCCATATAGCGCTAGTGATGTCTTTGATGTAGACACCGCTTTCACTAATCTGTTGTATGCGATCAGCTGCACATGATGAGATTGCCAAAATACATTCTTTACGAATGGCACGCATAATACATTTCTTTTGATCTGGCGTCATATTTGCATTGGACAATAAAAAACAGCATATCAAATACAAATTCATGGTTGCAAATGACACTAACACTCTCACACTATCTCAGGTAAACTCTTGACCACCACTTGAAGACTTTAACAAATGTGCAAGAAAATATTGATAAAAATTGAAAATAATCATCACTTAAAATTGCAATTTGTTACACGTGTAAAATGTAGTTCAAACAAGTGGTTTATAAGAACTTAATTCAGATCAAACAATACATGTTAACATTCTGGCACATTTCAGCATATATTGAGACCAATTACAAGATCCACTCGAATAACAAAATCTTGGAACTTCAAGTAAACATGGTTTTTAGACCAGTCATGCACCATTTGCTTCCCTCATGAAAGGACGTCCTAAAATCATCTCGATGCCATACTGTGCTTGGAGAAATCCATAACAATGAAGGTACTTCTTATTTTATGTCCAAAGACCTTGATCTTGAGATCTTCTAGCATCCCAATAGGTTTAACAATAGACCCATTGGCCATCTTCACTACTATGGTTGTGGTTGCAAGGTGAGGTCTTCCCATAGTTTCCCAGCAATTTTTAGTCACAATGCTAACCCCAGCGCCACCATCAAGGATTCCATTCACAGTTAATCCCTTAGTAGTGATTGGTATGGCTGCATTTGGATTCATCACCCTCAAAATATTGTCCCAACTTGTTAACAAGTATTTCTACCACGAGGTTCTCATCTAGGTTGGGTTGTGGATCTGAGTGTTCCTCCTCTATTGGCATCTCCCCAGCTCCATCCATCTGTCCAAATTGTGGTAGCCCAAACTTCAATTCTCCATTGAGGAAGGCTCGAAGAGCTGAGACTAGCTCATGGTATTTATATAGTTTGGACATGATGGTGGTTCTAACTTCTAAAGACTTGAAATCCATCAATTTGGCAATGTCTATGGACTTGGTGAGGTTGTTGTTGCATAGGGAACACTATGTGTGTAATCTGGATCTGCCTAGGTGTTGGTTCTAGAAAGGGATTTCATTAACGTAATCACGATCAGGTGATTACGTTAATAACTCTAGTATTTATACAAAAAAATCACGTGATCATGTTAATTGTTAACATGACTTTGATTTTGACCTGCAAAAACCTATAGAGCCGGTTAGCCCTTCGGATTTTCCATTTTTCCCTTGGAGGCCCGCCAGGCTTTTTCATTTTCTCGGCGGGCCCGCTGTTTTTATGGAATAGCCGCGCAAGTCCGCCGAGAAAATGAAAAAGTCCGGCGGGAGTAATTATATATAGTAAATAGTGTGCTAACCGTGATCTTTTAGCTAGCCAAATCCTTGGGGAGTGTATCCGAGTGCCGGGTGTAGTCATCTCCTTACGAATTGACCTAAGGTTACAGAGTCACATGTCCTTTTTTT
Source organism: Adiantum capillus-veneris (assembly GCF_014529385.1). NCBI lineage: Eukaryota > Viridiplantae > Streptophyta > Polypodiopsida > Polypodiales > Pteridaceae > Adiantum > Adiantum capillus-veneris. The sequence goes on along the minus strand of NC_140943.1, from coordinate 49,581,258 downwards.
GGGCCGAACGTGATTCTTAATTCGATAACCACTTCTAAAAAATTTTAATTCGTTTACCGACATAAAGGTACAAAACCAAAACAACTGAAAACTTGGAGAATCATGCTGGTTGCGAAGAAGCCATTGGTCCAATTGAGGGCTATTATTTTACATAACGAGTCGATAGTCAAGGGCCGGATGTCCTATACTAGTGTACTGGGCATATAAAGATCCTTGAAGTCTTGCATTTGAGTTGATTTACACTTATCACTCCACAATATAAGAGCTATAGTCCTTGATTGGATTAAAAATAGCTTTTATATATTGAATTGGTTGCATGGGTGGGCTACAATCCTTCAATGGGTACAAGTAGTCCTCAATTGAGTGATTATATTGAAGATTTATTTGTGTTAGTTCATGCATTGGTTTATACAGAGAGTGCATTATGTATTACGATAGATTATTAGTTCATGAAATGACCAATCATATATTTTATTGCTTTCATTTGTTTTTTTGTAGCAAATGAAATTAGATGTGTCTTATTGTTTGCAAATCAAAGTGGACATATAGATAATCATTATAATAATAATTGCATAGAGAGATTCATAGCATTGTTATATGCCATGCATAGACTACATTGTAATGTGTATGGTTGCTCATATAGGTGATCGATATGTGGATTGACTAGCGTGCATTGAAAATCTCATATTGTGCATCATGGTTACTTTCATATTGAATGGTTTTTAAATTATAATATATATTGAAAATAAGAAAAATGTTTCAAAAACTGAACATCTTGTTCTTTTGTCTTCAGTTTTAATTTAAAAGCAATGGAGCAAAATGTGCGCACAAGTGGTACGAAGAAGCCAAAGAATAAAAAAGCTCCTGGCAAAGAGTGGGATTATGCTCACAATATATGTGGCCGATATATGGAGTGGCAATGTAGATTTTGTCACACAACAAAATCAGGCGGTGCACCACGTATTAGGGATCATTTTCTGGTTAGTGCTAAAAACAGTTGTAAGAAATGTGAACATCCTCAGGCACCTGCAGTTGCAAAGCATTTGAGAGAAGAGCTCGCCAAAAAGGGTGGCAAGAGACAACAAATATATAGCTGTGTGGCTTTGAGTCAAGAGTTCCCAGAGCCAAATATTAACTTTGTAGATCCTGTAGTGACGCCAACTAACCTTAGAGAACAACAAGCGCAAGGAGAGGAAATTCCAGGCAGTGTTCCTTTTAAACGTCACAATGAAGGTGGACTTTGTGAAATGCATCAAAAATCATTACATCAAAGCTTTCGAGTGCAGTCTCTAGAAGAAGCACAAATTGCACTCACCAAAGCAATATTCTTTACTGGAAGTGCTTTGGTCATGGTAGACAGCAATCATTGGAAGGCTGCTTGGAAGAAAATCGGTGAGTTAGGTCCAGGATTTTCAGCTCCTTCTTGTCACACGATAAGAAATGTTTTCTTGGACAAATGTTACATTGAAGTCAAAGAGCGTGTTGGCAAAATAATACTTGGGAATATTTCGCTTTTAGGATGTACGATTGTGAGTGATGGCTGGTCAAATGTTCAGAGAAGATCGATGATCAATGTAATGCTGGTTTATCCAAGGGGAGAAATGTTTATAAAGGCGAGTGATAGTTTCGGTTCAATTAAAAGTGGAAAATACATTTCTGAGGTCTTAATTAATGTAAATAAAGGAATTTGTGCTGAACATGTCGTTCAAGTAGTCATGGACAACGCAAAGAATTGTAAAAACGCCAGTAAATTATTAAAGAAGTGCTTTTCACACATTTTCGCCAATGGTTGTAATACGCACAACTTGAACTTGGTGCTGAAAGATTGGTACACTAGCGAAGAAACCACATGGTTCCCCCAAATAATTGATACAACACATCAGGTTGTGAAATTTATCTTGAAACGACAAAGAGTGCTCAATTTGTATAGGATGCGCATGTCAGTGATGTTGAAACTTCCTGCTAAAACTCGGTTCTGCACACACTTTTATACCTTGGAATCATTCCTCCGTAAAAAATGCGTTGTGATTGACACATTCAATTGCGCGACCTTTGATGAATGGCAGCTTGAGCAAAAAGAAAAAGTGAAAGATGAAATTACATGTCTATGTGGCAATGTAAACAAGGTTGCTTGGTGGAGGAGTGTAATGGATGCATACCATGTAATGATGCCCGTTATGTTCGCGATCCGCAATCTTGATCAAGGGTGCCAAACTTGGGTAAAGTGTGGATGACATGGTGGTCAGTCCAACAGAGTCTTGAAAATTCTGAAGAGCTGAAAGAGTCTGTAGTAGAGAAGGAGTGGCGATTACCATTCTCTGGCAAAGAGCGCAAAATTTTGGCTAAGTATTTTCATGCAAGGTGGAAGAGCGCTCATAGTCCACTTCATAGCGTTTCTTACATGCTCGATCCAGAGTATTGGAATTTAAATTTGATGTCCAATACATAGGTGGTAGGCGATTTCTATCACGTGGTCAACACGTTCTACTCCAATGTTCAGAACCAAATTGATTGCATCAAAGAAATGAGTGCATTTAGATTAAAGAAGGTCCTTTTGTGAATGATTTTGTACAGGTAATGGTAAAAGAGCAGGTTAGGTAATGGTAAAACAGCAACCTGCATGGAACTGGTGGATGATGAATGGTGGAGAGTGTTACTCTACCTTACGTCTCCTTGCAATGAAAGTACTTGCACAATGTGCAACAAACTCAAGTTCAGAGATAAACTAGAGTATGTACAAGTATGTTCACAACACTATTCGCACCAGACTATTAGCAGACAGAGCAGAAAAATTAGTGTATATGTTTTGCAACGAAAAGATATTGAATCACATTGAAAGTGCTGGCTACGAGGAGGAAATGCCAACATGGTTGTATGATTGTCAAAACGAAGATGAAGAAGAGTTCAATGTTGGTGTATCTCAATGCACTGTAGATGAAATAGAAGAGAATTTGATAAGAGATGTGGAGGTTGAGTTACAAGGAGAACCACAGCACTCAGACTTTGAACCGGATAACAACTCAACTGATTCAATATACCTTGAGAGTAGAACAAGTAAATGTCAAAAACCATTGTAAAAGACCTTGTATTCAAATGTGTTTTGAGTAATTACAATGCTTCATATTCGCGATAGTACATAGTTTGTTGATCTCAATTGTGTTGCCCTGAAGCAGCATCTTGCTAATCAAACAGATTTCTAATTGTGCTAGGGGTATCTGGGTGTGCTTGCTTGAATTTATATTTGTTTTCCATGCCAAACATAATATATATTCCTTGTGGAATATCTCCTGAACAGATTGCACATCAACTACTATTTTGCATCAAACAAATAAGACAAAATAAATGATGATAATGACCACATGTCAATGTATAATATCCACTCCATCCATCAAAATTTTTGTAGCAAACTGGACATTAGGAAGATGAGGATGCATCTGAAGTAGACGACGGGACCAACTCCGGATGCATGACAAGGTGACTGATGTGTGTCCCTTGTACAGGTTTTGGATTCACTCGTTGTGTCAGATTTTGAACATCCTAACTTAAGCGGTGAATGCTTTTCTCCATCCAGACTTGTGAGGATTGGGATGTCTGGTGGCTATAGAAAGCTGTGTTATTTTTGCATCTTTCTCTACCAACTGTGTCGTGTAAATATCCTTCTCTATTTTTAACTGTAGGTCGGTGTCTTCAACTATCAATGCCAGCTCATCTCGGGTGAAAGTGACACAACTCTCCCTTAAATCATGAGTGGCAACAATTGTCTCCTTTGACAAGAAGTCTACTAGTCGTTGTTGCACAAAGTGAACATATAACATTTTTGCAAAATCTGACGCACAATTTGAATTGTGCAGGGGATGGCCATAAACTGCCAAATAAATCCTCTCAGTGTTATCTTTGATCGTATCATGGTTGCACTTCGAAATCTTCCACCTTCCTTTCTTGATCTCTGCGTCCTCACATGGCCATATTGTCTTGATCATGTCCTTTGTCACTCCTTTGTTGATCTTTTTTCATCGTATATGGTTTGGATTTTCCCACTTTGAGAGTCGACGAGTAGTACGCGTCGCTTGTTGTGCCGACATGCCGTGTGCCGGAGACTTCATGCACTGAAATGCATTAACAGCCGCTTGTTATTGATCATCAGGTAGTGATTGGGTGCCAATATCTTGTTCTTCATTGGCCATTTTCTCTTAGATCTGCAGTCAATAGATAGACAAATGTTCAATATCATTGGCAAATATATATTCTCACTCATTGGGACACCACGCGAAATCCACTAAATCAAACCACAACAAATGCGACTAATTGAACCACAAGATAAATTTGAAATACTGACAATTAAATGACAAATTTGAAATGACTAAAGATAATTGACTCAATTAGGTGAACCACTTCAAATCAGATAATACACTTCAATAAAAAAAAGAATACCCTCGACAAGACATATATATATCATAGAAATGTTTAAATCGGATAAAATGATGGTGCAAGTTCAATAAGTGGGCGTTGAACACGGTTAGGGTCTGTTTTTAAATGTTCTTTGAAAAATATCAACACGTTAGAAGCATTTCTTCTTTGGTCCTGCTCTTTTAACTTCATCCAACAATCTTCTTTAATTTGAATAGCCCTCACAACATCTTCGTCCGGGTGGTGAAAAACTTCTTCTGGAGAATAAACTTTTTTGGCTGCACTCCAAAAATTTGCCAGTATGTCAAATAGGTAGCCCAATGCATAAATGTCACTCACTTTTGTGTATGCATCTGTGCACTGTGGATCGTATAGTTCGGGAGCAATCCACGGTCGCTTAGCCATCTCGGCATTCCCTCTCTCTGTGCATTCAAAACTACTTCGCCCGATTGTGCGCTTGGATGAAAATAATTATTTGTTGCGCGCTTAGCTGGTGTTCTCAGCATCATACGCCAATCAATGATGCTGACGCGATGTTTATTGGTGCGAGTAAAGTCCAACATTACGTTGAACGGGTGCAGGTCACTGTGCACTATACCGACCGAGAGGGCAGCTGCAACGCCATTGATTAAGGCATGACAAATGGCAGGCATGTGCTCGATCACTGCTTTGATCCGCACACTGTCTATCTCGCTTGCAGGAGATTTGCTACAGGCAATGACCTCCAGCCGTGTTGTAGCATGTGCATGTGCCATCTGAACAATCTATGAACGAATGGTAGCGACACATCATGTCGCCCACGGTACCCCCATTGTAGTATGGGAATATCGTGATCCAAGGAGCTTCTGTAGTAAACCCAATGCACCTTACAATGGAGGGGTGAAGTGTTTGCATTTCTTGCTCTGTCTGAAAGCTGTCAAGTTTCGCCTCACTCCCTCCCTTGTAACATTTTCCCACATATGTAATGTGGTCTGAAAAAAATGAGATGCCTTTGATGGTGTACAATGTGCACACACCGAAGGAGCCTGCTCCAATCCTCATACCTTCTACCAAGGCTTCGTGAGGGATGCCGGCAAGATGAGTGCACTTTGCATTCAAAGCAGTGTGCATGATTGTGTCGGTGCCACTGACATCGGATCGACCTCCCAAAGCTGCTTGCGCATCTTGGGCCATCTTCAATCTCTTGGGTAAAGCTGCTTGGTCCTGCGCTTTCACACGCTTCATCTTTACCTTCTGTTCTTCCCACAATTTATCCCAGAGCTCTAATTTTAACATGTCACAGGCAGGTGGGATATTTTCCTTTAAGTCTCCGCAACATACTTTCATATTGCCCAACATTGTCTTGACCTTGTGGTGGGGGTCAAATTCTTGTATCCCTGCTAGAAGCAACAACTCGTATTGGCCTTCAAGTCGCAACCTGCGCTCTGTGTTCTTTCATATAGCGCTAGTGATGTCTTTGATAAAGACATCGCTTTCATTAATCTGCTGTATACGACCAGCTGCACATGATGAGAAATGTGTTCACACATTTTTTTGCATAGAATTTATGTAAATGTAGCAATCAAAAATCGATGATAATCGATGCTCTTTAAAAAGATACAAAAGAATATTTAACATGCAAATTGTGTGCATTTAGATTTTTTTACAGAGAATTTATGTAATTGAAGCATTAAAAATAGCGATAATACTTGAGAGTCCTTTAAAAAGATTAAAAAACAATATTAAACATGCAATTTGTGTGCAAATACTTTTTTACATATAATTTATATAAATGGAACATTTAAAATAGCGATGATTGATGAATAAAGTATTCTTTTGAATATGATTAGCTAGTATATACTTTCAATGGACAGCTAAAAACAACAAAATCAAACAATTCATACCCTTTGTATATGAAATACTCTTCACAGTCGCGTTATCGACCAAGTATTTCGTATACTTAATACTTAAAAAATTAATTGCACATGCACATACAGATTATATGACGTTCGTACGGCCGGGTTAACGACCTAACGCCACATTTATGCAAAAATAGATGCTTCTAACAAACAACACTCTATTAGCCGCGTTATCGATCGAGTGCCGCCTGAATCTAAGGAAAAACAATGGCCTGCATACGAACATCATATAGCCGCGTTACCGACCGATGCCCATATGTTTTTTGGAAAAGGGGAAGGAAAGTTGACTTACCATAAGGATACTAGATTCGCCGCGTTACCGACGTAGTACCCAAACAGTAAGACAATACTTATCACAAGGACACCATCTTCCCCGCGTCACCGAGGTGATGCCCCCGTGATAAGCAATGTTCCATAGAACAGCTTACACACACACACTCCCATTGTGTGGTAAGGTACCTTATTACTGCCATGTACTACGACAAAAGGCACGCTACCACACAACGCATACACACATACAACACATACCCGGATCGTGTGGTCAGATACTCTGTTGTTGCTGCACACTGTGATGCAGAGCACGCTCCCACACGACCCCCTCAATGCCTCTCTCCTCTCTCCTCTTGACGTACCTGCAAAGGTGGTCGACAAGCGCTCTCTCTCTCTCTCTCTCTCTCTCTCTCTCTCTCTCTCTCTCTCTCTCTCTCTCTCTCTCTCTCTCTCTCTCTCTCTCTCTCTCTCTCTCTCTCTCTCTCTCTCTCTCTCTCTGTGACGATGAAAGCAAGACGAAGTAACACCCAGCGGGCCCGATCGGGCCCGCGTATATATAATTTTGCGAGCCCACCGAGCTTTTCAGTATTCTCGGCGAGCCCGCAGGGAAAATAATAAACCTCGGCTGGCCCGCCGGGAATACTGAAAAGCCCGGTGGGAATTTAGTGGGTTTGCAGGTTACCATTAACCGGGTTCTATGTGATTACATTTAGTGTAATCATGTAAATGTGTCAATAAGAACTTGTGATCACATAAAATTTGACGTAATTATGTAAATATTAATTCCGTGGTTCTAGATCCCTTTGGGTATCTTCTACCAAACTCCTTAATCTCTTGACTCGCTCGAGCTTCTCTGTAGGGTTTGGATAAGTTCCTGTCTTCTTCTTGGATCTCGCCATTGTGGCTCATGAAGATCTTCCTTGTTGGTTTTTATCTTAGTGGTCGTTTTGGTCTCCATGGTTTCTCTTGAATCAGAATCCTCTTCACCTTTGTTCATATGTATGGGGTCGTCACCAATCCCTTCGTTGCTTTTTGCGATCTCTTCCTTCGTGTTTTCTTCTTTTTCTGAGATTGGGCAATTGATGCCGTGTCTCTTTCCTCAAGATTATAATTTTGTTTTTGGAGCATCGATTGTGTGAGTACGTTTATTGGTACCACAGGTGTACTGTGTGATCACTCCTCCGTAACCTCAATCAAGTTTAATGGCCTGATCTTTGGTGCATTTGGATTATTTGGACATTGGGCAATCAAATGCTCAATGCCACATCATTACACATGAGTATCGGCATTGTAGACGTGCTCGCTTGATTGGTTGCATTAGTGTGGCGTACTTGTGTAGCCTAAAAGGACACTCGGCCACACGATGTGGACCTCCACACTCATAGCATTGAAGAGGTGGTCTCTTAGCAGTGTATTTGATATTTTGGCCTCTTGCATCAAGAGCAGCTACTTGATAGGCAGGTTTGACTTGTCCCTAATAGTCCTCCATGTAGTATTGTGGACATTCTTCAAGCACATCCATCCCATAGGCAATTTTATGGTCTATATCTTCCTCACAGCCTTCCAAACAAGCAATATATGACTCACAATCCACTTGATTCACTGAAGTGATTCTCGGATGTGGTGGTTGCGGTCCTAGCACTGGAGGTGGTAAGGGTGTTGTTTGAACAACGGTCGGAGCCCTAGGGCCATGTGTTCTGACGTTTATTAAATAGGTGGGGCCAGCATCAATGCAGACACTCAAAGTGTGTCTCTCCATGCTAAGGTTGGTCTATTGGCCATCGCGCGCTTAAATACTATGAAATCCTTAGCTTGATGACCATACCTCCCACAGGCATTGTAGTTCCCATTGAATTTTACTCTAAAAGTAGGGCATTCACTAGTACTATGCGGTCCATAGCATACTAAGCATCATTGTTGCTCCCTTCTTGGATACATATGATTGTTTTGCGAAGCACGATTGTCTCTAACACTCTCTTGAATGGCCTTGGTGAGATTTGCTAAAGTCATCTCAGATATCTTTGGCTCCTTAGCAATAGGCTTTAGGGTCATTGGCTGATCCCCCGATGCTTGCAAGCTAATAGATTTAGGCTTAACAAACACTCTTTCTCCTTGAATCATAAAATTATCCTCCAATTGGATCGCATTGGTGGTGAGTGCTTCCCAAGTGGTGATACCTCTAATGACTAGACCATTGTAGATATCCTCATGTCATAATCCCCTAATGAATCTATCAAGCAATTCATTATTATTGAAGCACTCATTTGGATTACAACAAGAATTCAAATGCTTTAAGCGACTAATAAAGTCTCTCACCGACTCTCCTTCCTCTCATTGGGCTTTCTGGAGTTGAGAGGCTATGTGCGCTCCTTGCCGCACTGTCGAAGCAAGGGACTTGGCGATACACCGTGTGCGAGCCACAAATGGCTCCAAGCACACAACAAGACTAATCTAGCAAGCTCAAGAGAGCAAAGGGTGTGTCACTCACCGCTCTACGCTCGCCTTCGTGGTGGATTCCTCGCCGCGATGAAGAAGAAGCTGCAGTCGTGCCGCACTCAACCGCTTCGCCGCCGTCGTGCCTTTGTAATGCTCGATCGCACACACACTCTCCCTCTCTCTCACACACACATACACACACACACACGAGGAGGTGAAGAAGAAGAAGATGGAGATGGAGATGGAGATGGAGATGGAGCAAGAACACTCTTCTATTGCACAAATGAGAGAATGAGTGAATTTTAGGTTTAGTTGGCTTTTATATGAGCTCACCCCATTCACACTTGGGCGCCCATGCTTAGCCAACTAATCCCTTGAATGTCCCAGCTAGAGTGCGCCTTTCATCGGCGATCACTCTTACCCTTTTCCTATTGGTCCGACAAGCCCGACACCTGACTCTACCAAATACATAATACACGTCCGTCGTAGGTGATGGGGTGTCCGTGAGCCGTGAGGGTTAACATGCCCCCCTTCCTGATGCAGATTCCGTCCTTGGAAGCTATTGAGTTGAAGCTCGTTCGTTGAGGTGGAAGAGCATTTGAGATGAATGTCCTTAGCCTTCTTCAGTCACTGCAAAATCAAACAACATTGGCACAGTAATTGCATTCTCATAAGTGATTAAAAAGCATATGCAGTTTAATGTAGACAAATTGATTGGTAAAAGAATTTCAAACAATTTGTCAGCAATGAACATTAAATTGCAATGTAATCAAATGCATAAACAGATGTAAAGGTAAAAAATTAAACAAGTCTGGGGTCGCTAATTTGACGGTCGAAAGGCACTAGAGATCGAATATTAATGCCATGGGTAAGCTTCTTAATTTTCTGTGGTCAATTAAGTTGTTTAATTGCGAGAGCCAAGTATTCATGTTCGAGGGCTGACTAGAGGCTATATCTAGAAGACCTTGTAGTTAAGCTACCATAAAAGGAATTTCTCATGAAATCATGGCCTGACTGATTACTTTTTCTTTGACCCCCCAAAGTCTTTTCACAGTGATTCAATTTTGATGTGTGTGCTTATTTTGTATGCCTTGGGTTTTTTGCTTTTCAAGTAAAAGCGCCCATACTGGGAACCTCTAGGGCTCTAGTACCATAGGCAATACATGTGAGTGAAGTACCAAATCAAGCTGAGATTTCTCTTCCAGCTTAAGATTTTACAGTGTGGCACTTTGATTTTTTGTTTGTTCATTTTCACCATTTTAATTTTGTAACTTTGGGGGGTCATATAACACTGATACACCTCCCCAGGCTCATCACACTAGTAAACTCCCTTTATAATACTTAAGCTAAAGGTCAATAGGGTCAAGCCCACTAGAAAGCCCTAGTACATTTCACACAATGCTGCCTAAATCGGATTAAGAACCTAAGTAACCATTAATTATTAGGAAGGCATTCCCCATGGTATTAATTAAGAGAAGATTTCTAACACCTAACTTGGTCAAACTAGTTTGTCGGACTGCTTGATTTTTAAACCTAGACAAGTGATTATGACAAAAAATTACATTGAATTAAATGTTTGATACTAAGCAAATGCGGTGAATATTAGGCTACCAATCACAATTAAAGCTGACAATCATAGATGCAAAAAAAGATAAGGGGCAATGCTAATGGACAAGAAACACCTGTTTGTGTCGATGGTCGCGCTTGATTTGAAGAGTGAGTCAAGATAAAGATTCCATGAAAGTCCAAATCCTACCAATAGCAACACGCTCCTGTACACACTAGGAAACAAAAGGAATACCTTCAGGAGGCACATTAGTGGAAAAAGGTACCAACACTTATTGAACACAACAAAAAACATAAGGAACCCTAACCTAATTATTTGCACTCCCCCTAGAGAGTCAAGGGAATAGGATATTGTAGAGGTTGGGGGGAAACCCTAAGGCTAAACCCCTATCTTCGTCGTCGAGATAAACAAAGTCATCATCCATGAGACCATATGTGCCATCCGTGTAGTCGTGTAAATTTTCTTCTTCATCATAGGTGCCCATGTTTACTAAGAAGGTCACTAGACGCCTATAGTCATCTTGGTCAAAAGGGTAGGCTTGTGCAATGGGAGAAACGCTCTCTACTAAGTATGGAATAGACGTGGTCAAGAGACGTATCAGCCATTCTAACTCCTCAAAATTCCTCTCACATGCTAGCGTACCTATCAAATCCCATTCACATGCAAGCACTGGAAAGACCATGTGAAATATTTGTGAAAAGTAACGAGGGTACCTCTCACCCAAGGCAGGAGTGGATGACTCTAGCGTACTAGCCATATCTGTACACGCAAATAGATGATGGTTAGAGTGCAAATATTACAAGGGTCGTGTTCTTGTGCATAATTTGTTTTTATGATTTGTGTTATGTCTCTTGCTCTTTTACTTTTTTATCTTGTTTTTGTGAGTATAAGGCTTTATATATACATTCCCTAAGATCGGAGATTAAGAGGTCAGGGAGAAAGGTTGAGAGGGAAGCAAGTGAATGATGGATGTCCACAAACACTCCCCCCTTCCTTGGGTAGATCATACCGTTTGAAATGATGTCGTCACCCTTTGAAACCAATTGTTCAGTTGGTAATAGGTGAGGAGTTTTGCCAGTAGTTTTCTATTACCCTAGGTGCCTCGTCAAGTTGCAAGGGTGGTAAGGTACTCTCCCAGGATCAAACTTGAAGTGGTTCATCAGGTGATTCTTGAACACTGGGAGGTGTGGATTCTTTTGTAGATTCATGGAGGTCCACTACTATAGATGGAGGTTGTGTAGAAGCTTTTACCTCTATGGATGTATTACATGAGGAGCTAGAAGCTTCATGGAACTCCCCCCTTCCTGAGCTAGGTGGAATAAATTGGTTTTGCCTTGGAGTCCAAACTAGCTCTGGACTAGGTGTGTAGCATTCTGTGATCTTTCCCTTCCCACGGTCTGCCATCTGCTTTAGCGTTACACTATTTGACTCATATGGGTTTGTTGTCGATAGGGAAGGACACATTATACGTTTAGGTACCCAAATTTGCTCAATTCCATCATAGTAGCCTTGGGCTTCTAATAGTTGTTTTGGAATCCATCGGGATTTGGTCTTGACTCTCCTAGGGCGCGCTCTTGGTTTTCCCCGGAAATTTTTTCTTGGAATGGATGGGAGGGTTGAGGTAGTTGGAAGTAAGGCCTTGGGGACCCATTGATATGTACTCTTAGGTCGTGCAGGTTGAGTACTTACAATATTACTGCTTGCTGCAACTACAAGTGTTGAAGTGCTAGATTCATGGGTAGCCGGCAAAGACGAGTTAACCACCTTGGCTTGTGAATGTTGGCTATCCTTCAACTTTGCTAGAGTTTGCAACGTAGGTGACTTTGCTTGAATGATAGGGGTAAGAGTCGGTGGTCGCGTCGTGACACTACTAGTATCCCAATCAATAGTGCATTTGGTTGCCAACATCCACGTGCGTCCCAGGTTTACGTTGCATTCCATAGCTCCTGCGGGCATGACTAGAAACCTGTGCACTATGCTTCCATTGTCATAGACAACAGGGGTCTGAAGGACTCCAAGAATAGCAGTTTTCTTTTTATTAATGCCCTTGACTTGCATCGTACTCGGGGATAGGGTCGGTTTCCCTAATTGACACCAAACTCCATAGGATAACAAATTGTGTTTAGCTCCCGTATCTAATAAGGCATTGTATAGTACTTTCCCATAGGGGCTATTTGGCTCAATTGGGTATCGTAGGGGTGGCTCAGATTCTAATGAGTCGTCATTTGTGTCCTCGAAAAATGCTTGCGTGATTCCCAGATTAGCCTCTCGTTGGCGTCTAAGACGTTGTTGTCGTTCTCGAGCCTCAACTCTTGCTTGGATTTTTTTAAGCTCTGCTTGTTCCTTGGCAGCCTTCTTTTGATGGATGGCTTGCAACTCTTCCTGGCTTAGAGGATCATAATATCTTTTGAATTTACTCCCATTAAGGAATCCAATGGTTTCAACTCCATCTAGAGTCTCCACACGAATGGTACCTTGCGGAGTAATTTCACACACTCGATATGGTCCCTTACCAGCGTATTTCAATTTCTTCTTTTCATTACGTACCCCGTACATAAGAACTTTATCACCAACCTTGATGTCTTTATCCTTTAAATGGCTATCAAACCACTTATTTCTCCTATCCTTCTCCACTAGAGCATTTCGCACAGCTAATTGCCTTTCTTCATCTAGCCTTTCCAGGATATATAATCGCTCCACTAAGGGGTTACCATCCCAACCTTCTTGAGAAGCTACTCGAAGACTAGGAATGACAAACTCCCATGGCATAACTGCTTCTTGGCCATACACCATCTTAAACGGTGTGCAATTAATAGCAACTTTATACGCAGTACGATAAGCCCATAAAGCTGATGTAAGCTTTAGGTCCCAATCAGTGCGATGAGCCTCGACTGTCTTTGTCAAAATGGAGATGAGAGTTTTGTTGGTACTCTCAGCTTGGCCATTTGCTTGGGGATAATAGGGTGTAGACTTGTGGTGAGATATCATGAAGTTTGATGTGATTTCTTTTATTACTTCATTTATAAAATGAGTTCCATTGTCACTCACAAGTTCAAAGGGGCCTCCAAAACGTGTGATAATGTTCTCAAAGAGAAACTTAGCTGTTGTTTTTGCATCCGCCTTTCGTGTTGCTTTTGCTTCAGCCCATTTGGTTACATAGTCAGTAGCGACAATGATATATCGTGATTGCGTGTTACGTGCAGCCAGACTAATCGGTCCTACAAAGTCTAAGCCCCACTTTTCAAATGGTTAGGTTACCTTGATGGGATGTAGAGGCATCCTATCCCTTCTTTGTGGCTTGTTGAAGCGTTGGCATTCATCACATCCCTTTGCAAAAAGTGATGCATCCTTAAACAGAGTGGGCCACCAATAGCCTGACTGTAAGATCTTTCGGGCAGTCAACTTTCCTGAAAAGGGACCACCAGCTACGCCCATGTGTGCCTCTTGTAGAATATATAAATACTCATCCTCGCGGGCACAGCATCTAAGAACATCATCTTTTCCTCTCTTATAGAGAGTTCCAGCCAGTAAGCAATAGGGTTCGCATTCCTTGATTAATTTTTGAGCTATATCTTTTTGCAGTTCTTTGGGTGGAAAACCATTAACTAAGAAGTTAACAATCTTTTCACTCCATTCAGGCATTGTCTCAACAATGAACAAAGGAGTATCAGGCAATTCATCATCAGCCCCCGTAGGAGCTTCGCCATTAGGGATACGAGATAAATGATCCGCCATGACATGTTTCCTCCCAGGCCTCACAACAACGGTGAAGTCAAACTCAAGGAGAATTAACAACCATCGTGTAATTCGACCTGTGGAACACGGCTTGTTTACCAAATATAGCAATGCTTGATGATCAACATAAAACACAAACTTGGTGGCAAGAAGGTAATAGCAAAATTTCTTTACTGTGTAAATCATAGCTAGACCTTCGTGCTCTGTAGTAGTGTAGTTCATCTCGGCATCATTTAATTGGCGACTTGCAAAGCTAATAGGGTAGTCCAATTTATGTTCTCCTGGTTGACTTAGAACACACCCAATAGCAAAATTTAATGCATCAATATGCACATGAAAAGGTACATTCCAATCAGGTGTTCGCAGGATTGGAGCACTTGTTAGGGCCTTCTTTAATAACTCATAAGATTGATGACATTCTTCCGTCCAGTGAAACTCGACAAGAAGCTTGTACAATGGACGCGCTATCTCGGCAAAGTTTAAAATAAACCTTCGATAATAACCAACATGGCCCATCAATCTTTGAACTCATTTATAGTTAGTAGGTGGTGGCAAATCGGCAATGGCTTTAATCTTACTCTCATCTGTGGAAATCCCGTTCTTGGACACTATATGCCCTAGAATGACTCCATGCTTAACCCAAAATTGGCATTTGAAAGGGTTCAATGAGATGCGATAAAATCTGCACCTTTCAAATATTTTTCGTAGATATAACAAATGCTTCTCCCAAGAAGAATAAACACAAAGGTCGTCTAGGAAAGCTTCACAAAACTCCCTTAGAAATTCTTTAAACGCAGTGTTTATTAATCGTTGGAATGTAGCAAGGGCATTCGTTAAGCCAAAAGCCATAACACGAAATGCAAACACTCCAAACTCTGTGATAAAAGCAGTTTTAGCTTGGTCCTGTAATGCAATTGTGATTTGATTGTAACCAGAGTACCCATCTAAAAAGCTATAAGCCTCCTTGCCCGCAACTCTTTCAAGCACATGTTCTGAATATGGCAAGGGATAATGATCTCTCCTAGTGGCTACATTAACTTTCTTGAGGTCCACGCACACTCTTAGTTTCCCATTCTTTTTTGGCACAATGACTATTGGAGAAACCCATTCTGAGTGCTCAATAGGGTATATGAATCCACATTGGATAAGTTTTTCAATCTCCTCTCGTGCAATTTTGGCGTACTTAGGATTCATTGGATAGGGTCATTGCTGGACGGGTTTAGCAGTGTTGATCATGGGAATTGTATGTTGCACCACAGAAGGTGGAACGCCCTTCATGTCATGATATGTCCAAGCAAAGATATCCTTGTATTCCTTGAGGAGCTCCTTAAGTACAGCCTCTTCAGTTTCGGTAAGGTCTTGAGCAATAAAGACTGGTTTAGACTCTTCACCTGGTTCTGCTAATTCTATCTCTTTAACTACCGCTGGACCATAATAGACTCCACAGCTTCCATTGGTAGGTATTCGTTGGGCTTTGGCATACACAACCTTTCGCTCCCCCGTGGTATAAGATTTAAAATGTTCAGGAGCCGTATGTAAGTCAGCAGGCTCTTGTCCTGACGGAGACCTTTCTTTTAGTTCTGCCTCCTTTTGTTGTTGTGCTAACTCTCGGTTTTGACGTCTTCTTATAGTTCGACTCAATTTCGGCTCTGTAACCTCCAATTGAGCGAGGTCAATGGGTCGCGGGCTGCACCACATGACACTCTGGAGATGTTCACCCCAATTGTCTACTAGCTTTCGATGAGCATCACATGCCCCTAGATAGCTAAGCTATTCTGCAGTAGATCTTTCCTTGTTTATCCTAGCTCTCACATTTGCTCGATATCGTCGTCTCTTATATGACCTTTGTTTCTTGTTAAGGTTTTGATTTTGGTAAATGTTTGAACTCGACTCGCTTGATAGGTCTTCGCTTGTATCTTCTTCACTCTCATATAAATTACCATAGATGGTCATACTAGACCTTGAGTATTCAGTTTCTATACTTGGCTCACTCGATGTTTCCTCAGGTTCTGATTCCATTTCTCCCTGAGATTCCATTTCTGATGTGTATTGGCCTGAAGCCTTTGAGGAATCATCGGTTTCACTCTCAGGTAGGTGTGCCTCTTTCTTATCATCGGATGTTACATGCGCTACACCTAACATGTTTACTGGTGCAATGTGTGGTATCTCTTCCCCATCTGGTGTTACCCAGGTTGTTCCTCTAGCTCCCCATGTATCTATAGTTGCCGCTAGGTGTACCCAATCGACATTGTCTGACTCAGCCATTCCGGGTAGGATATCCATATAAGGAGAGTTCTCCCCAATATCCGTGTCTTCGTTACACGTGTAACAATACTGTAATGGAGCTGAGTGAATTGTTGTGTCTGATCGATTATCAATGATGAATTTATTTCCTAGAGGATGCGTTCAACCACTTAAAATATCAACTCGAATGACAAAGTCTTGGAACTGTAAGTAGACGTGGTTTTGGACCAGTCATGCACCATTTTTGCTTCCCTCATGAATGGACGCCCTAAGATCATCTCAAATGACATAGGATGCTTGGAAAAATCCATAACAATGAAAGTCTGCCTTACCTTGTGTCCCAAGACCTTGATCATGAGATCCTGAAGCATTCCAATAGGTGTAACAATAGATCCATTAGCCATTTTTACCACTACGCTTGTGGCTTCAAGGTGAGGTCGCCCCATAGACTCCCAACAACTCTTTGTCACCATGCTGACTCCCGCACCACCGTCAAGGACTCCCTTTACAGTTAATCCTTTAGTAGTGATTGGCAGAGTAGCATTAGATTCATCACCTTCAAAGTATTGCCCCAACTTGTTAACGGGTACTTCAATTACAGATTCATGTCCCGCTAGGTCAGATGGTGGTGCTAAATGTTCCTCGTCATTCATTATCGAGTCAGATTTGTTCATATGTGCAAACTGTGGTAATCCGGCCTGTAATTCTCCATTGAGGAAGGCTTGAAGAGCTGAGACTAGCTCGGGGTCTTTATATAGTTTGGACATGATGGTGGTTCTAACTTCTGAAGACATGAAATCCATCAATTTGGCAACATTTAATGGCATCTTGTGGGACATAGGACCCTGAAAAGAGAATGGTGAAGATGGAATCTCCACTTCCTCAAGGGGGTCGGGCATTCCCTCACCAAACATTCTCTCTAGTAGGAAAGGTGTGTGTCCACTTTCAGATGTCCTACCCTCACTCTCTTCCCGAATGATACTGGGTATAGCTAACGGCCTGTAGTTCTTGTGAGGTTGAACTTGTGTGGGAAACACTGTTTCCGACATCTGGATATGTTTGGGTTCAGGTTCTAATGTTCGTTGAGTTTCTTCCACCAAACCCCTCAGTTGTTGGGCTCGTTCAATTTCCATTGTTGGGTTTGGATAGGTTCCAATCTTTCTCTTTCAATCCTCATTTTTCGTCTCTCGTGGCTTATCTTGGGGGTTCGCAACTGGGTGGTTTAACTTTGAATACTCTTTTGGTGTTCGTCGTAATTCCCTCTCGTGATCCTCCTCACTGGCTTTTTCCTTTGTAGTAATAGTTTTGGTCTCCGTGGTCTCTATCGAATCTGAGTCATCCTCAGGGTCATTCATATACACGGGATCCTCTCCTGTCCCTATGTTAGTCTTTGAACTAGGTTTTGAGCTAGAAGCATTAAGGGATTTCTTTCTTCGTGTTTTCTTCTTTCTCGCTCGGCCAATGGATGCAGCATCTCTCTCTTCGAGGATGTAATTTTGCTTTTGGAGCATCGACCGTGTGAGTGCATTCACTGGTGCTATGTTTATAGTTGGTGATGTCCCATCAACAATCTCTATTAAGTTCAATGGTGTGATTTTCGGTGCGTTTGGATTGTTAGGACACTGTGCGATCAAATGATCTATGCCACAACGATTACAAATGAGTATTGGCATTGCCAATGCACTCCCTTGACTTGTTTGCATTAGTGCAGCATTATTTTGCATTCTAATGGGGCACTCAGCTACTCGATGTGGTCCACCACATTCGTAGCACTGAAGAGGTGGTCTCCTGGCAAAACTATTAATGTTTTGGCCTCTTGCTGCTAGCGCAGTAGCTTGATATACCGGTTTGATTTGTCCCCAATGGTCTTCCATATAGTACATGGGACACTCCTCAAGCATGTCGACTCCATAGGTGATACTAGGGTCTATGTCCCCTTCGCAATCTACATAAGTACTAGATGACTCACAACCTATTTGGTTCATAGGTGTAACTCTTGGATGAGGGGGTTGCGGTCCTAGCACTGGAGGTGGCAACGGTGTGGTTTGGACCACATTTTGGGTTCTAGGGACCATGTGCTGTAATGGCAACTGTTGCTCCATGGGTGGGGTAGGCATCGATGCAGGAACTCAAGGTGAGTCTGCCCAAGCTATAGGCGGTCTATTTTCCATGATGCGTTTAAGCATTAGGCAATCCTTCGCTTGATGGCCATACCTACCACACGCGTTACAAGTCCCGTTAAACTTTACTCTGAAAGTAGGGCATTCACTCGTAGTATGTGGGCCCAAGCAAATTGAGCACCATTGTTGCTCCCTTCTTGGATACATATGAGTGTTTTGTGGAGCACGATTACCCCTAAGGATTTCTTGGATGGCCTTGGTGAGATCTGCCAAAGTCATCTCAGATATCGTTTGCTCTTTCACGATTGGCTTTATCTTCATTGGCTCATGCCCTGATGCTTGCGAGCTACTTGACTTCGGCTCGACAGACACTCTTTCTCCTGCAATCATTAAATTATCCTCCAATTGGATTGCATTCATGGTGACTACTTCCCAAGTAGTGATACCTCTAATGACTAGGCCATTATAGATACTTTCATGTCGTAGTCCCCTAATGAATCGATCGAGCAATTGGTTGTTGTTGAATCGCTCGTTTGGATTGCATCGAGAATTCAAATTCTTTAGGCGACTAATGAAGTCTCTCACGGATTCACCTTCTTCTCGTTGGGCTTTCTGGAGCTGAGAGACTACACCCCAAAGTACTCCCTCTCGTATGTATTCTTTTAAGAACAATCTCCTAAGAGTAGAGTAGATCATTTTCTCTTCTACTCTTAAGGTTCTATACCAATCTCCAGCCTTTCCGCTTAGGGTCAAACTCAAAGCCTTACACTTATGTAGCTCATTGTGCTCTTCCAAGGAATCGCACACATGTTCAAAGACTTCCATATGCTTTCTAGCATCTCCGTCTCCATTGAATTTCTGTGTGAGCTTAGCTACTTGAACTGCCTTGCTCCTAGGCTCTCTATCAGGTGCACTACGCATGTTTTCCGCAATAGAGCGACCGATAGTTTGAGCAAATGCTGCCAAATCTCCTATTTGAGCAGGTATAATGGGTGTATGTGCTCCTGGAACCACATGTGAGATGGGAGTTGGCCTTGGCCTCGGCATACGTGCGGCTCTTGGGTCCCAAATTTTGTATGGTGGTGTACCAAACGGTGGTCCAAAGTTTACAGGCGTGGCCCTAGGCATAGGGGGTGCCTGATATGGCATGTTATTATTAAATGGCATGGCTCCACTTGTATAAGATCTTGGATAATTCCATTGTGGATTTTAAGCTCTTGGAATAATCGGAGGTGTAGGAGCTACATGAGGCTGAGGTACGACAAGTGCACATGATTGATACATACATGTAGGTATAGTTGGGGGCACTGTGCTACTAGGCATCGGCGTCGTGTTAACAAATGAACTCCATGGTGTACTTCTTGTCATGCTCACCATTGGGATATGCATGGTAGCCGTAGTGTCATTAAGAGAAAGATGAGCTAGATCTGGGAAGGTAAAGCTGCCACTTGTGGGCTCAGATTGTACTGAGGCTCCTGCGAAACAACATATGGAGGATCAATGGGGCTCACTGAGGGAGTCTCCATTTGTGACAGGGTTGGTTGGTTGGCCTTTCCCGTATCCAAGAATCTCATTAGGCCTGTTGAAGGCATGTTGATCCCTGTGTTTTATCTTTCTAACTCGACAATCCTATGGAGGACATCACAGACTTTCTGTTGTTGCTCATCTATGCTAGTAGCACCCGATGTGGATTGTAGAACATCTAACCAACCCACATGATAGGTGTGTCCTGTGTACCGATCAGTTAAAGCTTCTGCTTGTAGGTCATACTCCCAATTTTCGTTTAGGAATATCCCATCTAGGTCTGGCATGCTGGAGGTTTCCCTTGAAGTGGAAGCATTATTGCTCCCCATAGCTTGCCCCTCCGTGACTGCTACCTTGGGAGCACTCGGTTGCTCGGCTGGCATGATTGTTGTCATAGGAGCCTTTGCTTTCAGGGCTCGACTTTGTTCTAGCCTTCGTAGGTTCTCAATTTCCCTCTCCCTTGTTGCTTGCATATAACGTTCAATCTCTTGTACTTCGGCAAGACTCCTACCATCGGGTAGTAAAACCTCAGAGAGAGATAGTCCTAAAGGATCAGGAGGTGCAGTGGATGGAACATTCACATGCACACTCTCAAGAAGCATAGGGTCCATTTTAGGCATGAATGACGAATTTACTTCCCCACTCCCTTCATTTATTTCATTAACCGCATGTTCGGAGCGAGTAGCTCTACTAAGGGTCTCTTTTAAGCGGCTAAACACGCTGGACCCGGGCCGTGGGCCCATGGCATGCATGTCTTGACTTGAACTATCAGGGTTTGGTATAGGATACCCCTCCATGACTTTGTAGTCAGAGGAAGAATCACTAGACGGGATATGAGGATCTTTGGTCGCGCTACCTTGAGTCCCGGCCAAAGGTCCAGAACCTAGGGTGGAGGAATAATGGGTGCCCGCGTAAATGGAGGCACTACCAATATGCTCGTGCTCTAACACTCGTCCAGAGCGTAGGTTCATATGACTTGGATCCCCTAGAAGTGTCAGTGAGGGCCCGTGAAGGCTGCTCACCTAGTAATTTTGGGTGTTTTGCAACCCAAGTCTTTTCTTATTTATTTATTTATTGATTTTTTGGTCATTTTTTGCTGACCCAGCTATAGAATAGAACGTATGATAGCTCAAAACGAGCGTCTCGGTGAGAGGGACATGCCGTGCTTTACAGCCCTCTGTTTGGTCACTTTATGCCCTCAGAATCCCTAAAACCGTCAATTTCTAGTAGGGAACTAGGCCCAAATTAGAAAGTCTAAGGGTGCAAGTGGGAAGAGAAGGGAGGAGAGTGGAGGACTTGCCCCACATGCTCTCATTCCCTCTTGAGGGGGTAGGGTATATATATAAGAGTGAGTCTAGTATATATTATAGGACTGAGGCCTGGGCTTGGGCTTGGGAAAATGATCCCGATCCCGATCAAAATTTTAGTGTAGCCCCCCAGTCACTCACGCTTAAATATTTTTGGGTTTTTTTTTTTAATCATTTTTTTTTATTGTTTTGGCGATGGCCGCGCGCGGTTCAGGTGACCCTTTCTTGGCCACGCACACTCTCACCTACCTAACCTCCCAGTCAACAGCTCACTACCTTATCTACTTACTAACAGTGCTGCTAACCACTGACTAATCTGTTAACTGCTTACTGACAGTGAGCTAACTGTCCACCTACTTCCTCTCTCACTACCTTGCTGTGCAAAGACTGTGTGCAGCCAAACCTTCACAGAAAACTGTGTACAGACTGTGTGCAAACAAAAATTGCTAACTGCCTTCCTACTTATTCATTCACTGCAAACAAGCTAACGACTACTAACTGTGCAAAGACTATGTGCAAACAGAAAACCCAACATTATGTAGAAATCACAGAACTTGCAGACAACACACAAATTAACAACTTACAGAAAAACAATTCATTCCTCTTCCTCTTCCTCTTCTTTCCTACTACAAACAACTCATAGGAGAAGCACAAAGTGCCTCTTGGGCTTAGTGCAGGCGATTCCCCGGCAGCGGCGCCAAAAATGTGCGCTCCTTGCCGCACTGTCAAAGCAAGGGACTTGCCGATACACCGTGTGCGAGCCACAAATGGCTCCAAGCACACAACAAGACTAATCTAGCAAGCTCAAGAGAGCAAAGGGTGTGTCACTCACCGCTCTACGCTCGCCTTCGTGGTGGATTCCTCGCCGCGATGAAGAAGAAGCTACAGTCGTGCCGCGCTCAACCGCTTCGCCGCCGTCGTGCCTTCGTAATGCTCGATCGCACACACACTCTCCCTCTCTCTCTCTCTCTCTCACATACACACACACACACGAGGAGGTGAAGAAGAAGAAGATGGAGATGGAGATGGAGCAAGAGCACTCTTCTATTGCACAAATGAGAGAATGAGTGAATTTTACGTTTAGTTGGCTTTTATATGAGCTCACCGCATTCACACTTGGGCGCCCATGCTTAGCCAACTAATCCTTTGAATGTCCCAGTTAGAGTGCGCCTCTCATCGGCGATCACTCTTACCCTTTTCCTATTGGTCCGACAAGCTCGGTACCTGACTCTACCAAATACATAATACACGTCCGTCGTAGGTGATGGGGTGTCCGTGAGCCGTGAGGGTTAACAAGCTACACCCCAAAGACTCCCTCTTGCATGCATTCTTTACGAACAGTCTCCTAAGAGTAGGGTAAATTGTTTTTTCTTCCACCCTTAGGGTTCTATACCAATCCCCAGCCTTCCCACTTAAGGTTAGGTTTAAAGCATTACTCTTATGCAGGTCATTGTGTTCTCCTATAGAATCACATATTTGTTCAAACACTTCGATATGCTTTCTCACATCCCCGTCTCCACTAATTTTTTGTGTGAGCTTGGCTATTTGTACTGCCTTACTTCTAAGTTCTCCATCAGGCGTGTTATGCATATTCTCAGCAATAGATCGATCGATAGCTTGAGCAAACGTTGCCAAGTCACCTAAGTGAGCAGGCACCGTGGGTGAAGGCGCTCCAGAGACTACATGTGGAGTAGGTATTGGCATTGGGCTTGGCGCATAGAAAGCCCTTGGGTTCCACGTTTGGTACGGTGTTGTGCCATGTGGTGGCCCGAAGTTCATATGTGTGGCCCGAGGCATACCAGATGTCGGATGTGACATGCTAATGCTAGCCGGTATGGTCCCATGGAAATAAGAGCTTGGGTGTTGTGGTTGTGGAGCATAGGTTGTTGAAAAAATGGGAGCGGTAGGGACTACATGAGTACAAGGACCCATGCGTGTATACGATTGGTACACACTTGTAGGTACTGTTGAAGGCATTGAGCTACCATGTAGCGGTGCTTTACTAACAAATGAGGTCCATGGCGTGTTTCTTGGCATGCCCATCATTGGGGTAGGCATGATAGCCGTGGTGTCATCAAGGGAAAGATGAGCTAGACTTGGAAAAGTAAAGCTATCACTTGTGGGCTCAGATTGCACTGAGACCCCTGGCGAAACAACATATGAAGGAACCATCGGACTTACCAAGGGAGTCTCCATTGCGATAAGGTTGGTTGTTTAGGCTTTGCTGTATCCAAGAATCTCATGAGACCCGTTGAAGGCATGTGGATCCCCTTGTTCTATCTCTCTAGCTCAATAACACTATGGATGACCTCACAAACTCTTTGTTGTTGATCCTCCACACCAGTAACACCCGTTGTGGATTGTAGGACATCTAACCAACCCACGTGATAGGTGTGACCTGTGTATAGGTCGGTTAGAGTTTCCGTTTGTAGTTTGTACTCCCAATTCTCATTTAGGAACGCTCCATCTAGGCTTGAGGTGCTAGGGGTGTCCTTTGAACTAGATGCAATGTGGCTCTCTATGGATTGACCCTTAGTGGTCGCTAATTCAGGAGCACTCGATTGCTCTCCTAGCAAAGATATTGACATAGGGCTTTCGCTTTTAATTCTCTTCATTGCTCCACCTTGCGTAAGCTCTCAATTTCCTTTTCCCTATCTGCGATGATATATCGCTCAACTTCTTATACTTCAGCAAGGCTTCTACCATTAGGTAATATAACCTCGGAGGGGAATAGCTCTGAAGAGTCAAGGAATGCAGTGAATGGAGTATTCACGTGCACACTCTCTAAGGAAATAGGGTCTATGTTCATCATGAATGGCGAATTTACTTCCCCACCCCCTTCGTTTACATCACTAGCTCCATGCTCGGAGCGAGTGACTCTACTAAAGGTTTTCTTCAAGCGGCTAAGCATGCTCGGCCCGGACCGTGGACCCATGGCATGCATGTCTTGGCTTGAGCTATCGAGATTAGGCGTTGGGAAACCCTCCATGACGTTATAGTCAAAGGAAAAGTCACTAGCCGCTATGTTTGGGTCTTGGTTTGTATTACCTTGGGTCCCTGCCGAGGGCCCGGAACCTAAGGTAGGTGAATATTGAGAACTCGCGTATGTCAAAATGCTCTCTAGTTGCTTGGCCTCTAGCACACGACCAGAGCACAGATGCATGTGTCTTTGGCACCCTACAAGCATAAGCAAATAACCTCGAAGGTTAACCGCTTACTTTTTTAGGCGTTTGTTTTCACTCGTTCTTGATGTTTTTTAATGTTTTTTAATGATCGGTTTTTGGATTAGAGCGTGTGATAGCTTGAAACGAGTGTATCGCTTAGGGGGTCATGGTTTGCTTTACAACACAGCGTTCGGTTACCCGAAGCTCCGTTGGTCCTCAAAAAGTTTTATTTTTACCTACGCATGAGACTAAAATACGTAATTTTAAAGGGGGACTGAGGCCTGAGTCTGAGCGTGGGCTTGGGCTTGGGCGTGGGAAATATTCCCAAGCCCAGTCCTACCTTTAAAATTTATAAATTTATAATTTTTTTTTAATTTTTTTTTTTTTAAAAAGTTGAGTTTTTTTAAAAAATTGATTTTTTTTAAAAAAAAATTATTTTTTTAAAAATTTTTTATTTTAAATTTTTTGTTATTTTTTTAAAAATTTTATTTTTTTTAAAAAAAATTATTTTTTTAAAATTTTTAATTTTTTTAAAAAAATTTTATTTTTTTTTATAAATTTTTATTTTTTTATTTTATTTTTTAAAATTTTAATTTTTTTACATTTTTTTACATTTTAAAGAAAATTGGGATAAGGTCGTCGCGATCGCGCTGTGCACCTAACCTACCTACTTACAACTAATAGAGCTATTGTTACACACTAACACATTACTACAGTAACTCATTAGCTAACAGAACTACTTACTGTACTTTACACAGAACTAACATTATGGATCTACTTTCTTAATTCTAACACCTTATTATAGAGAAAACACCTTATGACAAAAAAAACACAGTACCTTTCAATACCTTATTAACAAAACAATACACAGCAACAAAACAAACTCCTTCTCAACACACACACCCTCCTTCTCTACCTTTCCTACATCTGAAATTGCACCACAACGCAGCACAGAGTGCCTCTTGAGCTTAGTGCAGGGCGATTCCCCGACAGCGGCGCCAAAAATATGCAACACCTGCTGCACCTGTCAATGCAAGGAACTTGCCAATACACTGTGTGCGAGCCACAAACGGCTACAAGCACACAACCAGACTAATCTTGCAAGCTCAAGAGAGCAAGGGTGTGTCACTCACCGCCCTACGCTCACGTTTGTGGAGGATTCCTTACCGGAAAGAAGAAGGAGCTACCATCGTGCCTCGCTCGACTGCCTCGCCGCCGCCGTGCTGTTGTTGCAATACTCTCTCTCTCTATCTCTCTCTCTCTCTCTCTCTCTCTCTCTCTCTCTCTCTCTCTCTCGCATACACACACACACAAGGAGATGAAGAAGAAGAAGATGGAGATGGAGCAAGAGAACTCTTCAACTGCACAAATGAAAGAATGAATGATTTTAGGTTTAGGTGACTTTTATATGAGCTCGCCCCATTCACACTTGGGCACCCATACTTAGCCAACTAGCCCTTGAATGTTCCTGTTAGAGTATGCCTCCCATCGGAGATCACTCTTACCATTTTCCTATTGGACCGACAAGCTTGGTACCTAACTCTACCAAATAAATAATACGGCGTCTATCGTAGGTGATAGGAATGTGCATGAGGGTTAACATGCCCCCCTTCCTGATGTAGATTCTGTCTTCAGAAGCTATTGAGTTGAAGCTCATTTGTCGAGGTGGAAGAGCATTTGAGTTGAATGTCCTTAGCCTTCTCCAGTCACTGCAAAATCAAATAAAATTGGCACAGTAATTGCATTCTCATATACAATTAAAAAGCATATGCAGCTGTAGGCAAACAAATTGATTGGTAGCAAAATTTTAAACCATTTGTCAGCGATAAACATTAAAGTGTAATATAATCAAACGCATAAACAGTTGTAAAGGTCAAAAACTAAACAAGTCTAGGGTCGCTAATTTTGAAAGGCACTAAAGATCGACTATTAATACCATGGGCAAGCTTCTCAATTTCTCCTGGTCAATTAAGTTGTTTAATCGCGAGAGCCAAGTATTTCATGTCCGAGGGCTGACTAGAGGCTATACCTAGAAGACCTTGTAGTTAAGCTACAATAAAAGGAATTGCTCATGAAATCATCCCCTGATTTATTTCCTTTTCTTTGACCCCCCAAAGTATTTTCACAGTGATTTAATTTTGATGTGTGTGCTTATTTTGTATGCCTTGGGTCGCTCACACTGGGAACCTCTAGGGCTCTAGTACCATAGGCGATACATGTGAGTGAAGTACAAAATCAAACTGAGATTTCTCTTCCAGCTTAAAATTTTACATTGTGGCACTTTGATTTTTTTGTTTGTTTGTTCGTTTCCAGCATTTTAATTTTGTAATTTTGGGGGGTCATATAACACTGTTACCCTCCCTAGGCTCATCACATTAGTAAACTCCCTTTATAATACTTAAGCTAAAGGTCAATAGGGACTAAGCCCATTAGAAAGCCCTAGTACATTTCACACAATGCTGCCTAAATCGGATTAAGAACCAAAGTAACCATTGATATTTGAAATGCATTCCCCATGGTATTAAGAGAAGATCTCTAACGCCTAGCTTGGTCAAACTAGCTTAGTCGGACTGCTTGATTTTTAAACCTAGATAAGTGATTATGACAAAAAATTACATTGAATTTAATGGATGCAAAAAAGATAACCGGCAATGCTAATGGAAAAGAAACACCTGTTTGTGTTGATAATTGCGCTGGATTTGAGAGTGAACAAGAGAAAGATCCCATGAAGGTCCAAATTCTAACAACATCAACACATTCCTGGTACACACTAGGAAATACAAAGAATACCTTTAGGAGCCACATCAATGGGAAGAAAGAACTTTGCTAACCACTAAACTCTAAAACAAAAACACTCTTATTGTACTAATCTTACCTACCCTCCATGAGTCGAGTGATGAGGATCAAAGGTGTTTCGTGACATAGGTTTCTATTACAATGTACTGGATGTGAATGTGTAGGTATGGTCAATGTTTTGATTTTTATTGTTCATACATGTTTGCTAATTGCTCTTGCTCTTTATTTTTTTCTTTTTTGTGAATATAAGGCTTTATATATACATTCCCTAGGATTGGTGATTGAGAGGTCAGGGAAAGAAGGGTAAGAGGGAAATAATTCAATAGGATGATGTGAATGAAGACTTCCCTCTTCCTTCGGTAGGTCATACTGTTTGAAATTTGCTCGTCACCCTTTGAAACCAATTGTTCCAGTTGGTAATAGGTGAGGATTTTTGCCAAAAGTTTTCTATTACCTTAGGTGCCTCATTGAGTTGCAAGGGTGGTAAGGTAATCTCCCAGGATCGAACTTGAAGTGGTTCATCACGTAATTCTTGAACACTGGGAGGTGTGGATTCCTTTGTAGCTTTATGGAGGTCCACTATTGTAGGTGGAGGCTGTGGAGAAGCTTTTACCTCTATGGATGCATTACATGAGGAGCTAGAAGCTTCGTGGGACTCCCCCCTTTGTGATCTAGATGGAACAAATCGTTCTTTCTTCAGTACCCAAACTAGCTCTAGAGCGGGCCGTGTGTAGCATTCTCTGATTCTTTTCTTTCCACGATCGTCAATTCATTTTACAGCTACAGGATTGGGCGCACATGAGAACACAATCTACATTTTGGCACCCAGATTTGATCATTTGCTTGATAGTAGCCTTGGGCTTCCAATAGTCATTTAGAAATCCACCGCCACGTTTCCCTACATTTTTTGGGGCGAGTGGGATGTTTTTTACAAGGCTTCTGTTTTTTAGCACTAGCTATGGTCGCTAAAGAAGCTTTAGGGACCCACTTGTATGTTTTCTTCGTTATATTAGGATGAGTCATCAGAAGCTATATGCATTGCTTGTATCATATTTGAAAGTACGGGCATTTCATCCCCCTCAGGTGCTACCCAGGTCGTCCCCATGTTTCCCCAAGTGTCTATGGTTGCTTCTAGGTGGACCCAATCCACATTGTCCAACTCAATCATCCTAGGCAGTATATCCATATAACGACAATCTTCCCCAACATCAGTGTCCGCTTTACACGTGTAACAACATTGCAATGGGGCCGAGTGAGCTGTGGTGTCAGATCTATGATCAATTATAAACCTATTTTCCAAAGGATGTGCTCGACCAGTTACAAGATCCACTCGAATGATAGAATCTTGGAACTGAGAGGCTACACCCCAAAGACTCCCTCTCTCATGCATTCTTTACGAACAGTCTCCTAAGAGTAGGGTAAATTGTTTTTTCTTCCACCCTTAGGGTTCTATACCAATGTCCAGCCTTCCCACTTAAGGTTAGGCTTAAAGCATTACTCTTATGCAGGTCATTGTGTTCTCCTAGAGAATCACATATTTGTTCAAACACTTCGATATGCTTTCTCACATCCCCGTCTCCACTAATTTTTTGTGTGAGCTTGGCTATTTGTACTGCCTTACTTCTAAGTTCTCCATCAGGCGTGTTATGCATATTCTCAGCAATAGATCGATCGATAGCTTGAGCAAACGTTGCCAAGTCACCTAAGTGAGCAGGCACCGTGGGTGAAGGCACTCCAGAGACTACATGTGGAGTAGGTATTGGCATTGGGCTTGGCGCATAGAAAGCCCTTGGGTTCCACGTTTGGTACGGTGTTGTGCCATGTGGTGGCCCGAAGTTCATATGTGTGGCCCGAGGCATACCAGATGTCGGATGTGACATGCTAATGCTAGCCGGTATGGTCCCATGGAAATAAGAGCTTGGGTGTTGTGGTTGTGGAGCATAGGTTGTTGAAAAAATGGGAGCGGTAGGGACTACATGAGTACAAGGACCCATGCGTGTATACGATTGGTACACACTTGTAGGTACTGTTGAAGGCATTGAGCTACCATGTAGCGGTGCTTTACTAACAAATGAGGTCCATGGCGTGTTTCTTGGCATGCCCATCATTGGGGTAGGCATGATAGCCGTGGTGTCATCAAGGGAAAGATGAGCTAGACTTGGAAAAGTAAAGCTATCACTTGTGGGCATAGATTGCACTGAGACCCCTGGCGAAACAACATATGAAGGAACCATCGGACTTACCAAGGGAGTCTCCATTGCGATAAGGTTGGTTGTTTAGGCTTTGCTGTATCCAAGAATCTCCTGAAACACGTTGAAGGCATGTGGATTCCCTTGTTCTGTCTCTCTAGCTCAATAACACTATGGATGACCTCACAAACTCTTTGTTGTTGATCCTCCACACCAGTAGCACCCGTTGTGGATTGTGGGCCATCTAACCAACCCACGTGATAGGTGTGACCTGTGTATAGGTCGGTTAGAGTTTCCGTTTGTAGTTTGTACTCCCAATTCTCATTTAGGAATGCTCCATCTAGGCTTGAGGTGCTAGGGGTGTCCTTTGAACTAGATGCAATGTGGCTCTCTATGGGTTGACCCTTAGTGGTCGCTAATTTTGGAGCCCTCAATTCCTCTCCTAGCAAAGATATTGACATAGGGGCTTTTGCTTTTAATTCTCTTCTTTGCTCCCCTTGCGTAAGCTCTCAATTTCCTTTTCGCTAGCCACAATGGTATACCGCTTAACTTCTTATACTTCGGCAAGGCTTCTACCATCAGGTAATATAACCTCGGAGGGGAATAGCTCTGAAGAGTGAGAGGGTGCAGTGAATGGAGTGTTTACGTGCACACTTTCTAAGAGCATGGGGTCTATGTTGGTCATGAATGGCAAATTTAGTTCCCCACCCCCCTCATTTACATCATTAGCTCCATGTTCAGAGTGAGTGGCTCTACTAAAGGTTTCCTTCAAGTTTCTAAGCACGCTCGGCCCGGACCGTGGACCCATGGTATGCATGTCTTGGCTTGAGGTATCAGGATTAGGCATTGGTAAACCCTCCATGACGTTGTAGTCAGAGAAAGGGTCACTAGCCGCTATGTTTGGGTCTTGGTTTGTACTACCTTGGGTCCCCGCCGAGGGCCCGGAACGTAAGGTAGGTGGATATTGAGAACTCGCGTAAGTCAAAATGCTCTTTAGTTGCTTGGCCTCTAGCACACAACCAGAGCGCAGATGCATGTGTCTTTGACACCCTACAAGCGTCAGCAAATAACCTCGAAGGTTAACCGCTTACTTTTTTAGGCGTCCGTTTTCACTCGTTTTTTTATTTTTTGGATTAAAAAAAAAATTGATCGGTTTTTGGATTAGCTTGGGCTTGGGCTTGGGCCTGGGAAATATTCCCGAGCCCGGTCCTACCTTGATAATTTTTAAAATTTTAAAATTTTTGTATTTTTTTCTTTGTTTTTTGTTTTTTTTTTGGGATAAGGTCGCCGCGGCCGCGCTGTGCGCGCGAGCACACACACACCTAACCTACCTACTTACAATCAATAGAGCTACTATTACACACTAACACACTACTACATCAACTCATTAGCTAGCAGAACTACTTACTGTACTTTACACAAAACTAACAATATGGATCGACCACCTTAATTCTAACACCTTATGACAGGGAAAACACCTTATGAACAGAAAAAACACAGTACCTTTCAATATCTTATTAACAAAACAATACACAATAGCAAAACAAACTCCTTCTCAGCACACACACCTTCCTTCTCTACCTTTCCTACATCTGAAATTGCACCACAATGCAACACAAAATGCCTCTTGAGCTTAGTGCAGGGCGATTCCCCGACAGCGGCGCCAAAAATGTACGCGTCTGTCGCACGTGTCAATGCAAGGGACTTGTCGATACACTGTGTGTGAGCCACAAATGGCTGCAAGCACACAACCAGACTAAATTAGCAAGGTCAAGAGAGCAAGGGTGTGTCACTCACCGCCCTACGCTCGCCTTCGTGGAGGATTCCTCACCGCGAAGAAGAAGGAGCTACCACCGTGCTGCGCTCAACCGCTTTGCCGCCGTCGTGCCATCGTCAAATGCTCAATCACTCACTCTCTCTCTCTCTCTCTCTCTCTCTCTC
The DNA here is from genome assembly GCF_014529385.1 of Adiantum capillus-veneris. NCBI lineage: Eukaryota > Viridiplantae > Streptophyta > Polypodiopsida > Polypodiales > Pteridaceae > Adiantum > Adiantum capillus-veneris. Next base: position 49,549,660 of record NC_140943.1, on the reverse strand, counting down.
TCTCTCTCTCTCTCTCTCTCATGCATACACACACACAAGGAGATGAAGAAGAAGAAGATGGAGATGGAGCAAGAGCACTCTTCAATTGCACAAATGAAAGAATGAATGATCTTTAGGTTTAGGTGACTTTTATATGAGCTCGCCCCATTCACACTTGGGCGCCCATACTTAGCCAACTAACCCTTGAATGTTCCTGTTAGAGTGCACCTCTCATCGGCGATCACTATTACCCTGTTGCTATTGGATCGACAAGCCCAGTACCTTACTCTACCAAATAAATAATACGACGTCTATCGTAGGGGATAGGAATGTGCGTGAGGATTAACAGCATGATTCATAAAGGCTCCAATATCCCTCTATGGCAGATTATATAGAGCAAGATGTATTGCAAAGAGGCATGCTTTTAGAGTCCTTCTTTTTTGTTAGAGCCCTTTTTTTTTTTTTTGCAAAACTCACTGAGCGAGTGAGTATATTTATATCTTTTTAGAGCCCTTTTAATGAGGTTCTCAAAGAATGCATAGGCAAACGATCAATAACGTAAAGGTTTTTGAAATGTGAATTTCTAAGCTTTGTAAGTAACTTTTCAATTGAAAACTATAACTACCCATTTTTTATTTTTTAACACCTTAATTGTTATGGCTAAAATTTGTACACTTTTAATCATAAATAGAATTTAATAGCATATTTTTTATAAATCTACCCTTTACATTAAAAGCTTAGTAAAAGGATTCTTCCAAACACTACCCTCTCTCTCTCTCTCTCTCTTTGTTGGAGATCATTACGAGTTTTTATCTTTTTAAAATAGATTTTTAATTCTCATGATCCCTCAATAGTTACTTTTTTTAGCTTTTGGTGGCCCTTGTGAAGACTTGACCTCGTTTTTTAAAGCATTTCCTTTGTGCGTGAGTCAGTGAGTTTTGGAGCCCTTGATGTCTTATTGATTCAATCCACTAACTATTCTAACTTTCATTTTTATAGCTAAGCATGGGTTCACAATCGCGAAGGTCTCGAAAGCACGATTCACAACACAAGGATCCCATCCACAAAATTCGAACCTAGGAGGAAGTTGCCCTTGCGGAAGAAAAAAGACAAGAAAATCAAGAGCGCAAGCAACACTCAAGAGCAAGGCTACATATATATGTGTCAGAGGAGCCCATTACCCTCACTTTGATCAAGGATTTTGAGGTTGTTCCCATGCATGCATCCCCTTTTGAGCACGTGAAACTTCTTCTCTGTCGATTTTGCATACCTTTCCTCCTGCATCCTCTACATCAGCCCCCATACCATTGACCTAAGCATAGATACTGCCACCAGCACATGTGACACCCATTGGCAAGCTCATTCCTCCCACAGTGGGTGCCTTACGACCCAATTTAGTGCATAGTATGGGCCTTGATTGCCTACCTTGTCATAGCATTGTGACCTTGATGAAGAAATACTTATAACTTTATCTCTGCATAATAATTATTCATTTGTCTTTGTTAAAATTTCTATTTACAAAAACTTAAATTTTTTACACTAAATAATTAATGATATAGAACTTATTTTGCAAGATCCAACGGTTATTTGAAAGATTGTGACCCAAGAAATATGACCATGCAAAAAAAAGTTAAATTTCTACGGTTCACTTTTTAAAGATCTACCTTAGAAAATAAGAAAGACTGCTTAGAGGACTTTGATATAGTTTTTTTTTAATCTAATGAATAATGTACATTGCCACTCATTTGATTTTCATATATCTAATCTCTTAGTGTAAGGTCCTCATAGCAAAAAAATAGAGTCAATTTGAGTAAGGGAAAGACACTTTTCCATTGTTTTACTTTTTTGGCTTTCTAAAAGAAGCCTTAGTGTTGAGTTGGGTTAGGCATACTTTATTGTTTTCAGTGCCATTATGGAGACTTACCTTAAATGTTATTTTCATTTTAAAATATTAAGTGAATCTTTATATTTCACCTTTCATTTCACATCCTTACACGGCTTGACTTCACTTGCATTCTATTCTTTTAGAATGCTAAAGTGAAGCTTCACCTTGCATAATGCTAGTAAATTCTATACATATACATACATATACACATACACATATTTATTTATTTTACACACACACACACACACACATATATATAAATATATACTAAATGAGAAAACCATGGTAAAGGGAAGAAAAAATGGTGAAATATATGCGAACTTATTTCAAAAATCTCACAAATTCAAAAATTCGACTATTATTTTTGGTTTGCTTCTTTGCAAGGAGGAAACTCATTCCCTTAATAAAAGAGATATTCCTGAACAATGCTTTACCTTATATAATTCTAGTTAAACTCAACCTAATGATTTTATCATCTTCTTGTTATTTTAGAAAGCCACCGTGACCCTTTCACTTGTTTCACTTACACCATTCACTTGATGTGTGCCTCCTTAGGTTTGGTAAAATACCAAGCCTGCAAATTTTGACACTTGTCAACCAGCCATGGCTTGGTCCTACTCTCTCAATCCTAGTTGGCTAGTCCACCTCATACAAGGAGGTTGCCATGTCACCAAAGGTCCATGTCATCACGCCATCTCACCTTCCATATCACCACAATCATTTGACCTTAACACTTGGCTTGCCATGTCACTTTAATTTCCAACTCATCCACCACACTCCACTGCCACCTTGCATGCCACTTCACCTTAAGTGCCATGTTATCCACCATATTGCATGCCATGTATAAGTATTGCTTGCATGGCTTGCCACATCATTTCCACCTCATGAGCCACCAAGCATACCACATCACCACCTCGCCAACTTTACAACCTCCTTTTTTGTCACCTAATCATTCCATGTCACCATTTTGACACATCATCATATGACATGCAGATGAGGGGATCCAATCCACCACCTCATCTTTCCATCTATGCATTCCATGTCTTCAATCATCCACATCAGTTTTCCACATGGATGGCCATGTCATCCATGCATGGCCACCTCAATAGTCATGTTATTTTTTAATATAAAAAGTTAATGTAAATAAATTAAAAATTAAGATACCTCAACCTAATCATTTATGTAGCAATTTAAAAAAATGTAATTTTTTATTTTATAAAAGCAAAAACTAATATTAAAATTCTATTTATTTGATCATTGCATCACAAACAAGATTGATTTTTTTTTACATACCTTTTGGTTTACCCATTTCATAGAATTCATAATATAATTACGAGTTTATTTAAATTATTTTTTTAAAATAGGATTGGTATAATCTTATCGAGATTTACCCTTTTTAAATTACACTATGAAGCAAAGGTATAAAACCTTTTGTTGGCCTCTAAAGGCCTTAGTCTCTATATGCATGAAGGTCATCCAATTCTTGTTGTTTGATATGTGACCTCAAAAGAGCCTTAAAAGTCTTGAAGAGATTGAAAAGAAAAACATTTATGTATTTTCAAAGGATCTTTCCTAAAAGGTGCATTTGATTTTTGGCCTCTAAAGGCCTTAGCATCCTATGGATAAAGATCATCCAATTTTTGGTGTTTGACAAGTGTCCCTCAAAAAGTCTTGAAAGGCTTTAAGAGCATTGAAGAGAAAGCCTTTCACCTGCTCTTTCCCAATGCTACATTTACTTTATTTTGGAAAGGATGCAACAAATGATTTGAAGTTTGAACATAGTAATTTTTTAAAACCTTTGATTCTTTTAAACCACAAATTATTTTAAACTTAAGAATAGAACTCAACCAAAGAAATTAAGGGCAGACTTGAAAGTTTTTTTATTATTAGGTCAAAATATTAAATTGGTCGATTTTTACATTAAAACTTATAAATATTTACAGGTGTTTGTCAAGGCCATCTCATAATCTAGCTAGGATTTTGCAAATCTAACTGGTTAAAAATGTACTAAACAATGGGGTTTTCATACAACGCTTAAGAAGTAAACTAAATTCCACAACTTTACAATAAGGACGAAAGAAAAGGTTTCTTTTAAACAATTCTCTCTCTCTCTCTCTCTCTCTCTCTCTCTCTCTCTCTCTCTCTCTCTCTCAGATCAGTGTTAGAAAAAATTGGGGCATAGTGTATCTTAACTGGCTAAAATCATAAAATCTCAGTTACATTTTGAGCTTCCCTTGAAGAAAACCGGCAAATTTATACAAGTTTTAGTGTAGATACCGGCAAAAGCTTCAAATTTTGACCTAAAAACCGATAGAATTTCAAGTTTGCCCTTATTTTCTTCGGTTAGGAAAATGTATTTTTCTAGCCCTGCTCTCTCTCTCTCTCTCTCACACATGGAGATCATTATGAGCTTTTACCTTTTTGGCTTTCTAAAAGAAGCCTTAGAGATGTGTTGGGTTAGGCATACTTTCAATGTTTTCGGTGATGATTAAGACTTACCTTAAATGTTATTTTGGTTTTAAAGTATTAAATGTATATTTTTATTTCACCTTTCATTTCACTTCCTCACATGGCTTGACTTCTCTCGCATTCTATTCTTTTAGAATGATAAAGTTAAGCTTCACCTTGCATAATTTTAGTAAGTTCTATACATACATATACATACACACACACACATACATATATATATATATATACACAATATAAATAAGTAAATATATATGTTAATGAGCTCTCTTTATTATAAATATAAATTTATTTATTTATTTATCTATACACACACACACACACACACACACACATATATATATATATATATATATATATATATATATATATATATATATATATATATATATATATATATTAAATGCGCAAACCATAGTAAAGAGAAGAAAAAACGGTGCAATGATGTCAAAACTAAGTTCAAAAATCCTACAAATTTCAAAAAAAATGCTAGTATTTTTTGTTGCTTCTTTGCGAGGAGGACACTTGATCGCTTAATAAAAGAGACATTCAAGAACACTGCTTCACCTTATATAATTTAGTTAAACTCAACTTAATGATTTTATCAATTTCTTATTGTTTTAGAAAGCCATCGTGACCCTTTCACTTGTTAATATCTATACTCTTTATAATGCAACTTAAAATTTTTCAGCAAGGAGAGGGCATCCACTTGTCACTCCTTCGTTCATTTCGAAAAACACCTTACAAAACATCTAATCTAAAATGCAAAGGTAAAGGGTAAGATTGTAAGAAATGACACCCTTTGGAGAATGTAAGAACTCACAAGCCTTTTCAAATGTAAAGTCAAAAGACTTTCTCAGTTATACATAAAATAAATGTTGAAGTTTGATTCCAATTTCCACATAACAAAAAGGGGATAACTTTAGTGGAAGTTTTGTTACTTAATACTTTTTGAAGATACAACAAAAAAAGAAGAATTTAAGTGATTTTGTTTTTATTTAATGGAAATGTAATTTTTGAAGATATATTTGGCTTTATCTTTTCAAGCGGCTTTTTTCAAGACCAATATTGGTATGTTTTAGAAAATTTTGGAAGTATGTATTTTTTTAAAGAGCTTGAGAAAAAGAAAAAAGCTTGCCACTTTGAGGACATGCATGACATGCAAATGCATGGGTCGTTATCAACATTATTGACCATGAATGAAAGAGAGAGAGAGAGAGAGAGAGAGAGAGAGAGAGAGAGAGAGAGACCACCGCATTGCTTATGTATGTGTGTGTGTGTGTGTGTGTGTGTGTGTGAGAGAGAGAGAGAGAGAGAGAGAGAGAGAGAGAAAGACCATCACATTGTCTGTGTGCATACACATGTACGTTATGAGGGGGAGAGAGAGAAAGAAAGATTTTACCGGTGAGCTCATGCACTTTTCAAATTTTCAAGATATTATTTTTGACCACCAAAAACATTGGCTACGGTATAAAAGCCACTTTTTGTAAGTTATTGTTAAGTTTTGGATAATGAAATACACAACGTGAGCTAACGACGCTCACTTCTCTCCTTCTCGTGCTTCCCACTCCCTCCCCGGTTGTCACATTGCAGTTGCGTTTTTTGCATTGCAACCGCATGTAAGAGCTCTACGCATTGACGTAAACACATCATAGTATTTCGTAGCTTTTGGCGTCGCCGACCCACGGTTCAATTCATCATAAGTAGGAATTTACACTTCAAAATCAAAAACTACGCATAGGCGGGGTATTGGGGCATCATTGCTAAGCATTTAGGTGCATTCTGAGTCGAAAATGACTAGGTCAAAAATCCATTGTTGTTAATAATCGTGATCTTGGCACTTGACCTAAAGTGGGCTTTGAGACCATAAGCATGTGTGCTTAGGTCTTATAAACTTGTCCTAGAAGTTTCGTTACGTTTGGATGTCATTTGATGCTGTAACGGATGTGATTCGTTTGCCGATGAGCGATTGGCTTTTGGTGATTTCAGTCACTTGAGTGTAGCTTGAGTTAGATGCGAGTTGTTAGTTGTTTTCCAAGATATTGACAACATCTTGTAGCCTCTATGCACTTATCGAGTCAGCTTCGTCCCATGGATTGAAACTTTAATCGTGGTTCTCGCTAAAATTGCAATAAGATAGGATAGTGAGGTTAGACACGCGTCCCAAACATCAAATAAGGATAGTTGATCAAGACATTGTAAAGACCGCAATTTGCAGTATGTTTGGTCTTTACAAATACATTGTCATGCCTTTTGGTTTGACCAATGCACCAGCCAAATTTAACCGCTTGATGGAGAAGCTATTCAGGCCTCATTGAACCTTTACTGGAGTGTTCTTTGATGATATAATCATCTACTCTAATTCAATAGACGAACACAAGCAGCACCTTCAAGTGATATTTCAAGTCTTACGAGAGAATAAACTTTATATTAATCAAAAGAAAAGTGAGTTTTTCTTACAGAAAATTCAGTATTTAGGTCACATTATCTCTCAAGATGGCATCCAAATGGATCCATCAAAGCTAGAGGTAATAAAAGGATTCTCACATTTTCTGGGACCACTACATGACCTAACAAAGAAAAATATTAGGTATACCTTGTCTGCCAAGGAGAACAATGCTTTCGAAAAGCTTATCTCTCAACATGTGCTTACACTGTTGGATCTCTCAAAGCCATTTGAGGTCCAATGTGACACTTATGGTCATTCCCTTGGAGCTGTTTTGCTCCAAGAAGGACACGCCATAGCCTACAAAAGTCGAAGGCTCGACCTTGCTGAGCAAGCTCTAGGCATATTTGAAAAGAAACTCCTCGTAGTTCTACATGCCTTAGACTCGTGGAAGTACTATTTATTGGGGACTCCTTTCATTCTGCGGATGGATCGCCAAAGCCTTAAGTACTTCATGACGCAAACCAAGCTCTTTGACAAACAAAGGAGGTGGGAAAATTTCCTTTCGCAATTTTATTTTCATATTGCTCACATTGCTGGCAAGCATAATCAAGTAGCCGATGCACTCTCAAGATGGACGAGAGTGAATAGCAACTCACAATGATCTATCTTCTATGATAGATGAGTACGCTATTGATTCCAATTTTAGAGATGTGATTTCAGCCCTTGCACTAGGGAAGAAAGAAGAACTATTTACCTTACAAGATGGTTATCTTCTCTATGGTAATAGGCTATGCGTTACTAACTCACTACTTGAGAAAGTAATGTATGAATCTCATGCTCCTTCTTATGCGGGGCATAGAGGGATTCAGTCTACCCTAAAAGGGATAGAAATATATTTCTATTGGCCTGCCATGAAAGCAAACATACAAGAATATGTTTCTAAATGTATGGTATGCCAAAAGACGAAGTTTGATAGAGGGAAGCAACCTGGATTGCTTCAACCTTTTCCAATCCCTAATTCACCATGGGAGAGCATATCCATGGATTTTATCTTTGGATTGCCTAAGTCTATCCATGGGAATATGGACGATAGTAGACAGGTTCAGCAAACAAGCTCATTTTATACATGTCAAAAAGACTATCAAAGCCTATCAAATGGCAACCCTCTTCATATCACAAATCTTCAAGTAACATGGCTTGCCAATGTCCATAGTGTCGGATTGTAACATTTAATGGTCTAGTAACTTGTGTGTAGCGGAAAATAGCATGAACATAGTGAGCATTTCATTAGAATAGCTTCCTAATGAGAATAACAAGAGTACTTGGGTGGAGAGAGCAACAAAAAGCATAACGCCTAGTTAGATAGCATGAACAATACTTCAAAAGAGAGAGAAATTAACAATTGACAACAGTTGAGGACCGGATTTGCATGGAGCCGGTCCCCCTTCCAAAAGGCTTTGTATTATGGTTTCTCCCATCAAGAGAGACATTTTACAATACAATTCTTTGTGTTCCTTCAATACTAGCTAGTGCAATGAAGATGGAAACTTCATGCACTAAGCAAAACACTTATCAAACACAACATCAATTCCCTCACGGTCTCAAACCCAATACCTCACACACCTTTGAAGATGGTGAGAGCTAGCGGGGTATGAGAGTAGATTGAGAGGAAGAAGGAGTATTCTTACGAGAAAGATGTACATATCCTCACATAATCACTCACATTAGCATAGCTTAGCTTAGTAATGAGGATGGTAGAGGAGATGAGCATGCATTGAAGCTTGGCTCTTGGTTGGATTTGCATCACAAAGACAAGAGTTGTTGGTGTAGGCCTTCCTTCTCACAAGCTTGGAGTAGGTGGTAAGCTTTCCATTAAAGCTTGAGAAGGAGATAGAGTCTTCTTACTCCACACATGGGCTAGTGTGAGTGTGTAGGTGATAATGCCTTTGAGAAATCAGCCCCCTCTCTCTCTTGGTCAACCCCTCTTGCTATTTGCTCTTGCTAGCATCCTATTGGACCTCCCCAGGCTTAGCCAATGGTAATTAAGCAGCATAAGTGATAGCCTTCTGACATGTGTCCCCCTTTTCCCTTTTGTGAGAGCTTTAGGTAATTAATAAATGCAACTAAACTCTCATTGGACCCCTTTGCCTCCTGGCCAATAGGAATCAGGCAAGCCATTGGGCTGTTGAATGCTCATTGGACCCCTTGGGAGACTGTCCAATAGTCTTCTAGAGAGCTTAATTTCCATTGGTTTTTTTATTAAGTGTTTTTAAATTAATTAAACTAGATTTACTCTAGCCTAATTCTCATTGATCCACCTCCAAAGCCATCCAATAGGATTTGAATACACCTTGTGGGCATCTGGGCTAAGGAGCTGACATGTGTCCCTCATTCCCTTTGTGTAAAGGGAGCTTGTGTGTGTGTGTGTGTGTGTGTGATTTTCTCTCTCATCCCCTACTTGCAAGGCTCGCCCCCTTCTATGTAGGGATGGATGAAGACTTTTGGGGCACACACAAAGTATACAATTTCCCTAATGTTTGACCTTTGGACACAACCTTTGAATTTTGGAACCTTAGCATTTTGGAAGTCTTAATGGGCTGAACCTTAAGGTCTTTTAAACCCATTGATGCACATAGCTCTTTTGCAGATGGCCCCCCCTTTGGATCCCTATTTTCCCTCCTTTGGATCCCTACTGTGGCCGATCTGCTAACTTAACCAATATTCTAGCTTTTTCTCCCCTGGCACTTTCCCATATTAAATGATCAATTTAACATGAGAAAATCATTTAGGAGAATTAGATATTGATTATTATGACACGGATAGAGATCCTAGAATGACCAATAATTCTTGGAAGGGTCTCTTTGAGAATTTAGGGACAAGGCTAAACTTCTCTTCGGCACCCGCAAACGGATGGCCAAAGTGAAATAGCTAACCTAACAATTCTTGATCTACTAAAAGCCTATGTAATGGAACTAGATCAAAGGTCTCAATGGGAGAAGTACTTACCCTTAGTGGAGTATGCCTACAATAATAATGTACATACCTCCATGAGAAAATCACCTTTTGAGGTAATTGAGAGAAGATCTAAAAGTCCCCTGCTACTTAAGGTACACGGGAAGATCTTCGGTGCAGATGAGTATAGCCGAGACCTACAAGAATCTTCCAAAAAATTAAGGATGCTATCTCCATCTCACAGCAAAGGCAAAAGGTTGTTGTTGATAAGCAGAGAAGAGCCCAAGCCTTTAAAGAAAATGATTGAGTCTTGCTTAAATTTCCCAAGGATTGATTAAGGTACACAATGGGCAAGAATCCTACGGGACACCAAAAGTACTATGCTAAGTTAGCAAAAAGGTACTATGGTCCCTTCCAGATTCTTAGACCAATCAATGAGATGGCCTATCAACTCAAGTTGCCCAGTCATTGGCTCATACACAATGCTTTTCATGTGAGCCTACTAAAGCCTCACAAAGGAGAGCCACCTCAAGAACCAACTATGGAAGACCCACCGGAGATCGAGGACCAAGAAGAGGTGCTACAGCCCGAGTCCATTCTCCGACATGAAAACAAGGGATTGAGAGGCGGTAAGATTATCCCACGATATCTTATTAAGTTTAAGAACTATCCTTTTGAAGATGCTAGATGGATGCAAGGCATACAATTTAAGGATAACATAAACCTTGTCAATGCTTACAATGCTTCCCTAGAGTAAGCAAATGTACAAATGTTTAAAATCAACAAAGTTTTTGTCTTATAAGACTCTCTTTTTCTTTATTGTGCACAAATGTTAAGAAGTATGCATGCTTAGGATCAAGTCTGCGGAGACGACGTCTTCCAAACACCAAGTAGATCTTGTCACTCTACTATGGAAGATTGATAGGACTAATGCGCAGACATGCTTACGGCAGCTTAGGCTCTCAAGCACCAAATGAATTAGTCATCCATTCTGGAACGATGTCGTAGTGTAAGATAGGGATCCTCTACCCGCTAGAAAAAGGACTAATTAATAGGCTTTATCTTCTCTACCCCATAGTCGAGGACGACTATGATTTCAAGAGAGAGGTAATGTCATAATAACTAATATCTAATTCTCCTAAATGATTTTCTCATGTTAAACTGATCATATATGGGGAAGTACCAGGGGAGAAAAAGCTAGAATATTGGTTAAGATGGCAAACCGGCCACATTAGGGATCGAAAGGAGGGAAAATAGGGATCCAAAGGGAGGGCCATCTGGAAAAGAGAAATGTGCAACAATGAGCTTCAAAGACCCTACGGTTCAGCCCATTAAGACTTCTAAAATGCTAAGGTTCCAAAATTCAAAGGTTAGGTCCAATGGTCAAAACCTAGGGCAAAGTGGATGCTTATGTGAAGACCCTAAAGTCTTCACATATTTCTAGATAGGAGGGGGCGAGCCCAGATTGTAGAGGAGGAGAGAGAGACACACACAGACTCTAGCAGGCTCCCTTTACACAAAGGGAATAGGGGACACATGTCAGCTCCCTAGGCCAATTGCCCCCAAGATGCATTCAATTTCTATTGGATGGACATAGAGGTGGACCAATGAGAATTAGGCTAGAGTACATTTAGTTTAATTCATTTTAAAACACTTGATAACACAACCAATAGCATTTAATCTCTCTAGAAGACTATTGGATAGTCTCCCAAGGGGTCCAATGAGCATTCAATAGCCCCATTAATTAATTACCTAAAACTCTCACAAAAGGGGAAAGGAGGACACATGTCACAAGGCTATCACTTATGCTTCTCAATTATCATTGGCTAAGCTTTGTAGGGTCTAATGGGATGCCAGCATGAGTAAAAATCATGAGGGGTCGACCAAGAGAGAGAGGAGGCTGATTTTGTCAAGGCATTATCACACACACACTCACACACAATCTTAAGTGTGAAGCAAAGAAGACTCTCTCTCTCCTTCTCAAGCTTTAATGGAAAGTTCATCATCTACTCCAAGCTTGTGAGAAGGGCGGCCTACAGCAACAACTCTTGGCTTTGTGATGCAAAACCAACCAAGAGCCAAGCTCCAATGCATGCTCATCTCCTCTGCCATGATAAATACTAAGCTATGCTAAGCTTTTATGAGTGATTCTGTGAGGAGATATACTTATTTCTCATAAGAATACTCCTTCCTCTCAATCTACTCTCATACCCCGCTAGCTCTCACCATCTTTGAAGGTGTGTGAGGTCTTGGGTCTGAGACCGTGAGGGAATTGATGTTGTGTTTTATAAGTGTGAGCATGGTGATTGAAGCGTCCAACTTCATTGCACCAGCAAGTTATTGAAGGAACACAAAGTATTGTATTGTAAAATGTCTCCCTTGATGGGGGAAACCTATAATACAAAGCCTTTTGGAGGGGGGCTCCATGTAAATCCGGTCCTCAACTGTTGTCAATAGCTTAATTTCTCTCTCTTTTGAAGTATTGTTCATGCCTATCTAACTAGGTGTTATGCTTTTTGTTGCTCTCTCCATCCAAGCACTCTTGCTATGCTCATTAGGAATCTATTCTAATGAAATGTTTTTGGACAGAAACTATACCAACTTGTAGCAGAGACCTTTGTGAACAAAAGTTCCCAAAGGAGGTTTGTCAGAAAGGTCCAAAAAACTCATAAAAAGTGCCAAAAACTGTTCAAACTGAAAAACTGCCAAAACAGACCTAGGGATTGACTTTTCATTGACCTAATCAAGTCCAAATCATACAAAAACCGTATAGCTAGGATCCGTATACCAAGGGGAAGCTATGTGTCAAGTTTGGGTGCTACCATTTAACGAGCCTTTAAAAACGAGCGAGGGATATAAAGAGAGCAAGACAAATGAGTTGAAGATATCTTGTAGCTAAAATCCTAGTAATACTCTACTATACTTTATTTTTATTCCATGTTTGTATACATACTATGTATGCTTTATTATCTTTTTCTGTTTATTCCTCAATACCATGTAATGTATTTATTGAGCATTTTTAATTCTAATTTATATATTTATCACAACTCTCTTCTTAAGTTAGTCCTTACCACACACTTTTGAAGAATTTTTGAGGTCAAAGAGCATGTTAGTGATGTGAGGACAAGTGGAAATAACTTGCAAAGAGGTATGCAAGGACATCAATTAGTAGGTGCAACGTCCAATAACATCACCACTTGTCGCCCAGTGGATATCACTTGCTATAAGAGCATTGTTTTTTGCTTCATCAGTAACCTGTATAACTTCAAAATTTACATCTTTGTCCTATGCTTTACTATTGCTCATACAACATTTGCTAGTTCAACATCTATCACTTCAGCCTAAACTAATACAAGAGTCGGTTTCTCTCACCAGAGCTTGCACACTTGTGTTTGAAAACGCAGAGTACAACACTAAGGTATCTTGAGTGCACATGTGTTAACTTTCAAATCGGTCCTTTGAACTGCAAGCCTTTGACTTGCTAGTTCAACATCAATCACTTTAGCCTAAACTGGTACAAGAGTCAGTTTCTCTCACCAGATCTTGCACACTTGTGTTTGAAAACGCAGAGTACAACCCTAAGGTATCTTGAGTGCACATATGTTAACTTTCAAATCGGTCCTCTGACCTGCAAGGCTTTAGAATTTTCAAATCGGTGACGTGCATTAATACTATGACCCTCCAAAGCGGTTGCAACAACCTGTAAATATGCACATCTGTAAAGCTTTTTTTACTAGCTGCAAACCTGCAAACCCATAAACCATCGGTAACTTATAAATCTGCAAATTGGCAAACCCAAGTCTGTCAAACTGTCAAACAAGATGCCTTGCAAACTGTATCTCCTCCTATCAAATGCTTGCCGCCCCTGGAAATGGGCATAGGATGTGCTCTCTCTCTCTCTCTCTCTCTCTCTCTCTCTATATATATATATATATATATATATATATATATATATATATATGTATGTATATATATGTATATATATATATCAGTTCTTGGACTATGGAGCGGCCTAGAGTCTTGGATTGTGGAGCAACCTGGAAGTCTCGACACCAATCGGTTAGGCCCATCTCTTAGTTATTCTACTCTTAGTTATTTTGCTCAAATGTTCTGTGATTATATCTGAATAAGTCTCACCAATAATTGTGCCTAATAACTACAGCACGTGAGGCTAGAGTGAAGAGTTGTTTACGAGGGTTGTCATTGTCTATGTGCAGAGTGGCTCCATCATTTGACAAGTATCTCTCTCTCTCTCTCTCTCTCTCTCTCTCTCTCTCTCTCTCTCTCTCTCTCTCTCACACACACACACACACACACACACACACACACACACACGCACACGCACATGCACACACACATACACACACACACATTGCTAGGGATTGTATGTCAGTTTCACTATACTGACACTGGTGCTACTCGTACATGAGCTAGGTCTGGTACTGGTGCTACTTGTGTATTGGTATTGATACTGGTAATATATTATACTAGACTGATATTGGTGCTACATATGTACTGGTGCTGGTGCTATGTGTGTATTGGTACTATATTGTACTAAAATTGGTATTGTATTGTATTGAACTGGTACTGCTACTACTTGTGTGATATACTAGTACTATAATTGGTACCGTTTGTGTACAATATCATAATGGACCGGTACTGGTGCTACTTGTGAAATTGGTAATGGTACTGGTACTGGTACTTCTTTTGTACTAGTATTGATACTAGTATTGTTTGTGTACTTTAATATATTGGACTGGTGCTACTTGTGTACTGGTACGGTGCTAATTGTGGATTGGTACTATACTGGTCTGGTACTGGTGAGACTAGAACTGGTGGAAATATTGGTTGTCCCTTTATCCTGCTAGGATAATGTAAAGATAGTATGGGCATTATGAACTGGTACTATTCCTATATTGGTACTGGTATTGTATTGTTATGAACTAGGACTGCTGCTACTTATGTGATATACTGGTACTGGAATTGGCAATGTTTGTGTACAATATTATATTGGAATGATATTGGTGCTACTTGTGATACTGGTACTGGTACTACTTATGCACTGGTGGTATTGGTACTAGTATGGTTTGTGTACTTTAATATATTGGACTGGTGCTACTTGTGTACTAATATTGTATTGGTACTGGTACTCGTATACTAGAATTGGTGTAAATATGGGTGGACCTTTTGCCCGGCTAAGATAATGTAAAGTTGGATGCCTTCGGTGAATAATGGCTTGAATTCACTGAATAACTCTAAAAAGTCACGAGAGGGTGGTACTTTAATGGTACCTAACCCTTGTAGTTGAAAGGAGTTATGTTCATTTGGCGGGTTTCCTGGCTCTGTATACCCTATCAATTTCTACTTTAGCTTCACGGTGACTCCCTCCTAGCAGGTCCGCACTACAGCACCCTTTAAGTGCTATCTCATTCTCTCTCCTTAGCTCTCACCCCCTTCCTATCTCTCTCTCCCCTCTCTCTTCCCCTATCTATGTACTAGGCGGCGCTACTGTATTCCTCGTACCTCTTGATGATGGGCCCACCATACTGCACTGGAGGAATGTGGCCACTTGCTCAAAACACTATAAAAGGTGAGCTCCCATGCTCAATTAGCATTGGTACTATATGCTTCTGTGGTGTATGTGTGTGATTGAGAGTTGTTATCTGTACATTATTATTGTGAGGGTGTTACTCGCAAGTGGTGTTGTGTTAAAGTTGTCGGCTCTATGGAAAAAGGCAAGGATAAGCATGCTATTGTGGAGTTGGCTGCTCCGACTCAATCTTAGTGACCTAAGGCATTGATATGGACTACTGTCCAAACTGTTGGTTGTGATTTGATTCACTTGTTGTTAAGGTTATATTCTTCATGCATATGTTGGAATATACATGAATGGAAACTTCTACTTTATCATTTACGGCACTGTTTTTTTTCACCTTACAAGTTTAAGAAAGGCTTTCAGTTTATGATTAACTTATCATTGGCATATATATGTGCATCTTTTCGTATGTGGCTGAGAAAGTCCTTTTGAGGTTAGGGATAACTAGCTATACATATCTACGGGTTTTTTTAAAGGCATGTTTTTAGAAAACTTTAAAGGTGTTTATCCTCTTGCAAACACGGGATAAATGTTGCCTTGAGTTTCTATTTTTGCTAAAATATAATGACAAAAGCTCTTAAGAATGGCCCTATATGATAGGGTTGACTGAAGGGTTAACATATGGCATGGTATACTCTATTATGGTTGGTATGATACTGATGTTGTGCCTCTAAGTTTGTTATCGAGCTTGCCCTTACCACTCGGTTTCAATCTATACTATTCTAGTGTTATGGATATAGAGCTTTAACATCTGCTCACTTAGCCATGAATGGGTGGTTATGTACAGGGTTATGTTTGATTGTGGGTACAATAGTTATTCTACTTATGTATGCTTATGGGGTTGGTACTAAGCTTACCATTCTTGCTCAGATACGGTCTATGCCGACTTAGCATTATGTATATTGATCCTTTGTAAAAGTGCTCAACTTGATCGAATATGGTTATTTATGGTTGTGAACACGGTTGTGACTGATTGTGGCTGATTATGGTTAAGATAAGATGATGAAACGTTGTGGATTACGTTACATAGGATTGTAAATGGGCTACTCATGAGGTTGTAAATGGCTGTGTATTGGATCAAATTTATGGACCATAGCGACTCACTTTCCTAGCTTTTTGAACAAATGTGTAGCTATGGAATTTCCCAGCTACATGTTGTATGTTATAGGGGAGTAGCACTCATACTACTACCTTACATGTGCGTTCGACTCCGTCTAGAGAGGTGTAGGACTTAATTACTAACATCGTTTTATGTTACAGGCCTCCAAAGTATAGATTGATTGCATGTCTGAGCACGGCCACTAACCTTGAAAAAATAGGGGCAATTAATGCCAAACTCTGTAAAGTCAAGAAACAGATATATGTGGCCCACTTCTAGGCTAAATTGCCTCATAAAACTCATCTCTAGCCTTATCTCATGAGAGCTTGAGAAGCTAAAGGGGCTCCAAATGTTTTTGTCCCTTGAAAAGGAAACCATCACTGAATATATGAGTAGCTTCACAATTCTTATTGTTTATCTTGAAAACATTTTAGTTGGGTGATATCTATAACATGTGGGATACCCATGCAAGCCAATGCTAACTGAAATTTGTGTTATTTCCATGGGTGCAAGTGAGGATTACCTTCTCAACTATGGTTTCCAAAGTTCCTTGGAGTGAAGATGGGGGATTTTTATATCTTCAGGCTCTTAACTCTCTTGTACTTATGTATAAAGACCGTACTGTACTATGAATGGAATTATATCACCTTTTCACTAACATAGTTTCTAGTATCTTTTGTGATTTGAAAGAATTTTTTGGTGTTTATGTTATATTATTATTGGAACACACACACACCTAACACCAAGGGTAGTAGTGATACTATTCAAAGACCTAGTTACTATATTATATCTCTTGTTGTTCGTCCTAGATATTTGTTCCTGGGACTGATACCTATGGGATGGGGCTATCTTCACACGGCCCTTATAGGTTCTCCTGGTCTGTTGAAGGTTGAGGAGGCTACCAATTCTTACCATTACTCATTTATGTCTATTATTAACCCACTTTCGTTTGACCATGCAGAGATTAGCACTTTCCCAAGGGTTAGAGCTTCCTATTGAGCCTCTCTCTAAAGCCTCGCTTCAAGTACTTAAATGCATTCGCGACCCTTTGGCATCTGAACTAATAGCAGGAGCTTCTTCTGATCTAGCCAATTCCTTGGTTCAAACCAAGTCGTTTGATAAGTGTGTGCATACCCTCACCTAGATTGTCAATAACTCTAAGGAAGGGGTTGCAGATCTCTCTGATTCATAGAGAATATTCCTTCTCTGACACTTGATCATAAAGGAGAGTTGGCCGAATTCTCTTCTGAAGGTGCTGAATTGACCAATTACTTACACAAATTATGTGGTCTTACACCTGGGTTTGTTTCATCTCCATCCATTCCATTACAAACAGTATCCAACAGTCTATTTTGCAGGATCCATTGGCCCTAGATGATGTAATGTCTTTTTTTTTTTAAATCGTCTCGTAAAAATTATTATGCAGTTTGTCTACTTTGAGCATATCATATTTCTTTGTTTGTAGATGCTATTGCCCAAGTAGAGGAATCAAAAAAATTGCCCCAAAAGCTTCCTTTAAAAGCTCCCTCCATACCCGTCCCCTCCTTGTCCTAGTGTCACCCATTATTCTCTGGTTAACAATTTCCATCATTGAGGTGGCTACCTCGGCTTGCACTTCCCCGCTGATTGGCCATGCTACCAAATGCTCTTTTATTTGGCCCCAGGGTTCTGTTTCGGGTATTGTACATATACTGACTTCTTGGATTGAGTATCCTTGGCATTTTGTATGTTCAATCTCTTTCAGAGTCATCATAACAAAGTTGTTGTTATAACAATCCTTGAAGAGATGGATGGGAAGGTCTACTAAGATCTTCTCTCTAATCTTGAAAATACACATGATTTTTAAGGGTATTAATTGCCCTGGTTTAGCATGAGCAGTCCAAATCAAGTTCATAACATTGTTGTCCTCCCAACAATAAACTCCAAGCCATGGGTTGTCGTCGATAGGTATGGGCTTCAAAGGTTTGGTATCTATCAAGTCATATCCTTCTAACTCTAACACTAGTAGTCCCTCTTTTACGGCCATGTTTGGAATCAGAGTATCAACCTCCAATCTCATCGGTCTACAGTGTCAAGATTTTGTATTTTGAGGTATTGCACACCGTTTTGGTCCATATTGAAGGTATCTTGCTTGTTAGCCCTAACCCCCTCTTTGAACTTAATGGTATGGTCAGCTACCCTTACTACATACTCCTCAGTAGGATTCTAATAAATATATATCCGTGCTTGTCAGTATTTTAGAAGGTCAAAATGTGCTTGAACATGAAAGAGGTTCCAGTCCCTAATTGGGTAAAAAAGGAAGACATCTCAAAACTTGAGTCCGAGTAAGTGTTTGACACTTCTTCCACTATAGTCTCTTAAGGATTCCTTTGGTTTATGCTTTCTTTCGTAGATACTCTACTCTCAGTCTCTCAATTATAAGCATGATTTGTGACAAAATGTCCTAACCTTAGGTACATAAAGACTTGAACTTCTCAATGAAAATGAATATCTAGAAACAATCAAAAGTATATAATTTAGTCTGATGATCACATAAATACACACAAACTCTTGATGCAAATTTTTACTTCAATCCGATAAAAAACTCATAATGTCAATTTTCAACCTTCAATTCAAGAAATCTCAACTTCAAGTAGCAAACACTGTCCAAATGACTTCAAACTTGCTAGGCTAGTTGCTTAAGGTGTCAATCAACTATTTGGTTTAAAAAATGTCAATTTTGACCTCTCTAGCTAGTAGGAGATAATAAGCACACTTATTATCTACTAGGCCAAAAATGATAATTTTCCACTTTTCCTTGTCCATACTGATCAAGTATGTGCCCAACAAGCCCTCAATGAGGCTATAGCTAATGAGGTAACCTGGTTTGGATTTTGCATACCAATTCTTCATGAATTTGAGTTCAAGAAGATTGTACCAGAATAGGAAATCCCAGCATCGTAGACCAAGTGAGCACTCACTCAACTAAAGGTAGCGTGGATTATGACGGGGATAGATATTTTGACAGAGAGGGAATGATCAGGTGAAGATGGCAGATCAGAAGAGAGTTCAACCCTTAGGAATTCTGAGGCAGTAAGCTATTTATATTGCAGGTATTAGATTCAGGTGAATTTTGTTGTGTTGAAGATGGAGAAGGGTAATACCTCCTATGATATGTTGTTGGGAAGGCCTTGGTTCAGATTGGCTAAAGTCAAACAGAATTGGGGAGAGAATGAAGTTTTTATCACTATGTTGGGGAGAAAGAATATTCCTTTTCAGGAAAGACCATTGTATGCTCAAACAATTAATTTGGCAGAAGAAGTGGCAGATGATGAAGAAGAAGCATTTTTAAAAGCCAATCCAACCATTGTACCAATTTTTGAAGTGATGTTGAAGGTATCTTGCAAAAAGAAGAAGAGGTAGAATTGGAGAATTTCGACTTAGTACCAGGACAGACAATTCAGGGATCAGAATTGGTGCAGATGGTGGATCGGAAGTCGGTTCCTCATCCAAAGGAGGATTTACAACAGGAAGAAAAGGAAGCAAGGGATTTGACTGAAAAGATCTACAATAAAAGATTTGGAGGATTGGTTAGAGTCAAGCAAGATGAACTAAAGGGCCTCAACTTGGGTACTGAATAGGATCCCAAGATTGTCAAGGTCAGTATTCATGTGGATGGACAGTTTTTCATGAGTTGTTTCAGTTGTTGAAGGAGTATAAAGATGTTTTGCATGGGACTATTCTGAGGTGAAGGGTATATATCCTAATTTGCATCAGCATCATATTAATATGAAGGAGGATGCAATTCCAATTCTGCAACAGAGGTATAGAATGAATCCCAACTTTGCAGCACAGGTTAAACAGGAGATTGATAAACTGTTAGCTCTTGGATTTCTCAAACCAATTCTTGAGGTTACATGGTTGTCACCAATCATTGTGGTGCCCAAAAAGAATGGAAAAATCCGAGTTTGTGTTGATTACAGAAAGTTGAATGCAGCCACTATTACAAATCCTTTCCCAATGCCATTTTGTGATGCTATAGCAAGGAAAGAAATGTATAGCTTTTTGGATGGTTTTTCAAGGTATAATCAAATTCAAGTGGCTAAAGAGGATCAACATAAAATGGCTTTTATAACTGAGTGGGGTGCTTTTGCATCTACATGATGAATTTTGGCCTAAAAAATGGACCACCGTCATTCAACTTTACGGCTTACAAAACATTTAAACCATATTTGTAGGAATTTCATGAGAGTCTTTGTGGATGATTTTTCATATTTGGAAAGAAGGAACTCCATTTACAGCATTTGAAGTTGTGTTTCAAAAGATGTCGACAATTCAAAATGTGTCTTACTTCTTTCAAGAGTGTCATTACTGTCAAGAGTGGTGTACTTTTAGGTTATGTGGTTTCTCATGAAGGGGTGTCCATTGATGAGAAGAAGATTGAAGTTCTTAAAGCAGCAAAAGCTCTAGAGAATGTAAAGGAAGTCAGCAGGTTTGTTGGCTAGGTGAAATGGCATGCTAGATATGTCAAAAATTTAGCAAATGTTTGTATGCCTCTAACTCATTTAACAAAGAAGAATGTACCTTTTGTATGGGCTGAACCTCAAGAGAATTCCTTCCAGATGCTAAAGAAAATGCTTTCTGTAGCACCAATATTATAACCTCCAGATTGGTCATTACCTTTTTATGTATTTGTTGATGCATCGGATATGGCTATTGGTGATGTCCTTATGTAGGAAAAAGTTAGGGGATGGTTCCGACCTATTTACTATGCTAGTAGGGTGTTAACATTTGCTGAGAGGAATTATGTTGTGACAGAAAGAGAAGCTCTTGGCATGGTATATGCTTTAACTAAATTCAGGAATTACTTGTTGAGCAATAGAGTCATTTTTCATGTGGACCATCAGGCATTACTTTACTTGATTAAGAAGCCATTGTTGACAGGGAGATTAGCAAGATGGATGTTGTTGTTGCAGGAATTTGACTTTGTCATTGTTCATACTCTTGGGAAAGAGCATCCCATAGCTGATTATTTAAGTAGAATAGATACAAGAGAGGAACCAACTGGGGTTCCAGATGATTTACCTAATGCTGATTTGTTTGAAGTTCAAAATCCAGTCTCTGAATTATGGTATGACCAGATGCTCATATTTCTGACAGATGGTACAATGCCAATCGGATTTTCAGGAGATCAGAGAAGGAAGTTTGCTTTAAAGAGTCGACCATCTTTTATAATAGCAAGAGCATTGTACAGGAAAGGGATTGATCAAGTAACCCGAAGGTGCATTCCAGATTTTGAATAGAGAGCTGTTCTACAGGAAGCTTATTCAAGAGCAGAAGAAGAACATTTTTCAGGTGACACTACGGGCAAAAAGGTGTTGCAAGCTGGATTGTGGTGGCCCATTGTGTTAAAGGATGCTCATGAGTATGCTAAAAGCTATGTAATTTGCTAGAACTTAGGTCAGCCAGATTCTAGAGATAGAATGACAGATCATTCTATTTTACCTCTAGAACCCTTTCAAAAGTGGGGAATGGACTTTGTGGGACCAGTAAAGCCTACCACTAGTAGAGGATGCAAGTACATCCTAGTAGCTACATATTATTGCACCAAGTGGGTTGAAGCAGTAGCTCTAAAAGACAATAAAGCTCACAGTGTTGCTCGGTTTCTATGACAACATTATGACTAGATTTGGATGTCCTGTGGAGCTGGTCAATGATAAAGGCAACCATTTTCTCAATGAGGTGATTGCTGAGTTAACCAAAACTCATATGATTATGCACAAGAAGTCCACAGCTTATCATCCTCAAGCTAATGGGCAGTCTGAAAGTACAAACAAGACCTTAATAAGGATACTGAAGAAACTTGTTCAGGACAACAAGAAAGATCGGGGTCATAAGCTTGATTCAGCATTGTGGTCTTTTAGGACAGCTTTCAAGGTGACCACATGTATGACTCCATTTAAATTGGTTTATGGTTTGGAAGCTGTGGTCCTTAGGGAATTTGTGGTTCCAAGTCTTCGAGTTAATGCTGAGAAAATGAGTCCCAAGTTGTCAGTCAAGTACAAGAGCAAGTATTTGATGCAGTTGGAAGAAGATAGATTGATTAGCTCATATATCTTTGAAGTGATTCAAAGAAGGAGGAAAGCTTGGGTAAGCATGAATGTTAAGTTTAAAGCTTTTCAGGTTGGAGATTGGGTTATGTTGTATAACTCCAGATTAGGGCCACATCCAGGCAAGCTGACTTTGAGATATATTGGTCCTTATAAAATTGTCCAAGACATGGGCTAGGGAACATTCATAGTCACTGATGTTTTTGGTACCAGAGTTGAGAAACCTGTTAATGGGTTCATGTTGAAAAAATTTCAAGGAAAACCACCTCATTTGGATTGGCCTTTGGTAGGGCTGATTCAACTAACCACAAGACTTCATCTTCTTTAAAATAGACTTTGACACAAATCATGATAGAATTGAGTGGGACTTCACATTTCAATCTTTGTTTGACATAGGCTTTGGAAGCAGCTTCAGTAGATTCATTCAAGCTTTGTTTGGTAATGCATATGCTATAATTTCTATAAATGGAGAGCTTATTGATGTTTTCCCTTTGAGGAGGTCTTAGACAAGGCTATCCCATAGCTCCTGTATTGTATGCTATTTGTTCAAATGCTCTAGGATGGTTGGTATTGTATGCTATCCAAAAAGGTCACATCAAGGGCATCAAGATTCCTAGGACCTGGTTCTCTAATAGTTTGTCGATGTCATCTAATGGGCAGGTTCTCCTGATAATTTCAAATTCTGGATGCCAACCAATTGTAGATGGTCATGTTTTTAGATTTTTGGGTATCCCCATGGGTTTTAAGGTTTCCTTTGGACAAAGATGGACTGGGTTGTCTCCAAATTCAGGCACATGGTAGTCTAATCAAGCTTCAATCTCTTCAAGAGCTTTTCTTCTCAATCATTACTTGCTTCCCTCTCTAATTTTTTTTTGTCTTATTGGAGTCTACCAACCAAATATTAGCTTCAACAAGTTTCAACTTTGCCCAGGAAATTCCTATGGGGAGGTGAAGGGGAACAATTCAAAATCCCTAAAGTAGCATGGAGTACCTATTGTTTACCCGGAGGAAAGGGTGGGTTGGGCATCCTCAATCTGGAACTTATCTCCACTAGACTAGTAGCCAAATGGATTCTCAGATCTGCCACCTCCAATGACTAGTAGGCTGCTTTAATGAAAAGGGACATTCCCATATTCAAGCTTCAAAAGTATAAGTTTGGTCTAGGCTTCAATTTAGAGATCTTTTGTTGTCTCCTTTCCCTTGTCTTCCAGTTGGATCTAAGCTAGTATGCAAGATGTGGAATGCTTAGAACACTATCAACCAGTCCTGGAAACCTTCAACATATTTTTTTACTAGTCACTTGAATTTTCTTTTTGATTCCTTTTGGTTTGGGGTTTTTGCAGTCCAAGCTGGAAAAGTGTTGTGTAGGAAATCACACAAGTGCTTCAAATATGGTGTTAAGTCGTTGGCTAATTTAATCTCTCAAGGCAAGATCAAGAATCCCCATTCTCTCCAATATGAGTACTCCCTTTCTCTGGTTGATTCTACCTAGTGTCATGAGAGAGCCAAGCAATGTATGTCCTCTACTAGGGTCCCTGCAAAAGCTAATCATTTCACCAGTTAGACTTCATGTGTGGCTAAGGAAATCTATAAACAATACCAACTCAAAGGCATTGTTGAAGGTGCATTACAAAAAAAACTCAATTAGTAGAAAATGAACCGAGATGCAAGCAATGGACTTATACGTTTAGATGCCTATGGGCCTATCCTTAGGCTAATAAGCATAGCATCCTTTTGTGGTTGATCATCCATCAAGGCATCTAGAATGGAGCCAAAGCAGCCACAACTGGAATCATTGATAGTTTATGTACTGGGTGTAAATCTCAAATTGAGGATATTATTCATATTTGGTTCAACACTAAAACCAACCAGCTTATCATCAACATCCTTCAAAATATCTTCTTTCAAGTTAGTTCAAGGCAGCTAGAATTTCAAAATCGTCTCCTTAGGATTGCAAAGGATTTGATGTGCCTTTGTGGAACATATGGAGGGGTATCATTATTTGGTATATATGGATCCAAAGGAATTGCTTCAGTCTTCAATCAAACCACTACACTCCCCTTTTGTCTTTTGAAGTATGACCTCTAATTAACTTCAACCCAGAAATTGTGTAAGCTGATGTGTGAAGTCCCCTTTGAGAAATCCTCCCCCACCGCCACACAAAGATTCACTGGTTGACAGAAGTGGCATTTTATTGTACCTAAATTTTATCATTCTGTTTGGCTTAGGATGAAGGACCTTATATCCTGACTCATCAGCTTTGGGGCTTTCCCTCCCCCTACCTATGAGAACTTGTACTCTTTATGTTGTTTTCTTAAAATACATTTCTCACATTTCTCAAGAAAAAAAAAAAACCAAAGGAAATCAATGTCTAGAATAGACTCTATGGAGGCTCATAACTACCTAGTGTTGGGGTATAAAGCCCAATGTGGTCGCCCAGGTAAGTGGGCGGGCCGCCAGGTATGTACACATATTCTTTTGTTAAAACCTAATAAAAACTCACTATGCTCTACACATTACAGTAGAGCGAGTTCACCATATCGTCGTGCTCTTCTTCTCGCACTCTCTCTCGCATCGCACTTCCGCTCGTACTCCTTCAACTGAGATCGAGGCTCGGGGCAGCACTGTAGGAGGCTAGAGTCACCAGCTCAGATTGGAGTGAAATTCGACAGGCAAAGACATGGCCCCAAATCTCGTGGGTAAGCCCGAAGGGCTTGGTGTTGTCAGAAATTCATTCTGAGGTCATCTCGGCCACCATTCGGCTTCGACAAAGGTCTGCGTAGGCCATTTTCGACTATGTGGTCTCAGCGGGTACAGATCCGACTCTGCAAATTTGGGGTTTTCGGCCTACGACTGCAGGTGCTGAGGATATCGACACTCCCAGAGCGTTGATTTGTGGCTGTCTACACATCGAAGGACGGCTCACAGTTCTTGGAGGCGTGTCACATACGACACGGGCGCATCTACACACAGACTGTAGGCGACATCCACTAGTTCATCAGGTAGCTCGTATTTGCTGCTTGATATTCCAGATTTCATCCTGACATTGCAGGTACTTCCACATGGGATGTATTGTCAGAGATGATGTATGTTTGTTGAGGGTTTGCTGGCTGTGAGTCACGCAGCAAACAACCGCCGCAACGGTTACAGCATACAGTGGGAAATTTGTGGATGTATGACTTTGTGGGAAGTCTATGTATTGTCAGATTTACTGCAGCCTTTGTTGAGGGTCGAGTGAGGTTTTATTGAGCTGGGGGATTCTCGAATGTTGAGATCCTTTCGATGATACAGGTCTTGGAGCGATCCCTCGAGCACCCTTAGATAGGCAGCTAGGATGTATTGACTGTGAGTTAGACAGTTGGGATTGCATCTTTGCTTTACTGTCGTTGAGGCATTGTCGCAGTCTATGCTTACAGGACAGTGACAGGACAGGTGCAGGACAGGTTTACCCATAGCTTACAGTGTTAGAGAGACAGTGTTTTTTGGTCTGTTTTTTTAGTACACCAGAGCCATTTTACAAAGGAGACTCTGTCAAAATTTATGCAGAATCTGAAGCTTTCTTGGTTCATTTGACAGGTTGATATTGGTTCAGAGGTCAGTTTACAGGGGAAACTCTGCCGAATTTTTCCCAGGAAAGTAAACTACTGTGAAGCGTAGCTATGGCTGGATCACAGGACTCTGCTCCTTACAATATCAAGAAGTTGGATGGAACCAATTTCCCATTGTGGAAGAAGCAGATTTGGCACATGTTGGTACAAAAGAAGCAGATAAAACCTATAAAGCTCAAGGGGATAAAACCAGAAGATATGGACGAAGATGAATGGAGCAAAATGGATGAATTGGCACTTTCTACCATTATGCTGACTTTGGCAGAAAGCGTTTACTTCAATGTAGCAGACGAGATGTTGGCTTATCAAGCATGGTTAAAGCTGAGTGATCTTTATGAGAAGCAGAGTGCAGCTTCACAGGTATACTGGCTTAAGAAGCTTGTTGACTTGAAGATGAAAGAAGGGACACCTATGTCCAATCATCTGAATGAATTCAACACAATCTACAGTCAGTTGTCAGCTCAAGGTGTCAAGTTTGATGAACCTGTTAGAGCTATGTTCCTGTTGATCACATTGCCGGAAAGTTGGGACACTTTTCACACAGCTTTGAGTAATTCTGCACCTCCAGATGGTTTGAACATAGCAGGTGTAGAAGGAAGTCTTCTTACTGAAGAAACCAATAGAAAGACAATGGACAAAGGCAAAGGAACAGCCTTAGTTGTCAGGGGAAGGACCAAAGAAAAGTACAAAGGTGGAAAGAGGAATCAGTCTCGTAGCAAGTCCCGCAGTGCTAAAGGCAAGAGTGACATAGAATGCTATCATTGTGGCAAGAAGGGTCACATGAAAAGAGACTGCAGAGAATGGAAAGCAGAAAAAGGCAAAGAGAAAGCTGAAGACCATGGTGAGAAGAACAAGTCCTCGGTGAAGATTCAAGAAATAAATGTGACAAGCACTGTTGCAGAGGATGACAATCTAGTGTCAGGAGACATCTACTTCTTGAAGAATACAATGGACTCAGCTCTTCTTACAGCATCTGATGGAAATGCACTGAGTGACTGGATTATAGACTCAGGGGCATCACTTCATGTGTCTCCAAACAAGGAGTGGTTTACTTCTTATGTGACCACTAAAGATCATGTTCGGCTAGGTAATGGGCAGACATGTGAGATCTTAGGTGTTGGAGATGTTCAATTGAAGTTTCAGAATGGCTCTTCTTTCACGCTGAAGAATGTGAGACATGTTCCCGCAATTACAAAGAGCTTGATCAACACAGGTTTACTTGATGATGCTGGCTACGTCACCACTTTTGGACAGAACATGTGGAAGATATCCAAGGGTTCTATGACAGTAGCACATGGAGTAAAGTCTGGAGGACTTTACATGATTTATGTATCAAATGTCTCTAAAAATGTAATCAATGTAATTGAGCATCCGAACGTTTCTTTGTGGCATAGCCGGTTAGGACATATTTCCAAGAAGGGAATGGAAATCTTGTCTCGTTCTGGTTATTTGCCTGGCTTTTCATTTAATGATTTTGAATTCTGTGAACATTGTCTGTATGGTAAGCAAACACAGCAGCCACATAAGCATAGAAGCAGTAGAAGAGATACACAGTTGGCACTTGTTCATAGTGATTTGTGTGGACCTATGCCTAACCTATCTCTAGGGGGAGCTTCTTACTTTATGACATTTATAGATGATTACTCGAGGAAAGTATGGGTTTACTTTCTCAAGCACAAGGATGAAGCGTTTAGTGTTTTCAAAACGGTTGTGACACTTGTGGAGAATCAGAGTGGCAAGAAGCTTAAATGCTTACGCACTGACAATGGTGGAGAGTATGTTTCAAAGGCCTTTCAGGACTTTTGTGAGTCAAAAGGTATAAAACGTGAACTTACTGCTCCTTACAATCCTCCTCAAAATGGTGTTGCTGAGAGGATGAATAGGACCATACAAGAGAAGGTAAGAAGTATGTTGTCTAATGCACAGCTGCCAAATGGGTTTTGGGCTGAAGCTGTATCAACAGCTGTTCATCTTGTAAATAGATCTCCTAGCAAGGTTTTGCAGAAGGATTCAGTGCCAGAGATGGTATGGTCAGGCAAGGTGCCCTCATACAAGCATCTCAGAGTCTTTGGCTGTGAGGCATATACTCACGTTCCAAGGAATTTAGGAACAAACTTGAGCCAAAGAGTAGAAAGTGCATCTTTCTAGGCTATGGTAATTCTGGTGAGATGGGGTACAGACTTTGGGATCCCGAATCCAGAAAGGTTGTCCGCAGCAATGATGTTCACTTTAATGAATCCAAATATCATTCTAAACCAGAGAGGGTTGAGGAGATTAGAAGAGTTGTCTTCCAAGAAGATGGACCTGCACGTGCAAGACAAAATGTCAGGGCTCAAGAGTAGCAAGGACAGGATAGAGTGGAACCACAGGTTGTGGCTGAGCCTGAGCCACCTATTGTGCGTAGATCTGGACGTATCACGCGACCTCCTGATAGGTTTGTTCCATCTATGAACTATGTCATGTTGACTGATTGCAATGAGCCTTCATGTTACAAGGAAGCAGTGCAAATGAAGGACTCCGGGAATTGGCAATTGGCCATGCAGTCAGAGATGACAGCTCTGCATAAAAACCAGACATGGAAGCTAGTTAAATTACCATAGGGAAAAAAGGCTCTACCTTCTAAATGGGTTTACAGGTATAAGATCACCGCTCATGATAGTCAGCCAAAGTACAAAGCAAGGCTTGTTGCCAAGGGCTTTAAGCAAGAACAAGGCATTGACTTTGATGAAGTCTTCTCTCCGGTGGTCAAGATGACTACATTGAGATGCTTTCTTGCATTGGTTGCCATATTAGATTTGGTGTTGCACCAAATGGATGTCAAGACAGCGTTCTTGCATGGTGATTTAGATGTGGAAATTTACATGTAGTAGCCAGAAGGGTTTGTTGAGAAAGGCAAGGAAGATTGGGTATGCCAGTTGTTAAAGAGTCTTTATGGCTTAAAACAATCACCGAGGGCATGGTACCACAAATTCCACAAGTTTATGCTTTCTCAAGGCTACAAACGTAGTGAGTTCGATCACTGTCTATATACAAAGAAGGCTAAGGATGGTAGTTGGTTGATCCTTATTTTGTATGTGGATGACATGTTGATTGTTGGCAAGCACTTGGAAGAAATTTCAGCTTTGAAGTCAAAGATGGCAAAATCGTTTGACATGAAAGACATGGGTGAGGCAAGTCATATCCTTGGTATGCGCATTGAGAGAGACAGATCAAAGAAGTTGATTTGGTTATCTCAAACAGAGTATATTGACAAGGTTTTGCAACGTTTCAATATGGAGAAGGGAAAGGCTTTGAGTGTTCCATTGCCACCATATGTGAAACTTAGCAAACAAGATTGTCCTGTGTCTGAGGAAGAACAAGCTGAAATGGATAAGATTCCATATGCGTCTGCAGTGGGAGTAGTAAGTTGATACATGTCAAACCCAGGCAAGAAACATTGGGAGGCAGTGAAAGGAATATTGAGATACCTGAAAGCTACAAAGAGTATGCGTATATGCTATGGGAGTCAGGAGCTAAGTGTAAAGGGTTTTACAGACTCAGATTATGCAGGTGACTTAGACAACCAAAGGTCTACGTCAGGGTATGTCTTTACATTGGCTGGTGGAGCAGTATCATGGCGTTCTAGATTACAAGACTGTGTTACTCAGTCTACTACAGAGGCTGAATATGTTGCAGCATCAGAGGCATGCAAAGAATCAATTTGGCTTAATCGACTAGTAACAGATCTGGGAATCAAAGAAGAGATGCCTGTGTTATATGGTGATAGTCAAAATGCTATACAATTGGCTCGCAATCCAGTTTATCACTCAAAGAAAAAGCATGTGGATGTGAAGTATCATTTCATCACGGAAATGCTCGAGGATAAGCAACTTCAGCTTGTCAAAGTTCACACCACAGAAAATCCTATTGATCTACTTACAAAAGGACTTCCCTCAGAGAGCTTTGCGCATTTTTGCAAGCAGTTAGGTGTAGGGTAGTACATCACTTCTCTACATCTCTTGTATATTAGCTTGTATAGTAGCTTCTCTCACATTTAAAGTACCACATTGGACTTTAAGTGGGAGGTTGTTGGGGTATAAAGCCCAATGTGGTCGCCCAGGTAAGTGGGCGGGCCGCCAGGTATGTACACATATTCTTTTGTTAAAACCTAATAAGAACTCACTATGCTCTACACATTACAGTAGAGTGAGTTCACCATATCGTCGTGCTCTTCTTCTCGCACTCTCTCTCGCGTCGCACTTCCGCTCGTACTCCTTCACCTAGCTATTCCAAAAGACAAGTATTCTTGGCCTAAACTTGAAGACTTTCAATTATTTATCTTTGAAACTGTGACTTGCCCAATTTAGGTTGTACTCCTCAACAATCACACGAATGCTAGTGGATCCCCAAAGTGGCACTTATGTTAGTAGATGGTTGCGATAGACAACATGGCATTGCTAGCTGATATACATGGGAAGTTGACATGACTAGAACATGGAGAAAACTTAGGTTTGTTGATCTCTTCGAGGGCTCGACTTTCAAAAATACCTATAGTACGTGCATTCAAGAGGTTTTTATGATATCTCTCTCTCTACACACACACACACACACACACACACACACACACTGAACCGTGAATTAAAATACCCCCTTTCCTTCATAAACTTTTTCTAGTTTTCCATTTTTAACCCCTCTTGTACATGTAATTTTGTAACTCTTTGTATGAAAAATACCTTGGGTGATCTCACGTGCTACACTTACATATTTTGAGGTGGACCCCTCAACTTGGTCACTAACCATTAGTTTTTCTACTATCAACTACATATTGCACTAATTACTTATCAAGTAGCTATTGAATCAACTAGCTCTATTCTGAAACAAAAATATCCATTTCGAGTGAGCAAAGAAGCTTGGATCTCTAAAATCGGAAGCCTATGACTGCTCTACTTATACGCATGCACTCCACTCATGATCTTGAGAGTAGTCAAAAAGTCCAATTTGTGGGCTCATTACTTAAAACTTTCACTTCGTAACATTAGTTTGCTACCATTGCAAGAGTAGATCAAGGAAAAACCTCCGGAACCCACCCATTTAACAAGTGTGTTTGCAGTCAAGAGAGCTAGATCCCTAAGAAACTAGTCAGATTGTGTGCAAAACACATCAAAGCTCCTAAAAAACATTACGGCTTCTTAGACATGAGAACAATCAAGAGGAAGCCTAATGCAATACTTTACGTGAGAGCTTATTTTGGATGCAGAGATGGACATGGAGTGTTGTTCAACAAAGAACATTTTTCTTTGATTTTGAGTAAACCTCTTGAAAGCAAGTTCTTGGAGTGACACCTTCATCAAGTCGATGCTCAGCTGAAAAAATGGATTCCCATCGGGTGACCTCTTAGTGTGGTGTTGCAAAACAATGCTTCTTCCTCAAACAACTATGCGAGTACTCTCTAACTTTATTTTATAAGCCCCTTGAATGAACCAACAACATTTATGGCCATCGTACATGCCTAGTAGAGCTAGATCTACAATTTCAGATAGATAGAGACTATTCTTAATGTTGGAACACAACCAACTTGAAAATGCGTGTGCAACTCATTCACTGCAAACAACTAGTTTTGTTTTTTTTTTGGGGGGGGGGGCAGGGGATCTCATTGCTATGCTAAATCCATGTAAATTTTGTGAGTCACCTATGTGGCTATTTACAACACAAAAAAAATGCCATGCAAGCAAAGCTCTATTAGCAAGGTGCTTCCAAGCTATTTTGTACATGTTTTTACGCACAACCATTGCTCTCTATGACATTTGTCATAAAATCTAATATCTAACCAACCCAAATGATTTTCTCTTATTAAATTGATCACTTAATGTGGGAGAATAAATGGGAACAAGTGTTAAGATATAGATATGTGCTTATAGATCTATCTCAACACGGGGCCAATAGTAAAGGGGCCCAAATGGGAGATGGTCTATCAAGAGCAAGGCTAACCAATGGAGCATAAGACCTTAGGGTTAGCTTCATTGAAGACCTCCAATAATGTGTGTAAAAGTCCTTTGACCTTAGGTAAGTTAGGGCTGAGCTTGAGGTGGGAACCCGGCCCAAACTCAAGGTGCTTGTCGTGCTTGAGGTGCTTGATTAAGATGCTTGAGGTGCTTGACTGGCTCCATGCTTGAGGTGCTTGACTTGGTGCATGATTAAGGTGCTTGAGGTGCCTTGAGAAGCTTGCCTGAGATGCTTGTGGGAACACCCCCTACTTCAAGTGCTTAGTCATGCTTGATGACTAAGGGGCTTGATCATCCAAAGTCAAAAGTATCCCTACAAGGAGGGGGGCGAGCCTACAAGGGGGGGGGGCGGATGAGAGAGAACACACACACACACACACACACACACACAAAGGAAGCCCCAGCTTGAAGAGGCAGCAAGGACACTTGTCAAGTTCCTCCCCATGTTGCCCTCATGGTGTGCCTGAAGCCTATTGGTTGGCCACCCAAGGGGTCCAATGATAATTTAGGATATTTAATTAATTGATTTTGCATTTATCAAGTCCTCTCTCTCAAAGGGGAAAGGGGGACACTTGTCCCAAGGCTACCCATGTTGCTTGTAATGGCTCCTGCTTGTGATTGGCTAGGCCTGGAGGGGTCCAATGAGCTTCAAGCATGAGCTACAAGGGGGGGTCGACCCAAGCAAGCTAGGGGGATGCTTAGGGGGTATACTCACCCACACACACTCACAAACACTCTCATTGTGTACTATGCAAAGTGCAAGAGCTCCCTCTCTTTCTCCAAGCAAGTAGAGGTTGAGAGCCTACACCAACACTCTTGGCTATGGAGTGCAAATCCATCCAAGAGCCATGCTTCAATGCTTGAGCTTGCCATCTATTTCTTCTTCATTACTATGCTATTATGTATGCTAGCACAAGAGTTATGATAAGTGAGGAACTAGCTCTTTCTCGTATGAAATGTTTCTTCTTCCTCTTCCTTGCCCTCATTCCCTGCTAGCTCTCTCCACCTTCGAAGGTGTTTGAGGTCTTGGGACTGAGGCTTGGTATAGTTAAATCTTTCTTCAAGTTTAGGTTATGCTATGATGATGATGCATGAAGCTTTCCATCTTCATTGCGTCACCTAGGTCACAAGGAACACAAAGAATGTATTGTAACAAGTCTCCCTTTATGGGAGAAATCATAATACAAATGCCTATTGGAGGGGGGACCGGCTCCACATAAATCCGGTCCTCAAATGTTGTCATGTTCTCTAAATTCTCTCTCTTGCAAAAGTATTGTCTATGCCAAGTTAACTAATTGCTATGATTATGTTGCTATCTTCAATTATGTCAACCCGCTATGCTCACAAAATCATTTCTTGAAAGTACTCTCATTAAATTCCGCTAATCTCAAATTGAATAGGCAAATTCCATTACATTGGTATCAGAGCATTTGGTTTCTCTTTTCTTGCGTAAGAAGAGAGGTCCTTAAGTAGCCTATAAATGGTTGATGTTGTTAATTATAATAGAGTAAGTGGAACTGGGATCTAATATCGGTTTTGTTAAGCCCACTATGTGGGGGATGGTGCACACCTCGGGAGCTTTGGACTTAATAATGGAGTCTTTTTAGACTTGCCTACGGCTTTACCATTATTGAGCCATAAAAAGTCCGAAAGGAGCTAGCCCTTGGTAACTCTGCTATGTTAGACCTACTCCTCTACTCTCTATAATTAACCACTTTGAGCCGTGGGTGTAGATACTTAAGAGCCGATTTTCAAAGGCTAAGAGGAGTGGCAACTAAGGTTTTGAACTGCCAAAGCATACACTAAGTATAAACATAAATTTTGTTAACATGGCTGACAATAATCAAGAGAGTAGAATGAACATTGATAGCTTTGATTTTGGACATGAAGGTGCTAATGATGATGCTCCCATGTTTGTGAATTATCTCGTCACTAGGTTGCAACAAGCTATGGGCAACCCTGATTTGCAAGCCGAAGTTACTCAACAACTTTGTGCTTATGGAATTTCCCTTCCTCTCCCAGAGGAGAGAGAGCTTAGGAGGCCTCTTGAAGAGACCCCCAAAAGAAGACTCTCTCCCATTCGAGAGGAGGAATCCAAAGATAAAGAAAGCAATGACAGTCTAAGTTCTTCTGAAGATGTGGCTCCACGAAGACGGCAGTCTAGACGATCGCCTACTCCTCCCAAGAGGAAAAGAGCAACCCATAGTCCTTCTCCTCATCACTCTGAAAGGCAAGAGAGGAAACAAAGGAAGAAAAGGGCTAGGAAGAGGTCACCCTCTTCTCCTTCTTCTTCACCTTCCTCCTCTTCCGATGAAAGTTATGGCTATTCTCCTAGAGAGTACAAGAGGGGAGGACATCGCAAATCATTTCCTGCATGGCGAAGGTCACAAAAGCTAAAGAAGTTCAAGGAGGGAGGAAAGAGTATCTTTTTTCTCACCTATGATGGCACCTTTGGTGCTACCGACAAAGTGTTGGCCTTCATCCAGCAATTTGATGCGGCCTTTGGGGACGAGGGCTTCACAGAGTCCTCCAAGCTACGCCATGTAGCTATGCACTTCCAAAAATCAGCTCGTCAATGGTGGGCTAGCCTTCGTGGCAATGGAGAAGCCCCAAAGACATGGAAAACTCTACGAGTTTCCATCATGAAGCAATTTCTTCCAAGTGATACTAAAGATAAAGTTCTTACCGAATGGCGTGGCTTGAAGCTTCTCTCTCATGAGTCTATCAACAAGTATGTAGACAAGTTTTGGGATTTACATCTCAAAGCTACTGTCTTTCAAAAGATAGACTTTGCCGAGCAAAGACATCAATTTTGTGCGGGATTACCTGAAGAGATGGCCGAATACATCAACTCTCAACGGCCCGGTACTATTACCGAAGTAATCCACCACACCATGGTTGCTTCACGCATCAATTTCCATCAAGGGGCTAGACGTAATGTCAAGCCCATGGAAAACAAAGATAAAAATGATGCAAAGGGGAAATCCAATGCTCAAAATAATTCCCAAGGCACTTCCAACAACAACAATCGGTCCAAGGAGAAGGGAGTTTATAAGGTAAAAACAAACTCTCTCCTGAAGAGCTTGAATCTTTTCGCAAGGACCATACGTGTTTCAAGTGTGGGGAGCAAGGACATGGCTATCGTTCTTGCCCCAAGAAGAATACTCGCAATGAGACTCCTAGGGCTTCCACCATCGAAGCTCCAAAAGAGGATGCTCATTGCAAAGGATCATCACTTTCCTATGCGTGGGGAAAGGTAAGAGAGCATGATGCCTTCATCTTGTTTGACCCAGGCTCTACTCTCAACTGCATATCAATAGAGTTGGCCACCAAGTTGGGCATTCAAGCTTTTGAGATGGGAGATATAGTAACAGCTGATGCAGCTTTCAAGGGACAACAAGCCTCCGTTACTCCCTTGATTGGGAAGTTGAGGCTTCATGTCCAAAGCTATGTCGACAAAGAAGACTTCTTCATCTCTCCTCTCCAACATCAGGATGTTATCCTAGGGGCATCATGGTTTGATCGCATGGCTGCCAACATGAAGTTCCCTGAAAGGAGAATTTACTTCACCTACAGGGGAAAGAACATGTATATAGATGCTAGTGAGCGTGGTCGCACTATTCCACTTGTAAATCCTCTTTCTTTTGATAAATCAATGAAGAGCTCAGTTTCTGCGTACATGATTTATGTCAAAGAGTCTCTAAAAGCTAATAATGTTTCATCAAATGAAAATGATAGGAATCAAGAAGAGTTAGACTTGTCTACTTTTCTAAAAGGATTCCAAGATGTGTTCATCGATGATATCCCTATGGACCTACCTCCAAAACGAGGGGATGATGACCATCGTATTGAGCTCCTTCCAGGAAGCTCACCGCCTAACAAACCTCCTTATCGAGTCTCACAAGCTCAACAAGAGGAGATTATGAGGCAAGTACAGGAATTGGTAGACAAAGGGATGGTGAGGCCTAGTTCCTCTCCCTTTTGTTCTCCAATCCTTTTAGTACAAAAGAAAGATGGTACATACCGTATGTGTGTGGACTATCGAGCACTAAACCATATCACTATCAAAAACAGATTTCCCGTGCCTCGGGTAGAAGATCTGTTTGATAAGCTACAAGGCTCTACCTACTTCAGTAGGATTGACCTTAAGAGTGGCTATCATCAAATAAGGATAGTGGGTGAAGATATCCTAAAGACCGCGTTTCGCACAACATTTGGTCTTTATGAATATCTAGTCATGCCTTTTGGCTTGACTAATGCACCAGATACTTTCAATCGTCTCATGGAGAAAATTTTTAGACCATATCGTAAATTCACTGGAGTGTTCTTTGATGATATCATCATCTACTCCAAGTCTTTGGAGGAACATAAGCAACATCTCCAAGTGATTTTTCAAGCCTTGAGGGAGAACAAACTTTTTCTCAACCAAAAGAAAAGTGAATTCTTCCTTCAAGAGATTCAATATCTAGGTCATATTATCTCTCACGATGGTATTCGTATGGATCCATCAAAGTTAGAGGTAATAAAAGCATGGCCTAACCCAAGGAATCTACATGAGCTAAGAAGCTTTATTGGTATGTGTGCATACTATAGACGCTTCATAGCAAAATTCTCTCAAGTAGCAGGACCACTACACGACTTAACAAAGAAGAACGTTAAGTTTGTATGGACTGCTAAGGAGCAAAATGCTTTTGAAAAACTCAAAGAGAAGCTTACCTCCCAACCAGTCCTCGTGCTTCCGGATCTCTCAAAGCCATTTGAGGTCCAATGTGATGCGTGTGGTGATTGCCTTGGAGCGGTTTTGCTTCAAGAAGGGCATGCCATAGCATATGAGAGCCGAAGGCTCAATAGTGATGAACGAGTCTTGGGCATTTATGAGAAAGAGCTTTTAGATGTTCTACATGCCCTAGACACATGGAAGCACTACCTATTGGGGACTCCATTTATCCTACGAACCGACCACCAAAGTCTCAAGTATTTCATGACGCAAACCAAGCTTTCCGACAAACAAATGAGGTGGGAAAATTTTCTTTCGCAATTTAATTTCCATATTGCTCACATAGCTGGTAAGCACAATCAAGTTGCCGATGCACTTTCACGACGACCAAAAGTTAATGCGGTGTCTATAGCTACTCACAATGATCTATCCTCTATGATAGATGAGTATGCTACTGACCCTGACTTTAGAGACATAATGCCAGCCCTTGCTTTGGGGAAGAAAGAGGAACCATTCACCTTGCAGGATGGTTATCTTCTCCACGGCAATAGGCTATGTTACCCATTCCCTTCGTGAGAAGGTTATGTATGAATCCCATGCTCCTCCATATGCAGGGCATAGAGGTATTCAACCTACTCTCCGAGGAGTAGAGACGTATTTCTATTGGCCTACCATGAAAGTGGACATACAAGAGTATGTTTCCAAATGTGTAGTATGCCAAAAGACCAAGTATGATAGAGGGAAGCCACCTGGATTACTCCAGCCATTGCGTATTCCAAATTCACCATGGGAGAGTATATCCATGGATTTCATCTTTGGATTACCCAAGTCTATCCATGGGAATACAGGACTATGGACAATAGTCAACAGGTTTAGCAAGCAAGCACATTTTATTCCTGTCAAAAAGACTATTAAGGCACATCAAATGGCAACTCTCTTCATATCTCAGATTTTCAAGCACCATGGATTACCCACATCCATCGTGTCAGATAGAGATCCTAGAATGACCAGTAATTTCTGGAAAGGTCTCTTTGAAAATCTAGGAACAAGATTGAATTTCTCTTCGGCCTATCACCCAC
The DNA here is from genome assembly GCF_014529385.1 of Adiantum capillus-veneris. NCBI lineage: Eukaryota > Viridiplantae > Streptophyta > Polypodiopsida > Polypodiales > Pteridaceae > Adiantum > Adiantum capillus-veneris. The sequence goes on along the minus strand of NC_140943.1, from coordinate 49,511,820 downwards.
AAACGGATGGCCAAAGTGAGATAGCCAATCTTACGATACTCGATCTACTCAAGACTTATGTTACCGAAGTAGATCAACGCTCACAATGGGAAAAGTATTTACCTCTAGTAGAGTATGCCTACAATAATACTGTACATACTTCTATGGGGAAAGCACCTTTCGAGATCATAGAGGGAAGACCTAAAAGTCCCTTGCTACTCAAAGTACATGGGAAGATCATCGCCGCCGATGAGTATAGCCGTGACCTACAAGAATCTTTTCAAAAGATTAGGGAGGCTATAGCCATCTCTCAACAAAAGCAAAAAGATGCTGCTGATAAGCACAGAAGAGCCTTAATGTTCAAAGAAAATGATTGGGTCTTACTCAAGTTTCTTAAGGCTCGATTAAGGCAAACGACGGGCAAAAATCCTACGGGCCATCAAAAGTATTATGCTAAACTAGCAAAAAGATACTATGGTCCTTTCCAAATCTTGAAGCCCATCAATGAGACGGCTTATCAACTCAAGTTGCCCAACCATTGGCTTATACACAATGCCTTTCATGTAAGCCTGCTTAGGCCCTACAAAGGAGAGCCACCAACTGAACCAATTATTGAAGACCCTCCCGAAGTTGAAGACCAAGAAGAGGTGCTACAACCCGAAGCTGTCCTTCGGCATGAAGATAAGGTACTACGACATGGTAAGATAATCCGATGGTATCTTATTAAGTTCAAAAATTATCCTTTTGAAGATGCTAAATGGATGCAAGGAATACAACTTAAGGATAGTATGAACCTTGTCAATGCTTACAATGCTACATTAGAGTAAGCAAAAAGTACAACTCTCTTTTAAATGACTCATGTTTTTGTCTTATAAAACTATTCCTCTTTTTAATTGTGCACAAATTTAACTAGTATGCATGCTTAGAATCATGTTTGTGATGACGACGTCTCTCAAACACCGAGTAGAATTTGTCACTCTACTTTGGGAGAATGAAATGGACTAAAGAGCAGACATGCTTGCGGCAGCTATGTCTCCCAAGCACCAAATGGATTAGTCATCCATCTTGGAAAGATGTCGTAGGGTAAAAAAGGGATCCTCTACCCACTAAGTACGATTGACTAATGACTAAGGTTTTATCTCTTCTACCTCATAGTCGAGGACGACTATGATTTCAAGAGAGAGGTAATGTCATAAAATCTAATATCTAACCAACCCAAATGATTTTCTCTTATTAAATTGATCACTTAATGTGGGAGAATAAATGGGAACAAGTGTTAAGATATAGATATGTGCTTATAGATCTATCTCAACACGGGGCCAATAGTAAAGGGGCCCAAATGGAAGATGGTCTATCAAGAGCAAGGCTAACCAATGGACCATAAGACCTTAGGGTTAGCTTCATTGAAGACCTCCAATAATGTGTGTAAAAGTCCTTTGACCTTAGGTAAGCTAGGGTTGAGCTTGAGGTGGGAACCCGGCCCAAACTCAAGGTGCTTGTCCTGCTTGAGGTGCTTGTCATGCTTGAGGTGCTTGATTAAGATGCTTGAGGTGCTTGACTAGCTCCATGCTTGAGGTGCTTGACTTGGTGCATGATTAAGGTGCTTGAGGTGCCTTGAGAAGCTTGCCTGAGATGCTTGTGGGAACACCCCCTACTTCAAGTGCTTAGTCATGCTTGATGACTAAGGGGCTTGCTCATCCAAAGTCAAAAATATCCCTACAAGGAGGGGGGCGAGCCTACAAGGGGGGGGGGATGAGAGAGAACACACACACACACACACACAGACACACAAGGGAAGCCCCAGCTTGAAGAGGCAGCAAGGACACTTGTCAAGTTCCTCCCCATGTTGCCCTCATGGTGTGCCTGAAGCCTATTGGTTGGCCACCCAAGGGGTCCAATGATAATTTATGATATTTAATTAATTGATTTTGCATTTATCAAGTCCTCTCTCTCAAAGGGGAAAGGGGGACACTTGTCCCAAGGCTACCCATGTTGCTTGTGATGGCTCCTGCTTGTGATTGGCTAGGCCTGGAGGGGTCCAATGAGCTTCAAGCATGAGCTACAAGGGGGGGTCGACCCAAGCAAGCTAGGGGGATGCTTAGGGGGTATCCTCACCCACACACACTCACAAACACTCTCATTGTGTACTATGCAAAGTGCAAGAGCTCCCTCTCTTTCTCCAAGTAAGTAGAGGTTGAGAGCCTACACCAACACTCTTGGCTATGGAGTGCAAATCCATCCAAGAGCCATGCTTCAATGCTTGAGCTTGCCATCTATTTCTTCTTCATTACTATGCTATTATGTATACTAGCACAAGAGTTATGATAAGTGAGGAACTAGCTCTTTCTCGTATGAAATGTTTCTTCTTCCTCTTCCCTGCCCTCATTCCCTGCTAGCTCTCTCCACCTTCGAAGGTGTTTGAGGTCTTGGGACTGAGGCTTGGTATAGTTAAAGCTTTCTTCAAGTTTAGGTTATGCTATGATGATGATGTATGAAGCTTTCCATCTTCATTGCGTCACCTAGGTCACAAGGAACACAAAGAATGTATTGTAACAAGTCTCCCTTTATGGGAGAAATCATAATACAAATGCCTATTGGAGGGGGGACCGGCTCCACATAAATCCGGTCCTCAAATGTTGTCATGTTCTCTAAATTCTCTCTCTTGCAAAAGTATTGTCTATGCCAAGTTAACTAATTGCTATGATTATGTTGCTATCTTCAATTATGTCAACCCGCTATGCTCACAAAATCATTTCTTGAAAGTACTCTCATTAAATTTCGCTAATCTCAAATTGAATAGGCAAATTCCATTACAACATTAGTGGAAGCTTTTTTCCAAAGCACATAGCTTAAAAGTAGGTCTCGTTATCTGTTGTAAATTGTTACCGTAAGTTTAGTCTTTAGTCCTCATGTGTAGACTTCATTGATTGTACAATTACTACATTGGGTTGGGCACAATCCTCATAGCAAGACAACACTATAAGCTTGCTGTAAAACTACCAACCGGTGGGCAATGGAAATTACTATAAAGTCTCCAAAAATTATTGCTTAGATAGCTCTATAAGCTTGCTTTTAAACTACCAACTAATGGGCAATCTACTAACATAATATGGCGGAAGGGGGAGCCCTTTACACGTGTCGCAATCTGCGACCTGAAGACTAAAGTCCAAAACTAAAAAAAGCCCCTTTGCACGCGACAAAAAGACCGCCGAAGGCAACCGGCCGTACTAGATAACTCTGTAAGCTTGCTTTTAAACTACCAACTGACGGGCAATGTAAATTAATACAAAGTCTCCTAACTTGACAATGGATGAGATAGTAGATGCATAAAAAGACATTCTTGTCACAACCACTTCCTGAGATATTGGATTGTTTGCTTGTTTGAGCCCTCCTCTCGAGGTCAAGATGTGGTTGTCTACTATCATCTTACATCTCGACTCGTGAGTCTTTGGGTGGGAAGCCTCCCCCTAGGAAAAGATCTTTGTTATCTCTGCAGTAAATTTGGCACACCTAGAACTTGGCAAGGAGTTGAAACTTCAAGGGCCTCTTTAAATTGAATGCTTGGGTGGTGGTGGCTCGTGGATGTCATCGCCTTTCCCAACTGTGCACCACATTGCACAATGCAAAAATCAAATGTGATCACCGCCTTGGATACCCCTCTCTCATCCTCTCTCTAAACTATCACCTCTCTCTAGTTTTGAAGAGAAGATCATAATAACTAAAGAAAAATCTCTCTTCAAGAAGAGAATTAGAACCCTCACTTTAATGGAAGTTAACATAAGTCACACACATTGCTTAATGTTGGCTATTAGTTATAGCCATCAACCCACATAATAGAATTTCCCTTTCTCTCACTAGAAATGCCTCTTTAAAAATCACAAAAGCAGATATTTTGAGAAGAACAAAGCAGATAATTATTTAATTGTGGGTTAATTCCTGCGAACGTAAAAATTAACAAAATTGTATGTTCAATTCAATATCAATTCTTCATTGAGAATGCCCAATGCCCATTTCCTGTCCTTGGCATATAACCCACAGTTGTACATCTATGTTGGGACAAAGGCGCTCATTGTTATGAGTCTCTACAGTGGACTTTCATTATAAATCCCATATTCCTGCACTCATTGCATATATGCAGTAATAACTCCTATCCTTTTATGTCTTCTCTCTCTAGGCTAGCTTTTGTCGGCTTTCTCTCGCTCTACTGTCTGATCCAGCACCTTCTCTCATGTCGCCTAACATGTGTCAACCTTTCTCCAAGACACTTCTCTCTTCTGCCAGCCTTGAGGGGAGGTGCTATAGCCGCTTCTGTTCTCTCTCTCTCTCTCTCTCTACCTCTTTCTCTCTGGAGTCTGGAGTCCCAGACTCCCAAGTATGGAATGCCTCTCTATCTACCTACAATGTAATGTTATGGGAAATGGGTCACTCTCCAGGTGAGCCCACATGGGTCATGCTCTCTCTCTACATGGGTGATGACTCAACTGTTTCCACAGTAGCATCTATTCTCTCTCTCTCTCTCTCTCTCTCTCTCACACAGTGCACACACATACACACTGTACACATGCACACACACACTCCCCGCTCCCGCAACGTCTCTCTTCTGTCGCTCTCCAGTTTGTACAAGTGCTTAGCAAGCTCGGTATCTGTGGGTAATTTCGTTTGTGGGTAAATGCTGTCATGAAACAAGCTTAAGCCAAGTTTCTCCTGATCTTTGTCATCTCTGTTAGCAAGTTCCCATCGATGAGCTCAACGGTAGGGCTCCTTTACACACCTCTCTCTTTGTCTGTGAATGCGATCTTCGCTCTGTCTGCCTTTCTCTTCTGTGAATGCGATTTTTCACTTTGTTTTCTTCTCTCTCGTCTTCTTCTTCGTCCTTTGTGCATACTCTTCGTCTTCATTGTTCTCTCTGCCTTTTTGGCTGTGGCTATCTAGTCTGAATTCTTACTTTTGCCAATGCAGGTCTGTGGTGGCTACCTTCGCGGGGGCTCCGTTTCGTCACAGCTACAGGTACTCATTTCTTTGTGTTTGCATGTCTTCTACAGATTTTTTTGGGAGTTTTAAACAAGCCCTGGGCGGGAGCTACAGAGCCATAGCGACATTTTGTGTGGAAGTAGCATGAGGGCTGTTGGGTATAGGCTTCCGGATGTATGGGTGGGTAATGGGGGCTCTCCAGCAATGTTCTCCATGTGCTCATTTGCTCTCCACTGAGCCAAATTGCAGTTGTACGCTGCTCAACTTGGGTTGAAATTGGCTAGCTGGGCTTCACAGTGTTGATCCACCGCAAACTCCGTGTCTGGGATGGAGAGAGTGTGATCTCCTTTTTAAGGAGCTAATACTTGTCATGGAATGCAGTAAGTATTATGCCTACTGCTTGTTCTTTTTTGCACAAAGTTGTGCGGAGAGGATGATGCATGTGTCGACAGATCCATTGAGCCTCTTGTTTGGCGGAAACAAGGATTTCAATCCATCTTAGCCAATGCCGGGCTCTCCGCATGGGTTGAGTTGCTGAGGAGGGTTCCTCTGTTTGTTAAGTTACTTGCAGCTTCAGTTCTGATCAGAGAGAAGATTGAGTTTGATTAGTCACAGGATCCCATGAGCCTGCCCATAGGTGTATGCCCTCGGCGATCGTGTATCGACTCTCTGGTGATGCGCGGCTAAGGGGTTCATTCCACACATCATTACAGGGGTTGTGCAAGTATAATTGTACTGTTTGCTATTCTCTGCGTGTAGGAACCAATTCCTGCTGCAGGAATACTAACTTTGCATTTGGAATTGTGGTTTGCACATTTCAGCACGATCGTCTGTCTGTGGCAAACTTCTGCAAATACCTAATTTGCCAGCTTGATGCTTTACACCTCGTTGTTATACTGCCTCGTAGCTTGAACTTGAGTTTAAGGGACTTGAAAATTGCCTATTAATGTTGACTTTGCATCAAATTGTTTGTTGAGTTTGTTGTCAGAAGGATGCATAATATTTCCGGTTTTTTATCTCTCGTTGTGCAAGTGTAGATTGTAATGTGCTTTTGAAAGCAGTACAATTATAAAATCTTATTCATGGATTTGGGAATCTCCCATTTTTTAAGACCAAAAAGAGGAAACCAGACTAACATGCCATACAATTGAGTGTGCTACCGAGCACAAAATTTTCCGTCATGATCTTCGAGTTATAAATTAATTGTAAAGTTTTTGACCATTTATCCCAAACCTTTGGGAAATTCTCATATTCTTTGATATGGTGTTTCATTGTATGTTGAGTCTGCTCAAATCACATATTGGAGAAAGAATTTTTTTGTATTTTTCCCCTAACTCCTCTCATCTCTGGTTGCAGTGCCGTTGAGAATTTTCCCTGATTTTTCTGAATTGTAAAGATGGGGAAATCTGGCAAGTTGTTCAAGTCCCTTGTTGCTGGCGTAAGAGTTTTTAAGTCCCCATCAAAAGAACGACCTGTAAAGGACGATAAAGAACATGCGGTAAGCCTGCTACATTATGTTAGCATGTGAAGTCTACTTTTTTCGTTGGAGGTCAGATCCAACTTGGTTTTTGGTAGCAGAAGAGGAGAAGCAAGGACAAATGCTTTGGAAGTCTGGGAAAATCTGCTTCTCGGAATCGTGAAGTAATCACTGCTGTGGCCACATCACCAGAAGCTATTGAGATTAAGTGTGTGCAAGTGGAAAGCGAGAAGCTGAAGGATGTGCTACCGGTACCTGTTGCAGAGTCGTTTGCGCCAGAACTGTATGGTGGGAATAAAGCGCCAGCTAAGAGTCCAGATGGGGTGATTAATTGCAGTGGTTTTGTTCAGCTCACCCCTGCAGGCTCAAAGGAACTTTCCGCTTTCTCGGATCAACAAGAGTGGGCTGCTTCAAAGATACAGGCTGCCTTCAGATGCTACTTGGTAGATTCTTTTTAATGGCTTAGTACATACTCATGCACATCCATATCTTTTATATATATATTTTATATTTTGGGTTTGTAGTGTAAATTTTCTGGTTGAAAAATGAGATATCCTGGTAGTAATTTCATTGGACCTTATTTTTCAAGGTAGATAATTGGGCATTTTAATTATAAATCCTGGTACATTTTTGGCATAAAGCCCACTTAGTCTTATTTTATTAGATTGACTTAAAAGCCAAGGCCAAGAAAACGATATTTTTTTTAGCAGAGTCGATACATTGTTCTGATGAGTTGGACAGCAATTATGCATAAAGGATCTCTCCACCCGCAATGTTGTATTAATAATTGGTGTCAGACTCTTTTGGCTTTCTGTCTGATGGATGCCCCACTCTCATTGCTGAGAGGAATTATCTTATTGCAGGCCCAACGAGCTTTCCGCGCATTAAGATCTCTAGTGCGACTTCAAGCATTAGCTCGAGGACGCATAGTGAGAAGGCAGGCATCTGCATCTCTGCGATGTGTCAATGCCTTGATCAGGATTCAGGCTCTTGCTCGAGGTCGGCGGGTGCGGAATTCGGAGCTCGGTCAGCTGGTTCAGAAACATATACAACAGACAAAGCAATCAAAGAAGAAATCACCTGTAAACCTTCACATCCCTTACTATGGCTTTGTAAGGTCAAACCTATCTGTTCTCTCAAAGGTCGAGGTTTGCTTGTTGCATTACAGGAGGGCTGGGTTAATAGCACGGCTACTGCTCAGCAGTTGCATGTGAAGGCACAGGTCAAGCATGATGCGGCGACGAAGCGGCAGCGTGCCCTTGTTTATGCATACTCTGAACAGGTAAATGTTAGTATCTGTTGCTATATGATGCTACTGAAAGATGTGCTAACTTAAACATCTGTGGATTCAATTTGCTTCCAGCTCAACCGACGCGCACAGAAGGTGAGCTCTTCCTCGGGACTTGAGGGCCAGATTGACAAAAGCCTCTGGATTTGGGCATGGCTGGAGCGGTGGACAGCTGCTACTCCGAAAGGGGGCTCTGCTGCCATAATTCCTACTAGGGACGGCGTTTCAGTGACTCGAAACATTGAGAAGGGTAAGTCTAGTAGCAAGGGAGGCAAATATTCAGAGAATCCAAGGAAAGAACGGAGGAAGTGGGGTGAGCATGCAGAAAGCATTTCACCTCTTCCTCAAAGGGACTTCATTTCTGAAGAGTGTGAAGAACCGAACACGGTAGTGGAGAGGGAAGATGAAATAAAGGCCTCACCAGAGTCTGAGAGACCAATTGGAACTCCAACGGCAAGTGTGCAAAAGCTTATCTCACAGTCACCAACACCAAGTCCATCGCCTCTTTCACCCTTGAAGGAGGGGAATGATCTAGCAGCTAGAGGAATTAGTGTACAAGATCTTCAACCATCAGCCACTGAAATGTTCGGTGATATGATACAAGCAACGTCTTCAAATTGTTCAGCTGAAGCTAAAATAGCGATTCAGTCCATTTCTGATACTTCTTCGTCAACAGATAATGGTACCAATAATGCATCAGAAGCAGAGAAAACATGGCAATCAGACGCTTTCCGCACTTCAAGTCCATTAACTACATCACAAGTTTCACTCTCAAGTAGCAATGTGGGCACAACAAATGGGCATGCAGTATATGTTCCTACTGAATTATCCCATATGGATTCAGATTCTCCATCTACAGAGTCCAAGGAAAATTCCTTGTCGGCCTCCTCATTTTCACCTCTCGAACAAGAAGCATGCACACCATCAGAGACAGTCTCAGCCATGGATTACTCCAAGGAAGTGAGCTCTCTGGGCTTCTCGGTAGTGGCGCTTGAACCACCCATCCCAGAATCACCACACGATGCATTTTTGAGTGGAATGCATCAGCCTGAAGAGGTCATCCAAGCTACGAATAGGGATGCTAGTATGTGCGATCCACATGAGGCTGCCCACAGCGTCAACGGAGATATGGAAAAGCATATGAATGAGGAAACTGGCTACAGCATTGATGGTTGTGTAAACGAAGTTTCATGTGAGGCAGGTGTTGTGATAGAGGAAGTGGGCCTAAAGAACAATGATTTGAATCATGTTGATGCTTTATCAGAAACCAATGGAGGATGCGATGCTTCTGAAGTCTCGGTTGGTGGGCAATCCACTGAGGTTTCAAGTAATAACCCGAGTGGCGTATGTTTAAGGCATGAACATACAGAGTGTACATCTCCAAGTCTTCCAAGCTATATGGCCACAACCAAGTCTTCGAAGGCCAAGGTACGCATGCTTACGAGTCCCAAGCCCAAGTCGGATTCACCAAAACAGAAGCTGGAATCTCCGAAGCCCAAGTCAGACTCGCCCAAAACGAAAGTTGATTCACCCACCCAGAAACCAGATTCTGCTTCAAAGAGGCGGCACTCGCTCTCAGCACTTGATGGTGGCAAGGTATCTCCAGGGACTCAAAAACCTGCTTTCCATGTGCGTGCGAGCAGCAAAGGGAATTTTTCATCATTGAAGGATTTGAGCACTGACAACTTATCTCTGGCAAATGGAGATTCGCGCAGGCATGGAAAGTAGCAAAGAGAGAATTGCACAATAAACATGGGCGACTGCGCTAGCATTTTGAGGAGTTGTTGCTGGCAATGCATGTTCCATCAATGTTTTGTGTAGTATGGGATGCTCGAGGATATGAACGGAAGCTGTGAGGTTGTACCTGCGGGCTTTGCCTTGTTCCTTTCATGTTTACTCTCCAGTGTGTGCATCATGCAGGACATGGTGAACTTATGTGGTGTTCCTCCTTAATTAGTATACACATTATTACAATTGTCAGATGTCAAGTCTTTAAACTAAGATTCCTTTCAAAAGATCCTGAATGTATGCCCACGTGAAGGGCGAAATCCAGGAGTATATAGAGATGCCATCAGGAGGATCTCCTGATGTATATAGAGCAGGGAATTGTAAGGGGAGAGAGACTATGTAGATGAAAATGTTGAAACTTGTTATCATAGAGATGGTATAGGTAGAGCTAGAGCCGAAACATATATAGGAAACGATGCTCGTCTATTTTCTAATAGGGAGTTTATAGCAATACACAAATATACGATGGGATACAACTATCTGTTAGGCTTGTGTTTGTACCCTTTCTTGAGAGGGACATCCTTCACTGTAGACGGGTGGGAACATGCATTAGTTGGACGGCTAGTACAATCATTAGGATTTGGCATTCACTAGATAGATTTATCATTCTAATTGTATAATTTGTAGTCATTCAGAGCTTAGTTCGGGTACCTTTAAATAGGATTCATTACTTCGTTTTGTGGGCTAGTCATTTTGAAGTTTAGAGGTACCCTTTTGTGCTTAGTTCGCCTACCTTTAAATAGGATCCATTACTTCATTTTGTGGGCTAGTCATTTTGAAGTTTAGAGGTACCCTTTTGTAATCGTTGAGCATTTGCTCGGAGCATCAATTAGCTCTTTCGTAGCTTTATTTGGGCTAATCTCGTCTCTTGCTATATGAAGTTGGTAAATTAAGTCTAAACATGTAATTAGATTTGATTAACTTGTCTCTAACTTGGAATAGCTATCAAAATTGACTAGATCATTTCATTTCGGCAATCACGATGGTGAGCTAATGCTCTTGATAGAGAAGCTATCTTCTAGTTGGAGTTCGGAGTTAGTTTTAGTTCAATGATCAATGGTGCCACCTGGAAGAGTAGGGCGCGGAAGGGGACCGACCACAAAGTTTATGGAGGAGGAGGATCATGTTAGCACTATGGTTGAGGAGTTGTAATGAGGCTCTAGGACTGAACCTGACCTTGGAAATTATGCAGATGCTCACCTTGACCGGAGGGAGGTTGAGGGACTTGGTGGTTCCTAGCATTCGGCTCACTTGAAGAGATGACATTCAAAGAGAGCTGAGAGGTGCTCTTGATCGCATGGATCTCAGAGGATAGATAACGTAAAAGCAAAAGATCAGAATGATGGAAGTTTTGGGTGTAGACGGAGTTGCAGAGTAGTACATAGGAAATTGAAAATGAAGCATGAGACGGACACAACCACAAAAACCGATGATTAATATAGCGATGAGTGGGATGCAGATACTAACACCATTACAACAAGATTCACACTAAAGAGCAGAAGTCAAACTCGAAGGACAAACCTAGACATGTGGACACTTGCACCATCACCAAGTCAGACACACTGATCGTTCTACTGATCTGAAGATTGCTTTTCCAAAATTCGAGGGTGGGAAGAAGGATGACCTTTACGTTCATGGGCCCATGGGGAGACGCATGATCTCGATGTTTATATTCAAGCATGCGAGCAATATGCGGACCTGCAGGACACAAATGAAGTTGAGTGGAAAGAATATTTCTCACAGATCTTAGACACGACATGAGTGTAAAGAATATTTTTCACAGACCTTAGACACGACATAAGTGGTCATAATAATCAATATCTAATTCTCCTAAATGATTTTCTTATATTAAACTGATCATTTAATGTGGGGAAGTGCCAGGGGAGAAAAAGCTAGAATATTGGTTAAGCTAGCAGACCGGCCACAGTAGGGATCCAAAGGAGGGAAAATAGGGATCCAAAGGGGGGCCCATCTGCAAAAGAGCCATGTGCAACAATGGGCTAAAAAGACCCTAAGGTTCAGCCCATTAAGACTTCCAAAATGCTAAGGTTCCAAAATTCAAAAGTTGTGTCCAAAGGTCAACCTTAAGGAAAATTGGATTGCCTGATTCCTGTTGGCCAGGAGGCAAAGGGGTCCAATGAGAGTTTAGTTTAATTATTTATTTACCTAAAGCTCTCACAAAAGGGGAAAGGGGGACACATGTCAGAAGGCTATCACTTATGCTGCTTAATTGTGATTGGCTTGACTCGGGGAGGGCCAATGAGGTTGTAGAAAGAGCAAATAGCAAGGGGGCTCGCCCAAGAGAGAGAGGGGGGCTGATTTTTGCAAGGCATTATCACACACACACGCACACAGTCTATGTGTGAAGCAAAGAGGACTATCTCTTCCCAAGCTTTAATGGAGAGCTCATCACCTACTCAAAGCTTGTGAGATAGAAGCCTACATCAACACTCTCTTGGCATGTGGATGCAAATCCAACCAAGAGCCAAGCTTCAATGCATGCTCATCTCCTCTACCAAGCTAATTACTAAGCTAAAGCTATGCTAATATGAGTGATTATGTGAGGAGATGTACATCTTTCTCGTAAGATACTCCTTCTTCCTCTCAATCTACTCTCATACCCTGCTAGCTCTCACCATCTTCGAAGGTGTGTGAGGTCTTGGGTATGAGAACGGGGATAATTAAAGTTGTGTTTGTTAAGTGTTTTTCTTAGTGCATGAAGCTTTCATCTTCAGTGCACTAGCTAGTCTTGAAGGAACACAAAGAATTGTATTGTACAATGTCTCTCTTGATGGGAGAAACCATAATACAAAGCCTTTTGGAGGGGGGACCGGCTCCATGCAAATCCGGTCCTCAACTGTTGTCATTAGCTTAATTTCTCTCTCTTTTGAAAGTATTGTCGATGCTATCTAACTAGGTGTTATGCTTTTTGTTGCTCTCTCCACCCAAGCACTCTTGTAATTCTCATTAGGAATCTATTCTAATGAAATGTCCACTATGTTCATGCTAATTTCCGCTACATACAAGTTATTAGGCCATTAAATGTTACATTGGTATCAGAGCTCAAGGTTTCTCTTTTCTTGCTCAAGAAGGGAGGCCCTCAAGCTAGCTACAAATGGTTGGTATTATTAATTGCCTGTGAGTAAGTAGAATATGGATTTTTCAGCCTTGCAGTGCGCCTGCCTTCGTGCAGTTAACGGGGCATCATCGTCGAGAGCTATGGTCTTAATAGTGGAGTTCTACGGGGCTTGCCTACGGCTTAACCACTATTGAGCTATTAGAAGCTTGACAGGAGCCGGTGTTATTTTGGTGTCGAAAGACCCTCTCTTCTATTCCTTGCAATTAATGGTATTCGAGCCGCGGGTACAGTAGCTTGAGTGCTTTTTCTAAAGGGGTAAAGAGGAGTAGCAACTAGGGCTTGAAGTGTCAAAGTACACCTAAAAAGTTTACACCTAAAAGTTGTTAGAATGGCTGACAATAGTAAAGAGAGTGAAATTAATGTTGATAACTTTGATTTTGCTCATGAGCAAGCTACTAATGATGCTTCAATGCTTGTTAACTATCTTGTTTCTAGGCTTCAACAAGCCATCGGCAATCCATCTCTCCAAAGTGAAGTGCAACGACAGCTCCGTGCTCACGGGATTCTCCAAGCTCATCACCATGACGAGAGAACACCTAGGAAGCCTCCTTGTGAGACTACCAAAAGAGGTCTCTCTCCGATTCGGGAAGAAGAAGAGAATCCATACGAAGGGCTCAAGAATTTACTTCTTGACGATGCATCTCCTTCCCAAAGGAGAACCCAAGAGCCTCCACCGAAGGAACGAGAAAGAAGCGAGTCTCCCGCCACCTCGGCGGAGATGGCTCCACGAAGATGGAGGGCTAAACGCTCTCCATCACCACCAAAGCGGAGAAGACCATCGTATTCTTCTCCTCACCACAATTCAAAGAGGGATGATAAAAAGCAAGAGAAGAAAAAGGCGAGAAAGAGGACACCCTCTTCTCCATCTTCTTCATTCTCTTCCTCTAATGAAAGCTATGGTGAAGACGACAAAGATCAAGATAAGAAAAAGGCGAGAAAGAGGTCACCCTTTTCTCCACCTTCTTCAAATTCTTCACCTTCTGAAGAAAGTGATGGTGCAACCTTTGAACCATCAAAAAGAAGAGGCCATAGGAAATCCTATGCCGCATGGAAGAGGTCGTCCAAGTTGAAGAAATTCAAAGAGGGAGGGAAGAGCATCTCTTTCCTTACCTATGATGGTACCTTTGGTGCTACGGACAAAGTCTTGGCCTTTATCCAGCAATTTGATGCGGCGTTTGGAGATGAGGGCTTCACGGAGTCCTCTAAGCTACGCCATGTAGCTATGCACTTTCAAAAGTCCGCCAGACAATGGTGGTCTAGTCTACGAGCCAACGGTGAAGCTCCACGAACATGAAAAGCTTTAAGAGCTTCCATTATGAAGCAGTTTTTGGCCACCGATGCCAAAGACAAGGTACTCACCGAATGGCGAAGCTTAAAGCTCTCTCCCAATGAATCCATCCATAAATATGTAGACAAGTTTTGGGACCTACAACTCAAAGCCACTGTCCTTAAAAAGTTGGATTTTGGAGAGTAAAAGCAACAATTTTGTGCAGGCTTAACCGAAGAAATGGCGGAGTATGTCAACTCCCAAAGGCCACGTACTATATCGGCGGTAATACACCATACTATGGTGGCCTCTCGAATCAATTTCCAAACGGGGGCCACCATACTATGGTGGCCTCTCGAATCAATTTCCAAAAGAAATAATAAGCCCCCGGAAAACAAGGGTTCCAATGAGCCTAAGGGGAAGGACAATGTCCAAAAGTCTCCTAAGGGTAACTCCAACAAAGCTAAAGAGAAGGGAGTTTACAAAGGTAAGAATAAACTCTCTCCTGAAGAGCTTGAGCGTTATCGCAAGGATAACCGGTGTTTCAAGTGCGGTGAACAAGGGCATGCGTACCGCGCTTGTCCCCAAAAGAACAACCGCCAAGATCCTCCTAGAGCTTCCTTGGTTGAAATCCAAGAGGAGGAGACTCACCAAACTCACCACAAAGGATCTCCTCTATGCCATGCTTGGGGAAAGGTAAGAGAACATGATGCTTTTATTCTCTTTGACCCTGGTTCTACTCACAATTTTATATCTATGGAGTTAGCCACCAAGCTAGGCATACAATCCTACGAGATGGGAGATGTCCTACCCGCAGACTGTGCCTTCAAGGGGCAAGAAGCTTCAGTCACTCCCTTAATCGGGAAATTGAGGCTTCATGTCCAAGGCTATGTGGACAAAGAGGACTTCTTTATCTCTCCTCTCAAGCATGAGGATGTAATCCTAGGGGCACCATGGTTTGACCGCCTGGCTGCTGATGTTAAATTTCCTGAAAGGAGAATCTCCTTTAAGTTCAGGGAAAAAAACATGTATATAGATGCTAAGGAAATGGGTAACACTATTCCCATTGTACATACACCAGCTTTCAACAAGTCAATAAAGAGCTCTATTTTCGTGTACATGATTTTTGTTAAAGATTCTCAAAATGAACCTAATGCTTTAGCAAAAGAAAATAAAAGCAACCAAAAGAAATTAGAGTTATCCAATTTTCTCAAGGGGTTTCAAGATGTTTTTATTGACGACATCCCTTGTGAGCTACCTCCTAAACGAGGTAATGATGACCATGCAATTGAACTTCTTCCAGGAAGTTCACCGCCTAACAAACCTCCTTATAGAGTTTCTCAAGCTCAACAAGAGGAGATTATGCGGCAAGTGCATGAGTTAGTTGAGAAGGGTATGGTTAGGCCAAGCTCATCTCCATTTTGCTCACCTGTGCTACTAGTGCAAAAGAAAGACGGCACATATCGTATGTGTGTCGACTATAGAGCACTAAATAGGATCACTATCAAAAATAGGTTTCCCGTTCCACGGGTAGAAGACCTATTTGATAAGCTACAAGGATCGACCTACTTCAGTAGGATTGACCTAAAAAGTGGCTATCATCAAATAAAGATAGTTGATCAAGACATTGTAAAGACCGCATTTCGCACCACATTTGGTCTTTACGAATACATTGTCATGTCTTTTGGCTTGACCAATGCACCAGCCACATTCAACCGCTTGATGGAGAAGCTGTTCAGGCCTCATCGAACCTTCACTGGAGTGTTCTTTGATGATATTATCATCTACTCTAATTCATTGGAGGAACACAAGCAACACCTCCAGGTAATATTTCAAGTTTTAAGAGAGAATAAACTTTATGTTAATCGAAAGAAAAGTGAATTTTTCTTGCAAGAGATTCAGTATTTAGGTCACATTATCTCTCAAGATGGCATCCAAATGGATCCATCCAAGTTAGAGGTAATAAAAGGATGGCCTAAACCAAGGAATCTTCATGAACTAAGAAGCTTTATAGGTATGTGTGCATACTATAGACGCTTCATAGAAAAGTTCTCACAAATTGCGGGACCATTACATGACCTAACAAAGAAAAGCGTTAGGTATACATGGTCTGCTAAGGAGAACAATGCTTTCGAAAAGCTTAAAGAAAAGCTTATCTCTCAACCTGTGCTTACACTACCGGATCTCTCAAAACCATTTGAGGTCCAATGTGATGCTTGTGGTGATTGCCTTGCAGCTAGCTGTTTTGCTCCAAGAAGGGCATGCCATAGGCTATGAGAGTCGAAGGCTCGACCCTGTTGAGCAAGCTCTAGGCATATATGAAAAGGAACTCCTTGCAGTTCTACATGCCTTAGACTCATGGAAGCACTATTTATTGGGGACTCCTTTCATTCTGCGAATGGATCACCAAAGTCTTAAGTACTTTATGACGCAGACCAAGCTCTCCGACAAACAAATGAGGTGGGCAAATTTCCTTTCGCAATTTCATTTTCATATTGCTCACATTGCTGGCAAGCATAATGAAGTAGCTGATGCACTCTCAAGACGGTCGAGAGTGAATGCGGTTTCCATAGCAACTCACAATGATCTATCTTCAATGATAGATGAGTACGCTATTGATCCTGATTTTAGAGATGTGATTTCAGCCCTTGCATTAAGGAAGAAAGAAGAACCATTTACCTTACAAGATGGTTATCTTCTCTATGGCAATAGACTATGCGTTACTAACTCACTACGTGAGAAAGTAATGTATGAATCTCATGCTTCACCTTATGCGGGGCATAGAGGGATTCAGTCTACCTTAAAGGGAATTGAAACATATTTCTATTGGCCTACCATGAAAGTGAACATACAAGAGTATGTTTCTAAATGTGTGGTATGCCAAAAGACAAAATTTGATAGAGGGAAGCAACTTGGATTGCTTCAACCTTTGCCAATCCCTAATTCACCATGGGAGAGCATATCCATGGACTTTATCTTTGGGTTGCCTAAGTCTATCCATGGGAATACGGGAATATGGACGATAGTAGACAGGTTCAGTAAACAAGCTCATTTTATACCTGTCAAAAAGACTATCAAAGCCCATCAAATGGCAACCCTCTTCATTTCACAAATCTTCAAGTACCATGGCTTGCCAATGTCCATAGTGTTGGATAGAGATCCTAGAATGACCAGCAATTTCTGGAAGGGTCTCTTTGAGAATTTAGGGACAAGGCTAAACTTCTCTTCGGCCTATCATTCATAAACGGATGGCCAAAGTGAAATAGCTAACCTAACCATTCTCGATCTACTAAAAGCCTATGTAACGGAAGTAGATCAAAGATCCCAATGGGAGAAGTACTTACCCTTCGTGGAGTATGCTAACAATAACACTGTACATACTTCCACGGGAAAAGCACCTTTCGAGGTAATTGAGGGAAGATAAAAAAGTCCCTTGCTACTTAAAGTACATGGGAAGATCTTCGCTGCAGATGAGTATAGCCGAGACCTACAAGAATCTTGAAATTCTCCTAAATGATTTTCTCGTATTAAACTGATCATTTAATGTGGGGAAGTGCCAGGGGAGAAAAAGCTAGAATATTGGTTAAGCTAGCAGACCTGCCACAGTAGGGATCCAAAGGAGGGAAAATAGGGATCCAAAGGGGGGGCCATCTGCAAAAGAGCCATGTGCAACAATGGGCTAAAAAGACCCTAAGGTTCAGCCCATTAAGACTTCCAAAATGCTAAGGTTCCAAAATTCAAAAGTTGTGTCCAAAGGTCAACCCTAGGGAAAATTGGATGCTTTGTGTGTGCCCTAAAAGTTTTTGCACATCCCAACATGGGAGGGGGCGAGCCCTTCTTCTAGGGGATGAGAGAGAAAGCCACACACACACATACAGGCTCCCTTTACACAAAGGGAATGAGGGACACATGTCAGCTCCCTAGCCCAGATGCCCACAAGGTGTGCCAATTTCTATTGGATGACCCTTGAAGTGGACCAATGAGAATTAAGCTAGAGTAAATCTAGTTTAATTAATTTAAAAACATTTAATAACAGAAACCAATGAGAATTAAGTCTCCTAGAAGACTATTGGGCAGTCTCCCAAGGGGTCCAATGAGCATTCAGGAGCCCCATGGCTTGCCTGATTCCTGTTGGCCAGGAGGCAAAGGGGTCCAATGAGAGTTTAGTTTAATTATTTATTTACCTAAAGCTCTCACAAAAGGGGAAAGGGGGACACATGTCAGAAGGCTATCACTTATGCTGCTTAATTGTGATTGGCTTGACTCGGGGAGGGCCAATGAGGTTGTAGAAAGAGCAAATAGCAAGGGGGCTCGCCCAAGAGAGAGAGGGGGGCTGATTTTTGCAAGGCATTATCACACACACACGCACACACAGTCTATGTGTGAAGCAAAGAGGACTATCTCTTCCCAAGCTTTAATGGAGAGCTCATCACCTACTCCAAGCTTGTGAGATAGAAGCCTACATCAACACTCTCTTGGCATGTGGATGCAAATCCAACCAAGATCCAAGCTTCAATGCATGCTCATCTCCTCTACCAAGCTAATTACTAAGCTAAAGCTATGCTAATATGAGTGATTATGTGAGGAGATGTACATCTTTCTCGTAAGATACTCCTTCTTCCTCTCAATCTACTCTCATACCCTGCTAGCTCTCACCATCTTCGAAGGTGTGTGAGGTCTTGGGTATGAGAACGGGGATAATTAAAGTTGTGTTTGTTAAGTGTTTTTCTTAGTGCATGAAGCTTTCATCTTCATTGCACTAGCTAGTCTTGAAGGAACACAAAGAATTGTATTGTACAATGTCTCTCTTGATGGGAGAAACCATAATACAAAGCCTTTTGGAGGGGGGACCGGCTCCATGCAAATCCGGTCCTCAACTGTTGTCATTAGCTTAATTTCTCTCTCTTTTGAAAGTATTGTCGATGCTATCTAACTAGGTGTTATGCTTTTTGTTGCTCTCTCCACCCAAGCACTCTTGTAATTCTCATTAGGAATCTATTCTAATGAAATGCCCACTATGTTCATGCTAATTTCCGCTACATACAAGTTATTAGGCCATTAAATGTTACAAGTGGAAATAATATTTCTCACAGACCTTGTAGGACATGACACGGAAGTGGTATTACCACTACCCAACCTGTAAGCCCAGAACGTATGGCAAGCTGATCAAAGCATTTCATCTAGAATATATCGACAATAGAGGTGCTGAGGACATCACGAGTGAATTGGACAAAATTCAACAAGGAAAGCTCTCAGTCAAAAGCTACATTGGGAAAATAAAAGAACTGACCAGATAACTAAATGAGCCTCTCTCAATGAGAAGAATGCGTGGTTGGTTCCTTAGTGGTTTTAAAAGCAAAAAGCTAAGGGAACAGGAGGTTCCATCAGTGCAAAAGAAGTTCGATGACTTGGTACAAAGAACATTAAAGCTAGAGCAACAAGCAAAGAAAGAAAGGGGCCATAATGGAACGAAGAGATACTAGTGACAGTGAGATCTCGACCAAGGAGTTGGAGTCCCAACTCCAACTCCAGTTCCTGTGACAACGAGTCGGATAATCATGTCAAAGGCAAGAAGAAAGGATCTTGGATGAATAAGACTGAAGCCATGCCTAAACAAATTGTGGAGATTGCCAAGATCAAACCTTCAGTCGACAAGGTAGAGACTTGGTGTTCAAAGTGTAGATCCAAAGATCAAGGTTTGATGTAAGGCATTTGATCACATTTGTAATAGTTGCAAAATCCATATACATCATTTTAAGAAGGGAAAATATCTACCAATGATTGCATTAACAAACTCGGAGGTGCCAAAGACAAAGGGAGCATTTAGTACTAGAGAAATCGAGGCTAGTATCAATACTGTGTCTGAAAGAGGTCGGTATCATGTTACCAATGACCGAGGGCGAGGTAGAGCTAACTTTGACAGTGGAATTTTAGCCACTACACTTGCAGAAAGTATGGACACTTTGCGACCCAGTGTCCAGATAGTGTGAAGCTAGAAGGATCTGAAGCAAAGCCAACAGAACCAGTTCTAGTGCGAGTCATTACCGGGAGCGATGGAGTGGTGATCGAGGATTTACCAGATGAGCATGAACATGAAATGAAGCAGATTAAAGAGGCTCAAAGATGGGAAAGGTAGCGAGCTACATGGAAAGCTAAGGGCAAAGCCTAGGGTGGTCAATGAGTGGCAAGAGCAGAGAACTCTGGCAGCCAAGATCACTGAGGATCTGGCTAAGAAGTTGTTGAAGAAACTTGATTGCTCTAAGGCAAGAACCATCCAGCGGTTGACGCCACAATTTTCAGTAGCTCAAGAAGGCAAGCCCATAGAAGGAGTGTCTGGCAAGGAAGAGGCTAGTAAAGGGATGGATGAGTCAATGACGGCCTCGATGGAGTGCCTATTTAAGAAAGTACGACAAGTCGGGACAAACCTAATCAGGACTTGGAACACATATCTGAGGGCGAAAAATTCTCAGGGGCAATCCAATCCTCATCCAAGGGTCAATTAGCAAGCATACGAAGAAAGTGTCGAGTGGGACTACGAAGAAGTCAATTGGAAGGAAGATCTTCCAGTCTAGACATTAGCTCTGGTAATGATCAAGATGAGATCTATGTTAAGGTTTGCAAGCACATTCAAAAGCTAACTGTGGAGCTAGGCAATATCAGGTGGACCCTACCAAAGATTACCAAATTTATCAGAAGAAAGAGGAAGCATACAAACAGCTGAAGCAATGGCCATGGACCTATGTGCCATCAAAGATTATGAGGTTCTAGTCATGTAGGTTTATAAGATCATGAAGCAATGGGAATCTTTATCAAGAGTAATACTGGGAGAGCATGCCAAGCAGAAACTTATTATTCAGGACATGAAACTAGAACCATTTAAGATGAGATTGGTTGACCGACAAATGGCATATGGATAAAGAAGATTGAGCATATGCTCACATTTATGAACATATTTCCCATAGCAGAGATTGATTTGAATACAACACTGATAGATAGGGATGGAGCTGAGAAACAAAAGAAACAATATCTAGACACTTTTATTGAGTCCAAACTAGGTAAGAGGCCAATAATGCTGGATGGTAGAACACTATCTCAATCAACACAGGACACGAAGGATTCCATATAAAAAATGGGTCATGGGTAGACCAATGCACAAAACCCCTGATCAAAGTAATGAATGGGCATAGATGGAATCACGTTTAGCTGAGTTAGGAAACCTATTCAATGAATACACATTAGGGATTTGGATTGATAAGGAGCCTGAGCCACTGGCAAAAAGGAAAGGAGGTGGATCAAACTGGTTATTGCCAGATGATTAAGAAATATAAGAATAGTACCTCGGTTTAGAGAAGAATCTTAGAGTGGTTTAAATCAATAAGCATGTGAAGGAAAAAGCCAAGGAATTGTTTCAAATATACAAAGATGTGTTTGCTTGGGAAAACACAGACGTGAAAGGTGTCGCTTTAAAGGTATGTCAACATAGGATACCACTTAATTCAAATGCGAGATCAATAAGGCTCCAACAATATAGAATGAATCCTAGCTATGCTAAGAAGGTCAAGGAGGAGATTGACACAACTGGCTTAAGGCAGGATTCATGAAAGAGGTAGTGAGCAATGACTGTTTATTCTTGATAGTGGTTGTTCTAAAGAAGAATGGTAAGCTAAGGGTGTGTGTTTGACTATCGAAACTTAAATGACCAGACAATCAAGGACCCATTCCCACTCCCATTCACGGATATATGCTAGATGGAATAGCGGGCCAAAAAATGTATAGCTTCATGGATGGCTATAGAGGTTATAATCAGCTGTGAATCGCACCAAAAGATAGAATAAATACAACCTTCATCACTCAATGGGGAGCATTTATGTACCTAGTCATGCCATTTGGAGTGTGTAATGCTCTAGCTAATTTTCAACATTTCATGATGGAGGTATTCAGTGAGTTTTTACACAAACTTTTGGCTATTCTTGTGGCTGACTTTACAATCGTTTCAATGGGGAATATACATCTCCTATATCTGGAAACGATGTTTGAGAGATGCAAGAAAAGCGGATTTTTTTGAACTCCTTCAAGTCAATCTTTATGGTCTGGAAGGGTCAACTTTTACATCATATCGACATTGAAATGGCCGAAGACAAAGTCCGGTGCATACTGCAAGCCCGAGCGCCAATGAATCACTGAACTCAGCTCATTCATGGGGTATATCAATTTTTATCGCAGATTCATTCAAATATTTGCAACGAAGGCTCTCCCATTGTATGAACTAACCCAGAAGGGAGTGAAGTTCATCTAGACCCTAGAATGTAAGGCAAATTTCCAATGCTTGAAGGAGGCGATCAACAGGTTGCCAATCCTTTGTTAGCTAGACTGGGAGGTGATTTTTCATGTACATGTTGATGAATCTGGAATGGCGATGGGAGCAATATTGGCCCAGCCTGATGGAAAGTTAGACCATACAATACTTTGCCAGCAGTCGTAGGTTCAATACAGTTGAATAGGATACCCAACCACGAAAAGAGAAGCATTGAGAATGGTTTTCAACGCAACAAAATCTAGACAATACTTACTGGGGAAACCGTTTACTTAATCAGATATGATGATGTTCGTGATGGAGTTTGAATTTAAGATATTCCACAAGCCACACAAAACTCAATGTGGTGCGGATTTTCTATTTAGAAGCACAAAAGGTACTCAGCAACATTGATGAGGGATGATCAAGTGGATGCTAAGTTGTTACAGAATACACTAGCAGATAGACTAGATCCAGAGTGGCAAGACGTATATGATTTCCTTCAGTTCCAAGGATTTCCAGAGGACTCGTCACAAACCAGTAAAGAGTCTAAATTTCACCATCATCGGAGGAGCCTTGTATAGATTGGGAATTGATGAGGTGCTTCAACATTGTGTGCCTATGCTAGAAAGGATGCGGATTATCAGAGAAGCTTATAGTGGGAGTGCATGTGGACACTTCTCCACTGATATTACTTCTAAGAAGATTTTGTAAGCAAGATTTTGGTGGCAGAGCATGATGGCTGGTGTTAGGGCCTTCTGCAAGACTTGTGCTATTTGTCAGATAATGGGAAGGCCACCAACATCAAATATGATGCCTCTAGCCACCATCCAACCATTAGCGGTATTTATGAAGTGGAGATTGGACTTCAAGGCTCCATTCAAGAAAGTTACCCCAAGGAAAAATGGATACATGGTCATGGCCACATGTTATGTCAGCAAATGGGTTGAGGCCAAGGCATTACTAAATAACATTGCAAAGTCGACAACATGGTTCTTGTATGAGTACATTGTTTGTAGATTTGGCTATCGGATTGAGATAGTTTCAGATCAGGGGGCACACATTTCATCAGTGAAATAATTCAGATCCTGAGTAAAATATTTTTGATCAAGCATCGGAAGTCCACACCTTACTATCCTATATGCAATGGACAAAATGAAAGCAGTAATGAAACAATCAAGACCATTCCGACAAAGATTGTTCAAAAGGAGCCACATCACTGGGATAAAAAACTTTAGATAGCGCTCTGGGCATACCGAACATCTCAGAAGGTAACAACGGGTATGACTTTACTCAAGATGGTAAATGGCATAGAGGCAGTAGTGCCAATGGAGTTTGCAATTCCCATAGTCAGAATGGAAATCGAACATGATATAGATTTTAATGCAAATCGGAAAAACTGGTTGGATGAGCTACTGAAGTTAAATGAAATTAGACACAGATCCATGTTGGAATAGGAAGTGGTCCAACAAAGAAGAAAGTTTTGGCATGATAGCAAATTGAAGGTTTGGAAATTAAGAAGGAAAACTCTAAGAGCCTGGGATATATCACATGCATATTCCCCCCTAACCATGCTATATATAGGCCCGTGGCTTGCTAAATATAGCAAGCCAAGGAAAACTCTAAGAGCCTAGGAAATGGCACATGCACATCTCCACCCAACCATGCCATATATAGGCCCTTTGCTTGCTAAATATAGACTGCTTAACCGCATGCGAGTCTTGGCCCTTGTCCTGACATTACTCTCCCCTTGGAGAAGCGTTTTTGTCTCAGAAAACACAGGTGGTGATATCTTCGTAAGAACACTAATGTTTTCCACAGTGGCATCCTTCAAGGATTCAACTATCCATTTTTCTGATACATTCTTCAGTAGGAGGTTCAATGAAACCAACACATCTTGATTTTCCACATTGTTGTCAATTGTTTGTGTAATCGGCTTATATCAAAAATAGTGTGTAGATTACAGTTATAACTCACTTGAGTGTACTCTAAGAAATTTCCACAAAGTTTTGCACATCACCATTCAAGCATTTGAATTTGTTACACACTTGTTTTGAAACATATGCATGAAAAAAGAATTGATTTTCAATCCATAATTGATTCACAATGCCACTTAATTAGGCAATGCACACACTCATAATTAGTGCACACATCTCTCTTGACTTAATTTTGGCAATCTAATTAGGTATAATCACAAATTTTTACATAATATGAAATGGAAATTTTCCATGACATTTATGGGCCCTATGACACCACAAAGCATCAAATTAAAGTGGCTTTTCCATAGGTACACAAACTGTTTTTTTGCCCAATTTTTGTGGCATAATAGAATCCAAATTAACAAAACATTAAAATCAATTCAACAAGTAAGAGAACTCACATGTTCAGTTGCAATACAATCTCGTCCTTGCTCCATGAGTAGACACTAATGCACACTCAATGGTGCTTCTCCAAAAAAGCTCCAAAATTGATGGAGTTTGCACAAAAATCAAACACTCAAATCACAAGATTAGGAATCAATTAGCACCACATAGCCTGATAAGAGTGATGGTTCAACCTCTTAATAGGATATTTTACAAGATGGTTTGTGGTGGGACTCATTGTTGAAAGATGCAAGGAAGTGGCCAAGCAATTGTCTAGCAATTGTTCAATGAATCCCTAAGATGAGAGCTTTAGTTGGAGCAAAAACACATAATGCCTACCACAATATTGACATGGCTAGCAACAAAGGACATGACTCCACTACATCTAGTAGTACCTTTGGAGCCCTTCATGATAGTGGATTTTATAGGTCCTTTCAAGATCACAAAAGGGAAAAACTGATACATTGTGGAGGCAAATCGACTATGTCACAAATTGGGTGGAATCTCATGCATTCCTTGACAAAACCGCTTTGTTGAATGGCCAGCTTCATCCATTAAATCATCATATGTCATAATAACTAATATCTAATTCTCCTAAATGATTTTCTCATGTTAAACTGATCATTTAATATGGGAAAGTGCCAAGGGAGAAAAAGCTAGAATATTGGTTAAGCTGACCAACCGGCCACAGTAGGGATCCAAAGGAGGGAAAATAGGGATCCAAATGGGGGGGACCATCTACAAAAGAGCAATGTGCAACAATGGGCTTAAAAGACCCTAAGGTTCAACCCATTAAGACTTCCAAAATGCTAAGGTTCCAAAATTCAAAGGTTGTGTCCAAAGGTCAAACACTAGGAAAATTGGATGCTTAGTGTGTGTAAAAAAGTCTTCATAATCCCTACATAGGAGGGGGCGAGCCCTGGAAGTAGGGGATGAGAGAGAAACACACACACACACACAAACACACACACACACACACACACACTCACAAGATTCCTTTACACAAAGGGAAAGAGGGACACATGTCAACTCCCTAGCCCAGATGCCCACAAGGTGTACTCAAATCCTATTGGATGGCCATAGAGGTGGACCAATGAAAATTGGGCTAGAGTAAATCTAGTTTAATTAATTTAAAAACACTTAATAAAAGAACCAATAGGAATTAAGCTCTCTAGAAGACTATTGGACAGTCTCCCAAGGGGTCCGATGAGCAAACAGCCCAATGGCTTGCTTGATTCCTATTGATCAGGAGACAAAGGGATCCAATGAGAGTTTAGTTGCATTAATTAATTACCTAAAGCTCTCACAAAAGGGGAAAGGGGGACACATGTCAGAAGGCTATCACTTATGCTCTTGAAATTCCATTGGCTAAGCCTGGAGAGGTCCAATAGTGTGCGAGCATGAGCAAATAGCAAGAGGGGTCGACCAAGAGAGAAAGGGGGCTGATTTTCTCAAGGAATTATTGCATACACACTCACACTAGTCCATGTGTGGAGTAAGAAGACTCTCTCTCTCCTTCTCAAGCTTTAATGGAAAGCTTATCACCACCTACTGCAAGCTTGTGAGAAGGGAGGCCTACACCAACAACTCTTGGCTATGTGATGCAAATCCAACCAAGAGCAAGTTTCAATGCATGCTCATCTCCTCTACCATGCTAATTACTAAGCTAAGCTATGCTAATATGAGTGATTATATGAGGAGATGTCCATCTTTCTCGTAAGACTACTTCTTCTTCCTCTCAATCTACTCTCATACCCTGCTAGCTCTCACCATCTTCGAAGGTGTGTGAGGTCTTGGGCCTGAGACCATGAGGGAATTGATGTTGTGTTTTATAAGTGTTTTTCTTAGTGCTTGAACCGTCCATCTTCATTGCACTAGCTAGTATTCAAGGAACACAAAGAATTGTATTGTATAATGTCTCTCTTGATGAGAGAAACCTATAATACAAAGCCTTTTGGAGGGGGGACCGGCTCCATGTAAATCCGGTCCTCAACTGTTGTCAATAGCTTAATTTCTCTCTCTTTTGAAGTATTGTTCATGCTATCTAACTAGGTGTTATACTTTTTGTTGCTCTCTCCACTCAAGCACTCTAGTTATTCTCATTAGGAATCTATTCTAATGAAATGCTCACCATCTTCATGCTATTTTCTGCTACACACAAGTTACTAGGCCATTAAACATTACATCAAGGTATGGCTATCCTTTGGAACCAGGTAGTGATAATACAACATAATTCATTAATGCAATGGTGGAGCTGTGGATGGCCTAATTCTCGAGAAAAAATTGATGGTCCACCTCATACTATCCCAAAAGCAATGGTCATGCTGAGAGTTCTAACAAGGCCTAAATTGCATTCTCACCACCATGGTTTGAATTAAAGGATTTCATGGGATACTTGTTTGCTAGCAGCACTCCAAGATTTTGGGATGGCTTTGAAGGTCACCACAAAAAAAAATCCATTTAGGATAGTCTATGGTCAAGAAACCATTGTGCCGTTTGAATTCTACGTTCCGAGACTCATGGCCACAATTGAGTATGACTTTGACAACACCCACAAAATCCAATAGAGGATAGAGCCTTGAATCAAGACGATGAGGTAAGGCAATATGCACTTTGGCATCAGGAGAGGTCAAGCAAGAAAATCAAAGACAAGAAGCATCATGATCAAGGAATCAATAAAAAATTTTAGAGGGCAATCTCGTGCTTTCGTACTAGGGGAAGATGAAGTACAAGAAGGAAATTTGACATATGAATGGCCAGGGCCACATTTTGTAAATCATGTACTAAAAAATGGTTTAGTGAAAAGTCAAGAACTAAAATGCCAGAAGATCACATTGGTGAAATGGCTCCATTTTCAAGCTATATGAACCACTAGTTTTCATTCAAGAAATTGTACCCATTTATAAAGCTATATTCTAGGTAGAGGAGGTGCAATCATAACATGGAGAAGTAGATCTTGAGAAGTACAAGGAAGTATTCTCACAGAGAAGAATGAAGACACCACATTGACACTAGAGCCAACCAAGGAGGGAGAATCGCGTCAACGGTGTGATCAACCTTGAAAAGTGTTCCAAACACAACATGCAATAAATTTTTTTCATGCCCATTCCTTCCTATCATTATCATCTGACTCATGCTTATAAGAACATGAGCGCTGCCTAGTACAGAGATAGGGGAAGAGAGAGGGGAGAGAGAGAGGAGAGAGAGAGAGGGAGGGGGAGAGAGCCAAGGATAGAGAATGAGATAGCAGGTACCATTAAGGTACCAGCCTCTCGTGACTTTTTAGAGTTATTCAGTGAATTCAAGCCATTATTCGCCCGAGGTATCCAACCTAGCAGATTATACCAAGGATATAGCTAGGCAATTCATCAACCTTTATATAACCCAATTAACAATCCAGGGTTAGATACCATTAAGGTACCCCCTATTAAAAAATAATTTTACCAAGTGAATTCAAGCCGGTTATACACCAAGGGCACCCCCCCCGGCCAATAGTCCCAACAAATTATACCAAAGAAATAGCATCATGCCAAACTAGCCATCTATGTGTGTGTGTGTGTGTGTATGTATGTGTGGTGGCATTTAAGGCGTCAATTAAGTGTCATTTAAGGCACTTCCAAAATCTCAACTACTGAAATACCTACTATATTTCACCTAGGACTCCCTACGTCAATTAGCCTCAATAAATAATGTCCAAGGAATTTAACATATTGTCCTTACATTATCCTAGCCGGGCAAAAGGTCCACCCATATTTACCCCAGTTCTAGTATCCTAGTACTAGTACCAATACAATATTAGTACACAAGTAGCATCAGTATCAGCATGTAAAAAAAGTAGCACCATTCCAATATATTAAAGTACACAAACCGTACTAGTACCAATACCACCAGTGCACAAGTAGTACCAGTACCAGTACCAGTACTAGTATCACAAGTAGCACCAGTATCATTCTAGTATAATATTGTACACAAACAGTACGAGTTCTAGTACCAATATATTACATAAGTAGCAGTAGTCCTAGTTCAGAACAATACAATACCAGTACCAGTATAGAATAGTACCAGTTCATAATGCCCATACTATCTTTACACTATCCTAGAAAGGTAAAGGGACAACCTATATTTCCACCAGTTCCAGTCTCACCAGTACCAGACCAGTATAGTACCAGTCCACAAGTAGCACCGGTACTAGTACACAAGTAGCACCAGTCCAGTATATTACAGTACACAAACAATACTAGTATCAATACTAGTACAAAAGAAGTACCATTACTAGTTTCACAAGTAGCACCAGTACTAGTCTAGTATGATATTGTACACAAATGATACTAATTACAATACGAGTATATCACACAAGTAGCAGCAGTACCAATTCAATACAATACAATACCAGTTTTAGTACAATATAGTACCAATACACACATAGCACCAGCACCAGTACATATGTAGCACCAATATCAGTCTAGTATAATATATTCCCAGTATCAGTACCAGTACACAAATAGCACCAGTACCAAACCTAGCTCTAGTACCATTAGCACCAGTGTCAGTATAGTGAAATTGACATACTATCCCTAGCAATGTGTGTGTGTGTGTGTGTGCCCACCCTTACCTAGGCACCATACCTAATGAGTCCAATAGGCCCATTAGATATGGACCTACTTCCTCAGTAAAAGGCTAAGTAATGTAGAATCAAACTTGGCCCCAGGCCACTCATTTTTATTGAGAGCCGCCGTAATGGTGGAAATCAAAACTTGTTTATGGAAGCCTTTAGCTTGAAATTTCCTAATTAGCACCCCGTTTCTTCTAGGGATGAAAATACATTAGAGGAGGAGTAGATAATTAGGTGAAGAATATCTAAACAGGTATGCAGAGCCATTTTGAATGGTATGTTGCTCCTTTTTAATACAAACTCAGCAGTGGTAAGCCTAAGGTGATCTCGTTTCCAAAAAAATCTAGTAGAGAAGTTACCGATAGAGCAAGTGTCAATACTCAATTCAATGGACAGATAGTTAGTATGTTTAGTGAAGGCAATACCATTGATGATATCTTGTTCTAAAAAGGTGGGTTCAATTGCTAAGCAAGTAGGATAGATATCCAACACCTGCTGGGCAGAGTTGGGATTATTAATACTTAATATGTCATCCATAAATCTAAAAGTACGATTACACTTAATAAGTACAGAGAGCCCTTTTGCTTGGGAGGTTTGCCTAATAATCCATTTATATTCAAAATATAGTAAATAAAGGTTACACATAGCGAGGGAACACGAGAATCCCATAGGAATGCCACTTGTTTGACGAAAGCAATCATTATCAAGTACAACAACGTAGCGGTTTAGAACCCACTGAATGATCATTTTAAATTGATTAGAATTCATGTGAAGTGGTGAAGCCTTGCTCACTTTCTTCACCCACCTGGAAGTATTAACAAAAATGATGCCAGGCATTCTAAGTCTCAGAGTCATTCTAACAACTCATACCCTTTCCATTCCAACTCAGCTGCATCTCTGAGTGCAGGTAATAGGAATTCCATTGGCAATATTGCAACCAAGCCATAGAACAAATTAAAAGGAATCCTCTTCAAAGCCATTTTGGAGGAAACTCAATAGCCACAAGGCCAAGTGAAGATGCATTTCCCAGTCCGTTCTGCCTGAACTAACAATTTTGGTTAGTACAAAGCTCATAATTTTGTTTATATGTTTTGCTTGACCATTTTTTTGAGGGTGATAGGGTGCAAATTTGTTACGGATTACCATGAACTCATTTACTAGTAGACATTCTATCATCTCATTAAGAAAATATGATCCACGATCACTCACAAGCTCAATATAAGTCTATATCTAATAAAGATGCATGTGTACAGGAATGCAATAGTGGTTCTAGCACTGTTCTTCCTGGTGGCTCGTGCCTTAGCATATTTGGCTAAGTAATTTTTTGCCACAATAATATATTGTGCCTGAGTTTTGTAAGCTGGTGGTTGTATTGGATCTACAAAGTCTATAACCCATTGAGCAAATGCACATGCTCCCATAATAGGTCACAATGGCATATTCTCCATTCTCATTGGCATCTTTGCTCATTGACATGCATCGCATCATCGAAAAAATTCTTTTGTATCAGCAAATAAAGTTGGCCACCAAATGCTTGCAACCAATATGGATTTGGCTGTGATTTCATGAGAGAAGTGACCCCCTGCTAGACCTGCGTGAGCTTGTTCCAAAATAGGAAGTTACTCCTCTTCATTACAATCTGAGGTGTTGGGCTTTCCCTTGTCTATAGAGTTGGTTTCCAATCATTGTGTAGTTGGCTACCTCAGTTAATATTGCTCTTTTTCGTCTTTTACTCATGTCTTTTGAGAATATTTGGCTAGTCTAAATACTCTACTAGGTATCTACTCCATTATGGTGTGACTGAAACGTAAAATAAAGCGGCATGGGGTATGACAGATTTTTATTTACATCGAGATCAATCATTCACGTAATGATGAACATCTCTCTACATGGTAGGCCAATAAATGCCCAACCACGTTAACCTTTGTAGGATTTGATCTTGTGCAAAATGTTGACCTATGATTGTGCTATGAGTTTGACTCAAATAGGCTTCTTGCTCCTTAGGATTAATGCACAAGTGCAGGATTCCATCCTTGTTTTTGAAATACCATCTTCCAACAAGCAATCGATATACTACTGATTTCTCAATCAATCATGGTGTAATAGGAATTGGTATTTGAGAATCCACTTTTGCTATAGTCATTAAGAACACTAGATCTTCTAGCCATCTTGGAATAATCTCCACAAAGAACATATATGCATTGGATAAGTCATCGTCTACCCTTTAGGTGCTTCCCCCGTGGTAAGTCTCGATAGGTGATCTACTCGGTGGTGAGTAGTGCCTTTTTTAACCTCAATTCTGAAGTCAAATTCAAGTAGGATGACAAACCATCTTACTATCCTACCTGTATTGCATGGTTTATTCACCAAATAGAGTAAGGATTGATGGTCTATAAAAAGACAAACTTGTTAGCTAACAAGTAATGTCAAAATTTCTTAACCGAATACACCATACCAAGACCCTCTCTTTCCATGGTTGTATAGTTCTTTTTCACCAGGTTTAATTGTCAACTAGCATAGGGGATAAGAAAATCCATTGTTCCCTATCCTGGCTGGGCTAAGATGCAGCCAATGTCATAACTTGAAGCATCAATATGTATGTGGAACACTTTGTTCCAGTTTGAAGCTTTCAGTATTAGTGCTAAGCTCAAGGCTTGCTTAAGATTTTGGAATGATTCCTCACATTCATCAGTCCATTCAAAGTTAGTGATACGGCTATATATGGGCCTAGAAATTACCACATACATGTAGATGAATCTATGATAGTAACCGCAATGTCCCATAAATGCCTGCACCTCTTTGAGTATTGTTGGCCTAGCCATTTCCGTGATCACTGCCACCTTCTCCATGTTTGTGGCTATGCCATTTTTTGACAAAATATGTCCAAGAATCTTGCCTTGTCTAACCATAAAAAAACATTTTTCAGGATTCAAGTAAATTCTATACAAAACGACATTTCTCAAAGACACGATGTAAATGTTCAAAATGAATTTCTCATTTTGTGGAGTGCACACAAAGATCATCCATGTATACTTCCAAGAAATTTTGTTGATACTCCTTAAAGGCATGACTCATTAGCCTTTGGAATGTTTTTGGTGCATTGGGAAATCCGAAAGGCATTACTCAATAAGCAAAAATTTCCCACTCCGTGGCGAAGGCTGTTTTATGTTGGTCCTTGGGATCAATAGTCAATTGGTTGTACCCAAAGAAGCCATCCAAAAAGCTATAAGCTTCCTTGCCAGTTACTTGTTCTAGCATGTGATCGGTGACAGAAAGAGGATAGTTAAATCTCGTATGGTGGTGGAGTTTAGTTTTTTGAGACTTACAAACTTTTTAGGCACCACTACAATTGGTGATACCCAATCCATGTGTTCTATTTCATAGATAAACTTAGCCTCCTTGAGTTTCTCTATCTCTTCCTTGATTTTTTAGTCAAAGGCCTCATTATAGGCGTATGGTCTCTGTCTACTTGGCTTAGTGTCATCTCTCATAGGGATAGTGTGCTGGCATATGACAGGATCCACCCCTTTGAGATCTTTATAAGACCATGCAAAAACATCCCTTTATTCTTTTAACGTCCTGATGAGAATCTCCTCTTCTTCTTGCGACAAATCCTTAGCTATGTATACATGTTTTGGCTCTTCTCTAGGCTCTGCAAGGTCAATTTGTTTGGTGTTCTTTGGTCCTTCATAGGAATTCTTGGGTTCTATTGATTGTCGCAAGGGTTGCTCTACAATGATCTTGCAATCTTGCAAAGTATATTTCTTATAGTGAGTTGGAACACTGATTTTTCTCGATTTTTCACTATTCGATTCAATTTTTGTGGTCCATAGTTCTTTCACAGTTTGTTTCAGTTAGCAAGAGCATACAGAGAGAGTATAGACAAAATGATAAGAGTAAAATTCCAAGTGATCAATTAGAGATTAGTCTCTTAAATAGATTTAATGCTTTACAATCATTGGCTAGAGAGGTTACATCCTCTTTCTATTGGACCATGTCATCATCTATCCTTTCTTAGGTGGCTAGAGGGCTTTCCCATAGTGGTGCCACAAGTTGGGCTTACCCTCACAAAGAGGAGACTGTCTGTCTAAAAATTGTAGAATACACCTAGGGTTGGGCATTTGACCTATCAAAAGATCTCCAAATTCAAAAAGCTTTAAGATATAGCTTGTATACATAGAGTGTAACAAGCTCTCTGGAGATCAAGTCCAGATGTGGTGGAACATGATCTCGATCCATGTATTCCAACCTCAAAGTTTGTGAGAATTGGTACAGAGCCTATGCATGACATTGTCTAGCCACTGTCAAAACTTGCAGTCAAAATTTGAGAGAGGAACATGGATCGCAATCCATGTACCTCTTCATAGTGGGGATATCTGACTTTTGATTACATCACATATCTTAAGTTTGAGCTAAAAATACCTTCTAGATATCAAGATACAAGCAAAATCTCATGTGTTCTAGTCCTAAGATTTCTTTGAGTGTTGTTTCAAGTACAATTTTGATACACAACTCCAAATTGAGTCGGGTAAAGCCAAGAAGAACATATGTAGAGAGAAAGAGGATGCTTGAAGAGAGAGAAGAAACTCTTCTTCATCATTGAGAACCTAGCAAGCCTCTTCTTCTTCCTCCATGACCAAGTGATGATTCAAACTCCTCCCTTAACCTCTTGCTAGACTCTCTTAACCATATCCTCCTACCCTTTCATCAAGCTTGACCTACAACAAAAGATAAGCCTTTTTAATCTCAAGTTTCCATGGATCAAATTATTAGATTGAGAGTAAATTTTTTGTGAATGCTACTTGTTTTGCTAACAAAATTTTCTCATATACATGTACTATGGAGACTATAAGTTAAGCTTAGAAATGGTTTGATCATTATTTGATAAATGATTGGATAGTAACTAGCATAGATAAACTTCATAGGATAGTTTAATCATTTTTGAAGAAAGAGATATTAGTCTAATTTATTGAGAGAGAGGCATTAGCACATGATTTTGGTTGATTAGAAAGACTGCTTCATGCATGATTTTAATTTATTTAGGAAGAGGCATTTATGTATGATTTTGGTTGATTAGTGAGAGACATTTAAGCATGATTTTTTTAATTAGAAAGAGGCGTTTTAGAATCATTTTGATTTGTTAGAAAGAATCATTCATGCATAGACTCCATTACTTAGAAAGACAAATTTAGGTATGGTTCTTGATTAGCTATAAAGAGGCATAAGTATAATAATAGAGCAATCATCAAGGGACCTAGGCCATGTAATGAATTGAGGAAAGATTAAACCATGGGTAGACCTCACAGACCACAATGATGGCCATGCTTCTAATACTCAAGAAAAAAAGTATCATTGACTAGAACCAAGGGTCATTAGGCTGAGAACCCCTGTATAAGCATTGGGCATATGAATATGGCTATCAAATTAATGGCTGAAAAATTGGGTACTTTGATCAATCATAGATACTTCAATCTTAATACCATGTCACCAATTGATAGATAATAGATTGATGATTAGAGTGTCTATTTGTAAATCATACTCCAATGCCTACAAATTCTTATTAGCATCCCAAGGCTCATTAAAGTAGTGACTGATTCTAAAACGATGATAAAGGAAGTCTCACCCCTCTTGCATGCTAACAATTCTCAAGGAATCCTGTATTTGTTTTTTTCTATTTGTATAAATGTATAAGATATTGCTTTTGAAGGGAAATGCAATAGGAATCTTGAAGCTTAACTAAAGGAAAAGTAGATTCTTACTATAGGGGATCTAAAAATGAGCACACATATGGGACATAGTAGTTCATCAACATAATCAAGAGTAAAGGGAAGGGAATCTATTTTACTAATCTTTGGCTATGGTGATCACGTAGCCAAATTTGACTAGAAAGGTCATAGACATGTGGCAATCTAGTGGAGACTATGTTGGTCACTGCATGCGTTAGTTGTTAGCAGCAAGCTAACTCGGATATCACTTTTTGGAGCTCTCATTGTAAAGACAATTATTATTTTGATGAATCAGGAATATTGTAACTCCTATTTTTCAGATAAATATTGTAATTAATGAACCGGGGCTACAAGTTTCTAGATTATATCAACTTGTCTTTAGTTAGAGCTCCCAGATTATTAGTTTTGACCACCAAAAACCTTGGCTAAGGTATATAAGCCAATTTTGGTAAGTTTTTTCATAAGTTTTGGATAATAGAAACACAGCGTGAGTTAACGGTGCTCACTTCTCTCCTTGTCGCGCTTCCTACTCCCTCCCCGGTTGTCACATTGCAGTCGCATCTGTTGCGTTGCAACTGCAGGTAAGAGCTCTACTCATTGATGTAAGCATTTCATGATATTTTGTAGCTTTTGATGTCATCGATCCGTGGCCTACTCTCTCTCTCTCTCTCTCTCAAAACCCGAAGGCAACTAGGCTTGAGACCCTTTATATCATCAAAGTATTACATCAAATGACTACATAACAGGGACATCCGTGGCCTAATTTCATCATAAGTAGGAACTTAATCTTTTAAATCAAAAACTAATTATAGGCGGGGTATTGGAGCATCATTGCTAAGCATTCTAGGTCAAAAATCCACTGTTATTAATAATCACAATTTTTGCACTTGATTTAAAGTGATACTTGAGACCGTAAGAATGTGTGCTTAGGTCTTATAAACATGTCCTAGAAGTTTCGTTATGTTTGGATGTCATTTGATGCTGTAACTAATGTGATTTGTTTGCCGATGAGCGATTGGCTTTTGGTGATTTCAGTCATTTGAGTGTAGCTTGAGTTAGATGTGAGTTGTTTTTTGTTTTCCAAGAGATTGAAAACCTCATGTAGCCTCTATGCACTAGTCGAGTCAGCTTCATCCCATGGATTGACAATTTATTCGTGGTTCTCGCTACGTCTGCATGCAATAAGATAGAAGTGAGGTTAGACACCCATCCCACATTTGGCACCACTGGCGGGATCGAAGAGACCTAAACTAGGGAAAAACACAAGCCTCTTGTGAAGTTATCCTTTAAATTCCTCAAAGATATCCTACAATAAAAACTTTCTTTTTAAAACCTCATAGCTTAAGATTGTCATCTTTTGCTGTGTAGAGGTAGCTTGGAAGTAAGTCGTACTTGCTGAGTACCTTTAAGATTGTAGGATTGTAGAATTAGATTAGTATTTGGAGAATGATTGATGGACGAGACAAGTCTTAAGATCAAGGCTCAAAAAACCATAAAAAACTAGAAAACGAGTGTTTGTGGACACTTTCCACAACCCCATTGCAGTATTTTCTTGGGTACTACCACATTTGGAGAGACCCAATCTGTGTGTTCAATTTCATTAATGAATTCGGCTTCCTTCAGCTTTTCAATCTCTTCTTTGATCTTTCTCACAAATGTTTTAATATATGTGTATGGTCTTTGTCTACTTGGTTTTGCATTATCTCTCATGGGTATGGTATGTTGACAGATTTTTGGATTAACACCCTTGAGATCCTTATAAGACCACACAAAGATATCTTGGTACTCTTTCAATAAGCTTAACAAAAGTTCCTCTTCTTCTTCCGTAAGGTCATTTGCAATGTAAGCAGGTCTAGGCTCTTCCCCTGGTTTGGCCAGATCTATCTTTTTTTTTTGTTGCGTTTTTAGGTCCTTCGTAGGATTCGCCCTGTTTTTGTAGTTCCTTGACTGGTTGTTCGACTATGATTTTTCAATCTTGGAGAGTATATTTATTATAATGGGATGGAACACTCATTACATCGTTACCATCCTCCTCAGTGGTTTCCATTTCCATTGTATATATCTCCTTTAGAGCCTTTTTCAACTCTTGATATTTCTTTCTCCGTTCAACTCGTGTCATGGTTGAACCCTTGTCCTAGTTTTTAGGTTTTACTTGAGTTTCCTTTGGTGTTTTTCTCAATGTTTTTGATATTTCTTGTTTTTACTTTAAAGGATATCTACTAGGGATTTTGTCCTTGACGCAATCATGTGCATCTATCTGCATCAGGAACTGTGTTCTACTGGAGACTGATAGCATAGGTCTAGCTTTCAAGTTTCTTGTGTCTCTTTTTCTTCTATACCATTTCTGTCTTCTCGGCCTCTGGTTTGGAAAGTCAAAAAACTTTTCCTCCCCTCCTTTCATGAGTAGCTTAGCTCTCACATGTTCTTTTTCTGACCCCGAATCATCTGAGGCAGCTGAATGTTCTTCTAACTCATTTGTTGCATCATAGTAGAGGTCTGAAAAGACTTGTTGAGCTTTCATCAAGTCCTTGGGCTCTTGAATTTTGTCTTCAATGTGAAGGGTTGAAAACATTTGTATGGGAATTATGTCATAGCCTCCCTCATTGCAAAATTGAGTAGGCATGGACGTATTTACACATACATCCATTGTTGCTAAAATTTGAGTCCACTCAAATGGCTCAAAAAAATTCTCTGGAAAGGGTTCATGTACATAGGCTCCATTTCTGCATCCCTTTCTAAGATATATTCTTCTCGTTTCAAGCTCCCGTTTTCTGAGGCTCCGCACATCCAAATAGGTGTGTCCTTGTCAACCAAGATGGAAGCTTAGTTTCAGCCGAAGAGATTGAATCGAACTCTTGTATGGGTGTTTTCATAACATCTCTATAAGTGTGATCTTTCATATTAACCCTTGTTATTGATCCCACTTGCTTCAAGTATAGATAATTGTTTCCCCAATCTTGGATGAGTTGTATTTGTTGCATGAAATGTCTTCCCAAGATGATTTCGTAATTGAGTTTCTTTCCAAAGTCTACTATGGAAAAAGTGTGTTGATATTCAATCCCACAGGAATTAACTATCACTTTTTCAAGCAGTCCTAAAGGTCTTTCGATGTGCCCATCAGCCAATTGCAATTTTATTCGATTTTGTCTCATAGCTGATTGTCCCATGATTCCCATACTGCTTTCATGGCTATGGCTATGCTTGCCCCTTTATCCAGCATTGCCATGGTTTCTAGACCATTATATATCACTAGAAGGGTTGTGTTTCCTTCTTCCCCTTTGTAGTATTCTCCGACTTTGTTTATTAGAACAAATCGAATCTCTTTGCTATCCAATTTGTGTTTCAATTTTTCCAAATTTTTTGCAATTAGCCCTATTATCCCCACCTTCTCCAGAGTTTTCTGTAGATCATTCCATAAATATGGTGTGATATTTAATAGTTCTCTTAAAGTAAGAGTGCATTGGATTGGTGTAGACATGATTGAATGGATGTTTTCTACCTCTAGGGTCTGTTCCGCTATCTTTACCTGAGTGGTTTTACACACTATGGATTCATCTTCGTTATCTCCCAAGTAAGAGGGTAGTGTTGTCAAAGTCAATGGTTTAGACAATCCTGAAGCTTCAGAGCCGCAATCCTCATACAAGGATTGTACATCCATGTCCATATCAAGAGGTAGATTGTCTAACCAAACTTCCTTCCTCTATAGGAGCTGACTTTAGAGTCAAGGTCCCATCATTAATCTCTCTAACTTTTTCCCATAAGTGTCCTGGTCAGTCTTCTTCTACGAATGGAATTCCGTCTAAGGCATCTTTGCTATCTGGCACTATAAGTTCTAGCTCTTTTGTTTTAAGGTGGGATTCTACCACCACTTTGGATTTTTCTTTACTGGTTCCTACCACAAGCTCCTTTTGTTTTTCCATTTTCTCGAACTTGGGTTTTTGTTTTTCCAGCATCTCTTGCATGATTCTTATCAAATTTTGATAAGCTTCAAGTTTAGCTGCTTCCATGTATGGAGAAGGATAGTTTTTCCATTTGTTTTCCATGTTTTGGCCTGCTTTAAGTCTCACTTGGTAAGCTTCCAAAGCTGCATTAATAGGCTCAAAAATTTTGTCAACCAAAATTGATCCTCCAAATTTCACGGTGGTTTCCTTGATTTTGCCTCCAGTTTCTTTCACATTTTCCTAGAATAGCTTCTTTGCTTTCTCCTCAATTTCAGCCCTTTGTTTCTGTTTTCTCATCTCATACCTTTTGTTTCTACTTCTTTTGGTCTTTTGAGAGAAAATTTTAGTATTTTTCGAATCATTATGTGAGTTATGTTTCTTTTTCTTAGACTGGGCTTTGGTGATTACCTTGATTGGAACAATCTGTTCACTCTAAGATGAGCTATTAGGTATCACTTGGACTACGTTCACTACTGTCTTACCCTTGTTTAAAGGATTTTTAGGACAATCTTCAGGGAAGTGTCCTCCCTTTCTGCAACATTGTATGCAATAAGCTTCAACTGGCTTAAGGTTCTTGTCAGGCTCTGGGCATTCGTTTTTCCAATGATCATCTACACCACAGTTATGACAGTTTTCAATTCTTGGCTTAAATAGCATGAAGTTCTTTGTTTAGCAGTCCCTCTAGAAACAATGATACTAGTCTTTCTTCTGCAGGTATCTCTAGCTCTGGGCATCTTGCAATGTATTGATTCATTCTAGTTGCACAATCCCTAACAGACTCACCTTGTTTTTATTTGAAGCTATAGATTTGAGCTACCGTATTGTGTTTGATTGCCATTTTGGAATAAGTAGCTACAAATCCTTGAGCTAATGTATTTAAGTCCATGATTGACCTTGGTGGAATAAGCAGCTACAAATCCTTGAGCTAATATATTTAAGTCCATGATTGACCTTGGTGGAATGTTTTGGAACCATGTCAATGCTTTTCCTTCTAATGTCATTCCAATCCCTCGAATTGAGTATGGAAATCAAATATGCGTCTGCTCCTAGCACTTGCTTAAAGCTTGTTAAGTGGTCATATGGATACCCACATCCACTATATGTTTTGATCCATTTCTGAAAATCAGCTGGTTTGACACGTCTGTTTGGTTCAACTCCCGGTCTCCTGGTAGTTGGTCCTGTTCCGAGTCCTTCAAACCAGGCTATCGGAAATAGTGACTCATGTAGCCCTGGACTGGCTTTAGTGTCACCCCGTTTTCTTTGTGATGAGGTGGTTTCTGGTTTCTTAACATTACTCTCAAAAGATCTCTCACGGTGTTCATCTCTTGGAATAGTTTCTGGTCCTTGGCCCAATATCCAATCCCTTATAGAGTACCCTTGGTATTTAATTTGTTCCACCTCCTCACGAGTCATCATAACAAAGTTATTGTTACAAAAATCCCTAAACATGTAGGTTGGTAGATCTACTAATCCCTTGTCTTTGATTTTGAAGATATATTTAAATGATCTTCATGGGTGTTAGCTGTCCTGATTTGGCATGAAAAGTCCATAGAAGATCTTTTATGTTTCTATCCTCCCAACAATAGACTCCGATCCTAGGATTATCCGTACTAATCCGTTTCAAAGGCTTGAAGTCAACTTGATCATATCCCTCAAATTCTAAAGTTGGTGGCTTTTCTTTTGCTACCATATCTAGAATTATCGTATTTACCTCTAACCCCCATTTGTCTATCACGTCAGGGTTTTCAACTTGTAAATACTGAGTTCCTGTTTCTATCCATGTACATTTTTCCTTGTTTGTTTGCCCTGTTCTCGTTTCTATCCATGTACATTTTCCTTTGTTTGTTTGCCCTGATTTCCTCTTCAAACTCAATGCCATGGTCATCAATGCAAATAGCATACTCTTCATTAGAATCTAGGTAAACCTGAGCTCCATGGCAATTAGTCTTAGCACACTGTTGTTCCAATTTTTAAATGAGTCAAATAGGAAGACATTTCAGATTTTGAATCTGAAAAAGTGTTTGAGACTTCTTCAAAGATAGTGTCCAAGTGTTTGCCTTGATTAACACTCTCTTCAGTGGATACTCAAAATTACGGGTGTGTGTTAATCTCAAGAAAGTGAATGCAGCTACCATTAGAGACAACTTTCCTCTTCCAATCACTGAGCAGGTTTTAGAACGAGTTGTAGGAAAAGAAGCTTACAACTTTTTAGATGGATTTTTGGGATACAATCAACTTTTGGTTGATTCCAAAGATCAGCATCAAACTGCCTTTGCAACTGAATGGGGTATTTTTGCCTATCGGATTACGTCTTTTGGGTTAACTAATGCTCTTGACACCTTTCAAAGATTGATGAGCCATGCTTTTAAAGAATATCTTTGGAATTTATTGGAAGTATATATGTACGATCTATGTGTACATCCATCAATCCGGGTTGATCATTTTGAACACCTCAAAAAGGCATCCGAAAAATGTAGACTTTATAGGATTTTCTTAAATCCTGAAAAGTGCACATTTATGGGTAGACAAGGAAAAATTCTTATACATATAGTGTCTAAAAACGGCATAGCTAATGATATGGATAAAATTTATGTTATTGTTGA
Organism: Adiantum capillus-veneris; assembly: GCF_014529385.1. Taxonomy (NCBI): domain Eukaryota; kingdom Viridiplantae; phylum Streptophyta; class Polypodiopsida; order Polypodiales; family Pteridaceae; genus Adiantum; species Adiantum capillus-veneris. Next base: position 49,470,373 of record NC_140943.1, on the reverse strand, counting down.
TTTGCCTAGACCGACAACACTCAAGGGGTTCAAGCCTTCATGGGACATTGTGGATATTACAGACGGTTCATTCACATTACGCTATAATTGCAAAACCCATGTACAACTTGATTACACACTATGAATGGACTGATGAGTGTGAAGAATCCTTTATGAAGCTTAATCAAGCTCTCACTTCAGCTCCAATATTGAAAGCACCAGATTGGAATAAGATATTCTACATACATGTAGATACTTTCAATTTTTCCATTGGGTATATACTAGCTCAACCAGAAGACGAGAAAATTGATTTTCCTATTTCTTATGATAGCCGACAGTTGAATATGGTAGAGAAAAACTATACAACCACCAAAAGGGAAGGATTAGGAATGATCTATGCCGTAAAAAATTATAGACATTAACTATTAGCAAACAAATTTGTGTTCTTTGTGGACCACCGTAAGCCTTATTATACTTGTTCAGCAATCCATGCAACATAGGAAGAATAGTGAGATGGTTCATCATTCTTCTAAAATTTGATTTCACTGTAGTTGTGAAAAAAAGCACCACTCATCAAAGAGCAGTTCATTTGTCAAGGATTGTTTCAAGAGAACCACCCAAGGAAGTAGACAATGATCTACCAGATGCATATCTGTTCTCTATGGAAATGATACCTTGATGGTCGGAAAACATGGTATCATTGATGAGCATAGCTCAAGTGGATTTGCAAATATCACTTCCTTTTACAACTAGATTAATTGAGCAATTGGCTATGTATAAATTACTACCTGAAAGGTTGTACAAAAGAAATCAAGATGGAATATTTATTTTATGCATTAATCCTGAGAAAAAAAACCAATACCTAAGTCAAGCACATATTACAATAGTAGGAATTCACTTTGCAGAAGACCAAACTATGAGACGGATCTTGAGACTTGGAGTATTTTGGCCAACTATGAGGAGTGATGCTCATTATTTTGTGAAAATTGTCCTCAATGTCAGAAACAAACACCCATACCTCATGTAACATTGTTGCAAATATCACTTGTTCCTAAGTGGAGTATCTATCTAGTTACTTACTTATCAAGCCAAACATTTCCTGAGGATATGAGTAAACACCATCAAAGAGCAATTGAAATTGAAGCAAGAGAATATTCTCTTATTGGAAACCAATTGTATCGAAGAGGTAAGGATCAACATTTGCGTCTTTGTGCAAATGAAAACGAATATATTCCCATTATAGAACAAGCACATGCTGGATTAGCTGGAGGTCACTTTTCTAGTGAGACCATCGCAAGAGCAATCTTAATGGTAGGCATATGGTGGCCAAGACTTTTTGAAGATGCCAACCCGTTGATGGAGCAAAAGATGTTGTGCGCACACTCACACACCCAGACAACTCAACACAACACAAGGAATTTAATTGAATTCCTCACCTCACTCATTACCACTCAAAATCTCCCTAAAAACTCTACCCACAAGCTCAATTCAAACTCCAAACGCCTCGACCTACAAGCCCTTGCCTGCCCGCGGAGACTACCAAGTGAGTCGAGGTGATCAACACTTGAAATCACGCTTGATGGTGACCAAAATATACAAGAAAAACCATCAAAAAACCAAAAAACTCCAGCCACAAAAGGCCACTCTCAAAACATTGCAAAAGCTTCACCAAACTCCACTCTGTTGGACTCTTTGGAGTAGCGCCAACCCTAATGGCACCGATACAGGGTTACATAGTCTTGCAAAAAGCCGCACCTTCTTCCCTCAATTCCTTGCACACACACATCCATGGAAACCTCAAAACTTCCATAGACTCTCCCAAGTGCAAAATTGAAGAGAGAAAGCTCTCATTCACTCCTCCACACACTCGAAAACAGGACGGGAACGCGACGGGACTGCACTAGACCACCTATAGGAACCCTGCTTCCTCCCACACACAGAGGGGTGAAAGTGTTGATATTTCTCCTCAAAATTACTCCCTCAGCTGGAACCATCACGGCACCGTGAGTGATGTGGCAATTTGAAGCCATTTCACACCTTTTTTGACCTTTTTTGGCCCAGTTTTGGCCAGTTTTGACCCCCGGCGGGCATTTTTCGCAAGAAAAACCCCAAACTGACTCCAAAATTCACCAAATTTCGCACACTTGATCCTCGATACCCAAATCACATGTCCACATCCCCACATTCCATTTTTGACCACTTCTAGGACGATGCACGTACCACCGCAGATCAGGCACCGCAAATAGACAGTTCCCACATGTGTCAAACTTCTTGAGCGGGATGAGAGTACCCACACTTTTCACTTGCATTATTTACATTCTAGAAAGTTCAAAAACATTCTCTAGAACCAAAATAAGCCACCTAAAACCATATCCAAGGCCCCGATACCCTATACGGGCATGTACATGTGTCCGACTGCTAGCGCGCGAACCTGACTGTTCACAATGTGTACACATTGCATCTTTTTTCGAATTTAAAACCACTTAGAAAAGCTCCCAAATGCATGTATTTACATCTTTTTGTACATATGAACATGCATATAAACGCTACTTTGTACACGCCAAAAGCGGTCTATCACCGTGTAGATAGTATGCCCTTAAGACCAATGATGGGGGCAAGAGCTTTCGCAAACTTTTTGGTATAGATTTTGTTGAGCCAATACAATGACTTACTTATCGAACTCGAGCTCAATATATCATTGTAGTTATGGACTATTTGACCAAGTGGGTCGAGGCTAAAGCAACCCAAAAGACTGATGCCAGAACCACTACCGCATTCTTATATGAGTATGTGTTCACAAGATATGGAGTACAATAGAAATTGTCAGTGATAGGGGAACTCATTTCCTCAATGAGGTAATTGAGTATCTGCTTAATGAGTTTACGGTCATCCATAACAAATGAGCTCCCTATCACCCACAAGAAAATGGATAAGCTGAGCATACGAATAAAATTCTTAGCTCGGTATTTACTAAAGTGGTTAGTTCAAGAAGGACAAATTGGGAAATGAATCTCCATGATGCTCTATGGGCTTATAGAGTTTCATTCAAAACAACTTTAAATGCTACACCCTTTAACCTTGTTTATGGTCTTGATGCCATACTGCCAATAGAATTTCTATTGCTGACACTAAGGGTAACTAAGGATATCGAGTGGACTAGACATGAATTGTGTCATAAAATCTAATATCTAACTAACCCAAATGATTTTCTCATATTAAATTGATCACTTAATGTGGGAGAATAAACGGGAACAAGTGTTAAGATATAGGTATGTGCTTTTAGATCTATCTCAACACGGGGCCAATGTAAAGGGGCCCAAAAGGGAGATGGTCTATCAAAGAGCAAGGCTAACCAATGGAGCATAAGACCTTAGGGTTAGCTTCATTGAAGACCTCCAATAAATGTGTGTAAAAGTTCTTTTGACCTTAAGCAAGCTAGGGCTGAGCTTGAGGTGGGAACCCGGCCCAAGCTCGAGGTGCTTGTCCTGCTTGAGGTGCTTGTCATGCTTGAGGTGTTTTTCATGCTTGAGGTGCTTGACTGGCTCCATGCTTGCGGTGCTTGACTTGCTGCATGATTAAAGTACTTGAGGTGCCTTGAGAAGCTTGCTTGAGATGCTTGTGGGAACACCCCCTAGTTCAAGTGCTTTGTCATGCTTGATGAGTAAGGTGCTTGATCACCTAAAGTCAAAATCATTCCTACAAGAGGGGGGGCGAGCCCTTTTCCTAGGAGCTAGAGAGAGAACACCCACTCACACACACAAGGGAAGCCCCAACTTGAAGAGGCAGCAAGGACACATGTCAGGCCCCTACCCATGTTACCTTCATGTGTTGCTTGAAGCCTATTGGCTAAGCTTCAAAGGGGTCCAATGATAAATTACATGAATTATCTAATTTTTTTAGCATTTATCAAGTCCTCTCTCTCAAAGGGGAAAGGGGGACACTTGTCCCAAGGCTACCCATGTTGCTTGTAATGGCTCCTGCTTGTGATTGGCTAGGCCTGGAGGGGTCCAATGAGCTTCAGGCATGAGCTACAAGGGGGGGTCGACCCAAGCAAGCTAGGGGGGTGCCTAGGGGGTATACTCACCCACACACACTCACAATCACTCTCATTGTGTGCTATGCAAAGTGCAAGAGCTCCCTCTCCAAGCAAGTAGAGGTTGAGAGCCTACACCAACACTCTTGGCTATGGAGTGCAAATCCAACCAAGAGCCATGCTTCAATGCTTAAGCTTGCCATCTCCTTCTTCTTCATTACTATGCTATTATGTATGCTAGCAACAAGAGTATGATAAGTGAGGAACTAATTCTTTCTCCTATGAAATGTTTCTTCTTCCTCTTCCCTACCCTCATTCCCTGCTAGCTCTCTCCACCTTCGAAGGTGTTTGAGGTCTTGGGACTGAGGCTTGGGATAGTTAAAGCTTTCTTCAAGTTTATGTTATGTTTGTGGTGCATGAAGCCTTCCATCTTCATGGCATCACCTAGGTCACAAGGAACACAAAGACTGTATTGTAACAAGTCTCTCTTTATGGGAGAAATCATAATACAAATGCCTATTGGAGGGGGGACCGGCTCCACATAAATCCGGTCCTCAATTGTTGTCATGTTCTCTAAACTCTCTCTCTTGCAAAAGTATTGTTTATGCCAAGTTAACTAATTGCTATGATTATGTTGCTATCTTCAATTATGTCTACCCGCTATGCTCACAAAATCATTTCTTGAAAGTACTCTCATTAAATTCCGCTATTCTCAAATTGAATAGGCAAATTCCATTACATTGGTATCAGAGCATTTGGTTTCTCTTTTCTTGCTTAAGAAGAGAGGTCCTTAAGTAGCCTATAAATGGTTGATGTTGTTAATTATAATAGAGTAAGTGGAACTGGGATCTAATACCGGTTTTGTTAAGCCCACTATGTGGGGGATGGTGCACACCTCGGGAGCTTTGGACTTAATAATGGAGTCTTTTTAGACTTGCCTAAGGCTTTACCATTATTGAGCCATAAGAAGTCCGAAAGGAGCTAGCCCTTGGCAACTCTGCTATGTTAGACCTACTCCTCTACTCTCTATAATTAACCACTTTGAGCCGTGGGTGTAGATACTTAAGAGACGATTTTCAAAGGCTAAGAGGAGTGGCAACTAAGGTTTTGAATTGCCAAAGCATACACTAAGTACATACATAAAATTTTGTTATCATGGCTGACAATAATCAAGAGAGTAGAATGAACATTGATAGCTTTGATTTTGCTCATGAAGGTGCTAATGATGATGCTCCCATGTTTGTGAATTATCTTGTGACTAGGTTGCAACAAGCTATGGGCAACCCTACCTTGCAAGCCGAAGTTACTCAACAACTTCGTGCTTATGGAATTTCCCTTCCTCTCCAAGAGGAGAGAGAGCTTAGGAGGCCTCTTGAAGAGACCCCCAAAAGAAGACTCTCTCCCATTCGAGAGGAGGAATCCAAAGAGAAAGAAAGCAATGAAAGTCTAAGTTCTTCTGAAGATGTGGCTCCACGAAGAAGGCGGTCTAGACGATCGCCTACTCCTCCCAAGAGGAAAAGAGCAACCCATAGTCCTTCTCCTCATCACTCTCAAAGGCAAGAGAGGAAACAAAGGAAGAAAAGGGCTAGGAAGAGGTCACCCTCTTCTCCTTCTTCTTCACCTTCCTTCTCTTCCGATGAAAGTTATGGCTATTCTCCTAGAGAATACAAGAGGGGAGGACATCGCAAATCATTTCCTGCATGGCGAAGGTCACAAAAGCTAAAGAAGTTCAAGGAGGGAGGAAAGAGTATCTCTTTTCTCACCTACGATGGCACCTTTGGTGCTACCGACAAAGTGTTGGCCTTCATCCTGCAATTTGATGCGGCCTTTGGGGATGAGGGCTTCACAGAGTCCTCCAAGCTACGCCATGTAGCTATGCACTTCCAAAAATCAGCTCGTCAATGGTGGGCTAGCCTTCGTGGCAATGGAGAAGCCCCAAAGACATGGAAAACTCTACGAGTTTCCATCATGAAGCAATTTCTTCCAAGCGATACTAAAGATAAAGTTCTTACCGAATGGCGCGGCTTGAAGCTCCTCTCTCATGAGTCTATCAAAAAGTATGTAGATAAGTTTTGGGATTTACATCTCAAAGCTACTGTCTTTCAAAAGATAGACTTTGCCGAGCAAAGACAACAATTCTGTGCGGGATTACCTGAAGAGATGGCCGAATATATCAACTCTCAACGGCCCGGTACTATTACCGAAGTAATCCACCACACCATGGTTGCTTCACGCATCAATTTCCATCAAGGGGCTAGACGTAATGTCAAGCCCATGGAAAACAAAGATAAAAATGATGCAAAGGGGAAATCCAATGCTCAAAATAATTCCCAAGGCACTTCCAACAACAACAACAACAATCGGTCCAAGGAGAAGGGAGTTTACAAAGGTAAAAACAAACTCTCTCCTGAAGAGCTTGAAGCTTTTCGCAAGGACCATAAGTGTTTCAAGTGTGGGGAGCAAGGACATGGCTATCGTTCTTGCCCCAAGAAGAATACTCGCAATGAGACTCCTAGGGCTTCCACCATCGAAGCTCCAAAAGAGGATGCTCATTGCAAAGGATCATCACTCTCCTATGCTTGGGGAAAGGTAAGAGAGCATGATGCCTTCATCTTGTTTGATCCTGGCTCTACTCTCAACTTCATATCAATAGAGTTGGCCACCAAGTTGGGCATTCAAGCTTTTGAGATGGGAGATATAGTAACAGCCGATGCAGCTTTCAAGGGACAACAAGCCTCCGTTACTCCCTTGATTGGAAAGTTGAGGCTTCATGTCCAAAGCTATGTCGACAAAGAAGACTTCTTCATCTCTCCCCTCCAACATCAGGATGTTATCCTAGGGGCACCTTGGTTTGATCGCATGGCTGCCAACATGAAGTTCCCTGAACGGAGAATTTACTTCACCTACAGTGGAAAGAACATGTATATAGATGCTAGTGAGCGTGGTCGCACTATTCCACTTGTAAATCCTCTTTCTTTTGATAAATCAATGAAGAGCTCAGTTTCTGCGTACATGATTTATGTCAAAGAGTCTCTAAAAGCTAATAATGTTTCATCAAATGAAAATGATAGGAATCAAGAAGAGTTAGACTTGTCTACTTTTCTAAAAGGATTCCAAGATGTGTTCATCGATGATATCCCTATGGACCTACCTCCAAAACGAGGGGATGATGACCATCGTATTGAGCTCCTTCCAGGAAGCTCACCGCCTAACAAACCTCCTTATCGAGTCTCACAAGCTCAACAAGAGGAGATCATGAGGCGAGTACAGGAATTGGTAGACAAAGGGATGGTGAGGCCTAGTTCCTCTCCCTTTTGTTCTCCAGTCCTTTTAGTGCAAAAGAAAGATGGTACATACCGTATGTGTGTGGACTATCGAGCACTAAACCATATCACTATAAAAAACAGATTTCCCGTACCTCGGGTAGAAGATCTGTTTGATAAGCTACAAGGCTCTACCTACTTCAGTAGGATTGACCTTAAGAGTGGCTATCATCAAATAAGGATAGTGGATGAGGATATCTTAAAGACCGCGTTTCGCACAACATTTGGTCTTTATGAATATCTAGTCATGCCTTTTGGCTTGACTAATGCACCAGCTACGTTCAATCGTTTGATGGAGAAAATTTTTAGACCATATCGAAAATTCACTGGAGTGTTCTTCGATGATATCATCATCTACTCCAAGTCTTTGGAGGAACATAAGCAACATCTCCAAGTGATTTTTCAAGCCTTGAGGGAGAACAAACTTTTTCTCAACCAAAAGAAAAGTGAATTCTTCCTTCAAGAGATTCAATATCTAGGCCATATTATCTCTCACGATGGTATTCGTATGGATCCATCAAAGTTAGAGGTAATAAAATCATGGCCTAACCCAAGGAATCTACATGAGCTAAGAAGCTTTATTGGTATGTGTGCATACTATAGACGCTTCATAGCAAAATTCTCTCAAGTAGCAGGACCACTACACGACTTAACCAAGAAGAACGTTAAGTTTGTATGGTCTGCTAAGGAGCAAAATGCTTTTCAAAAACTCAAAGAGAAGCTTACTTCCCAACCAGTCCTCGTGCTTCCGGATCTCTCAAAGCCATTTGAGGTCCAATGTGATGCTTGTGGTGATTGCCTTGGAGCAGTTTTGCTTCAAGAAGGGCATGCCATAGCATATGAGAGCCGAAGGCTCAATGGTGATGAACGAGTCTTGGGCATTTATGAGAAAGAGCTTTTAGCTGTTCTACATGCCCTAGACACATGGAAGCACTACCTATTGGGGACTCCATTTATCCTACGAACCGACCACCAAAGTCTCAAGTATTTCATGACGCAAACCAAGCTTTCCGACAAACAAATGAGGTGGGCAAATTTTCTTTCGCAATTTAATTTCCATATTGCTCACATAGCTGGTAAGCACAATCAAGTTGCCGATGCACTTTCACGACGACCAAAAGTTAATGCGGTGTCTATAGCTACTCACAATGATCTATCCTCTATGATAGATGAGTATGCTACTGACCCTGACTTTAGAGACATAATGTCAGCCCTTGCTTTGGGGAAGAAAGAGGAACCATTCACCTTGCAGGATGGTTATCTTCTCCACGGCAATAGGCTATGTGTTACCCATTCCCTTCGTGAGAAGGTTATGTATGAATCCCATGCTCCTCCATATGCAGGGCATAGAGGTATTCAACCTACTCTCCGAGGAGTAGAGACGTATTTCTATTGGCCTACCATGAAAGTGGACATACAAGAGTATGTTTCAAAATGTGTAGTATGCCAAAAGACCAAGTATGATAGAGGGAAGCAACCTGGATTACTCCAGCCATTGCCTATTCCAAATTCACCATAGGAGAGTATATCCATGGATTTCATCTTTGGATTACCCAAGTCTATCCATGGGAATACAGGAATATGGACAATAGTCGACAGGTTTAGCAAGCAAGCACATTTTATTCCTGTCAAAAAGACTATTAAGGCACATCAAATGGCAACTCTCTTCATATCTCAGATTTTCAAACACCATGGATTACCCACATCCATCGTGTCAGATAGAGATCCTAGAATGACCAGTAATTTCTGGAAAGGTCTCTTTGAAAATCTAGGAACAAGATTGAATTTCTCTTCGGCCTATCACCCACAAACGGATGGCCAAAGTGAGATAGCCAATCTTACGATACTCGATCTACTCAAGACTTATGTTACCGAAGTAGATCAACGCTCACAATGGGAAAAGTATTTACCGCTAGTAGAGTATGCCTACAGTAATACTGTATATACTTCTACGGGCAAAGCACCTTTCGAGATCATAGAAGGAAGACCTAAAAGTCCCTTTCTACTGAAAGTACATGGGAAGATCTTCGCCGCCGATGAGTATAGCCGTGACCTACAAGAATATTTTCAAAAGATTAGGGAGGCTATAGCCATCTCTCAACAAAGGCAAAAAGCTGCTGCTGATAAGCACAGAAGAGCCTTAATGTTCAAAGAAAATGATTGGGTCTTACTCAAGTTTCCTAAGGCTCGATTAAGGCAAACGACGGGCAAAAATCCTACGGGCCATCAAAAGTATTATGCTAAACTAGCAAAAAGATACTATGGTCCTTTCCAAATCTTGAAGCCTATCAATGAGACGGCTTATCAACTCAAGTTGCCCAACCATTGGCTTATACACAATGCCTTTCATGTAAGCTTACTTTAGCCCTACAAAGGAGAACCACCAATTGAACCAATTATTGAAGACCCTCCCGAAGTTGAAGACCAAGAAGAGGTGCTACAACCCGAAGCTATCCTTCGGCATGAAGACAAGGTACTACGACATGGTAAGATTATCCGACGGTATCTTATTAAGTTCAAAAATTATCCTTTTGAAGATGCTAAATGGATGCAAGGAGTACAACTTAAGGATAGTATGAACCTTGTCAATGCTTACAATGCTACATTAGAGTAAGCAAATGTACAAATTTCTTTTAAAAAACTCATGTTTTTGTCTTATATGACTAGTCCTCTTTTTAATTGTGCACAAATTTAACTAGTATGCATGCTTAGAATCATGTTTGTGATGACGACGTCTCTCAAACACCAAGTAGAATTTGTCACTCTACTTTGGGAGAATGAAATGGACTAAAGAGCAGACATGCTTGCGGAAACTATGTCTCCCAAGTACCAAATGGATTAGTCATCCATCTTGGAAAGATGTCGTAGGGTAAAAAGGGATCCTTTACCCGCTAAGTACGATTGACTAATGACTAAGACTTTATCTCTTCTACCTCATAGTCGAGGACGACTATGATTTCAAGAGAGAGGTAATGTCATAAAATCTAATATCTAACTAACCCAAATGATTTTCTCATATTAAATTGATCACTTAATGTGGGAGAATAAACGGGAACAAGTGTTAAGATATAGGTATGTGCTTTTAGATCTATCTCAACACTGGGCCAATGTAAAGGGGCCCAAAAGGGAGATGGTCTATCAAAGAGCAAGGCTAACCAATGGAGCATAAGACCTTAGGGTTAGCTTCATTGAAGACCTCCAATAAATGTGTGTAAAAGTCCTTTTGACCTTAAGCAAGCTAGGGCTGAGCTTGAGGTGGGAACCCGGCCCAAGCTCGAGGTGCTTGTCCTGCTTGAGGTGCTTGTCATGCTTGAGGTGTTTTTCATGCTTGAGGTGCTTGACTGGCTCCATGATTGAGGTGCTTGACTTGCTGCATGATTAAAGTACTTGAGGTGCCTTGAGAAGCTTGCCTGAGATGCTTGTGGGAACACCCCCTAGTTCAAGTGCTTTGTCATGCTTGATGAGTAAGGTGCTTGATCACCTAAAGTCAAAATCATTCCTACAAGAGGGGGGGCGAGTCCTTTTCCTAGGAGCTAGAGAGAGAACACCCACTCACACACACAAGGGAAGCCCCAACTTGAAGAGGCAGCAAGGACACATGTCAGGCCCCTACCCATGTTACCTTCATGTGTTGCTTGAAGCCTATTGGCTAAGCTTCAAAGGGGTCCAATGATAAATTACATGAATTATCTAATTTTTTTAGCATTTATCAAGTCCTCTCTCTCAAAGGGGAAAGGGGGACACTTGTCCCAAGGCTACCCATGTTGCTTGTAATGGCTCCTGCTTGTGATTGGCTAGGCCTGGAGGGGTCCAATGAGCTTCAGGCATGAGCTACAAGGGGGGGTCGACCCAAGCAAGCTAGGGGGGTGCCTAGGGGGTATACTCACCCACACACACTCACAATCACTCTCATTGTGTGCTATGCAAAGTGCAAGAGCTCCCTCTCCAAGCAAGTAGAGGTTGAGAGCCTACACCAACACTCTTGGCTATGGAGTGCAAATCCAACCAAGAGCCATGCTTCAATGCTTAAGCTTGCCATCTCCTTCTTCTTCATTACTATGATATTATGTATGCTAGCAACAAGAGTATGATAAGTGAGGAACTAATTCTTTCTTCTATGAAATGTTTCTTCTTCCTCTTCCCTACCCTCATTCCCTGCTAGCTCTCTCCACCTTCGAAGGTGTTTAAGGTCTTGGGACTGAGGCTTGGGATAGTTAAAGCTTTCTTCAAGTTTATGTTATGTTTGTGGTGCATGAAGCCTTCCATCTTCATGGCATCACCTAGGTCACAAGGAACACAAAGACTGTATTGTAACAAGTCTCTCTTTATGGGAGAAATCATAATACAAATGCCTATTGGAGGGGGGACCGGCTCCACATAAATCCGGTCCTCAATTGTTGTCATGTTCTCTAAACTCTCTCTCTTGCAAAAGTATTGTCTATGCCAAGTTAACTAATTGCTATGATTATGTTGCTATCTTCAATTATGTCTACCCGCTATGCTCACAAAATCATTTCTTGAAAGTACTCTCATTAAATTCCGCTATTCTTAAATTGAATAGGCAAATTCCATTACAAATTGTCAAAGAGACTTGAAGATTTAGAAAAGATTGATGACCAAAGGCTAGCTGCTGTAGCTCACATCTATGCACAAAAGCTCACATCTATCCACAAAAGCGAAAACAAAAACAATTTTTTGATTCCCATCTACTTACAAAAATATTCAAAAAAGGGGACTTAGTTTTAGTCTATTCCCTTAAGCAACACATTCCCAAGTTAAAGAAAAAGGAAAATGGACCGTTTTTCATTGAAGATGTATCTCAAACTGGAGCAAATAAGTTGTCTACCCTAGATGGTGAACCAATGGCTAATTGGATTATTGGATACCATTTAAAGAAGTACAATTTTCCTCTAACCAATGAATTTCTAGAAAGGATGCATAAGCAAAGAATGATAAAACAACAGCAGGTTATTGATGAAGCTCAAGAGGAAGCTCGGATTTGGGTACTCAAAAGGAAAGCTACTCTCAAAAATCAACAAATACCTACTCCCATCAATACTTTGAAACCAAATGATCGACAATGGGAATTGCAAAAAGATACAATGTCAACAAATGATGAATGGTTAGATGAAATGGACCTTCGCATCAAAGTACAATTGAACAATCATATCACAAATGAATTGGTCAACACAGGAGCTCGAGTAAATGCGGTCACTTATTCCACATACAAGAAAGCAACAAGTCAGTCTTTGACAACAGGAATAGCAAATATTAAAGGATGCAACAAGAACCCAATACCAACATTGGGAGTAGTCAATATAAATGTGATAGTACATGGATGCTCATGCCCTCATTAATTTGTATGCTTACCAGATGAACACATGAATGAAACAATGATTCTTGGAATCTCATGGATGTGGACTTACAAGGCAGTATCAGATTGGGATACCAATCAGGTCAAGCTATCACCTAAAGGTGGCAACAAGAACCCAATACCAACATTGGGAGTAGTCAACATAAATGTGATAGTACATGGATGCTCATGCCCTCATTAATTTGTATGCTTACCAGATGAACACATGAATGAAACAATGATTCTTGGAATCTCATGGATGTGGACTTACAAGGCAGTACTAGATTGGGATACCAATCAGCTCAAGCTATCACCTAAAGGTGGACAACTCATTGTTCCAATTGCACCAAGCAAAGAGGAATGGAAAGGAGGTTACCGAAAAAGCAAACCACAAAGCAATCAATCTTCTTCATCCTATCGAGAAGCAAATGCTACAAGTAGCATGCAAGGGGTCAGGCAAATTTGGGTACCAAAGGCACAGCTTAAGGATAAGCCGATTCAAATCTGGGTGCCCAAAACACCATCTACAATACTGAAGACGGTTCCAAGGTTCAAAACACAAAGAAGAGCATCTCTGAGCAGGGAACCTAACACGAAATGGATTTGGAAGAAAAAGGAGTACGTATCTTCTCCGTAAACTATAAAACCAAGCAAGCAATGGAGAGTTAAGTCTCAGAAGACTCAACCACATCATTTTGACCAAAGCAAACCAAGATACCAATGGCGGGTAAAAGCTCGACAACAATCACTATTGATATCGACAACTCAAGAAATCAGTCTACCAAACCATCCTGATGGTACAATAAAGCAAAGAGCACACAAGCTACAAAATTTTCTCTTTGGAAGACAACAAAAGAAAACCTCGATATCAGAAACCCTTAAGTGAATTACTCAAGACCCAACTCTTCCACAACATAATGGTTTGAACTGCATTGATCTTCAAAGCATGGTAGCCAACCAAGGCTATGCATAGACACAATTGTTCAACCCATGCACACGATCGTTCCGGAGTATGCCATCTAGGAGGGGTGGAAGGGAACTAAGTAATTAAGGGCAATGTTTGAAGAGGGAGGAAAAAGTTTGATGTTAACGTGTGATTTGTTACAAAATTACCCTATAATATCCTTACAAATCATCCACAGAGGAAATTTCACTAATAACATCTCCCCGATGAGTGTAAATAGTGTATATACTATGAGAAAATCATCAAAAAATAGCATTTTTGGTTATTTTTCATCATTTTTCTTGATATTGGGACTTAAAAATGGAAAAATTCAACAAAAAACAATAAAGCTATGTTTTTCAATGGATTTTCTTAATTATGGGATTTTCACTTTGCTTTTTTAGCGCATTTTGTTGTTTTTTTAATTTTTTCAATAAACAGGTCAAAAAATCAATAATAAATAGCAAATGAGTTCAGATGGAAAACCTGAAGATACGTTGATGATCAGAAGGACAAAGCAAATAGGCACAAAAAATTTCAATCACATTGGCAGATGGAAGCGGGAAGCCTAAATTAAGCGGCCAAGGCCTACTTTTGCAGAATTCTTGCAGAATGAGCTACATGAATCCGATTGGGAAATTTTTTGAATCTAACATAGATTTCACGGTCTGGTAGAACTAACAGGGGAATTTGAGGAAAAATGGTTCGGGAAGTCCGAGTATAGATATCGAGGTTAGTCTAAAATCACCTCATTTTCACTTGTCGCCCTTGGAGAGAGAGCTTTCCACCTTCTTCGCGCGTGATTTTCGGAGTCCACAATTGCCCGTTTACATTGCCTTCTTACACAAGACATGAGGGACATTGATAAGTTCTATACTTATCAATGATCCATTCTGTACGGCGGGTAGCTAGTTTAAATCCCAGGAAAAAAACCCTAGAATCCCCGCAGTGCACGAAGTCCTACGATAAAAAATTGACCATAGCGGCCTCTCAACTTAACCAAATCGGACAACACTTTAACTGTAGCATGTCCTTATATAATAGAACACTTCTATATCAATAGTTGACCATTCGGCAGGGGTTGAGGGGGGTCCCAAGTACAAAAGCTAGGTTTTTGGCAGATGCCAGAATTGGATTCTGACTCCACAGACAGCTTATAGACTAGACAGCTTATAGACTGGGTCTATACACAATGTATATGGTTGGTTTCATAAAATCAATCAAGGCAAGCTCTCAAAGCAGAAAATAGCTCGAAGACTACAAAGCGTCAAATTTGACATACACAGTCAAACTGACTCCAAATGGGCCAAAATTGGATGAGTTGCTTCACGACTATGTAGCGAACAAGTCCATAGCTTCAAAAGTGACTAACCAACTCCACATGCCATGTAGTCACAAAAATCGGTGAATTCAGAGTCAACAAAGCATGAAGTGATGTCGACAAGACCAAACTTTACCAAATTCAATTAGGACTTGTTTTAGGTGTATTGAATATGTTTAGGTCAAAATTTTGTCAAGTTTTGCAAAAAAAGTTGTCTGCAATAAATAATCGTGATTATTTACTTTTGCAATTTTTTGGCTTCAAAATGATACCTTCACATCACCTATCATTTGTACACACCTATTAGATGCCACATTTCAAATATGAGACAATTTGATCAATGATAACTTGGAAAATTATCAAAAAATGCAAAGAAGTCCTTCAAATCCAAATTTTGAGTTATCAATCACATTTTTTGATCCAAATCACCTCAAATCTCATACATAGAGTCTACATCATGCCAAGAACCAAGTTACTTCAAAAAATGTTCATTTTGATGAAAAAGTTAATAATCGCGGTTATTTACTTCTTTGCCAAGATGGGGGGAATTGCAACTTTGACTTCATGGGACCCAAGCACATGATGTCCTAAGCCCACTAACCAAGTTTGAACAAATTTGGAACTGAAAATCTCAAAATTCCTTTGTATCTACTGTTTCAGAGACTGAAAGCCTAAATTTGGCACCATTTTCACCCTGTGCACTCAAATGAGCCTATATTTCACTCAGAGTATCTAATTGATATATATTTCAAGCCTATGATGCCAAAATTGCAAAAAGTTGGAAAAATTCATCAGCTATAAATAATCACGATTATTTACTTTTGTTGCAATTCATCTATGCATGTTCAAAAATTGATTTGAATCAAATTGGACTCAATTTGTTAGCAATTTAGACTAAAGGACATTTCAGAGCGGAAATTGTAAAATTTTTTTAACTTTGGCACTCTATTCACCCAACGAGGAAATCCATACACCGAGCAAAAAAAATCGAGCGTGTCATTTTTCGAGCGAAAGTAAATAAAACCGAGCGAAAGCAATTGACACTTTTATTTAATGGGCCCACATATCTTGCCACTAATGGAGAAGTAAAATTGTGGCTTGCAACTTCCAAGATGAGAAACTCATCTCGTCATGCTAGCTGAAGAGGTCACACGTGTACATACGTTGGGGGTGCACGTGAGACACGCATGAGAAAACCATATTTTATCTTAAACATGCAAGGTAATAAAATAAATAAAATACGCTTTAAATTTTGTGTGTGTGTATGTGTGTGTGTGTGTGTGCACTCTCTCTATCTCCCACACGGACAGAGATCACTAGACTTATACATCAAGATCTGATTCAGCTAGATACAAGGAGCACTTGGATACAACAAGCATAGGAGTTGGGCAAAAAGATGGCTTTTCATAGAGAGCATCTTCTCCAACCAAAAAAGGATGAATATGTGATCAGACTGGCCTATATGGACACTCGTTTATCCTATGGGATACGATGGGCTATTGGTCAGATGTGCACACCATCGCATCAATTAGAGATTGAGATTGGTAGATCTCGGAGAGTACCAACACAGATCAAGACATGCCAATTGTGTCATATAGAGCTAGAGATAGAGTTACGTCAAATTTGTCATTGTCTAGTATACTATGAGATGCGAGGCTGCTTCATTGTCTATTCAGAGAGCGCTTTGGACCGTTGGCTAGAGTCATGAGATATCACGATCAAAGATGCCTTGGGTTGTTTTTGCTAGAGCTACGCAGACACATGGAGAGTTCCTTCAGGAGATCAAACAGTGGGAGACATTCATAGAGGGCTATCATTGACTTCTCAAGAGCAAGGACTCGGCAATCAAATGAGCAAGCTTCACAGCAAACTTCAAAGCCTATCTATACCAGAGGTATAGGTGTAGACATAGCCAATGAGCTCAAAAGAGCTAGATGCCCATGTCATTGATGGAGGCTCGATCAGAAGATTAGGGCTATTCTAGCATGACATGGGAGACGTCCAATACAACTATTTACAAAGGTGGACATTGACAATGCTCTGCGACTTGATCCAATACTTTCTGGAATGACTCTTGATGCTAGACATCCTCGGGCATTGATGATGATGATGATTTTAGTTTTTCACTTTAATTTGTTTTTATTTGTACGCAAACATTGTATTGGATCGACCAAGGTTGTATCACTTTGGTCTAATAGGTCATTTTGGCCGATTGAAGACGTTTAATATAACATTTCATCTCTCTCTCTCTCTCTCTCTCCTTTTTTTGAGGAGAACAATTGATGATAATTTATGCTCTACATACAAGGTATTAAGACTGACAGCAAGGTGAAATAATCAGCTTAGCAAACTGCACAATCCTGTGGAATATAAAAGGTGAAGGAGTGAGCAAAAAATCTCCTTCATAATCAGCTTTGCAGGATGTGTAGAGAGCTGAGGCACCTCATGGGGTAGGTCAAGGCCCCTTATATCACTTTCCTTCACTAGAAAGGCTTTCTTCCTTACTGTCTAACTTACTCTCATCCTTTTCTTCTTCACTGATCCCTGCTTTCAGCAACTTTCAGGTTCTCAAGCAAACCTCCAACTTCCTCGGCTTCCTTATCACCACCAGAACTATCTTTGGCTTTCTGGGCATCCTCAAAAGCTTTTCTAAATGCTTGGGCATTTTCAACACTTCCCAAGCGTATGCAAAAGATTTTGTCCTTTAGCTCTCCATCAACATAATCAAAAGCATGCCACACCCATGTTTCATCACTGCCTTGATGTTCCTGTAGACTAATAGATGGAACGACTATGTTCGCACAAAATTTTAGGGTTTTACTTTGCCGCATGACTAGCCGAACCTTCTTGGTGTCCTTCTGCTTCAAGAGCTTTACTTGTCCAACACCTCTCTCTTTCCATTCGTTCCCTTCCTTGTAGAACGGATAAAGCTTGGCCTTTAATTCAATCAGGGCATCTTTGTTCTCCTTCCGGTGCTGACAGCAACAACATCAAGCTTGACAATGGGAGCCACCTCCCTGCCCGTGTCTTCCTCTTTGGCCGATGGCATGGAGTCATCGGCATCTTCAGCAGACGCCTGTGTGGCTGCCTCTTTTTCATTGTCACCCTCCATTGCACCTGCTCAGCGTTCCCATCTCTCTCTCTCTCTCTCTCTCTCTCTCTCTCTCTCTCTCTCTCTCCATGAAGACTTGTATGATAGAGCTTTCTGCCGCTGCTGAAGCGCAAGGGCTCTGGAGGTGGAAAACTGTAAGGCATGCAGAGCAGAGAACACTGAGCGGCTTAGCTTCCCCTCGGCTCGGCCCGATTTCCTACCAGTACATATGGCACGCAAAAGAATCTTCTTGCTAGGAAAAGATATGAAAAGCAAGATACAAAAAGCAAGATACAGAGGTAGGCACATCTCTCCCTCTCTCTCCGTCTCTCTCATTGATAACACCAAGACCTGCCCCTAAGTGGTACCGCGTCGGTGCGGGAGGGTTAAGGGTAAAAAACGTGCTCTCCCTTTCTCTCTCTCATTTGGGTCGCAAACTGCAGCAGCTCCAAAAGGGAACAGGTTGAAGGACGGCTTTTAGGGGAGCTGGAACAACTGCTCCTTGTGTAACTTGCACCTCAACAACAACCTGCTCGACGCAAGCTGCAACAGTTCCAATTGGTGACAAGCTAAAGAACGGGTTTTAGGGGTGCTGAAGCAGCAGGCCCTTGTGTAACCTGCTCGGTGCTAGTCCATACCACGTTGGGTGGGACAAACACACGACACCAAAATGTAGAGTGATTGCCCCTAAAATAATGTCAGACCTGCCTCTAACTAGTAGCGCGCTGGCGCGGGAGGGTTAAGGGCAGAAAACATGCTATGGACATTAACATTTTGTATTAAACAAATAAGCAAAATCATTGAAGGGTTGGGAAAATGTAAACTCCATGCAACTCACGGTTCTGTATTAGGAAACATGCACACAACATAGAGCCATCCTTCAAATTTAGAATAGAGGTGTATGATTTAAGGAAAGTATCTTCATTCATAAAGTCATCACAATAACAAATTAGCAATGCCTTTCGAGCAGAGAAGCAAACTAAGCATCAAGTGGGACTTGGCTCTACTCGATAGCGCGTCGGTGCATCTTTCATGGGACACTACCCTAACGGCTCCCGTGCCGGTGCAATACTGTTTAGGGTACAGTCCCATTTTTTCTATAGTCAAACATTGAATAGGAACAACAACAACAGATGTGGAGCAAACCCAGTAGTAGCTTGGCTTGGTGGAATCAATTTTCACACTTAAATGCTCTTTTTGTTTTGGATATTGCAGAGGGCATGAAGAAAGGCTTAGGCATGGTAGATAAAGGAATATATGTGATGTTACTTGGGAAACCATTAGCTCTATTTGAATTTATTATGAAATCTTTAGCTCTTTTTTGTAAAATGGGATCATGCCATGATAACTGGTTTCGTGCCGACGTAGTATGCTCAATGGTCGTAGTGGATTGGGAATCTTGATGATGTGGGATGACAAGCACATCAAATGGAGCACAATTGGGAAAGTTGGAAACATGCCATAATTGGTTTTGCATTGGCACGGTATGCTCAATGGCCTTGTTCAGATAGATAGAAAATGCAATGGATTGAGAAGTTTGACAATGTAGTTTGATAATTGTGATGTAAATGATTGGTGTCTCATTATGAGGTTGCTAAATCTAAGTGATTAATATTTGTCCGAAACAAATATTGATAGCCGTTTTTCGGCTTTCCGTAATTGCCATAGTGAGTTAACCCACCCTACCAAAATCATCCAAACACTGTGGCTATCCCTACCATTTCACTGTATATAGGTGTGTGTGAGTTAGGAGACTTTTCCCATATCTTCTTAAAAACCCTTAATTAGCTAGTCACTGGGCTAGTTGAGCCAAAAAAATAAAAAAAATAAAAAATATAAGTATATTATGATCCATTTTTGTGTAAATATTTCATTGTATATAGGGCCTAAATAAAAGGTTTTTTCATAACTATTTTGGTATTTATTTAAATATTTCTACCTATGGTGTGTTATTTATGCTATGTACATTGACTCACCATCACCATATTTTTTCTTACCATTTTGCATACTCTTTATTCCATATAAAAATAATTTCATGCAAGCTTCTCTTATTTTTGGTGTAACTCCATCCCAACAAAAATCCAAAAAAACTAGTTTATTTATGTGTATATTTTTTCACTATTGTTATTTTTCCTTCCTACATCTATTCTCTATTACTCTCATAAATTAGACCACCAAAAATATTCATCTTTTATGGTAGACTTATAATGAGAGAGATTTATTTTGACCCTTTTATATTTTTTCCACCTATATTATTTATATTTGACATATACATATTTTTTTAGACCCCTCAATACTTGATTTTCTTAGTTGTACTATTCACTTATATCATGATTTCAACAATATCTTCAATTATAGACCTAACAAATAAGGTCAAGGGTATGTGGCATGCATGCATGCACCATGGGGAGCTCACTCTTGGAGGTATTCAAAAGAATCATCCAAAGAAGGACCTCACAAGGACCTTGTGCAGTGGAAAAAACAGTCGGTTTTGCTGAATTTTTAAAGATCACATGCTCCCCGAATTTGAAAAGGTGATACAAACAAAAGTTGTAGCTCGTGAGTTGAAATTTTACCTCAAATTTTTTCATATTTTTTTGAGCTACGAGCTGTGAGCTATGATTTTATTGGTGGACCCCAATTTGCCCATGCTATGCAGCCACACTCCCTCTTCCACTTTCACACACACTCCTCCCTCTCCTTCCCACTCCCACACCTGCAACTCCTATGTCCTAATTCACCCTCTTCACCATTGCCACATCTCTCACACCTCCATACCCTTCATCCTCCATTTCTACACCCTATGTGTCCCCCTTTCTCTCTACATATATGTCTATATTACCATACTCTCTTCAGCTTTATAAAGAACTTCAAAAAATCAACAAAAATCCAAGGATAACCTCTGCAAATGAAGGCTTTTATCATGAATTTTCCAAGGTTTGAAGATAACATAGCTTCATCGACACGCGTTACTTCGCCATGCTGACCGCTTCTTCTACCGGTGCTGTAAAGAGGTGAATGTCAACTTCTCCAAGCTTCAACCTTGCTTTACAAGCTTATCCCTTCTCTAACTTTTCTCATCATATATCTCACCATTTGGTGAATGATTTTGTAAATATTTTTTAGTGATAATTACTAACTACTAACCACTAATCTTATTGTAAAATGCACCCTCTACTAGAGTAGGCACTCCCAAATTACTCACTCAATCCTCTCTCCTTTCATCCTCAATAATTCTCTTCCCTTGAGCCCACATCCATGTGACTCAAAGGACAAGAGAGACCCACCCTTATTAAAAAAAATAAAAATATGTATAATCTTTTATTCCTTCAAATAAACTTGATTAGGCCTAATCCTAATCGGGGCTTCTAAAACCTATAAATAGAGCCCTTCTCTCCCTTGTAAATCATCCCATGATCACACTACACCACACCATTCTCAACACATAACACACCACTCTTCAAGCTTAGTTGTGTAGAGTGTGTGCATTGTGAGTGCTCTATTCCATCACTACACATAGGTGCAAGGAGAAGCTTGAAGTTAGTTATGCCATCTAGAGGAGTGGAGTGATACTATACTCTGCAATCACACTTGTAGCCTACTCTTGTCCATAAATAAGATTCATAGTTTTGGGTGCAATTGTATGCTGCAACTACGACTCTTCTCTCCAAATTGACTTGAAAAGTTGGCTCATCAGGTGGTTGAAGGTATATTGTCCTTGAAGTTTGTTGTGCCATTTCATGCTTGGTGATTTGAGGGCTTGTTGAATTGTTTGCCAAAACTTTCAATTGTAAGAGGGTGCTCGGTGAGAGGGCTCCCGTGACCCTAAGACAATTTGTGTATTGGCAACAAGGTCAAGTTTTGTGTTGTCTCTCTATTTTTCATCAAGCTTTGTGTGTATCTAGTCTTTAAGGCTAAGACTGAGTTTCTAAGGTTGATTTGTGCTCTTTACCTCTCTCTCTGGCGTGGTGAATGTTTGTGTTTGGTGTGTGTGGCTATCTTGCATTCCCCTCTCTTTGTGCGTTTGAGTACAAGGAGATATCACGTGCATCCTAGTTCGCATATACAACTAGGTGGTGCCCCTTTTCTTGTTTGGTTTCTGGCTGTGGGTTGTTGTTGTCTCTGATTGTGCTTGCCCCAGCCCCAATTGAGCAGCACGTGAGCCTCGAAGGGTGTTTAGAGGCCGCTCTTCTTGTTGCCCGCCCCGGACCGCCTCAATATATAGTTCGGATTTTGCAAAATCCAAAGATAATTTGCTACAAAATCTTACGAGTGTGCTTTTGCTACCCAACATGTCTCCCTTGAGCATGATAATTGTAGGTTTGGTAGTGTGTATGTCTCCTTTTCTGCATACAATCCAGTAAGTTCTATTATGGTTTGCCATTGTGGGATATATATATGGGTATATGCAAAGGGTCAAAGGAATATATGGTGCTAGTGCTATATATGAGTTTATCCGGCTCATAGAAATATAATCCTCTTTCTGATTATGACTTTTTTTAGGAATTGTCAATTCGATTCTTCTATTTCACGGGTGAATTGAAACTCTTTTCCATAATGTGTTGTCACAAAATGGATTTGAGTAGGGAAATGTATTAAAAAAAAACAAGGGAACGTCCTTCAAAAATGAATCTCATCTTTCTTGAAACTGCTAAACAATAAATATCCTTAGCATCATTTTCATAAAATTAACCTTTCAGGACACTGCCCAAAACTATCCCACATTCACGCTGGACAATTTACAGCAGTGTCCCAAAGCTGAACCATGAGAATGATGAAAGAATGTCTAATGGTAATTAATAAATTTTTCTTTGCTTCTACAAAGAGGCATTGATATTATTGTTATCCAGTTTCTATCTTTAGTATCATGTTCGTATAATTACCCTTTTGGGACACTGTCCTACACTATCTTGATTATAATTGGATAAATAAGGCATTTGTAATTGAAAGTTTGTTGGGTATTACAATTATTCCCTTAACTCACAAAGATTTACCAATCTCGCGTTTGATTTTGAAATAGACTACGGACGATGTGAAAGTGAACCCATGGTTTAGTAATTTCATTGTTGTTTGTAATTGACAAACGCTATTGGCACACATAGCTTGCATCATTCGGTACGTTTTGTTTTCCTTAGATAGCAATATGTTCTGTAGGCACTGAGAGATCATAGATTTTTAGCTATATCAAGAGACTACATTACAATTGCTTGTGAGTTTTGTTCAAGTGTGCAATCACTAGTATATGGTTAGAGTTCGGTCTATAGATGTTCGTGGATACAAGAGGGATGGTAGGCTCGATCTGTGGGTTGCCAATTTTGTTTTTTTTTTACTTGCCTATTGGAGGTGTTGTGCATTCTACACCCTCACAACCTCCATGTTGCACTGAGGAGCATGTGAGAGATTCTATCCATTTGACAAACAGTACATTGGAATATTCTAGAGAGCTTGTTGTTTTGGGATCTACTGCAGGTATAAATATCTTCTATACTTATAAGCTAGCTTAAATTGTTGTTTCTTTGTTTAATTTTGTTTATAGTCTAGTTTCTACATGGTAAGTGATACTCTTTAGCGGATTGAGGAGATGAATAGAGCATCTAGCATGGTTGTTCATTGTCAAGGAGTTATTGGTATTCATCATTCACCTTATGAATTTGTGGATATTGGTGGTGATCATCAGGAGGTTGATTTTGTTTTTAGTACCTTGCGTATGGAATACATAAAATATTCCATTCTAGGTGTTTTCATGTTTCTTTGTAGTGTGATAGTTCAATGCTTTTCTTCATTCATAGGCGTGGTGCACGAGGTCCACTTTACCTTGATGAGAGCATGCTATTTTTTGGTGCTATGGGAATGACTCCCATAGATACCATCATGCGACACTACTTACTAGAGTTCACTTACACAACTATGAATTTTGGGCTTGCATGGCGAGGATACATGCAATGTAGCCCTTCTTTCATTGCTAGTCTTGTGGAGCTTTTGTGTAGGCTAAAGGGTCTTTGTTTGAATTTTGGTTGTGGGATTGCTCCTATTCTCAGAGCATGTCTCTCTTCAAGACGTGCTTGTGCAACATTGGATAGTGATGGCACTTTGATTTTGACATTGGTGCTACCTCCTCTTCATCCCCAATTTAGAGGGGTCGACAGGAGGCTTTGAGTTATGCAGATGTGGTGGATGAGGTGAATAGACCTCCCGCTAGGAACCCGTTCAATCATTTGTGAGCATTCCATTTCTTTTGGTCATGGACAAGTCATATTTTGAGTGCCTCTCCTTACTTAGATTTTACTTTTGCAAGCTATGTATATTGATTGCAATATTTGATAGCAAGTAGCCAACTATTGATGTGGTTTGGAATTATTTTGAAAAAAAAATCACTACTTGAGGCCTGCTTTTTTACTTTGATGTGTTGATTTTTGCTATATTGAAGTGCCTTGCCAGTGTACATTGAGGTCGAGGCTAAAAACGTGGCTCGAGATCCATGGTACAATGTTCAAACCGTCGACTTAAAAATGGCAACAAATATTCCTTCGCCTATGTTCTCTCTCTCTCTCTCTATCTCTATCTGTGTGTGTGTGTGTGTGTGTGTGTGTGTGTGCGTGTGTATGTGTTTTCCATGGATATCGCTCGGTTTTGTGTTCGCTCGATAAATCTTGCTTGGTGCTTGGTAAGACTCTCACGTAACAGGAGCAATGCAAGCTGCGGAGAAGGCCAAGAAATGGGTATCCTAAAAAGAGAACTAGCAAGAGATGTCACCCTACCAACTGGACCCAAGTTCAATAAAGAATACCAAGGAAGCATACTTGTCCAGAGAACAGCTTGAAGAAAACAACACCACAGTTTTCACAGGCAGGTTTAAAAGTGAAGAAGGACATCAGGTAGAGCTGCAACTACCAAAAGAAATCTATGATGTCGCGGAAAAGCCTGACACAAAGGAGGCCAACAGAAGGCTCAATCTTAGAGAATTCTACGACCAAGAACCATGTGGTGTAGACTTCCAGAAAGCCTATGAGCTTTTTTCTACAATTAAGGAAGATGGATCAACCCAAATTACTGACCAACAAGGGTAGAAGTTGAAGTAGTCATCACAAAAGAGATTGTGGCCGAGGCTTTGAAGTTGCCAATAGAGGGGATGTCAATGAGGGCCCGAGATAGAAAGACAACAGGCACCTTCACCAAGGAGACTGCTGTGGCAACCTTTACTGACCTCATCCAGAAGCAAGTGGGAAGAATCATCACGGTTGTATCACCAGCACTTCCACTTTCTAGCAAAGAGACCGCCAAGGTACACAACACCAGTTGCGACTACATTCACACAATTGTTGAAGTAGACAACCAGGCAACCCATTGATCACGTGTAGTATGTGCTATCAACGCTGAAGGGCACCAAGAAAGAGGGTAAGATCATGTATGTGGGTGCACCTGAGGTACTAACAAGAATAGCATACCATGCTATCGGCATGGTAGACAATTTTCCGCGTGCCCTAGATCAAAACACATAGATCATGTCGGCACAGCCATCCCCAAGAACCACCCGCTTGACAAAGAGAGTTTACAAATCGGTAGAAAGCTCTCATGAAGCACATAGCAGTGAAAGTTCATACAATGAAGAGAAGAGAGCCAGAAGAGAAGAGATGAAGAAAGAAGTAGTGGCTGCACACCAAGAGGAACCTCAACGGAAGAAGGCGAGGTTTGAAAGAGAAAAACAAACTTACGAAAGAAGCCGCCAAGCTGCAGGTGAGGATCCGGCAAGGTTCGTTCCAAGAGATATAAGAGGACCCCGAACCAAGAATCCTGTCAAGAAAGAACCAGAAGATCCCAAGGATTCTCTTGAACGCATGTACAAGGAAGCAGAAGCCTTAAAGATAAAAGAAGCTCAAGAAGCTAAAAGAAAAGCAAAGGAAGATGTGGCGGAGCAACAGAGACAAGCTGAAGCGGCCCCAACAAAGTAAATCCCAGCACGAAGAGGGTGAGATATCTCCTAGACCATCATCACTATATACGGAACAACAGGAAGACCAACCTATGTGAAGCCCTCCCCTTCACCAATAGTTAGGACCCACTGAGGGTGAGCAATCCAATGAGAAGGAGCATGAAAGGAGACATCAAGTTTTGAGCAACCCAAGGCAACAGAGTAGAAACCACACCTTCTACCACCACCCAATAGGAAATGGCCAAGGCATCCACGAAGCCTCATGAAGATAAAGTAGCCAAGGCAACCACACAAACTCAAGGAGAGGTAGAACCCCCGCCACAACCACATGCAACCACAACCCCACTCAAGGAGCCACGAGCCTGAAGATTAGTAGAAAAACGTTGAAGTCATCATACATGTGAATGAATATGCCAAGCAGATGCAGGAGATGACTGAGAAATTGCAAACAACAACACTTAGCCGTAGTGCTAAGGCTAGAGAGCTGGAGATGGTGATCGATGCTTTACAAGGAGAATTAGATGACCGACTTAATGTCATCTCAGATCTGCAAAGATAAATCCAAGAGCTGAGAGATGAAGCTGAACAACATCAAGTAGCCAAAGAGAAGCAACAAAAAGAAATGGAGGAGCTCGGTGGACTTCTCAACAAGTTAATAGATGCCTGCAAAATCAAAGACCAACAACTGACAGAGGTAACAAATGAAATCTTAATCACAACTCTGTCAGTACAAAAGATCCAAGTGTAGCTCAACGTAGCAAATGCTTCACTGCAATATTCAGAGCAAAGGATCAATGATCAGGCAGCTTTCTTGAGACAGATAATGGAAACTCCCGCAGTTGCCTCGATCAAAGGTACAGACAAAGTATATAAGGCATTGTAAAAGAAGAATAAAGATTTGAGCTAGAGCTAATAATCTAGAGCAGTCACAACGAAGAGACCTTGCATTGATGCGGGTACAAAGAAAAGAACAGTTGCTCAAAAAGATAGCTGAGTTGAAGAGAGTCAATCAGCTGCTGCAAGACGGATAGCTCGAGATGCAAGAAGAAGCTGGTACCTCAGAGCAACCATGCATTGAAATTCCATCAGTTTCTTTTGTTGAGATGGAAACACAACCGACAGAAGGACTAGGAGGAGAGGAAGATTTCCAGGTACCACTAACAGATGTTGAGAAAGTGCCAATGGTTCAACTGTCTAAAGCTGAAGAAGACGCATTCAAGGAGCAGGTTGCTCAGGAGACAAATGAACAATGGAAAGCAGTGATGGATTGGGAGTTGAGCGTTCTCATTCAGTCAACGTTACTCAACTCACTCCCAACAAAATCAATGCACAATAGCATCAACAATCATTGTGATATCCTTTGATCAAGGTAGAGCTTTTACAAGTCAAAGAAAGATTATACAAAGATATGCAGGAAGAAGGCGCAGAGGAAGTCCACCCCAAGTGGAGAAAGAGCTAGCTGAACAAGAATCCACGATATTTGATTCTGTTCACAAGAGCACCTGCAACACTTCAGAAAGACCCGACCTTTTGTCCTGTACCCAGAGTAAGGACATGGCAAGCACATGAAGCACTGACTAAGAAGCGGCCTACATGGCTCAACTATCCAAAATTGCCAGCTCCAGAGCGGGGAACATCGACAAAAGAATACATCATGAAAACCCTAACGGGAGCCATGACATTCTTCAAAAATCTCTCTGATTTCTCATGTGCTATGCTCTACAAAATTTGCCGAATGCTGCTCATATGCATTGAAGCTTTTCACATGCCAGAGCAAGCAGGAGCACCGTGGATGTCATTCCTTGAGGGCAATAAGTGTCTTTGCTACGACCTCAGTGGCCAGCCTTCCGAAGAAGTCCTTTATGGCTTCTATACATGATGCATGTTCTTGCCATCTAGCAATATGTTGGCGTTTGAGGAAGCATTTTATACAGGGTTCTTCACTTGGCGAACGAAGATATTTGGGCCAGTGATAAGCAACCTAACCTCCAGATTTTTTTGCTATTCAGCCATTGAGCTTAAAAATAGAGTCGCCATGCAGTTCTTGCAGGTTCAAGACAAAGAAATAAAGATAAGATATGAGTTGGACTCCATGCACTTAAAGACCGCCTCGCCAGTTGTCAATCCAAATTACTTCAACCCGTAAAGTTGTGTCAAGGGACGACAAAGGCGAGGAGGGGGGACTGTTAGCAACAAGCTAACTTGGATATCATTTTTTGGAGCTCTCATTGTGAAAACATTTATTATTTTTGATGAATCGGGAATATTGTAACTCCTATTTTCCAGATAAATATTGTAATTAATGAACCGGGGCTACAAGCTTCCACATTGTATCAACTTGTCTTTAGTTAGAGCTCCTAGATTATTAGTTTTGACCACCAAAAACCTTGGCTAAGTTATAAAAGCCATTTTTTGTAAGTTTTTTCATAAGTTTTGGATAATAGAAACACAACGTGAGCTAATGGCGCTCACTTCTCTCCTTCTCGCGCTTCCTACTCCCTTCTCGGTTGTCACATTGCAGTTGAGTCTCTTGCGTTGCAACCGCAAGTAAGAGCTCTACTCATTGGCGTAAGCATTTCATGGTATTTTGTAGCTTTTGGCATTGCCGACCTACGGCCTAATTTTATCATAAATAGGAATTTAAGCTTCTAAATCAAAAACTAAGTATAGGTGGGGTATAGGGGCATCATTGCTAAGCATTTAGATGCATTCTGGGTCAAAAACGACTAGGTCAAAAATCCACTACTGTTAATAATCGCGATTTTTGCACTTGACATAAAGTGAGATTTGAGACCATAAGCATGTGTGCTTAGGTCTTATAAACATGTCCTAGAAGTTTCGTTACGTTTGGATGTCATTTGATGCTGTAACGGATGTGATATGTTTGCCGATGAGCGATTGGCTTTTGGTGATTTCAGTCATTTGAGTGTAGCTTGAGTTAGATGTGAGTTGTTTGTTGTTTTCCAAGAGATTGACAACCTCTTGTAGCCTCTATGCACTAGCCGAGTCATCTTCGTCCCATGTATTGACAATTTATTCGTGGTTCTCGCTACGTCTACAGTAAGATAGGAGTGAGGTTAGACATCCGTCCCACATTAGTCTAGCGAAAACTATGCAGTCTGCTACATGATGCAGCATAGGAAGTCTTGCCATAGATTTCCACATGAGGAAATAAAATACATAATGAATCTCTACATAGATCTCCACATGAGGTAATGGAGTGGAATTAACACAAAGGTCATTGCATGAGGTAGGATGGTTAGTAGGAATTGTGCATGATAAAAGTGAAGGAGAGGAGAAGAATTGAATGGTGAAGGAGGATGAATAGAGAAGTATAAGGTGGGAGGTTTTGCCATTGGGTGAGCCCAAACTAAGAGGATTTAATCATAGTGCGAAGATTAGGAGAAAGGAACAATGTCTGAGAAGACTAGGCACTCAAGAGCTACTCAATCCACCACATAATTTTGAACCTTGTACTTGTACTAATTTAAAATGAACTTAAAGTAAGGGTCAATATTCCCTTGCATTTAAAAACCTCCAAAGATAAATACAATAAAATCACTTTTCTTATTCCATCAAATGAGACTCCCTCTGCCTTTGACAGAGTGATCGCCTGCGGCGGCAGAAAGAAATCAAAGATAGGCCATGCCTCATAATACACACATGCTAACACAAAATGAAAGAAATCATGACAATGTGTCCAATGAACCATGCATTTATGACAATGGCACACCACAAATATAAGCCCAGGGATGCTACTTTTTATGATTTCCTTATGTTTGGAAATTAGAATTACATAGGTATGTATATGTTTATGTGTAAGATATCAATGCATGTGAGCTATTATGTATGTATGTTGGAGCCCTGCACATCATGCTCGCAAATTGCCCATTTATGTGATATTTGACTTGCTATGGTTAATACTTCAATATCACATTCGGTACAACCATCCAATATCGGTTTTGGTGTACCCTCCAACATTGAATTTGGTGAGTAGCACTTTTATTTAACTTCATTTTTCCTTAAGCACTTAGTCCCACTTCTTTTGCAAAGAATTGTAGGAATACCCTTTGAGCTCCTAGCTTTGGCTTTGGGGTTTTTGGTGTAGCCACTTTGATTGCTTGAAAAATTATGGCTACTTGGAATAATTTAGAAATTATGGGTACGTGAAAATCCTCGTACA
Organism: Adiantum capillus-veneris; assembly: GCF_014529385.1. Taxonomy (NCBI): domain Eukaryota; kingdom Viridiplantae; phylum Streptophyta; class Polypodiopsida; order Polypodiales; family Pteridaceae; genus Adiantum; species Adiantum capillus-veneris. The sequence goes on along the minus strand of NC_140943.1, from coordinate 49,440,217 downwards.
TAGAAGTGGCCTCAAGGATTATAGCATAGACTCTTTGCTTACTTTAGAAATTAAGTCTATATGCAAGCACTAGTACGTGGAAGTGGGACTAGGTGGAAAGACTAAGAGTAACATTGCTGGATTAGTAGACCCGGGATAAGCAAGAGGGGGAAAAGATCCAAACACCTCAAAGTCCAGTGAACTTGAGAGTAATGACACCTCCTTAGGAAGATCGTAGAGATTAAGGAACAAAAAGCGTACTTGGAAATGGAAATCTATGTGATGTAGAGTAGGCTTACACAGGGTGAGTCCCGAGCAACAAGAGGTTATTTTGAGGATTCAATAGGAATGTCTAGCATCATCGACATATCCAAAGTAAACAAGGCCTACCATGCAATCAAGAAGACCATGTCCCAAAGGGTGGAGAATATGACCATATTTATGTCAACGTCTTTGAGCAAATCTAGAGGCTAACTATTGAGCTGGACAACATAAAAGAACATAATTACTTAATGCTATCAATTTTATTAGAAAGCAAAGGAAGAACGAGTCAGATTCAATGGTAGTGGATTTGTGTGTAATAAAAAATGATAAAGTACCAATCATTAAGATTGAAAATAAGCTCTATTGGGAACCTACTTCTAGCTATTATCTTTTGATAGCTCTCCAAAATCTATCAAATATTTATTTGATTGTTATTTAATAGCTTTTAATATATGATAACTATCTAATAGTTGTATAATAGCTATTATAATTCTATTAGTGAAACCAAGTTTTTTGGAAATAGCTATATGCTAGCTATTGAAAAGCTATTACTTGCTAATATTTGTCTACAAGTAACTATCATACTTATGTCCTAGAAGTAATTTGTTATAAATAGCTACTCTTGGTAGCTATTTGATGTCTAATAGTTGTTTTAATTGCTATTAGACAGTGAAGCAAGTTTTTTGAACCTTTTCATTCAAAAGTTCTTCAACAGGTCAACCATTTCACTCTTGATGAACAATTCTTCAACCTGTTGAAGAACTTTCCATTCAAAAGTTCTTCAACAGGTCAACCATTTCACTCTTGATGATTATTTCAGGTGGAACCCACCTCCATACACAAAAATCAAGCATGAGAAAGTGTGTATGACAAGACAAGAGTTTCATGAACTATACAACCTCATCTTGGTTGGGTTTGACAACCGACAACTAATGGATCTTTGAGAAAAATATCGGTCAGTGTTCATGGCAATGCAAAAAAAAGGGCAGAAGGCAAAGCTTCAAACCATTCAACTAGAGTTCTGTAACAAATGACAACTCATTCGTTTCATGGTTTGTCCATTTCTCTTTGATGGCACACCGGTCCCCCTCTTGTGGACCCTATCTCGGCCCCCACATCAACAACTTTTGCATTTTATGCATCATCTCATTCATGTGTTAAAGCACGTTCTTCATAGCATTGATTGGAGCTTCCATAGTTGGTCCTACTTGTGCTGGTATTGTTGGGGTGATCCACTCACGTTGAGTATCTTTAACACTGCTTTCTTCATTGAAGATTTTGTAGTTATCCCCCAAGTCAATTGCATCCAGGTTGCATGCTTCCCAAGTCAATTGCATCCACGTTGCATGCTTCCCAAGTCACATGTTTCTTACTATATAGAATGGCATGAAAATTTTTGTTGTAATCCTTCTAGGAATAGTGAGACATGCCTCTCCTCAGTTGGAATAACTAACTCCAGACATTTGTCAATATAATGCCTCATCCGCGATTCACACAATCTCTTACGGTTTCTCCCTATTTTTGCTTGAAGTTGTATATTTGTGCTACTATGTTGTGTTTGATTTACATTTTTGAGCAAGCAGCAACAAATCTCATAGCTAATGTTGGTAAATCAATAATTAATCGAGGAGGTATGGTCTGGAACCAGGTTATATCTTTTCCCTCCAAGGTCATCCCAAACCCAACAAATTGAGTATGGAAGGCTGTTATGCATCGAGCTCTCAGAACCTGCCTAAAGCTTGCTAAATGGTCATACAGATCCCCAGATCCACTGTATTTTTTGACCCATTTTTGAAAAAAAGAATATGTGCATTCATCGATGAATCAACAACCGGCCGATCTTGCATTGGCACCAGATACTTCTCCACCATGTGAGGCTTGACATTTCTCAACAATGCATTTTTCAATTAGTCATCCTCTATCTTGTCCTAGCCAAGATGTAGAATCTGGACACACTTTCCACCGCCAGCTACAAAACCAAAACATATACTAAGCAAGCAAGCTCTTGAATCATACTTAAACAACCATTCACTTGAGATTAGAAATTACCAGTAGATGGTATTGTAACTAGTGGTGGCAAGTCTAAGACATGCAATATTTCTGTTTCTAGACTCATGGCGAAGTCTACCACTTCCTCCGCAGACATCTCAATTCTTTTTCCTGAACAACACACCATATGTTTTAGGAAAAAACTACTCCCGTGTTCATTCTCACAAGCAAGACACAGACAACATACTTATCATCCGATGACACGACTAACCAGTAGGTGCACGTAGGCAATCTCGTAGCTTGTCAAGCTGAGACCAATCTACACATACGCACTTTTATGATGCATCAATCACTAACCCTGGTAGAATGCAACCCACTCTATCCCTAAATGCTCACAACACCGTTTACACTTCCAATGAACTCGGAATCGCATCAAACTTACTAGGCACCATCCTCTCACTAGGTTATACTTACCTATAAGTCTAATCTCACCAGGTTTGAACCCTAGTTATCTCGAATACAGTCGCGATAGACTAACAGGTCATAATCCAAAAGTGGGTGAAACTTTAGTTTATGAGTATCTATGTGTAGCTAATCCCTTTCTCATTCCATAAAGCACTTGATTGTTGAAAACAGACACTGTTTGTGCTACTTACAAGCAAAACAAGCTCGAGGAAGGATCGATCGCGAGCAGCTAAAAAATGTGAATGCGTGGCGTGGGCGCGTAGCTCTCGGAGAGACTACCGCGATGGTGTAGTCACGTCGTGAATCCGGTGAGGGAGAAGCACGTAGCGAAGAGGATAAGACACACTCTCTCTCTCTCTCTCAGACTCGTACGACACAGGATTAATGTTCCAAAAAAATGTTTTTATAAAAATGGTTCTAAGGTGACTTTTATACTTTAGTCACCTTAGCTCAAAAATGTACATGGGGTTCTCTTACTCATTATTACAAAGTGGGAACAAATCTGAGTCCTGACTAACTGATTAATCTTTACATAACCCAGACAAATGGATCAAAATGATAAGACATCTTTGACATAAAATGGGAATTTGATATGCTTACAAGATGGGCTCATTACAACAGTTGGACAAATGGGGCTCCAACACTCCCCCCTTTTTAATTTATGTCTACCACAACATGATCGTATTTGTCTTCAGTGTCGTTGTCGTCCTTCTTTGTTGATTTGATGTAGAAACGCATCATATCGCATAGACTCGCTTGCCATTAATGGGCCAAAATTTTTGGACTTGTACATGAAGAAGCCTGTATAAAATGCTTCTTTGAAGGTTTGGAGATGGTAGCTTGGCAGAAACATTAGCCGTCTGAAATAGGCATACAATACTGGCTCTGTAGGTGGCCCACTTAGATCGTATGACAGCTCTGAGATGCTTCTTTCGGTATTCATATACTCTGAAGTCCAGCTTTCTGAGAAGACTGTGAGACATGCCAAAAAGGTTCGAGCTATTTTACATAGCATCTTGCAGGATAGGTCGGGAGAGCCTCGGAATTCTGCAATGGCGCCTTGAAGGGTTTTCACCATGTAAGAACCGGATATTCTCTCTCCCTCTACAGGCCCAAGCAATACTGGATAATTTAGCCATGTCGGATTTTTGCTTTGTAGTGCTTTATGTTGGATGTAGGTGTATGTTTGGGGAGTTGGGCAAAAAGTTCTGTCATTCCTCAGCTCAGGCGGTGCATTGACTAAATGGATCAGGTTATTAGGATGATCCAAGATCCATTGACGCCTCCACTTTGGCTGGCTATCTACTATTCTGTTTTGCTGTTCCCGATCCTGTAATTCGCCTTCAAACACTGGCACTTGTTCTTCTTTTGCGAGCTGCCGTTGATGTGTTAGAGTTTCGTATTTCAGTAGAGCATAGGGTAACATAGGGGCATTCCATTCCTCCCGTAACTCTGCTGCTGTTTTGCTTGATCTGGAGAGCCCTTGTAGCATCTCCTTTTCTAGTTGCATTGCCTTGTACCATATCATCTCTGATTGTTTTTCCATTTGCTCGGCCAGCCTCTGCTCTTCCAATCTCGTGACTAAATCTTCGACTATTTCTTGGTCTTTGGAGCCACTTTGACCAGTCTGTGTATCTAGGGCCTCCTAATCATCTCATTCTTCCTCGTAGTCATCTTGACCCCCATATACTTCAGCGAGTCCAGCCAAATCTGTGGCTGCTTGCTCCAGGTGCACTCGTACCTGTCCTTGGTGTTGTCTTGCAGTTTGAAGAGTTGAGATTTGCGCAGCCATTGTTCTACTATTGATTTGAAGAGCTTGAAATTCCATCTCTTTTTCAGCTGCAGACTCCTCTAACTGTTTTAACCTGATTTGCAAATTTTCATTTTCTTCCCTGAGTGATTTGGAAACAATGCTTTCCATTTCACTGTCAGGAGATGGTCCTTGTTGCTGTTCACTTTGTAAGTCTGAAATTTTCCTTTGTAGTTGATCCTTTGCTCTAAGCGCACTTTCGGCTATCATTAAGCGCTACTGTCTTTCCAATTCCAGCTCCCTCTTCAGTGCAACCACTTCTTCTTGTGGGTGGACTACCGGTGTTGTTGGTAGCGACGTTTTTTGTTTCTTAGTTCGCTCGATTTTCCTTGCTTGTATATCTGTTACTGCCCTCAAATCTTTGACTTCAATTTGTAAGTCATCGATGACGACTTGCAAAATTTTGACTGTCTCCAGCGCATCTTGCTTTTCTTTTTCCAACTTATGGATGTGTTCATCTCTGTCACTGACATCTTCAAGGAATACGTTGATCGTATCTTCACAAATGGCATTGAAATCCTCAAACTCTTGTAAATTGTCTTTGAGGAGATTTACCGTGCTTTTGAGCCCCAAGATCTCAGCATCTCTGATGCTGATCAATTTTAGAGTGTCATCTCTTTGCTCCTGCAGTCTCATAACTTCTTGATGGGTTTTTTCTAACTTCGTTTTGTTGGACCCGTTATGATCAGCTAGCCATTGACTGTGCAGTCTTGTTCGGTTTAGTATTGTCTCCATTGACTGAAAATCTTCATCTATAGTAGCTTCCAGCTCAATTTCTTAAGAGGAGGAAGCTTTATCTTTTGTCAGATCCACCTCCTTTTGCTTGCCTTTATCAATTTGTGATATGGTTCCAGTGTTTGGGTGACCATCTGTTCTTTCTTCTTCTTCTTCTTCACTCGGTGGTGTATGAACTCTCTCATCACGGTGTGAGCTTTTCGAATGTGAAGGACAGTCAGCAGGTGGGGTAGATTGCCTCTCACTTGTCTCTGGCCTTGGAGATGGTGGTGGTGTTTCCTTATTTCGTGAAGTTGGCCTCAACTGATCTCTCAAAGTTTGGAGATCCTCCTCTTCTAGTAGCAACTCTGGTTCGTCCCTAGCATTTCTTTCTTGGATGTACCTCTCGAACCAATCCAACTCAAAAGCTGGGTTTTTTTTATTCTTCGTTCTCAGTGTGTAAGTGCTACTAGAAGGTTTCCAAGTGGCGCCTACATCGCCTCGTAGAGATCTCTCTAGAGCAAATCCTTCTAGCATCCTTTCCATTTTTGCTATCTTCTGCAACCTGGTGTTGTTTTCCATTTCCGCTTTCCGCTTCTTTAGTCGGACATCTTCCTCTTCAGTTCTTCTTTCTTCTTCCATCTTTTCTTGTGTACTTCTTGTTACTCTTTCCAGCCTGTGTCCTTCAATGGTGTTAATAGAGGCCGGTACTTTCCTTTGTGATCTGTCTTCAATATTTTCTCTTAACACCAGCCAGTCGTTCTGATGGGGAGCAGGTGGTAGCTGATCTGCCGCGCCTATGGCTTGGTATATGATTCTGGTGAGGACTTCTCCTCCTGCAATGTAATTTGGCTTGTCCTACCTTAGCTTTGTCACTTCTTTAAACATATATGATGCGTGATCTATACAGAACTCATGGGTCATTCCCATAGCCCATGTCAGTGTGGTTGAGATGCTCCCGTGTGGTGTAGTGTATCTTGGCGGTCTTTTGCTGTAGCTCAACAAACACTGACTGTAGATCTGTGTCAGTTCTCTTACTTCCGGGTTTGCTATGAGTTCGAAAGAAGGTAGTTTGGACTTTTGCAAGTAGACTGTGAGGTTTTTCCTTCTTTCTCTCATGTTGGCTCCTTGATCAGACAATTTCAATGCCTCCTTGATGATTTCTTTGGTGATCTAGATCTCCATCACTTCATTATCCATGCCTGCCACTCTGCAAGTTCCATCTTCTTCGATAGTCTCAATTAGGTGTTGTACCCTCTTGAAATCTATCCCTACTGGTGGTAGTGATACAAAGTTCCACAAGCCAACTTTTTTGAGCCATGACCTTTGCGGTGATCTTTTCAAGTAATTTTCTGCCTCCTTGGGGATCATCACTATATCCACTAAGTTTCTTTTGTCATCCACATATGAACCTTGATAGATCTGAAAGGCTGCTGCCTGTTGCACATCTGCAGATATCCAGGTGGCCGCTGGCTTTAGTGAATTGGGTAGAAGTGCAGATGGTATTGCACCTTCCGTTGCCAGGTTCTTGCCTTTTCTTTTCCCCGGAGAAGCATCCATGGATCCTGTATTCACAATTAACAGTTAATGTACAAACATAGTACTTCCCTTCTAAATTGATTACCACTTAATCGTGCATCTAGATGAGCCTTCTTAGTTCCAAGATGAGTAAAGGTAAAATGTTAGCAGATAGACAAGCTCTTCCCTTGTGCGACTCTGACGGATTCAAATTAATGTTGTTGGTGAAGGAAAACAAGTCCAAATGCTCTGAAATTTTGTGTGGTGTATGTTCATAGGGCATGTAAGGTCACTCTATGATCCCAAATAGAAAATCAGTTCATTTGCAGCTTTTGCTCAGTCTATCGCGATAGACTAGCCATTTTTTGAAAGGGGTTCTATTTTGCAGTTGTGCCTCCACCAATTGGTTTCTCATACCTTGCACATGATCTGATCCCATTTTCACCTCAAATGAATTTCAAGTGACCCCCTTTTGGATCAACTCCCATTTTTCCAAATTCCTTCCAAGGAGATGTTGGTATATCTCCTTCATTTTGTGTTGTTTTGGGCTCAAACTTAGTGGGTAGTCTTCTTGCATCATGCTGAATCCAACTGTTAATTCAAAATTTTGGTTAGATGGCCTAGTATCCCTATGCTTAGTCTATCGCGATAGACTGGTAAATAGTGTCAATTTGTCATTTTTTGGCTCTGTGATCATCTACCTACCTTATCCAAGTTGATGTAAGGTTTCTTGACCTCTCACATGTGAATTTTAACTGTCTGCCCTCGAGATGTCCTGTTTTGACTCTGAGTTGTCGTCATGTCTTTCTTGGCTTGCCATATGAGTCCATCCTGTCACCAAATTTGGTGTACTGCCTTCATGTGCTTCCCCAAGTCTATCTTGTTCAAATTTTGAAAAGTCTTTCCCCCAATTATTGGTGTAGCAAGTCTATCGCGATAGACTAGGTTATTTGGCCAAAAAAGATCCCTCTTGCACTTTGATTTGATAATGGTGGTTAATATTCCTTGTTAGGACCCCTCATGAAGCCAAAATCTAAATTTTACTTGTCTAATTGTAAATTCAAGTCTATCGCGATAGACTAGCACTTAGTCATTTTTACCAATTTTTTTTTTTTTTTTTGATGTTAGTTGACCACAATTGTGTTAATAGGCTCTCCTAGACACACACATCAAGTTTTAATCAATTTAGAAGAGTGTACTCCCTGTTTGCACACTTAGCTGGTCCTGGAGTCGAAGTAGACCACTTAGGTGATGGTCGCTGTTCCTTTTGGTCATTGTATGACTCCGTCTGTCTTTTATTTCCTTTTGACCTTCCATCCAAGCACTCAGTTGTTGTTTTGGTGTTTACAACACCAAAAACGACCATTTGGACATCTTTTTGGCTTGTTGCTGGCATTTGCCCTAGTGGAAGAGCTTTTTTCCTGAGTGGACACATTCCATCTCGTAGTTGACCTCTTTTGGATGTACCTTGTTAAATTTGGTGTCATTTTGTCACTTGGTCGGCCCGTTAGAGTATCGTGACGCTTTGTACAGTTTTCGTCAGATAGGGACTTTAGGCTCCGTTTTGACGAAATTTTTCATGGTCTAACCTTCAGTCGGTTTGTCGAGGTTATTGGCTTGCTGTCTATGAGTTTTGGCTCATTTCCGATCACCTTGGTTCAGTTGCACTTTTGCAGTTTTCAGTTTTTGTCAGATAGGGACTTTAGGCTCCGTTTTGATGAACTTTTTCATGGTCTAACCTTCAGTCGGTTTGTCGAGGTTATTGGCTTGCTGTCTATGAGTTTTGGCTCATTTCCGATCACCTTGGTTCAGTTGCACTTTTGCAGGTCCTGTGAAATTAGGGTTTTCTGAGCAGCTTCCTTCGCGCTTTCCGAGGTCATAGGCTTGATCGCTAAGCTATAGGCATTGTGCCTTTCAATTTTGGTTCCATTTGGTGGCCTCTAGGTCTCCCTAAAAACCGCTCTACCGTATGTGTGCACAGGTTGTGATTGTGATGCCGACGAGGTTTTGCGACTAACTGAAGTAAACAACACTTAGATTCAATGCTGAAGAGCGTACCTCTCATGTCTGATGTCAATCTGGTGACTGTGCACGATGGATGAGCTTCTGGAAGTCTCAACTGCTGTAGGGAGCTCTCTCTCTCTCACAATGGAAAATGACTCAAATGAGAGATTTCTAGCCTAGCCTCTCTATATGTAATCAAGACTCCGACACAAAATTTTCCCATCTTTTACCTGTGGCCAAAACTTTTTGTGAGATGCGGTTTAGGCTCGCAAATTTCCTGATTTGGACCTCGGTTGCTCCAGTTCTACCATTTTTGTAGATTTCTCCTGTTGGAGGTCCCTTCATGACGGTGGTCATTTTGCCCTGTCACCTTTGTAGTCCCTATTTTTTCTGTGTCTTCTTTACCTTGCTCTGATTAGGCGTCTCTTCTTTTGTGTTTCCATTTGGATTACGGATTTTTTCTATAATTTTTGCTAGAAAATGACTAAAATAAAGCAAATAAATCCCAAAATAACCCGAAAATAGTAATTCTAATCTATAAAAATACAAATGAAAAGCAAAACACTTTGTAGCTCACTTTTCTCTCGTCTATGTACATTTTCACTCATAATCGTCAACCTTGGCCTATTTTTTGCTGTTTTTAGACATTTTTTGGCCAGATTTGACTCTCCATATAGTCTATACACGTCCCTAGGGGCTCATGTATGATGATTTGGTCCCCAATTCTGATTAATTACGAGGGGTTTTTCCCAAAATCACACAATAAAACGCAAAAATGGTTGAAAAATTGCTCACAAACATTGCCCTCTAATATATGACATGAGTCCGCATTTGGAATGCCTCCCCCCCTCCTAGTTGGAGTCCTCCCGGACGATAGGGTATCATCAAGGGTATGTGCTGTGCATGGGTGTGAACTCATGCTAATGTAGGCCTTGTAATATAGCCCTATATGCATGTGCAGTCAATGCATGTAGAAAGAATTTATGCGGTGTAAGAGGAAGGTATAAGAGATTCGCTTATTGGCATTTGTCGTTGAGGTTTCCCATGGTAGCTTGAGTTGGCTGGCAGATTTTCTTTGCAAGGAGTAGTTGTAAATCTGCCGCTCTTTGTTTGATTGTTTTCCACTGGTTTTGAATTGGCGTATGTGGATCCTTTGAAGTCGATATTGTCGTATATTTTGTTGCATTTTCTAGTGGAACATTCTTTCTTTCTCCTTTGATGACTTGGGTCTTATAGATCCTTGTAGTTTTTGTTGTTGATTCTGTTTGTTTCCTCGTGCTGGTTGAATGATGTGGCTTGACATTGACAGTTGTAGATAACTGCTCGGTGGTCATCATTGGCCTCCCTTCTTGTGTTGTTGGCCCGTTTTGAATTGGTAATTTTGGCCGCCATACCAATATAGTCCGTTGCGTAATCGACCTATTGACTTTGGTTCTTTGAATTTTTGCTGGCTTTTGGTGTTTTGTCTGTTCTTGTGCCCCCTTTTTTATAGGAATTAGGCTGTCCTGCCTTATCCAAACTTTGTATTTCCTCTTTTGATGTAATTGTGCCTCGGCCAGATTTGTAAGCCGTACCCAAACTAGCCTGGTTCCCTGCATGGATGTTGATTTTTGATAAGACGTTGCTGGACTTGTAAACTCTGTTTGTTGTTGGGCATATCCTTGCGGTTGTATTGACTCTTGTTTCCTCCTTGACATGTATTGGTTATATTTTAAGAAGGGTTCTAAAAAGTTTTCATTTCGGAACAGTGCTTCATTAGTATCCAAATAAATGAATACATTGTTAGCTTTCATCCATGACACTGCTAAAATACACGACGATGCTGATCTACTTGGTGGCAGTACATGGAATTTTGTAGTGTACTGGTGTGCCTGCACTGTGATTGGTATTATAATAGACCCCAACGTGGTCACCTCATCACCCGATGCTACTTTCAACCGGTGTGTCTCTGGGATCGTCCTCATTGGTCCAAGTTTCTGAAAGAGCTCAAAGCTGATGACGCTCATTTTTGCTCCAGTGTCAAGAAATGTATAGATTTGAACTTGTTTTGTGCCTGCATAAGTTTTTATGTAAGGACTACACCACGTATCTTCCAAGTCGTCAATGATGCTATCATCCTGAGCCCTAAAGTCTGTCATGGTCTTTTCTAATTCTTCGCTTTGTATAACCGCTTCGATTGTTTGGGATGTCAAAAGAGGATATTTGTCAGTCATCATTGGGGTGACCATGTTTATTGTCGTTAGAAACTGCTTTCGTTTAGCAATCCGTTCCTTGGCTTCTTGTTGAGGCTGGTTGTGGATTCTTTGCTGTTCCTGTCTATAGGCTTTTCCATAATGCAATTGAAAGAACATTTCCGGTGTTAAAGGTAGATGATATTTTTTTAAACGACACCCACTAATCCAGTTCGACATTTCTTTTCCATCTAGTGTCGACAGTTTTAATGCTCCGATGGACGATATTTCTTGGATCAAATAAGGCCCCATTCTTTAGCTTTTTGGCATGCTGTTTAAGGGTGTATACTAAGACATAGTCGCCCGTTTTAAAGTCCTTGTTCTTGACATGTTTGTCAAAAAACTCTTTCTGTCGTCTTTTTTTTGCATATATGGCTGCTACCGCATTGAGTCGTAACTCATCTAATTTCTCAAGGTCCTCTAACCGTTCTGAAAGTTCATGCCCCGTCCAGTCCAATTTTTTGGCTACCCTTAGTGTGGGGATCAAAAAGTCAATAGGCAATATTGCATTTAACCCATATACCATATTAAATGGTGTAGCATTGAGTGTTGTTTTATATGTAACTCGATAAGCCCACAATGCCGAATAGAGCATATGATCCCAATTTGTTCTTGTTTCACTAACCAGTTTCGTAAGAACTGTGCACAATATTTTGTTGGTCGCTTCCGCTTGGCCATTGGCTTATGGATGATAGGGTGCAGATTTGCGATGAATTACCATAAACTCATTTAAGAGATGTTGGATAACTTCATTTACAAAGTGTGTCCCTCTATCACTCACCAGCTCAATTGGAAGGCCATAACGTGTAAACACATATTCATATAAGAATTGTGCCGTGGTTCTAGCGTTTGCTTTCGTTGTGGCTTTTGCTTCCACCCATTTAGTCATGTAATCCGTGGCTACTATGATATATTGTGCTTGTGAACGATAAGCTGGTGGAGTGATAGGACCAACAAAGTCCAATCCCCATTTAGCGAATGCTCAAGCACCCATCATTGGTCTTAAATGCATTTCGTCTCTTTTAACTGGTACCTTAGTGCGTTGACATTCATCACACCTTTTCACGAATTCTGCTGCATCTTGAATCATGGTCGGCCACCATATACCTGTAACCATAATGATTTTCACGGTTCTCTCTGCTGAAAAATGACCTCCTGCTATGCCTGCATGAGCTTGTTCCAATAATGGAAAGTAGTCATTTTCATGAGGAACTAACCTTAGCTGGTCATCAGTTCATATTTTATACAATTAGTCACTAATGAGGGTATACCTATTCGCTTCGATTTGTAAAGCCTTTTGTCTGGCTTTTGACCAGTCTCCTGGCAGCTCCTTATTAGTCAAATATTCCACAATAGCATGACTCCATGCGGGTGCTACTGTCACTTGGTATAATGTGGCATAATCTACAGTAGTATTGGATGTGCAAAAGTCGCATTTCTTGATGTAATTAGCTACATCGTCTGCCATTCCTGGCCAATACACTCCAAGTCTTCTTAATTATTCATACATCATTTGATTTCCTCTATGGAATCCCCCTGTTTGTGTATGAGCCTCCTCTAGATATGCTTCGTACTCCTCTGGTCCTATACACAACCTTAGAATCCCATTGCTTCCATGATGGTATAATCTTCCCGCAAGCATTGTGTAATTTCGTGCTTGTCTAACGTCTTCCACCGTGTTTTTGTTGTCAAGATTCATTCCATATGTCAGCAACGGAATAATTTTCTCTGTCCATTTCGGTACCATCTCTATATTAAACATGTATGCGTCTGGGAGATCATCATCTACCCCAGTAGCTTTTTCACCATGTAGTAATCGAGAAAGGTGGTCTGCTCTTTGATGAGTTTTCCCTTTCTTAACTACTACCGTAAAATCAAACTCCAGCAACACAATGAACCATCTTACAATTCGTCCCGTGTTACAAGGTTTGTTTACTAAGTACAAGAGTGCCTGATGATCCACAAAGAATGTGAATTTGTTCGCGAGCAAGTAATGCCGAAATTTCTTTACCGCATATATCATACCCAATCCTTCTCTTTCAGTGGTAGTATAATTCTTTTCTGCACTGTTGAGTTGTCTACTAGCATAATTGATTGGAAAATCCGTATTACCCTCCCCTGGTTGTGCTAATATACAACCTATTGCAAATGCCGAAGCATCTACATGTACATGGAAGATCTTTGACCAATCTGGTGCTTTTAGAATTGGTGCAGATACCAGTGCATCTTTTAGTTTCTGGAATGAATCCTCACATTCATTGGTCCAAATGAAGAGCATGATTAGACTATACAAGGGTTTTGCTATTACAGCGTACATGTAGATAAAACGTTGGTAGTATCCACAATGTCCTATAAATGATTGTACCTCTCATACACTGTTTGGTCTTGGAAATTTTATGATCACCTTTACCTTGTCTTCATCAGTGGTAATTCCATTAGCCGACACTATGTGGCCTAAGATTTTACCTTGTCCTACCATGAATACACATTTTTCTGGGTTGAGGCAAATCCTATACGTTCTACATTTTTCGAATACCTTTCTAAGATGATCTATATGGTATTCTCTCAATAGAGAATAGACACACAAGTCGTCCATGTAAATATCCAAGAATATTCACAAGTATTCTTTAAAAGCGTGTGTCATTAATCTCTGAAATGTGGCTGGAGCATTGGTCAAGCCAAATGGAATTACCCTAAATGCATATAAACACTGTTTGGTATTGATCTTCTAGTTTGACCCCCAATTGGTTATAACCAGAGAATCCATCCATAAAGCTATAGGCTTGCTTGCCTGCTACTCGTTCCAGGACGTGTTCAGTGATAGGAAGAGGGTAGTTGTCCCTTATTGTTGCTACGTTTACCTTCTTGAGATTCACACACACTCGTAATTTCCCGTTTTCCTTGGGTACCACCACTATCGGTGACACCGAGTCCGTGTGCTCTATCTCATAAATAAATTCAGCCTCCATAAGTTTGTCTATCTCTTCTTTTATCCTTTTGGCGAATGTCTCATTATACGTGTATGGACGTTGTTTGCTTGGCTTGGCATCAGACTTCAGAGGGATTGAATGTTCACAAATGTTAGGATCCACCCCCTTCAAATCTTTGTACGACCATGCAAATACATCTCAAAACTCCTTAAGTGTTTTGATCAGTAAGTCCTCTTCTTCCCGACCTAGATCTGTGGCAGTAAAAGCAGGTCGAGGACTTTCTCCTGGCTCTGCTAAGTCTATTTTCTTAGCGTTCTCTGGTCCATCGTAGGACTCGTTTGGTTTAGGCTCCCTCATTGGTTGCTGAACCACCAATCTTCTTTCCTGAATGGTGTACTTACAATAGTGAGGAGGTACATCTATCTTTTTACTCCCATCACTAGAGTTCGTTCCATTGCTACTTTCCATTTCAGTTGTCCATACATTTTTAATTTTTTGTTTCAACTCATTGTATCTCGTTTTCCATTCAATTTTCGTCATAATTGGACTACCAGAGACATTCAGTTTTTCTGTTGCAACTCTTTTTTTTGCTTTGCTGGTTTTCTTAGGTTTCAACAGTCTGGACTTAAATCCTGAGCCTTCAACAACCTTAAGAAATCTTCCTGACACTTTATCCTTAGCACAATCAACAACATGAATGTTCATAAGGAAATGTGTCTTACCCCTAAACTCCGGCATGGGTCTCATCTTGGTTGGTAGACTGCTATGGTGTCGTTTACTCTTGTATCTTTTTTGGCGTCTCTCACTTTGGTTTGGGAAGTTGTAGAAGACATCATTGTCTTGATCTTGATTGTCATCTTCCTCCGTATTTTCCGACTTCTCCTCATCCGCATTATCCTTGTTTTCACTTTGATCAGAAGAATCATAAAATTCTTCTCCCTGGTGCTTGATTTCTTTAGTGGGGATGTCCACATAGCCCACTATCTTAATCTCAAGTTTCGTTTCTGTTTTATTGATCCTCATATTCTCAGTATCTCCATCGTTCTCGTCCTCCTCCACAATTTTTCTCAACATGTAGTATGGTATGATATCGTAGCCATTCTCATCACAAAATTTGGTGGGAGTGACTTCATTGACGCATACATCCAATGTAGCCAAAATTTGAGACCATTCTAGGGGTTCGAGCTTCTCTTCAGGAAAACGTTCTCGTATATATGCATTGTCTTCCAAGACCCTCTCTAGTGTCTTTTCATTGTGGTCAAATTCACTACATTGAGATGCCCCGCACATCCATATCTCCTTTTTGTTACAAACCAACGCTGGGATTTTTGATCCACTAATGGTGGCTGAGTCAAATTCTTCCATAGGGGTTCTCGTGACATCATGGTAGCTATGATTTTTCATGTTTACTCGTGTAGTAGTTTCAACATGTCTTAGATACAAATAATCATACCCCCAGTCCTGCACCATTTTGAGTTGCCTCATGAACGGCCTACCAAGGATAATTTCATAGTTGTTCTTCTTGCCAAAATCTACTATGGCAAAGGTATGTTTGTACTCTATGCCATAGGAAGATAGCACAATTACCTCAAGCAATCCTATAGGCCTTTCTATGTGCCCATCCGCCAGTTGCAATTTCATTCTAGTTGTTCGTATTGCTAGTTTTCCCGATTTTTCCCATAGCATTTTGGTCGCAATGGCAATGCCAGCTCCACTATCAAGTATTGCCTTAGTCTCTATGCCGTTATATTCAACTGGTAGGGTTGTGTTGCCGTCTTCACCCTCACAATACTCTCCTACCTTGTTGAGTGGCACTGGTCTAGTGTTAACTTTCTTCGGTTCTGTGTCATTGAGCTCAGTTTCGAAGAACTTAAGAGGCTCCTTATACCAAATTTTTCAAGACATTTGCCCACTTCCATCCACATGCTTGGCCTAATTTTTAACAATTCTGCCAATGTGATTGTACACTTGACCGGAGTGGTCAACAAGTTTGTCAGGATTTTAGTGTCCAATTGATTTGACCCGCCTATTCTTTGAGAAGGTACTCTTCGAATTTCTGACCTTGCCTCATAGTCCCCCATATATGATGGCAAAGTTCTGAGTGATGCTGGTCTGCTATCTTCGGATGCAACTGAACCATTATCCCCTTGAAATGAGTTAACATCTAAATCCCATGGAGGCTTATTCAAGTTCAACTCCGAGAAAGGCGCCGACTCGACTGTTTTTCTCATATTTTTCTTGAGCTTTTCGCACCGTTTCCCATAGTTCTTCAAGCCAATTTTCTTCCACAATAGGGGTATATGGTGGAAAATCTTTCAGTGATTCATCAGTGCTATTAGGCACGTCTCTTGCATCCTCTACATCCGGCAAGGATTTAACGTTTTCTATCTTGTCGGGTATCCTTTGTTCAGTTTTGTGAGGTGTTTCATTATTTGGTGGTTTGATTACTCTATCTCCCACTTCCATAGGTGGAGGCTTCAGTAAAGCTTGTGCAGTTTCAATCAGCTATTTGTACATCTCTAGTCTCTGTTTTTCTATCTCTAGATATGGATATGTCATCCACCTTTGCTCTAGAGTCTGTCTGTTCTTCAATCTTGCTTCATATGCTTGCAAGATTGCATCTAAGGGTTCATTGATCTTATCTACCAATTCCGACCCTCCTGAGCTTGCACTTCTTGGTCCCTCTGTTGATTTTAGAGTGTCGGACTCTCTTTGCTGTTTAAGTTGCTCTCGAGCTATCGTTAGCTCAGCTTCTACATCTTTTTGTTTTCGTTCACGTCTAGCTTTCATTTTTTCTCTTCGTTCTTTCTAAGGATTATCACGATTGACGCTAGACTTGTCAGTCTTGATTTCTTCCTAATTTTCATCGTTACTCTTGGGCTGATTGTCATTTCTCCTTGCTTGGGCTCTCGTCAAAACTTTAACAGGAATCGGAGTTTCGTTTTCTGACCCTCCACTGGAAGGCAACGCTCCCAACATATTCAAGGTAGTTTTTGCTCCTTTGCTCGGGTTTTTAGGGCAATCAGGGATCAAGTGAGTAATTCCACACTCGGTGCAATATGCGTTGACCCTAATGATTTCGTCATGAGGGCAGTCTCTCAGCCAATGGTCTCCACCACACTTGTAGCATGGTCCTTTAGGCTGTTGAGGTGCTATTGGAGCTCCTCTTTGTTGGTGTGCAATTATTTGCCCGCTTGCCTCCGTTGGCTATGAACAACAGTGTTCTTTCATCCAAGCTATATCTTCCTTCCCCCGCTGCCTGTGCAACAACTGGTGGTCCTGTATTTCCTATCATGCTCCATGGTTCTGGTGTAGAGGGTTCTTCCGATGGATAATAGACAGATTTCATCGCATATCCATTGGGCTCGTCGTAGTATGCATGCATAGGTACCAAATCCTTCTCATCCGAATCACTTACTGTGGGTGTGTATCTTATGCCGACTGGTCGTAATCCTGGTAGGGGTGGTTGTTGTCCCAACACTGGTTGTGGTCTTTCTACACCTACAGGTCCTGGTAGGTTTCCTGTCTGATATCTAGGCATCGGTGGGACTTGAGGGGATGTCGCTTGAGCTTGCGGAGCATATGGTCGTTCTCTCACATATCCCTTGTTATAATAACACTCCTCCATCCCATGGTTTGTCCATTTTTGTTCAATTGCACACCATTTTGGTTGTTTAGCTTGTGGTTTGGAATACAAGTTGATCTTTTTAAGCACTTCCTCTATAATCTGCTCTTGGCTTACCGCTACTTCTCCTTTCGGTGTTGTCTTAGCAGACTTGCTTCCGCTTTGTTGCGAGGAAGAATCATCGTCAAGATCCTTGAACTCACCCTCTTTGTAGACCGCACAATTTTCCACAAGGTATAGAGCTTCCTTGGTTAAATCATTCAACGTCGTGTTCCTTTTCATATGTAAGTCCTTCTGAAGATCTGCATTCCTTAGTCCTTGGATAAATATAAGCATAAGTCTGGACTGAGTTGGCAGTTCTTCCACGGGGCAGAACTTAACATATCTTTTTAATCGGAGGGCTGCCTTTTGCACAGACTCTCCATCTTTCTGTTTGAATTTATGGATTTGTGAGACTGTATTATGAGCTATTCCCTTTTGTGAGAATTCCTCGATAAACTCGTCAAACACTTCCTCCATAGACTCAAAGTCTCTTCTCTCCACTGAGTGAAACCATGTAGCAGCATCATCCTCTAAGGTTAAACCAAATCCTGCAAATTGGGTAGGAAAGTCTAACACCTCTTCAGCTCTAATTACACGCACAAAGGCTGCTACATGATCTCTCGGATCCTTGCTTCTCGTATATTTCTTGTTTACCCATTTTTGCACTTGAGAAGGTCTAATTCTACGATGGTCTACAAATCTCATCATGGGATCTCCCCGTCCTAGCCAATATACCTCCTTTGGTCTTCTGTAGTGGCCAGGTTCCTCTCCCAATGGTGCTCCTAAGCCATAATTTCTAACAGTTCTCGCGAGAGATGGTTCATCTCTCCGAACTTGTTCTCGGGGTGGTCTTCCAGGCTCAGTTGTGACCCCTGAGTCTTTGGCTTACTCTCTCCTTGATACTGTGCATAGAGTGGTGGTTCTTGTAAATCCCTTAGTCCTCGTGCGGTTTGATAACCCTCTCGGGTTTGGTCTTGTTCTAATGTAGCACTCTGTCGAAGCCATGCCTGCAATGATGGCTGAGTAGCTGGTTGGTCCTGGTAATTGGACGTTGGTTGTCGGGTAGAATGTGAGGTAGCGTCATACTCTTCTGAAAAGGGATTTGTCAACTTGCTAGGGGTGTAGGTGGCTCTTGGTACTTCGTCGGGGCCATAGGTCAATGCTCCCGGAATTGTTGCCTTTTCAACCTCCTCTGGGAGAATATGTTTGTATTCTCACCCGTATCTGTCAACAAAAACAATATCCTTCCCCATAGCAATTTCATAAGAAAATACGTAAAGAACCTTGTCTTTGCTTAATTCGTTTGGGTAGGGTTCCTTGCATTGAAAGTAAGAGACTATTCCCTCGCTTTCATGCTTGTAAATCCCTACATTCTCATTATAGGTTGGGACCCTGGTTGTTTTCTTATCATACATAAAAAGCGCTCCAGGTCGATCAATGTTAGGAGGCGGTTCTTGGGTTTCTGAAACCATTTTCCATTTTGCCTCGTTATCCGCATATCTGTTGTAATCCTCAGGGTTACCCACTATTAGATAGTGGTTCCCCTTTTCGTCTTGGAATCTGTCTCCATCATTATAGACTCGAATTATCTCTAGTCTCTGAGCCGGTCTCTCTTCAATACAAATACACTTGCGTCCCCGATAGTCAAAATAAACTAAGGCTCCCCTCCAGTTAGTTCCTTCCAAGAAGAT
Organism: Adiantum capillus-veneris; assembly: GCF_014529385.1. Classification (NCBI taxonomy): domain Eukaryota; kingdom Viridiplantae; phylum Streptophyta; class Polypodiopsida; order Polypodiales; family Pteridaceae; genus Adiantum; species Adiantum capillus-veneris. The sequence goes on along the minus strand of NC_140943.1, from coordinate 49,420,955 downwards.
TATAGTGAACTTGGTTTCGTTTAAAGGATGTAAAGAGGTGCTCCCCCCTGGCATTGGTCCTTCACCGTTGAAACCTCCTAGCTGTTGACTCCCCATCATGAAGAAGGACTTTTCCGACGAAGTGTCAGTATCACTACCCTCTTCAATGATCGGTGCTAATGGGTCTAGTCTCTTCTGAGTTACACTCTCTTCGGTGGACGTGGTGCTTACTTGACTTTTGACACTTTTAGCTCCCGACTTAACAAAGGCTCCTGACCTTAAATACATAAGAATGAAAGTTGGGTTGCAAACTTGTGCGGCTTTGTGATGATCTCCTTCTGGGATCTACACAAGGATGGTTAGTCTGTTCACAAGGGTTTTCCCTGTTTAACCAAAAAACCTTTCAAGTATGTACATCAACCACTTAGTCAGCCTTCTGGTGGTCCAATTTCAAATATGAGATGATGGCTGGGATCTATATGGAGAGCATGTCCTAACAGTATAGTCACAAATTATAGAAAATGTTTGAATCACAACTTTCTTAGTCTATCGCGATAGACTAACAATTTGCTCCGCACAAGTCAATTCAAAATTGTGACTTCACCCTTGAGTTCCAGTTACCCTCTATAGCCTATCCCTCAAGTTTTATGAAGTTTGGACACTTGGGTTGGGTTTTGGTCCCTTGTTAGTATTTTAGTCAGAGCCTGATTCTCTATCTGGGCCTTAGATTGATTTTCAATGGTCTAAATGCCTTGAAATTTGGTGTGTGTGCTGTATAGACTCTGATAACGCTCTCCCTAGGAAAAATTTGAAAGAAAAGGTCCTTAGCAGCAGTTTCCTTAGTCTATCGCGATAGACTGGGAAAGTTCTCCATTATTGGCATTTTTCTCAATTTATCTCCACAGCTGGTTCAGCCTCTCCTTGTGTAGTGCATTGACAAATTTTGGCACTGTTTGGACATTTGGCCAAAGCCTTCTTGCCCTTGTCTCTGAATTCGGACTCTAAAACACTAGTTTTGAAGTTTTGTGGTCAAGATGGTGTTTAGTTTCACTCAATTTTTGTGGGTACCCTTGTATTGATGTGTTAAACCTGTGGTAAAAAGGTTTTTTCCTTGTTGTTAGTCAATCACCACCTTCATCAGTCTATCGCGATAGACTAGGCAGAGAGCAATGGGGATTTAATTTTTGTCTGTTTTTGCATAGTTGTGTTCCCTGTGCCCATATAAGTCTATCCCCCAAGTTTTATGAAGTTTGGACTTATTTTGACCTTGGACTCAAGCACTTCACAAATTTCACTTTTCTTTGGCAATTCACAACTCAATTGCACTTGAAGTGATGCAAATTTGATGACACTTCATCTTAAACTTGTGAACATCAGTCGTACCTCATGACACAGTCAGTTTACCCTAGGCTAATGGTTATATCTCTTCTTGGCCTTGTTAGGGTCACTTAGTGTTTTCTTATGAGAATCATCTGTTTCTTTTTGTTGGTTTTGGTAGCAATTTTTATGTTTTTCTCGAGTGTTGGATCATAAATTTCAATGTCTACTCTTTTCACCCCCTTCAAGAGTATATGGTGTGGGTTTTTCTTTCAAGGCAAGCAAACAACCTTATTGTTTCTTCTTTTTGTTTGTTTTTGCGTTTTTACAGCGTTTTTCTACTCTATTTCTACACAAGTATAACAAACACTCAAAACCAAAAACCATAACTCCACATTATCCTACTTAACTAAATCTAACTAGTCGCAGACCCTCGCCAAGACATAGGCTTCCCGGCTATCCACTAAACCTCAGGATACTCTATCCTGGATCTTGTTCTAAAAGTTTAAGCTCTCTCTCTAGTCAAGACTAAAGTAAGCTAACCATCACTCGAGTGACGTAGATCTCCCTACTTAAGGTCTTCGGTCCCTGGCAGCGGCGCCATTGTTTTAGGGCAAAACTACTCCCCTGTTCATGCTCACAAGCACGACATAGACAACATACTTATCATCCGATGACACGACTAACCCGTAGGTGCACGTAGGCAATCTCGTTAGCTTGTCAGGTTGAGACCAATCTACACATATGCAATTTTATGATGCATCAATCACTAACCCTGGTCGAATGCAACCCACTCTATCCCTAAACGCTCACAACACCGTTTACACTTCCAATGAACTCGGAATCGCATCAAACTTACTAGGCACCATCCTCTCACTAGGATATACTTACCTATAAGTCTAATCTCACCAGGTTTGAACCCTAGTTATCTCGAATACATTCGCGATAGACTAACATGTAATAATCCAAAAGTGGGCGAAACTTTAGTTTATGAGTATCTATGTGTAGCTAATCCCTTTATCATTCCATAAAGCACTTGATTGTTGAAAACAGACACTGTTTGTGCTACTTACAAGCAAAACAAGCTCGAGGAAGGATTGATCGCGAACAACTCGAAAATGTGAATGCGTGGCGTGGGCGCGTAGCTCTCGGAGAGACTACCGCGATGGTGTAGTCACGTCGTGAATCCGGTGAGGGAGAAGCGCGTAGTGAAGAGGATAAGACACTCTTCTCTCTCTCTCTCTCTCTCTCTCAGACTCGTACGACACAGGATTAATGTTCCAAAAAAATGTTTTTTTAAAAAATGGTTCTAAGGTGACTTTTATACTTAGTCACCTTAGCTCAAAAATGTACATGGGGTTCTCTTACTCATTATTACAAAGTGGGAACAAATCTGAGTCCTGACTAACTGATTAATCGTTACATAACCCAGACGAATGGATCAAAATGATAAGACGTCTTTGACATAAAATGGGAATTTGATATGCTTACAAGATGGGCTCATTACAACAGTTGGACAAATGGGGCTCCAACACCATATTAACCAATCAAGACGTTGAATCTTGCAAACATCAATAGAACGCAAGTTTTTCTTTCATTCTAGACTTACATTGTGAGTCGGTAGAGCGATCGAGCTGTTCTGCATAGCTAAGCTAAATTGCTTAGTGAAAATTAAATGCCACCACAGTGACGGTGCTCATAAATGAAGAGTTTTTTATTCACGGAATGATGGTACCTATGAAGTTGTATGGAATCCTTCTCCATGAAGCAATTGCACATTAGACTCTGCTGATCTGTACATTTTTGTACCTGCAAGGGCTCTTTCTTCTCTTTCCCTCACTGCGTTGTTATGTGTTTTTTCCTTGCTTACAGGAAACATCCCTCATCATACTTTAAGAACCAAGGCAGGTCTTGGTATACTCTTCCCTTGAAGTTGTGGGCCACTTGCAAAGGGTTAAACACTTGCACAGGTTTACTGATCTCAAGCATTTTTTGCAAGCTTGCAACACCTTTGATGCAACCATTTAATACATTTTACAGAATCGCTAGCACTAAAAAATTATGTTTTGTTTTTTTCTAGCAGTAATATAAAGTGATCTAACCTGCAAAGGCATCGTTTTCCTGCGTCCGCCAAAGCTTTGGCCACCTCTGATTGAGTTCCCCTTTTCATTAGTGCCATCTCATAAGAAAAGCTCTTTCCTCTATGGCATCATTGATGAACAAATCAAGGTCTAGACTAGGTATGGATGTCAAATGTATACTTCGGATGCTGCTATATACATTCCCTGCTTCTCTTGCAATCAATGCCCAAAAAACCTCAACCGGCAGCCACTCCCTAAACACACCTGACTCTTTTGGGTTGTGAAAACATCTATCATGACAATTGGATTCCATGCCAAGATAGAGAGGTAGATTGTTAAGGCAATGGATAAATGCGCTCACTTGTCTGTGGTATGTCTAAACTCTTAATGTCTGCCTGGTCATTACAAGACATTGAACAGAGAATGAATGTTTTCTTCATAGGAAAAATATCCGCACATGCCAACCCGTATAATATTTCTTCCGCTAGCCACTTTGGTCATTTAGTCCACTCGATTGTTCACAATGTCCCGCACAATAGCCGACAAGGATTGCTTTCATATTATCTAGCACATGAGAGGTCAAAACAATATGTTTCCATCAATCATCTCCTAAAGTTGGATCCACAATGGCCAACGCATGTTTTGTTAATTTTTTGGACCGTGCATTTGTTTCAAAGAATGCCTTTTTATAATTGCTTTGAAACTCTCAAGGAAGCATTCTATCCTTCTTGGCGCTGATCTTTTTCAATGCAAGAGTGTACTTTTCCTGCATGTATGGAATGTTTGATAAATACACAAGCACATTATACCATGATTTTCTCCCTACCCTCTTGTCAATGTCCGTTGCATCCCACTATAGACCACACATGGAAATTTATCCATGATTGTCTCCTTTGAAGGTCATAGCCCACACCATCCATAACATATCAGTGTAGTCTGTTGTAATGTATCTGGTCTCATTCAATCTACATTGGATTGACAATCATAGAATGACAATATTATTTGATTATAAAGGTAGCACTCGATTCAAACCTTCCTAAAGGTACTTACTGGTTTATACGCATCACTATGCTCAACATGTCAGCCTCATTTGAAGACTCTACCACCACAAGCTCAACACGAACCCTTGGATGTAAATCGATATCTTTCTCGTAGGCTACACCTGCAATCATAGAAAATATCACTCCCTAATTCACCCCAAAACGCGCATTCAAGTTAACCACATAGAGACCCAAACTCACTCTGTTTAAGAACTTCCATACAAGTGGCTAACCTATGGTTCCCATCCCACGTATATGACATCTTTCCACAAATGTCACCCCAAAATGTATCTTTGATCTTGGCCTCAAACTCTTCATTGACCATTTGCCACAATGGATCCCATGTTTGAATGATAGCATCGTCAACATCGATGCTAGGATAACCCGGTGAATCAATAGAGCATATGAAGGATCCCTTGGGCTCATAATATCCCTCCAACAAAAAGGTATCTGCCAGTGGCTGGAGATGCTTGGAGTCCCAGATTACATGTCGTGCTTTCTCAAGTTTTAGCAATCAGCAAAGAGAGACCCATGGCAACGGAGTTTCATGCTCTATTTGCAACAACCAAATTATGTCCAAAGCCTCAATCTGCATAAGTCATTGCATAATTTCAATACAAAGGATTACAATCACCTTTAAATTCCCAAGATGCTTGGACAACATATCCTGTCATATAGTGGCATCCTTGTTAATGGGAAACCCCCCCAGCATTTGCCCCTGCTGTCATGTAAGCCTCCATCTCTGTGTCATTGATATCCTCATTGCGAGCCAACAACGTCTCTCACAAACCCTGAAGATGTCCCTTCCCGCACTTTTGTCTTACTCTTTGCAGCATTTTTAGATTTTTCCACCGATGAAACAGGTGGAGATGGGACAACACTAACTGGTTGGCTACTAGTGTATTGGCCAACAACAGCGGATGGTGACATTTGTGTTGGTTTTTTCCATGCAACCTTGGTGACACACTATTTAACAAAATGCGAAGCAAAGATCACTTAACAAGTTAACCCATTGCAAATGTACACACAACATGAGTCTACACAGAGGATATCAATGACAAGCCATTAGTGAAATGAAACCAAAAATTACCAATTCACTTCTAGGCCATGCAGCAAAGATGTTCTCTGCCTTCTTCAAAGTAGTCATCTCCTCATTTTGAGAAGGGACATGAGGCAGAGGAGCATATTTCCCTTCATATACCTCCAGCAAATTGACAAAAAAGCATCCAATTGGTAATCTGCTTCCATGAAGCTTGGCCAAATTTGAAGTCTTATCTTTTTTCCAATGACAAATAGCTTCTTTATTGTAAACAAATTTGACGTATGCACCATCATCACTTTTCTTGGACATCTTCATCTTTAGATGTTAATGCAAAGACAGAAAACTTTGCAGAATCAACCCTCTCACCTTGCACTCTCTTCCTTCTTTAAACTCAGTCTTAATGTAGAGCTTGAGGAAGGAAGAGAGTGGGAGACCAAGAAATGAAGAGATAGAGATACATAAGGACATCCAGACAAGAGTGTGATACAGGGAGGTAGAGAGTCTTTGAATATAAACACATGCTCTAGCAAACAAGTTGATTATTATCTTACAATGTGTCGTTTCTAACCTATTTTCGTAACTTAAGAAACTTCCATGCTACATCGAAGCCTTTTTATAGAATTTTCCCTCACTCTATCTCAATCATCTCTTGCATATCACTCCCTACCTAGTCTCTCTTATTCTTTGTTGTCAAAATAGTGTCTAGCTTCTCTATCTCTTCCAAGATTTTACAAATTCACACACTCTCTCTAAATCATCTCTATCTTAATCATATCTTGCATATCTCTCCATACCTAAGATTTCTTATTCTCTGCTGCTACACTAGTTTCTAGATCTCTCTCTTGTTCTCTGTTTCCATACCAGTGTTTAACTCTCTCTTCCTACTCTATCTTTCTCTCTCTCACTTTCTCTCTATATCATGCAAGCAACGGATGGTTTCCACTCCCACTCTCAAGCACATCCAGTGTGCCATATCAAATTCACTCTCTCCCTCCCTCTTTTACACTGATCTATTCCTTCTCTCTCTCTCTCTCTCTCTCTCTCTCTCTCTCTCTCTCTCTCTCAAGCTCATCATGTATGGTGAGCGCTAGCGCTCACCACACATGATGAGCTTGAGAGAGACATAGGGAATATGGGAGAGGGAGTCTCTCTCAAGCTCATCATGTGTGGTGAGCGCTAGCGCTCACCATACATGATGAGCTTGAGGGAGATAGAGGGAAAGAGAGAGAGAGAGAGAGAGAGAGAGAGAGAGAGAGAGAGAGAGAGAGAGAGAGAGAGAGGAACATATATTGGTCTGAATGTGGCTTCACCACAGCCGGACAAGAGTTCACAAAGAGAGGATGGGGTTTTGTACGTTTTGTACGATGATCTCATGTCATAATGAGAATTGAATCAATTGGGTCTCACTAGTAGGTACATACATTATGCTCATGATTTTTTAAGAACCCAAATTCACTCAATCTCCCTCCCTGTTTCACCATGATCTACTCTCTCTCTCTCTCAGCACTCACCATACTAGATGGGCTTGAGGGGGGGAAGAGAGAGAGAGAGAGAGAGAGAGAGAGAGAGAGAGAGAGAGGCTCACCATGAATTCTGAGCGCTAGCACTCAGACATCATGATGAGCAAGAGGGTGAGAGAGAGAGGGAGATGAATTAAAATTGCAGGCTTACCTAGAAAAAACACTTGTTGTCTCCCCAAGATTGGGAGCTTCCTCTATCTTCCAACTTGCAAGCACTTTTTTAGATTCTTTGGCTACTAGCAAATGCTTTGCTTTATTGAATTGGTAGTTACAATTATAAAATATGCAGATTTATATCAAGAAAATATATTAGTCTCTCTCTCTCTCTCTCTCTCTCTCTCTCTCTCTCTCTCTCTCTCTCTCAGTGCAGCCGTTTTTTGACCTAGTAGACAGCAGTCCACTCTTTTGATCATAACTTCTTCATCCGAACTCCGATTTGGGTGATCTATAGCCTCAATCGAAGAGCACGAAGTCCTCTACGCATTCATGTAAAGACATAAATTTTCAGAGTTATGGAAGGCGTTTCTGTAGCAGCATTTCCGAAGTGAACAGGTTCAACAAAATTGATTCTCATCTCCTATTTTACATACAATGTCTTCCGGCACTCGCAAGGGTTCTTCTTCTTCAACAAGGTCCACAACAATTGTGGAAAATGATCCAAAATCTCCTAAATGTGGAGATAGCAACACAACCACGCAACCAACGACATCGAAAACCATGATCATGGCGTACTTGGTATCATTGTAAGAGACCGTAAACAAACAAGGCGAAGACTTACGAGCACTTGCAATGGAGAATGGCACACTAAGGGTACTTGTGGTTGAGAATGAGAATCTCAAGAGGACACTTGAGATGCAAACAACACGTTTGATGCAACTTGAAGAGGAAGTCAAGGAATGTAAACGCTCTCTTGTGGACTTGAATGCTTTGAAGGAGCGGATGAGCAAAGTGGAGCATGACCATGTATTGAAAGAGGAGAAATTTGACACTATGAGCCGGGATGTATGCGACATGAAAAATGTATGCACAAACAAGTCTTGGGCTAATGTATGTGGTAGCAATGTGGTTTCTAATTCCTCACTCATGCAAGCTATGGTTCAAACAAAGAATGTTGAGAATGTAGATGTGGAGGAGTTGAAGGAACGGGAGCGACGTTCCAAGAACATTGTTATTCGTGGAATTCCCGAAGAGAAGTTAGAGACACCTCCTTCTCTTGCCATTGTTATTGAAGATTTCTTCAAAACCCACTTTGGCATGTCCGGAGTTATGGTCTATGGAGCACATAGAGTGGGGAAGCAAGGAGCTCCTCGCTTGGGAGAACGGCCAATTGTATGCACCATGCCGGATGAGACCAAGCGAAAGATTATCCTTGATAATAGTTGGATCTATTTGAGGAATACAAAATGTTTTGTATGTGAAGATCGCACTATTAAGCAACAAAATATGCGTCGCAAGGCATATGAGGAAAAGAATAATAAAAACAAGGAAATCTCTCATGAAGAAAATGTGCCCAAGGAGGAGGCAAGTCTCTCAAGCAAATAGGGATGCGTGACCTATGAGACCGAGTTACAATTGAAAATATGCTTTTGGAATTGTAATGGATACCCATGGAATGCGGGGGTTGGCATTGATGAACTAACAAGCAAAGCCGATGTTGTACTTCTTGTTGAAACTTGGGAGCATGATACACAAAGAATTAACGGCTTCGAGGATTACAATGTACATTCATTGATGTGGTCAAAGAATCTCAAGCAACGAAGAGGACAAGGAGGGTTAGCATGTATGGTTAAGAAAGGATTGGAAGATTTTGTATCAATTGTGAAAGATGACAAGTACAAACGTTATGTATGGCTGAAAATTATGACACCAAAAAGAGCACCCATTTTTGTAGCCGGTTGCTACATTCCTCATCATGATTCTCCCTTTTATGCTTGCATGGATAAAGATCAACCATTTTCTGATTTGGAAGAGGACATTGCTTATTTCAAAGGTGAAGGTGATGTTATTGTATTTGGGGATATGAATGCTCGCACAAAAACATTGCAACATGATACTCAACAATTTGATATGCCATACATTTCAAGGGAGTTGGAGGAAGTTCACTTGTATGATCGTACTTCAATGGATGAGAAAGAGCCAGATCACTATGGAAAGTTACTTTTACACATGTGTACACGGGTATGCTCATTGCCAATGGTGTATCTTTGTGGAGTGGAACCAATGGATTTACATGTAGAAGACATAATGGGGATAGTGTGATTGACTATATGCTACTCTCTGAAGCCATCATGTATCGCATAAAGAGTTTTATGTTTGGTCAATGGACCCCGAAATCCGACCATCGCACCTTATGTATTGACCTTTCATGTGGAGAAGCAACTAAGCATGATAATCTCAGCCAAAGGAAAGAGAAGTTATCACTATGTATGGATTTCAAACGGGCACCAATGTACATTGAAATGGTTGAGCAAAAATTATGGATGACAAAGCTTCAATGTGATGCACCATTGGAAACTAAATGGGAAGCTTTCAAGAAAGCTATTTGTTCTTGTGCGGAAGAATGCTTTGCCATAAAGCATCTCCATGGTATCAACAAAGATAGATCACGCAAAAGGTGGTTTGATAAAGAATGTCAAGATGCTCGAAAGTCCTTGATAAAGCTTGATACAACTATGGACAAAGACAACTATCAAAGTCATTTGCATACATACAAGGCATTGATTCAAAAGAAGAGAAGAAGATGGGAAGTAAAGCAACAAGAATTTCAAGTCCAAGAAAAGGCACATGCATGTGGAAGATTTTGGAGAAACTTGAGAGGCAAGCGGGTTGAGAATTTTGGTAACTTGAGTCTAGTGGATATGTACACACATTGTAGGCAATTATATGAGCAAGAAAATACTGAAAAAATGCCATTTTATGGTTCACTCCCATGTATGCCGTCTTTTTTTACTATTGAGGATGTATGCGGTGGGCTTGAAAAGTTGGCCACTCGCAAAGCGGGAGATCTTCAAGGTATCAAGCCGGAGATGATCAAATGGACGGGAGATTTTACCCATGAGTGGATGTGTGATATGTTCAACCTTGCACTTCAACATGGTATGCCTTATGATTGGAGTACTAATTGGGTTAAGCCTTTGCATAAAGGAGGGGATGTAAAGAATGTAAGCAACTACCGGACTATAATGATTGGGTCTCTTATGGCAAAGTTGTTTGGGTGCATAATGGAGATGAAATTGAGTGATTGGGCTGAAGAGAATGACAAGCGTGCAAAGGGACAAGTGGGTTTTCGTCGATGCCATAGCACCATTGATCATCTTGTCACTCTTCGTGTTCTCATGGAGGAAAGTCGGTTGAAAGGCAAGCGATTGTATTGTTGTTTTGTGGACTTTAAGAAAGCCTTTGATATGATTCCACGTAACAATTTGTGGAGAAGGATGGAAGAACTCCAAGTGCCAAGTGAGTTTATGCTTGCGGTTTCTCGAATCTATGAGAAGGTGATTTGTCAATTGCGCATGGGAAGAGAAATTTCAGAAATTTTTGTAAGCACTATTGGGGTTAAACAAGGATGTCCATTGTCACCAACTCTCTTTGGTCTATGCATCGATCAATTGGAACAAATGGTACTTGACTTTATGCAAGAAGAAGGCATTGAAGAGGTCACTATTTGCAATGCGGTAATCATGCTTTTGTTGTATGCGGATGATGTAGTGCTTCTAGCACACACTTTAGAAGATGCACAAAAGCTTATGGTTGTCCTTGAGAACTTTTGCTTGCATAGTGGGCTGATTGTAAATGAATCCAAAACAAAGGTTATGCTTGTGAAAACCAACCATAAGGAGAAGCCATGCATTGTGTACAACAACGAGACACTTGAAGTTGTTGAGAGCTTTAAGTACCTTGGCCTTGAGGTTCCATCCAATCACAAGTGGGATGAATGTGCTATGCGTCGTTTGGAAGCGGGAAAGAGAGCATATTATGCATTTGAGAACATGTGTAATGCAGGAAACATCAAGTGTTGGGTTCTCAAGAAGTATCTTTTTGTTGCATTGGTGACACTGGTTCTTATTTATGGAGTTGAAGTGTGGGGTGGGAGCATCTCAAAGTCTACTTGGAAAGAGTTTGAGAATGTCCAAAAGCGTTTTCTTACAAACTTTCTCCAAGTTAAGACACAAACACCATATATGCTCCTACTTCTTGAGTCGGGATCTCTTCCAATTGAGGTTATGGGCATGGAAAGGGTTGTGGAGTACATGATAAAGATGCGTCAAAACCCCTCACATCGACTTCCTACAATTGCATGGGAAGCAAGTAAAAAAGTTCAAAAGACGCATAAAAGCAAGATCTTGAGCACGGGATGGATGCAAGACATAAAGAAGTGGTTTGGGAGATGGGATGCATTACACTTGCTACATGATGCTTCAATTGACTCTCAAGTGAATGAAGCTTTTCTACAACGCCAATGTATTACGGCTTGGGAGAAATCCGGTGGGTCACGCTTCATACATTACACCACCTATATTGCCCCCAACTACAAAACCATGTTCTTCGCTGAGAGAGGAAACCGTACTCACACTTACATGCTTGAGCCTATTCCCTTGTCTATGATACGCACTATCGCAGCAATTCGGCTTAGCTCCCATTTCCTTCGATGCGAGATAGGGCGTTGGGGCAATGGAGAAGAGTCAAATCGATTGTGCACATTATGCTCACTGCAAGTTCGAGAGTCTGAGTACCACACACTACTAGAGTGCTCAGCTTTTGATCACATCCGAACTTGCTTCTCTCATATTTTCAGCCATAACTTAGACCTACACACTTTCCTCTCCCAGCCAAAGTGTGGGCTCTCCATTGCGACTCTCATCACTACAATTTTGGAGCATCGAGAGTCACTCATCAGCCGTACACATACTACATCACATGTAACTTTGGTCCCATAGGTCATATTTGACCTCCGAGGACGATAATAAAATCTATCTATCTCTCTCTCTCTCTCTCTCTCTCTCTCTCTCTCTCTCTCTCTGGGGTGTGGTGCCCTTACCGCGCAATCTCCTCCTAAATCATCTTTGATCACCCTCCGTTCTTTCTCCGCTGGGAGACGCTGTTTTCCCTTTTGGAAAAACAGGTGGCACCCGCAGTTCAAAAGGTCGTAGATCAACTCAAACTCTAAATACGACATGGGGATCAAGCATTGAGCCAGTGGCTCCCCCTCTATTCTATCAACTATTAGTTATCTACCTCCACCTGATTTTATGCCCGGTTAATGAAATCCCATGCAGAAGGCGGCTGAAAAATGGATGGGCTCGTACGATCTTCCCGCGCCGCTTAGGATCCCGTTGCCGTGCCCTCCTTTCTGCCTCTGGGATTTTTACGTATCGTAGGATCATGACCTCTTGGTCCCCCTCAACGCTGCTTGCAACTGGGAAAATCATTGGGGTAACCAGGGACCTTTCAAGGATGTGGGCCTGCTGGATTATCTCGAGTGCTTTGAGGTCAGGACGATCAAATTGGTCATAGGCCTCCGCTACGCCTCAAAGGCAGAACATCTTCGTAGCTTTAGACCCCTGGTTAGGAATAAGGCTAACCTTGAACATCTTTTCGGTATTCTGAGGCCCCTCAAAATTGCCATACTTGCCCACCAAAGGTATCTGGTAGGTCTTACCGCTTGCAAGGTAAAGGGTCCTCTTGTACCATCTTATCTCAGATGATTGCAAGGGAAGCAGCACCGTTTCGAGCCAGTGGGAAATAAAAGAGTACGCAAAACACCTTAGGTTGGATGAACCTAATGGCCAACGAACCACCTCAAAATCCATTCTTAAGGGATATTTCACTGCACTGGTTGCACACTTTAAGCCATAGAAACCCGTCACTGTTATTACCTCACCCTTCTGTAGTCTAAGCGGAACCTCGTCAAATCGATCTATTGGCATATATTATCCACCTCCTTTAAAGGATCCACCGGGGTGGGTATTCATAAAGCGCAGCGTAGTTAGGAGTTGGCAACGTCCTTGTAGGGGGCGTAGTTCTTAGTAATTGCTATGCGGGCTTCTCCCTACCCTTTCGACGATCCCGTTCTCTCCTAAACTGGCCTTTAGTTATATATATTGCACGCCCGCGAGGTGTTCCATCGTCAGAGGCGGAGACAGCCACCCCAGATGTGCCTCACACTTGATTGTTGTACAATAGGTATACCAAAAAAAGTACAAGTAGGATGATCAATAATAAGGCCCCTATTTGCAAAAGTGCCGTCTAATCAAGGCAGTTGAATTGCCCCACGCGGATGATTGCCCAAGTGCTTTTCGTCCTGGGGTGCGCTGCTTGGGGCGCGCTTCCATTCCACCATAATTCAAACCATCCGAGGCCTGCGCAAGAGCCGACGCTGGCCATATTTGATGCAAAGTGATAATAAAGCACTTAAGTGGAATGGAGTCAGAGCCAGGGTTATAGCTACCCCCAGCCTGCCTATAAACGGAGGAGGAGCCGTCAGGGCCAATAACAGTAACAGAAATGGGGTCTACATCAAGTGGGGCACTCCATGCCCGACGGGATGGGGATAAGGGCCTTGTTAGAGGCTCCCAGCGGTGAACCTCAGCGGTTTGGAAATCGACAAAGTTGGACGGCGGTGGTTGGTCATCCTCCAAGATCTCTCTGTTAGATGGACAGTCTGCACCGCTTGAGAAAAGGGGGTTGGCAATGTTAAGGGGAGGGGTAGAGGGTGTAGTAGAGCCACTCGACAGCCCCCCCAGGCTGTTAAAGGATCCTGCACTCCCTGAGGGTCGACCTGTGCTACCGCTTGGAGCGTTATTGGCCGTGCTACCACCTGTGCTACCACCTGGTGTCATAATCTGCAGAAAGGCAGAGCCACCGGAGCTATTAGTTTCAGAGCTCTGTGAACCCAAACCAAAGCCAATGTTTAGAGGGTTCGGAGAGGTATTATCCTCCCTATACCTTTGAGCCATATGCTGGTGAAGATACTTTGCGAGGTTATCGTGCATTTTTCCGTCGTTCATTCAACCTCCTTCTGGCCGGTTGACCAGCTTATCATATTAAAATAGAACAACCACCCGCTAGTGCTCAGACTCATGATGAGTTTGATTGGGGGAGAGAGAGAGAGAGAGAGAGAGAGAGAGAGAGAGAGAGAGAGAGAGAGAGAGAGAGAGAGAGAGAAATTTTTTTTCTTGAGATATTGAGTTTATATTATTTAAGAGTTGAGATCCGTTTTTGCATGCTTAGCAAGTTTATTGTCACAAATTGCATAACCAACTTAAAGACGCTTATTAGGGGGACATCTCAAGATGATCTCATGCATATTGAGAATTGAATCAACTGGTTATCACTAGTAGTGGCATACATTACTCTTTTGAGTTTTAAGTAACCGAGTGTCTCAAGATCAAGGAATTTAGAGGTGATTAGATTTTCTAAGAGCAAAGATGGGTCTTCTAAACTTTGATGCTCTTACTATTGTAGGCATTAATGGCTAATCCAAGTCTGGCAAGCCTAGAGGGTCTCTAAGCTAAGAGTAGGTCACTTGGGTAAAGGTGGTGTCAGAACAACTTATGATCAAGTCCTTACTTTCTCCAAGAACTTTGATGTTAAGTCAATGTTTGCTAGAAGGTATATATATATTTATTTGTAAGAGTTTTGAGGTTGAAGACAATAATTGTCCAGAATTATGATGTTAAAGATAACAAACCACTCCGAAGGCACTGTAAGGGCATAGAAAGTTATTGCATGTTTCCTTTCATATAATGTGGTTTATTAATGGATAAAAAAGTTAGTGTATCACTTAACTCTCTCATCCATGTCACTTACACCAATGGACCATGCTCTAAGTCTGTAGTTTTAACTACCAGTAGTAGGCAGAGCTGAGGATGTGTTTGGCAAGTTTATTGTCAAAAATTTCATAGCAAAAAAAGGAAATTATGCCTAGAATCAATGAAGCAATTCATCTCCAAAACTTATATAACCAACTAAAATCCAACTTTTAGCATCTTGTACAAAGCGATAATCATGCCTCTTATGAAAAGCTACAAATTTTTTAATTTTTAGAAATATGTAAACTCACGATCAGCGTTATCATGGGAATTTTGGAAAAGTTGAAGGGAATTTTGGGAATTTGAAGGGCATTTTGGGAATTTGTCCATTTGAGGGGTGTTTTGAGAATTTCCACAAATTGAGGTAGAGATAATCATTTTCTCTTTTTGGAATGGACATATTTCTCTCTCTCTCTCTCTCTCTCTCTCTCTCTCTCTGTCTCTCTCTCCATCAAGCAATGCACTTCACCACTCAATCTTGAATAGAGAGATTTTCTCAAGATCTTAGTGTACTAATAAATACATGTCTAGATGATAGATTATATTGTGTAGAGATAGGAAAAAAATTAAAGAAAGGTATTGATGATAGTGTATATTGTGAAGAGAAATATATAGAGATTGACAAGTATGAGTGTTAGATAGATAGAGTTAGGGTAGAAGATAGTGAGAGGTAGAAGAAAATGATAGACAAAGTGAGACAAAGTAAAGGATGGTTGAAGTAGAAGGAAGATAGTTAATGAGAGTCAGATTGAGATAAAATTTAGGAGATTGAGGTTAAAAGAGTAGGAAGGGGGGAAATAATGATTAATATATGGGTGGGGGTAGACTAACTTATATGTATAGAGGAGGAATTGATACCATTATGGTCTCTGGTTTCCACATCTGATTTATGGTATGATAGATAGAGCTTCCGAGTCTTTGTTTCAGTAACTTGAATGCCTATAAATATATGGTATGGGGAAAACTTGAACATTCATAGAAATCCATTTAAATCTTCTAGATTTGTTGAGCAATGGCTTCATCCTCATCTACCAAGGTGAGTTTGTTTTTTTAATAATGTTGGTAATGTCCCATTGTTGCTTGATTGCCCAACAAGATATTCAATGGTGAATCTTGTGGCATACAAGGGTTAGTGGTGACAGTAAGATGTTTGCCATCATTTCAACTCTCGATGGTGACATTCAGACAGAGGTGAAAGATGGTGTGCAAGTAGGTCAACAATTTCAATGTGTGTTAGATTCAACCTTGTCTTCAAAGTTTCTATTGGTCACGCACCACAGTATGAAAATGTCCTCAACACCGAGAGTAGCAATAGTGGAGTTGTCTGATAGCTCCATTAAAGAACAAGGAGAAAGGTCGATCAAAATTTTATCCAATAAGACTAAAGATTGCTTTTTTTCATGTAATGAA
The DNA here is from genome assembly GCF_014529385.1 of Adiantum capillus-veneris. Lineage (NCBI taxonomy): Eukaryota > Viridiplantae > Streptophyta > Polypodiopsida > Polypodiales > Pteridaceae > Adiantum > Adiantum capillus-veneris. The sequence continues at coordinate 49,404,755 of NC_140943.1, read as the reverse complement.
GGAACGGCAGGCATATTAAGAGAGAAAGATACCGAAAAAAAAGAAAAAAAGGCAGATTATGAGCATGTGGAAAAAACACAGAGTACATTAGAGTATAGTGCATTAAATAGTCACAGGCACCCCAAGTTAAGTTGAATGATCTCTAGATGTTCAATTAAGAAGCGTGTTGATGAAGTTCCTCAAATATACAATGGGAATTGCATTCATGAGCGTGACACTGTGCCGGATGGCGTTCCCAGAATGTTGGGGATGGAACAGAAGTATGATGGCCATTGTTGGGTTAAGCCTGTCCATTCTAGAATGAGGTATCCATCTTTGATCAAGAGAAGTAAATGTGGTGGCCACCTCATTTGTAAGAATAGCTCATGCTCAATAAATGCAATGAACCGGTTGGCAAACAAGACTTCTTGGACGAGGAAATTGCTAACATCAATTGCTTCTGTAGGTATGTTTAGCTCAAAAAATGAAACACTATGTTGCTTTCATTGTGGTAACTGTCCAATTCTTCTTTTGGAGTGTCCATGCACTGTCTATTACTTGTTAGCTGATTACAACTGGACCCGATTGTTTATCCACCTCAAAAGGCATAATCATCTCGTGGCAAAGAGAGTTTTGCGATCAACAATTAGACAAACTAAAGAGCTTGTGTCACGTCTGTTGTCTGAGAGCCCAATGACTGACCCTAGGTATTTGCAATGAAATCTTGAAAAGCAGATGGTTATGGGGGCGGTGGTGCATGAGAATGGGGAGCATATGAATACCAATGAGCTCCCCTATACTAGAGGAGATGTAGCCATTGATTCACACACAGAGGTATTGAATTGCTGTCTGAAAAATATAACAGTTTTACTCCCTTTTCAAGTTCTTACCTGCATCTTTGTTGTTTGTAACTCAGATTCAAATATTGGATGCGAGAGGCTACAACTGCACATATTGGTGTTGCTGCAAAGTCCCAATCGATTCGTCTAAAAAACAATTGCAGATATAAGTATTTCCACGGTTTTCTTTTTCCAAGACAATCCACAGGTCATAGCAAAAGATGTCATGTGTTCAAAATGTCAATCAATGGCCCATGTTCTGGTGTCAAACTTGTAAATAGAATGCAGCAAGACAATAGTGGAGACCTTCAAAAAAGCTGGGTTTTCTTTGATCACGTACGTAGAGTAGCAGGTGGACAACAATGGAATTCCATGTCTAGGACCCTATGCAAGACCTAATGACTTCTTCTTTTGCTTTTATTTGTGACAGCGGTGTCAGAAGTTTTTTGGAGCAAGGGATTGCGCATATGTACATACACATGCATGGTGCATCGAATAAAGGATTGCCCAATTTCCATAGCCAGGTGGTTACATGGGGCCCACATGTGTACAGGTAGGACAACATGTACATAGTGCATCGATTTTCACTATCACCAGTACCAATATGTTTTTTCTACAATAATGAGGAGTTTATAGCGCGTAAAAATTCTCGAGGAAGCTATCCGCGGGCCGACGACATGAGGTAAGCAGGTGCGTCAGATGGCATCTAGTGGCGTCATGAGGGCGAACGAGGTCAATATTTGCACGTGGATGAATACGGATACAAAGTGGTATTTTCTTGTGAGAGTTATGTAGAAAGGTCATCATTAGGAACAATTTTTGGGGCCACTTCACGTGGTTGCGAGACGCATTATTGAAAAGAAATGAGTGCCAGGTGTGCGCATGGATGCAGCAGGGTGACAACTATGCACTGCGAGGTCAGTTTTTGGCTTGTTCGGGGTCCGTTTGAGGTCATCTAAAAGGCCAAGGGTGCCCAACTAATAAAGCTAAGTGTGGGAACTGAAAGAACAGAGAGAAGACCAGAAAAAACGTGAAGAAGAGAGGAAGAACAGCTGCAGATATGTTTTTGCTCATTTTGGAGCTTGTTTTGGCCGTAAACTGCTCATCCGAGGTCGGATTTGAGCACTTTGACATTGTAGAGTGGGGTTTTGGGCCGTTCCGGACGCGATGGCACTGTCCATTTTGCCAAATTCCTCACTCTTTTTCTGCTTTTTTTTTGTGTAAGTTTCTTCTATGAGCGAAGTTTCTGCTCTAGTTTGTGATTGTATCTGGCTTATTTTACCCATATTGTGTGAGCTATTTGCCCCATTGGTGTTGGCCCAAGCTCAATTGTATCTAAAAATCAGAAATTATCCTCTTTTGAGCTGAGTTTTTGGGTGTGTGTGTGTGTGTGTCCGTGTGGAGTGGGCAAGTGGATAGTCTCTCTCCTCTCACTCCAGAGGTGTGTTCCTTGTCTCGGCCAGGTGTGTTGTCTAAGCCGAGTGGTGCCCCATAGTGTGTGTGTGTATCTTCCCAAGAGTGTGTGTCGGGTTGTTATAGAGGCGCTGTGTGTGTTTTCATCCCGCTCACATTCTTTTGGCGCCCCCACGGAGGATCTTCTTCGAGTACCTTCTGCTTCAAGCTTCGAGATTGGGGATTACAGGTTACAGGTTGCAGGTTGCAGATTACAGGTTATAGGTTACAGGGACAGGTACAGGTACAAGTGATTCACACAGGTACACGTAGCTGGAGTACAGTGATATACTAGCAGTGATGTCACTTGCAGGTGTTGTGGGTATGCATCACTTGGCGCCTATTTGAGCGCATTGTCTGCTGGATTGTACGTTACTTGTGGAAACTGCCATTGTACGCATTTGTGGAGCCATACTTGGTTGTATTTGGCAGTCCCAGCCATTTCTGAGACTTGGTTTGAAAGATAGTCATTTCTGAGACTTGACTATACGCGATTTGCATTAGCCTTCGTGTGAGGGTCGATAGCGTGAGGTTTTTATTGAGCTGGGGGATTCTCAAATGTAGAGATCCTTTCGGTGATACAGGTAGCTGGAGCACCCTTTTTGTGACCTCGCCATAGGCTATGTACTAGTGAGTCCTACTTGATGCTCGGGTTCTATTGTTGACAGTTTATGCATACATATACAGTCTATATTTTGGGTTCCTACTGCTCTATTTCTGGGGAAACTCTGCCAAAATTTTTCCAAGTTATGATGGCTGGTTTTTTGGTCTTTTGAGCCATTTATGCTGTTATGCTGCTGAAATTTTGGCAAAATCAGAGGTTAAGTCAGGTGTGCCTTCTTGGGAGTTTCATGGTTGGCTTTAATGGATGATCAAAATGGCCCTCAATTCACTCCATTTCATTTAACTCAAAGAATCCAGATAAATGTTCATGTGTCCAGGAAGATTTTTTTCCAGCAGCGCATAGTCTTTATGTTCGGGCCAAGAAGATTACGAGAGATCTTGGAATGTCCTTTGCCTGTTGTAATTCCGATGATCAACTATGAAAACTCATTTGATGTGCATGTGTTTGTCCTTATCTAAAGTTGAGCTCCATTGAAGTTTCTGGGGATTGGGTAGTCAAAAGTTTTGGGTTCTTGCACGTGTGTTCAAAGGGGTTCTCAAAGCATTGAAACTTGGGTAGCCATGGCTTTCTCTTATCCGGAGTTTCATGGAAGAAGTGATGAAGATGTGGAAGAATTTTTGGAAAAGATGGAGGTTGCCTGCATTAGCAACCAGATTCATGACCTTGCGCAGATGTTACGTCTTCTCCAAATTTGTTTGAAGAGTGATGCACGAGTTTGGTCTAAAGCATTTGAAGAGGAGTTGCGTGTGGCTGATCCACCTGTAAGGTTGAGTTGGGACAATCTACGACATGGGTTGGAAGTGGAGTTTGTGAAGATAGAAGATCCTGACAAAGTGTGGCAAGAAGTACAGGCTTTGGTGCAAAAGGAAGGTGAGCCAGTAGATGCGTACATACGTAAGTTTTCATTGGCATGGGAGCGAATGTGCAAGGCCTTAGCACCACAGGTACCCCCGCCTGACATGATGAAGAAGGACACGTTCTTGGCTGGTCTTTGGGAGAATATACGTTGGAGAGTGGAGCTAAAGAAGCCTAGGACATATGAAGATGCACTAGAGGTAGCAAGGAACAAAGAGTGGAAGCTGAGGAAAATGAGCCAGTTAGGGGTGGAGTCTTTGCCCATGAGGTCTGAATTTCACCCTATAGAGTCTTTACAAGGTCGCATGTCAGGGGTTCATCACGAACCAGTGGTTCCTATTACTACTCAGGTTATGCCAGCAGTGGTCACTACAGCAGTGCAAGATGATGGGCTAAGGCAAGACATGAGGCAAATGGTATATTTGATCAAGAATCTCAGCCTAAACATGCTAGGTCAAGTGGGAAATAATCGAGGTCGAGGGAGGTTTGCAAATCATCCAGGAGGTGAAGAAAGGTCTAGGAATGGTGTTGGACAAAGCAATGGTAGGTTTTGGAGGCAGACGCCCACATGTTATAATTGTGGAGAGTTGGGTCACATCAGCCCGCAATGTGATAAGCCACCAAGGATGGGGGGAGACATGTATCCATTGCCAAGACAAGTGCTAACTAGGTCAAATGATTATGGCATCGAAATTAAGGGAGACGAAGGAACCAGTGGACTGACCCAGGAGGAAAAGGGAAAGACAAAAGTGCTAAGTGCAGTCACCTTGGAGAAGGCATCAAAGCTAGAGGATACATTAGTGATGCCTATTGGCAAGAGAACCACAAAGGATAAGGAAGGAAGAAGTGCCCCAGGTCCTAGTAAGAAGAAAGGAAAGAGCCATGAAGGCGAGGATGTCAAGGCCAAGAGGAAAAGGAGAGCTCGTCGAAAGTTTCATGTTTCAGATTTTCCACTAGGGGATGGGCAATTAAGCTATGACTTGAAGGAGGATCTGGCGAGCAGGAATGCAGATGTTACTTTTGGGCAGCTTATAGAGATGGTGCTTAAGCTAAAGCGACAGTGGAAGAGGATGGTTAACCCAATGGAGAAAGAGCCAGAGAGAGGTTCAGTAAAGGTGTTGGCAATGGATGAGCTACTAGACATTTGTCCAATAGTAGATGTGTGGTATAAAAGGAAAAATTTGGGACAAGGTTATGTGGATGGCGGAGCCCAAATATGTGTCATAACACACTCATGCGTTGAGAAGATGGGTCTCACAGTGGCTGGGGTGTCAGGTTTTCGGATCAGATTGGCAAACCATCAAAAAGTAAAATGCTTGGGTGTTGTAAAGAGCTTAGAAGTGGAGGCATATGATGCAAAGGCAGTGGTTGATTTTCATGTGATGCCAGCAGGGTTGGGAGCATATCCTATTATATTGGGCAGACCATGGTTACGTGCAGTGGGATCTGTTCAAGATTGGCGACATGGTACGATTAGCCTCTATGGAAAGACAGGTACCAAGAAGCTTTATAATATGGACACAAGGAAACGATTAGAGGAGCTTTATGAAGATGAGGATGATTCTAGTGATGAAGACTCTTCCACGGTGACAGATGAGGACAGTGATAGCACTACCAGCAGTGATGAGGATGTTGATGTTGCATTTCTTTTGATGGACAAAGAAATCCAGGAGTTTGGTTTAGTTGCATTTGCGAATGAGGTTGAAGATGAAAGTGAAGGGTCTTATGAAGTGATTGAAGGGCTGATGCAAACCAAGGTTGAGTTTTCAAAGAAGCAGGAATTGATGACACAAATGATCAGTGGAGACCTCTCAGCTATGGAGAAGGATATATATTTGGACATGCTGGCTAGTTTTCCTGATTTGTTCATTACTTCATATGAAGAGATCAGAGGGTTCAATAGCGAAGAGATGCATATAGAGCTGAAAGAAGATGCTAAGCCAGTGCGGCAAAGGCTAAGAAGGATAGGTCAAGAGAAAATGGAAGCCTTGCGAGAAGAGGCGGACAAGTTGTTGAAGGCAGGGTTCATAGTCCCTGTGGAGACCACAGAATGGGTGAGTCCAGTAGTAGTCAGTCCAAAGAAGGATGGGAACTGGAGGATTTGTGTAGATTTTAAGCCCTTAAACGCAGCCACTAAGAAGAACCCATATCCTCTTCCATTCATCGATCAGATCTTGGATTCAGTGGCAGGTTATGAGAGGTACAGTGTGTGTGATGGTTTTTCAGGCTATTTTCAATTGAAGATTGCTCTTAAAGACCGCACAAAGACCACTTTTATTACGCCATGGGGCTGCTATTGCTACACAGTATTGCCATTTGGGTTGTCAAATGGACCTTCCTTCTATCAAGAGAGAGCGAATTGGGTGTTGGAACCATTCATTGGTAGTTGTGTTAAAGCTTTTATGGATGACTTCTGGGTTTATAGCAGTAGGGCTGAACACCATGAGAAGCTGCAGATGGTATTGGCTTGATATGATGAATGTGGAGGACAACTAAATCCAAAGAAATGTCATCTAGCACAACCAAGGGTGAAGTTATTGGGCCACATGGTGTCAGAAAATGGGGCGTGGATCTTGAAATTGTTTTCCATGGCATGCTTCATTGTGTATATGTATGCGTCCTAGCCGCATATCTTGCTAGGTGGTGCCCCTATTGTGTATCCCCCATGATGAGGCCATTGTGCATAGTCTTGGTGTAGAGGCCACCGGGTCTATTTTTCACTTCCGCCTCTCAGCACTAACATGTCAAATGTGGTGAAGAAATGGGTAATTGAGCTGCAAGAGTTTGAGTTCTCTTTTCTAGTGGAAGATAGTACAAGGGCTACCCTAGCTGATTTGTTGACCTACAAGGAGAATCCCCTTATTGTTAAGGAAGAGGTGGTGAGAAAGGTAGTTGAAGAAGTTCCACAGATCAGCAATGCACATGTGTTGTTCTTTGATGGTTCATACAGAAAGAGCCATGATGCAGCTTCAGGGGGTATAGCACTTTCTGATCCAGAGGGGAAGCTAGTATGCAAGAGAGGGTTCAAATTGGATGCTCATAGTAACAATGAGGCTGAATATGCTACTCTGGAAGCCGGATTACACATTTGTTTGAAGCATGGGGTTCGAAGGTTGAGCATAAAAGGTGATGCCTTGTTAGTGGTGAAGCAAGTGCTGGGTGTGTGGAAGAGCAAGAACACCTCATTGAAGGAAATGTGCTTCATAATTAAAGGCTTGTTAAAAAAGTTCGAAGCATGGATCATCAGACACATTGAACGTGCTCTAAATGGAGAGGCACATGAAGCAGCTCAAGGCATGATTGGGGAGCTATTTGTGTTGAGGACCACTTTACCTCTTTATCATGGCCGGGAAAGTTTGGCTCAAGAAGAGGAGTTTTTGCTAACAGGAATCATTCCAAAGGAGATTCAGAAGTCTAAGAAGTATGGCTTTGTGCGTAGAGCATACAGGTACAAATTGATTGGTGATGTCTTATACATGAAAGGGGATGATCTCGTGTTGAGACGTGTACCTTGGCGGGAGGAGCTTTACAGAGTGTTGGAAGAGAATCATGAAGGCGCATGTGGTGGCCATTTTGCTCTAAAGATCACCTTGCATAAGATTTTGCAAGAGGGGTATGTATGGCCTAGTTTGCACAAGTATGTTCACCATTGGTGTAGGTCTTGCAATAGGTGTCAAGCATTTGGGAAGAGAGTGTTGAAGCCAGAGCTACGAAAAACCATTATGGCGTTTGATGTGTTTGAAAAGTGAGGGATTGATGCAATAGGCCCGTTACCTATCACAAGCAGGGGCAAAAGCTATATCTTGACGGCAGTGGACTATCTCTCTAGATGGGCAGAGGCTATAGCAGTAAAACAGATCACTGCAAAGGATGTGGCAAAATTTGTGTATGATGAAATATGTTGCAAGTTTGGGGTGCCATTAGAGCTACTTTCAGATAAGGGGCCAGGATTTAGAGCTAAACTGCTAGACTTCTTATGCACAAAGATGAAGATTAGGCACCAGCATACCACTCCTTATTACCCGCAGTGTAATGGCTTAAATGAAAGATTCAATGGTGAGTTGGTACAAATTCTTTCTAAAGTGACAGAGCACCAAGGAAAGAATTGGGATTTGGAATTGCCTAGTGCATTATGGGCTTACCGTACTTCGGTGAAGACGGGTACATGGTTTACTCCATTTCATTTGGTGTATGGAAAGGAAGCACTATTGCCTATGGAGGTAGAGTTGCCTGCGGTCAAGATGTTAGAGAAGTTTCTTGGGCCGCCTAGTGATGCATTCAAAGAGAGGCTCTTGCAGTTACAAGAGGTCCAGTTGGATAGGATGAGCACATTGGAGCATTATGGGCAGATGCAGGATAAGGCTTTGGCAAAGATAAATGAAAAGGTCAAAAGTAAGGGTATCAAGAAACATGACTTGGTTTTGCGCTACAACATTAAGCTGGATAACACCTTCCAAAAGAAGTTTCAAATTAAGTGGGAAGGCCCTTTCAAGGTAGTGGAGTGTTTCCCGAATGGTACATATCAATTGGCTAACCTGGATGGGTTTCTACATAAGTCAAGGGTAAATGGATTGCGTCTTAAATTGTATCATGCCAGGTTGATGATGGTCGAGCAGGATGAGTTGTATGTGGATCAAGGAGTGTTGGTGAGGGATGAGGAGACCTGTGATGCGGTGAGTCTCATATCTCTTTTTGCTGCTGCTGATCATGAATGATCTAGTAGGCTAGGGGATGGGCAAATTATGTCAGGAGTTTTTTGGAGCAAGGGATTGCGCATATGTACATACACATGCATGGTGCATAGAATAAAGGATTGCCCAATTTCCATAGCCAGGTGGTTACGTGGGGCCCACATGTGTACAGGTAGGACAGCATGTACATAGTGCATCGATTTTCACTATCACCAGTACCAGTATGTTTTTTCTACAATAATGAGGAGTTTATAGCGCGTAAAACTTCTCAAGGAAGCTATCCGCGGGCCGAAGACATGAGGTAAGCAGGTGCGTCAGATGGCATCTAGTGGCGTAAGGAGGGCGAACGAGGTCAATATTTGCACGTGGATGAATACGGACACAAAGTGGTATTTTCTTGTGAAAGTTATGCAGAAAGGTCATCATTAGGACCAATTTTCGGGGTCACTTCACGTGGTTGCGAGGCGCATTATTGAAAAGAAATGAGTGCCAGAGGTGTTCGCATGGATGCAGCAGGGTGACAACTATGCATTGCGAGGTTAGTTTTTGGTCTGTTCAGGGTCCGTTTGAGGTCATCTAAAAGGGCAAGGGTGCCCAAATAATAAAGCTAAGTGTGGGAACTGAGAAAACAGAGAGAAGACCAGAAAAAACGTGGAGAAGAGAGGAAGAACAGCTGCACATGTGTTTTTGCTCATTTTGGAGCTTGTTTTGGCCGTAAACTACTCATTCAAGGTCGGATGTGAGCACTTTGACATTGTAGACTGGGGTTTTGGGCTGTTCCGGACGCGATGGCGCTGTCCATTTTGCCAAATTCCTCACTCTTTTTCTGCTGTTTTTTTGTGTAAGTTTCTCCTATGAGCGAAGTTTCTGCTCTAGTTTGTGATTGTATCTGGCTTATTTTACCCATATTGTGTGAGCTATTTGCCCCATTGGTGTTGGCCCAAGCTCAATTGTATCTAAAAATCAGAAATTATCCTCTTTTGAGCTGAGTTTTTTGGGTGTGTGTGTGTGTGTGTGTGTGTGTGTCCGTGTGGAGTGGGCAAGTGGATAGTCTCTCTCCTCTCACTCCAGAGGTGTGTTCCCTGTCTCGGCCAGGTGTGTTGTCTAAGCCGAGTGGTGCCCCATAGTGTGTGTGTGTATCTTCCCAAGAGTGTGTGTCGGGTCATTATAGAGGCGCTGTGTGTGTTTTCATCCCGCTCACAGCGGTTAATCAATGCACTTTGCAGGATCCAAGAAATGCAAACAATAGTGATTTGTGAAATGAAAGAAGAAGACACATTGGAGCAAACCATGTTTTGGGAAATGATGAATTTTGTACTTTTGGAAAGTGGTCACCTTCCAACAAATTTTAGAGGTTTCATGGCAGATGAGATGAGACTGGGGCAAACTGGAGAGCTAGTAGAACTTTATTCAATGGAGGGCCTGACAATATTATGGAGGGAAGAAAATGTTCTTGCTTGTTTCATTGGGAGCAAAGTTTGAACATTCACACCATGCAATACATTTTCCAGGATGAACACAAGCGTCTGTGTGAACTTTGGTGATGTGCAAGGAGCAAGGAGGAGGCAACAAGCTTGTACATGACTATACGAGCTTGGTGGGCAATTGGAAAGTCTTTGACAGTAGCTTGTTGTAGATGGATTGTTGGCTCAATTGGTGGCAAGTGCATTACCCTCGTTGGCAAAAGAACATTCTTGGGGTAAAACTATATGGGATGCTATCTTAGTGGCATGTACACTTATTTGCTTCAATGCATTTACAAAATTTCTGTATGTTGCAGGAAGTAGATGATTTGTCATACATTCCAACTACAAACCTTGCAAAAACAAAGCATGCAAGTTGGCTTGTTTGAAAGGGAAACAAAGAAACATTAAGCTTGTAGAATGCATGCTTTTTTTGATCTATCAAACACATTGTTGCAAAGTGTGAAGATTCTTGCTTTTGTTGAGGGTAAATATCATGATGCAGACCCTTCGGCCAAAAAACTTGGTCGTCGTGCACAACAAGGAAGAGCACCGGGTCCATCAATTATTGCTAAAGAGATTGAAGATGGCTTGGAAGGTACAACCCTCTATCAAAGATCGGTAATGGAGGGAGATAATATTATAGTAGACAAAAGGCGCAAAAATGCTGAGATAGTAAATTGTGAGAAAGAGAATGTGTTGCACCGACCTGAATACATTACACAAAATGTTCCTTGCAATCATTGAGGACCACAAAGAACATTTACAAGGGCAAGTCATGAGATCGAAGAACACGAGGGTGGTTTGATGGTAGAAGAGATGGATATTCAGAAGACAATGTGGGCAATCCGTCTTATACCAAAGGGTAGTAGGGTTCAATGTCATGGGTGGTTGGGATCCAGATTTCGTGCAGGTGCGGTTGTGCCATCCTTCTGGGGAGTTCATACATGGAAAAAAGGGGGTAATGCTGGTCAAGGTAGCGCTTCAAAGGCACAATTCATGTGGTTCTACAATAATAGTGTGGATCACACATGGAAAATCTATAACACAGTCATTCAATGTCCTCCAAGGCTACCCAGAACTTGGCCTGTGGAGAAGAGAACAAACATAAATGCCTTGGAGTTGTTGGATTTGGAGATAAGGGGCTTCACTGTAAATAAGATCGCAGCAAGGGAAACCACCAATGTGTGTTATGCATGAAATATTCATGGTGGAGACATCTTTTTCTCAAGTTCGAGAAGAGAGGTATGAAGCTCATGTTGCAACTAGTTTGATGTGTACATGTGGAGACTTTGCAGAAAGAGTGGAGCAAAGTAAACCATATATGGCATGCAAGCATATATACTACATATTCCTCCGCTGTTTTGGCTTGGATTTGAACCACAATATGTTCGTTCATTAGAGCAAGCTAAAAAATGAAGATCTACTACGTGTATTCAATTGTCAATGTGCAACATAATTGTCCTGGAGCACAACAACTTTGTATGTAGTTGCGGATGATTTGGTATTGAAACTCTTTTAATCAAAATTCTTGCCTCGGGAAGATGTAATGTCTTTTGTTTTGAAAATTGTCTTCATAAAAATTATTTTTCATTTTGTCTACTTTGAGCATATCATATTTCTTTGTTTGTAGATGCTATTGCCCATGTAGAGGGATAGAAAAAATCTCCCCCAAAAGCTTTCTTTGAAAGCTCCCTTCGTACCCGTCCCCTCCTTGTCCTAGTGTCACCCATTATTCTCTGGTTAACAATTTCCATCATTGAGGTGGCTACCTCGGCCTGCACTTCCCCACTGATTGGCCATGCTACCAAATGCTCTTTATTTGGCCCCAGGTTCTATTCTGTTTCAGGTATTGTACCCATAATGACTTCTTGGATTGAGTATCCTTGGCATTTGTATGTTCAATCTCTTTCAGAGTCATCATAACAAAGTTGTTGTTATAATAATCCGTGAACAGATGGATGGGAAGGTCTACTAAGATCTTCTCTCTTATCTTGAAAATATACATGATTTTTAAGGGTATTAATTGCCCTGGTTTAGCATGAGCAGTCCAAATCAAGTTCATAACATTGTTGTTCTCCCAACAATAAGCTCCATGTTGGAATTAGGGTTGCAGAGAAACACACACAGCTTGGAGAAGACGAAGGAAGCTCAAGACACACAATAGAGAGTGTGTTACTTAGTGTGCAATGGAAAGATAGATAGCCCTAGAGTGATGGGCATATATACAATGCATGGGGGAAAAAACCTCCTAAAGAGGGAAAAAATGCCCCGGTGGTCCTAGTGTGTTCACACACATCACTGCCACATGTATATGGTAACAAATCCCTCATGGAGTGATGCGGTGAACGAGAGTTGGCACATGAGTAAAGGGAAGTGCCATGCCCTAAGGACATGATCAGTCCACAAAGGGGAGTAAGCCCATCGCTTTGCGGAAAGCTTCAAGCTTTTCACGAGACAATGCCTTTGTGAAAAGATCTGCAAGGTTTTCCTGTGTTGGCACATAAGCCAAGCTGATCTCTCCTGCTGAGAGCCTCTCTCTGACATAGTGGTAATGCACGTCAATGTGCTTTGTGCGAGCATGAAAAACTGGGTTCCTCCAACTACCAATGCGCTCTGAATGTCAGTGTAGATAGTGTTGGAAGTGTCCTGTCCAACACCCAAATCAACCATAAGGCGTCTGAGCCATACACACTCAACCGTAGCTGTGAAGACTGCCCTGTACTCAGCCTCACAACTCGAACTGGCCACAGTAGGCTGCTTCTTGCTCAACCATGATATGCATGAACTACCAAGCATGAAACAAAAACCACTTGTGGACACTTGCGTGTCAAAACAACCAGCCCACAATCCGAGTCTGAAAAAGCATGTAAGTCTGGCGGCAATGATCCCCCCTTGGGATAAAACAAGCCAAGATGTAAAGTGCCACTAAGGAAGCGGAAAATCCTCTTCACAGCCTGCCAATGCTTAGACCCTGGGCTATGCATAAATCTGCTGACCTGTGAGACTGCAAACTGAATATCCGGCCTTGTGTTGCATACATAAATGAGGCAGCCAACAACAGTTTGATAAAGAGTGACATCAGCAGGATCGCCAGCATCATGTAGACTCAACTTCAAACCTGTTTCCATGGGAGTGGCAATAGGTTTGCAATCCTCAAGTCCAAACTTACATAGCAATGTCTCTATGTAACTTTTCTAACACAAGGCAATATCACCATCACACTGCTTAAACTGTATACCCAAGTAATGATGCAACAAACCCAAATCTTTCATCTTGAAAGTAGCGTTCAAATCAGCCTTAAATTCAGCAATATGTCTCTCATTTGGTCCAGTGATCAGTAAATCATCAACATAAAGAACCACAATGAGAAGTACATCACCCTCACGCTTTACATACAATGTGCTTTCTGTTGGACTATTACGAAAGCCTTGTTTGACCAAATGAGTGTCAACTTTCTCATACCAAGCACGAGGAGATTGCTTCAACCCATACAAAGCCTTGTTACCTTTGCACACTTTGTCCTCTTGTCCTTTTATGATAAAACCGCGAGGCTGCGTTACATAAACTCCCTCAAATATGTCACCATTCAAGAAAGCAGTAACAATGTCTGATTGATGTACATCCCAACCAAAATGAGTTGGCAATGCACATAGAAATAGCACAGTAGTCATATGACAAGTGGGAGAAAAAGTCTCTTCATAATCTATGCCTTTTTGCTGTGCATAACCTTTTGCAACAAGTCGAGCCTTATGGCGATCGATCTCACCATCCGGCTTGCGTTTCAACTTGTAAACCCACTTCGTACCAATGGCTTTTTTGCCAGGAGGCAAATCACATAAAGTCCATGTGTCATTTTCTATACGTGCATCATATTCTGATTGCATGGCAGCCATCCAATTTTCTGAATTCTGTGCTTCATAAAAACACAGAGGCTCCTCAACATCATGTAAGCTAGACATATCCAAAGCATAACAATCTGATGCATAAGATGCATGGCGAGAGCTTGAACGAGTACGACTAGACAAAGGTGCATCCAATTTACTGTCATGCAAAGTGTGCACCAGTCATTTTGGCATACCTCTAGCTTGCTCATTTTCAACCCTTTCCTCATCAAGTACATCATGTACATCTGCATCAGTAATAGGCTGATCTAAAACATTTTCAGAAACCCCCATAGGCTGTACATTTGCCTCATTGGAAATTACATTCGTATTTCCACCACTGAAAAGAGGCAACAAAGTGTCATAAATGTCCTGTGAGCTTACATTACTGTCTCTAGTACATGACAGCAAGGGTTGAACAGAGTCTTCCACAAACACTACATCCCGAGAAACCAAAATACATTTTGTTTGCGGATGATACAACCTGTAACCTTTGCTTTCAGCACTATAACCAACAAAAATACATTTGACAGCCTTATCATCCAATTTTCTGTGCTGCACTTGTGGCACCAAAGCATATGCCAAACAACAAAAAACACGCATGTGCTCGATAGAAGGCTTTCTATCATGCCATGCTTCATATGGAGTAATAGACTGCAAAGCTTTTGTAGGACACCTGTTAAGTACATAAGTGGCACACATGATGGCCTCAAGCCAAAAAGAATGCGGCAAAGCTTGACTTTTGACCATACATCGTGCCATTTCCGTCAGTGACCTGTTTTTCTTCTCAGCAACACCATTTTGCTTGAGTTGTTCTGGTAGCCCATTATATACAGAGTGGTGCAAGCTCTACATCACCATCTCCATAAGCTCTTCTCTCTCATTTGCGGTGGAAAGAAGAAGAAGAAGAATAGTCTCTCTCTCTACTTGCTTACTATCTCCTTTCTCGTTTCACGGTGTACGTACTCTTTGAAGGCTTTTGTGGTTAAAAACTCTACATAGTTCTCATCACCGCTCTCTTACAGCAAAGCAAGAACCCTTCCGATAGACCCTAATCAATTCTAAAGCACGGTGAGAAGCTTTAAACTCCATAGCCATCATCTCTCTCTCTCTCTCTATGTCATTTCTCTGAGTAGTTACCCTCTCGGTGGTTTCTTTTTTGTATACAAGTGCATGTATGGAACATGATGTGTTTATGTGGTCACGTGTGTACATAAAACGCACTTCTCGTTTCACGTCATGTAAGGGATAGGAACGGTGTTTTGGTCATAACTCACAAACCGTTATGAATCAGCCCAAACCCTTCAAACCAAAGGTAAAACACATCATTTAAACATTTTCTCTCTTGGGTGTCATGTGAAAATCACGCAAGAGCTAAGAGTTATGGTCGAAAAACAGCTTGCTACCCAATGGACTTAGTCAAATTTTTAGACCCCACGCTCCTTGGAGAACCACTATATAGATTCATCACATGGGAAAATCCACTTAACCATCTAAAAAT
Organism: Adiantum capillus-veneris; assembly: GCF_014529385.1. Taxonomy (NCBI): domain Eukaryota; kingdom Viridiplantae; phylum Streptophyta; class Polypodiopsida; order Polypodiales; family Pteridaceae; genus Adiantum; species Adiantum capillus-veneris. The sequence goes on along the minus strand of NC_140943.1, from coordinate 49,389,466 downwards.
CTTGATTAAACTCGATGACAAATGTATTTAGGTCTTCGATATCACTTTGTGAATGCGAGTTATCAACTATTCCATAACCGGATTTACCTATGCGTGTAGGGGTGCTATCTAGAGGGTGTACCATATAACATCGTGAGTTGACCAAGTTGTTTATATATGACCTTTGGTTTGTTTTGGTGACTTTATTTCAAGTGTTGGATGTTCATAAACTTATTTGAGGGTATATGGTTAGTCAACCCAAACCGTATGGGCATATATAAATAAAGTGGCTTTCTTTTCGTGTTACCGTTTGTTGCATGAGTATCAGATGGGCAAAGTCATGTGATAAGGTGTTAGTGTATATCACAAATCTGAGCTTGATGCTTGCATTGATTCGAGTTCAAACACTTTCATTTGTGTGTTATACATGCACCCAAAAATGGCAAAAAGTTATTTTTTGCATATATCTAAATTTTTGTTTTATGGTCGACTTAAGTATTGGAGCTGTTTTGCATCATGTTTATGTTGATGAAATTATATAATATGATGTATGGAACCTCATGTATAGATGTGGATGCTTCATATGTATGTGCATGATTGCTTTCCACCTAAGTGCACATATGGCGCATCACTTATGCATGATTGGATATTGTCAAAATTGGATTTTGATATCATGTTTAGTTGCTGGTCGGGCTTATTTTTTGCATGAAAGGTTCATATCTTAAAGGCCATGTGTGTGGGATCATTTGACTGCAGCGGCTATGCCAAACTCCAAGTGTGGGAGTTGGTTCAGTGTGAATATGGTTTATGGACAAGGGCTAATATCCCTCATGGATTATGGTGGTGTTTTTTATTGTGGAAGTCGATGTGACTCTTGAAAAAAAAAATCCTGGGTATGGTTATGTCCTAAAGTGGTTTTGCAGGATTGGTTGTGCATCACCTGAGTTGGAATGCTCACCCATGTGATGTGATTGGATTATGGTTTATGATTTTGGGATTGGATCGTGAAGTAATTTGGATGGTTTATGATAGATGTATACGGGTAGAGACCTTGTACAGTCCTGACTGCTTGGAAAAGATTTTTGTGCATATGAAAGATGCTATTGTGATTGGACTCATGTCTTATGTTTCTCATGGAAGCATTGCTGCAAGACTAGGATCACCTACATTGCTTAGCCTTAGACAAAAGGGTCATTGACCTGGGGTTTTGTTGGATCGGGGGTGTTGCTTAGGTCTTTTTCTTTATTAGGCTCATCTACACGGCTAGTGCGTCGGGGGTTGAATGACCTACACGGCTAACGCATTGGGATCTTTCCTTGGCTTTTCCTAAACACCCAATGTTAGGCATTGAAGAGGCGTGGTGCCTAAACTGATATGGTTGGTGTTGATACCCTACCACCTGCTGGTATTTGGGATCCTTTCAGAGCTTAGGTTCATGGAGGGAGACAAAGAGGACTTAGCCTATGTATGGATCAAGTAGGTTGAAGTTGTTCTTGCTCGCTCTTGGCAAAGTGAAATTCTCCACGTCTGTAATAGAGCGGAATTAGATGGGTGGACTGGCTAAGTTGAATTTATACATCCGTACAACAAAAATTGTATGTATAATTTGGTATTATATGTTGTATATCCGTATTGTACATGTATGGGCATTTAAAGATTCTCTTTTGTCATTCTCTTGTGTCTCTACAGATTCTATTTCACCCTCCACTATACTCTCTCTCTCTCTCTTTATCTATCTTTCTATCTATCTATCTATCTATTCCCGCAATGCGGTGTACACTTATATTCACCCTCCACAATGTTATTTTTCTTGAGTACGTTTTCATTCATATCACCAATTCAAAGGTAGCACTAGTTTCTAAGTGCCTCTGGATGCATTCCGGCTCATGGCCTACGGCTCATGGCCTAAACTCCATGCTAGGTCCGGCACTAAGAACCCCTCCCTTATGCAAATGCTTCTGCAACTCTGATGTATATTGGAGATTGTATTATGAAAATTGTATATGGAAAATTGTATAAAAGTGTAAATTGTGTTTTTTGTTCATAGACCCCTAGGGGTTCTCTCAACCCCCCTTGAGCTTGAAGAAGAGACAGGGCCAATTGAAATCTTCACAATGGAGCGGACAGAGCTTTCAAGGTCAACATCCAGCAAGGGATGGAAGAAATATGGAAAGAGTCCATGGTGTGGGAAAACTACATTTGTCATTCAGTAAATGTGGCTCAACTTGGTTGCTTACACTTCCCCCTCTTGTCATCATAAGCTCACACCCCCTTGCCGCCCCCCAATCCCTTTACACTTACCCCCTCTCCCCTCATCTCGGCTAGCACAACCCCTTCGCCCCCCCCTTTTTGTGCCTCAGTCCTCGTCCTGCTAAGCCTAGCCCCAACTAGTGTCGTACATCAGATAGAGTTTGGAGTATTCGGGCTTTCATTTTTAGAGAGTTCGACCATCTTTATAAGGCACATAGAATAGATAGATGCACCTTGGATATCATTCCTTGAAGGCAACCACGGGCTATGCTATGATCTATTAGATCAGCTGCTTGACAAAGTACTCTACAATTGCTATGTGCGAGTGATGTTCTTGCTCTCTTATTACATGCAAAATTCTGAAGAGTCATTTTATATACGATTCTTCACTTTTAGAACCAAAATTTTTCCTCCTATGATAGAAAATGTTCGTGCAAGATTTTTTGGCTATTTTTCCACAGAATTAAAGAGCCCAACAAATCTCTAGTTCCTTAGTAAAGGCAAGAAGAATCTCTGGATAAAGGATTATGAAGCACTCCAAGCTCTATGAAAGCAACATAAAGCAGGAAAGTCCAAGCACTACCTCACCATAAGATAGTTGTTTCACGGACGACCCAGTCTATGAGGTGGGGAATGTTAGCACTAGGCTAACAAAGTTACTTTCTATTGAGCACAAATTTTTTAGTTTCATCTCATTTTGTAAAGTTGAACCCATCACATCCAAATTCTTTTAATTATTTTTACAAAATTGTAAAGTCAATAGTCAAGGCTACGAGCTTCTAGTTTGTAATTGAGAATTACTCACATATGGACTCGTCCCTTCCTACCCCATATTTAAGCCAGTTTGTCATTTAAAAACCTTGGTTAAGGTGTAAAGACCAAAATTTGTAAAAATGTTATAAGTTTTGGATAATGAATCATAAATTATGTCTCTAAGCATTGTGTACTCTCCCTCTTTCTTCCAATGTTCATATCTCCCTCATGGAATATCCGTTTGAAGTATTGTCTACTTCTATGCATTCATATGTGAGAGCTCTACATAATGGCATAAGTTTCTTGCAATGGTTCTTTGAAAGTTATGTTGCTAATCCTCTTGCTAATCAGCTCATAACTCACAAAATAGGCCTAGAAATTGTGTTTTAGCTATAGGAGGAGTATTTTGGCATCAATGCTAAGCAACTTTTAACGAGATTTTGATTTTGAGAGAATTTAATCTAGAGTCATTTTTAATGGTGTAAATACTAAACCAAAAAGAACACATTTTACATAAAACAAACACCCACAAAACATACATAAGTTTCACAAAGTCTTAACTTTAAGATTGAACATTTGGCAATGTATCTAACAAGAGGGGAATTCAAAGTTCAATATCCATAAAATATTATCTTAAACCAAGCACCATATGTGCATGACAATTGTCCACAAGCAATGGTGGAGAAATATTATACATGGAGGATGTTTTCAGTCTATATACACATGCAATGGCGACCCTCCTCTGCCCATGTCAACACATTGCATAATTTTGCATGTCTTCAATCTGCAAGAATAGGTGATGTCATTTGGATAGTGGTCCCAACTTTTCTTTTATTGAAAACAACCCGGTATTCTTTGCATTGCCTTCTTGTTGGGCAGATCATGCAATCAATGCATCCGAAGGACTAGATCTGGACTGAAATCCCATCAAAATAAAAAAAGGTGCTTTCAAAAGTGTATCAAATTTAACATACATGTCAATCAAGCCTCTAAAAAGTAAAAATGTTTCAACATTTCATGCTAACAATCTCATTGTGAAGTTGTATACCATGTGAACATCTTGTATAATGCCATATGCCTTTAGGATACATATGGTGTACACAGTTGTTACCCAAGATTCAAATGGCACTATTAGTGTAGTTTTCTCCACCACACACATGCCATGTAACTAGTTCTATTCAGACCAACCAACTACACACCCTTCGCTCTCATTGTGAAGTTGTATACCATGTGAACATCTTGTATAATGACATATGCCTTTAGGATACATATGGTCTACATAGTTGCTACCAAGCTTCAAATGGAACTATCAGTGTAGTTTTCTCCACCACACATAGGCCTTGTAGCTAGTTCTATTCACAACAACCAACTACACACCCCTCGCTCTGCGTGCTATCATTTGACATGTGCCCAGTGTGCTTCTTTGACACCAAAAAACAAGAAGTATTTCGCTTTCATCTCACCTTGATCATTAAAGGATTCACAAATCTTTAGTAGAAATTTGATGATTTTGTAATTCAATGCCATTGTAACCAATTCTCACCATCAATGTCATTTAGGTTTTGGCTATTTTCTTAGCTATCAAACTCCAATAGCTCGTTGGTTGCGTACATTTTGCTACTATCACGTGTGCAACTTGCCTCTATCTAGTGGCCTACGGGTATTCCCTACACAACATGTCAATATTCTTGACCCTCTTCCACATCGCGTGTTGACAACACTACTTTCAAACCTCCCTAAATCTCCATCACAAGAAGAAACCGCGGCTCGTCATCAGTTAAAGCCTAACCAGCTCATCCTGCACAAGCCTTGCCATTGATCGTCCTACTTAACGCTATCCATAGTGGCATCTTGATTTGTGGTGCACATCAGCTGGCTCTTCAAATTTTGTTGAGCTTGTCTGTGGTGCGGATGAATGAAGACAAAGAAAAGGGGGGGCTGGAGCCCTCCCATTGTCTGTGTGTGATCCACAAAGAAGGCCATGATTTTGACTATTGAGAAGAGTTTGTTTTTCAAAATTCATGCTTTCAATTACTGATAAGAGCTATCATTTCACCTTTGGGGCCAACGAGATAGATAGCCATGCTTTGGACATTAAAGATCTTGCTATAATGCGGACTTGGCTCCTATAGGCTAGCTTCATTATGCAAGACGTAAATTTGAAAAATAAAGGGGGGATGGAGTCCCCCTATCATCTATGTGTGTGGATGAGGGGGGGTCATCAATCCCCCTTTTTTTCAAATTGGTGCAAACAAATCTAAGAGCTTTGCGCTATTTCTAGGCAATGATGTCTCTCCAAATGAACTCACCTACACTTGCATCTTATAGACATGTTGCAATGCTGATGCTAAAGTTATTTTACTACCTTTGGGTCAACATGTAAGCCAAATGTGGTTTTCTTGAGGAGGTCCCTCTCAAGGATTGCCTCCCTTGGAATACATTGATTGCATGGTATTCCCTAAAGGACCAAGAAGATCTTGGCTGTTTTAAGAGGATGACAAGGGAGGGCGTCTCTCCAAATGCAATCACCTATCCTTGCATCTTGATGGAATGGCATAAGAATTCAAAATGCTATGGTTAGTTAGGGGTTGTTGAAAAGAAACAATGTGTTGTGTAATGCCTTGGACATTAGAAAGCACAAAAAGTGCTTGAGGAGGTTTGTCTTTGGGATACCATCTCCTTACACACATTGATTGTAGGTCTGTTGGAGAAGCAAAATGATCTTAGCAATGCTTTGGCTATGTCAAGGAAGCTCTGGGATGTCTTATCCAAATGTGAAGAGAGGGATTTTTCCAATTGAACCACATATGCTTGCACAACATGGCTGCCATAAGGAAGGTTTGGGCTTTTAGCAACAAATGCAAACTAGAAGTTTTTCTCTAGATGCAACCACCTAGGTCTACACCCTGAAGCATGAGGGATTACACAAACTTGTTGACATGGGCAAGAGAATCCACAATGAGATTGCTAATGTGGGGATGTTGTAGAAACTTATCATTCTTGATGGGCCTTGGTTGACATGTATGCCAAATTCCACATCCTCATGAAATCACAAAAGATTTATGACACTTTCCTATCCAAGATTGATATCATCATCTTGAGCAAGTTGACTGCAAAATAAGCTGAAATGATTTGCGTAGTTTTCATTTAAAAAAGTGAGGGCTTCTTGCCAAGAAAACTATCTTGAAATGCATGTATAAGATGTTATTCTAAACATGTGTTGGTTGTGAAAACTTGATTTTTCTCAATACAATATGAGGTAAATCTCCCCACCTACAATCGCTTTGACTAGTGTCCGCAATGTATGTTATGATTCATATGTAATTGATGAGAGATGTAAGCTTTTGGATAGCATCAGGGAAACCATCATTGGTCTCTTTCTTGTCTTGAATATTTTCACTTTGAGCATTGGTTGAATGCAAAATATGCCCAACATTGTTGTGGAAGCTTCAGGCTATTTTCAATTAAATCTTTCTCAATTTTTAGTAGTTGTTATGATGTGCTTTGGTCAATATTTACAGCACCACATATGGAATCCTCCCAAAAGGACAAATGTTTTGCAGATCTTTTTGTTTGTAATGTCATCTCTTGGAATGCAATAATTGTAGGATATGCAGAAACTTTGGTCTAGATTCCACAAACAAAGAATGAAGGAATTTTTCAAGTTCTTTTACCTATTCTTATGCCTGAAGACCTGCTGCATTGCACAAGATGTCAATATGGGTCTATTTGAGAAAGATAGTATGCTTGGTGATGCCTTTTCATAAGCACAAAAAGTTCTTAATGGAGATCCACTATGGGATGTCATATCTCTTGGAGCATGTTTAATGCAAAATCTATGGCCTATCATTATATAATGCAAAGAGGGCCTTTCTCCAAATGCAATCACAAATACTTGCACCATGAAGCAAACATGTCGATTTCAAGATATTGTTCATGTAATGCGAGAATTGAAAAGCTCAAAAATAATGTTTCAATTGCAAAGCTAAAAAATCCCCATGCTAAGCTATTGAATGTATTCTAAGTCGAAATGGGTTAGGTCAAATCAACCCTATAGATAATAAGCATTCTTTGGAAAGTGGTTGAAATATAAAAGTGAGACCCTTGGCATTTGCTTTTGGACTCTATCTACTTGACCTATGAGATTCACGATGTTTAGAGCTTGCTTGCTTGGTGATCGTCAAGTTTTTCTTCTCAATGTGATGATTGGCTTTTGCTATTTCACATACGTTTGTATTCTCATAACCATGTGGCTACACCATATAATGTTTTATTTAACCTGCATGCAAGGTCACATAGACTCATACACAACTTCCTCCAAGTCTCCATTCAAGAAAGCATTCTTTACATTAATTTGTTTCAACACCCATCCTAAGGCTAAAACCAGTGCAATAAACATGCGAATGGTAGCCATTTTGGCTATATGGCTAAACATTTCTTCATAATCAATCCCATATGTTTGTGCATAATCCTTGGCCACAAGCCTTGCTTTGTACCTACTCACACTGCCATGAGAATTTTAGTTTACCTTGTAAAACCATTTACATCCAATTGCCTTATTTCCCTCTAGAAATGGCACCAACTTCCATGTTTCATTTGCATGAAGGGAAACCATCTTCTCATCCATCTCTTGCTAACACTTTTTATCTTTAATAGTAATATCAAAACAAGTGGGTTTTGCATATTGTGCACTCTTTTCCATATATACACAATGACAAACCACATGGTTGTCATAAGGCAATCACTGCATAGCATTTCTTACTCTCTCATATTTGTGTGGTCCAAGATCACTTCTAGGTTCCTTATTTTCTACTCGCATCTTTCTTCCACCCAAATTCTTTCCAAAGGGAATTCCAAACTTTGTTCAGAAGCATTACTATCACTATCATCGTGGCATGCACTCAAGTTTGGTAGATTAGCGGCATCATCAACTTTCTCCTTACCTTTGCTTGATACATTTGAAGAGCTACCAGGACTCACTTTTTCACGCAACTTTCCACTCCATGGTTTTCCACCATTACTCCCATTAGTTGACCCTTGAGACACACTCAAAACTTGTGACTACTCACATGTTTTTCCTATATTCACACTCCCTTACATCAACCCCTATGTCATCCTTTACATCAACATGCCAACTTGCCATTTCATTAAATACATCTTTGTTCACCATGACTTTACTTGTGATAGGATTGTAACATTTATACCCTTTTTGCTCAAGGGAATAGCCAATGAGTGGAGTTTTTTTTTTCTTTTAGTTCAAGCTTACTTCTCAGCTCATATGGCCAATGCACATAAGCAATACATGCAAACACTTTAAAATCTGACACATCCAATTTTTGACCACAAAAATTCTCTTTCAATTTCATGTCATGTATTGTAGCAGTAGGGGTCCTATTCATAATGTACACACCTTTAGCAATAGACTCAGCCCAATAATAATGAGGTATGCTCTTCTCATTTATCATTACTCTAGCAACTTCTACTATGTGTCTATTCTTCCGCTCAGCAAGACCATTTGATTACTTTGAATTTCATGATTCTTTTGGAAGTCATTGAACTCATTGGAGACGTATTCTCCCCTACCATCCAACCTTAGGCCTTTACATATTTCCTAGTCTGTTTTTTAACCATTGATGGGTTAGTGGTTGTGGAAGCGTACTCCCTAATTGCCAATGGTTAGCATAAGTCTATGGAGGGTGAAGCCTTAGTTTAACCATGGTGTTAGGGTTAGGTTTATAGAGATGATGATTAGGGTTAGCTTATGCCAAAAGCAAGAGAGAGAGAGAGAGAGAGAGAGAGAGAGAGAGAGAGAGAGAGCGAGAGAGAGTATAGACACAATGATAGTACTCAAAGTGCAAAGATTGATTAGAAAAGAGCCTCTAAAATAGTCTTACTACTTTAAAATCATTCGCTAGATGGGTTTCATCCTCTTACTATTGGACTATGTCATGAATTATCTCTTCCTAGGTGGCTAGAGGGCATTCCCACATGGTGACACAAGTTGGGATTACCCTTACAATCACCCCGTTAAGCCAAACTTGGGGTTGTACAAAGACTTCATGTATTTAGTTCATGGATTTGTGTCATGGTGTAATCCTAGGCTAACATGATTCATCTACTTGATACATTGTTGGTGGTTCAATTTGATTCATCACCATGGTTCAATGTCCCATGATACATCATACAGATTCTCAATTGGATTTCATGTGTATCCCCTCCAGATTTTGTTTTCATGTCTTTGTCGTCATTGTTGGTTGTCATCTTCACCTTTAAGTCATTGTCATGTTCTTCTAAGTTTTTATCTTCATTGGTCCAATGTGTTGAGGATGTGGCCTTCATGGCCAATGGTGTAAAACACACATACATAGCATGTTGTGTGCTTGTGTGTGTGGTCATGCTTATGGGCAATCTTACCTTCATACGTGATGTATAGGAAGTGTCTAAACCCATGTAAAGTGCTTTTAAACACAATTATGGCATACATATTATTCGTATGGGCGGTCTTACCTTCATACGTGATGTATAGGTAGTGTCTAAACCCATGTAAAGTGCTTTTGGACACAATTATGGCATACATATTATTCGTAGCCTCACATGTGATACATACATATTGTGCTTTGTGCTTGATGAATTCTCAAGGGATCATTAGGAAGGGAATGGGGTCTAAGGGGGCCTCTTTATTTGCCATGGGATTAAAAAGGAGATTATGGAAAGGGCAAATGGGTGGATTCCATGTGGGCTGAAATGGTGGGTATGGCAAGGCCTAAAAGTAAGTGGTCAAACTTGTACTCTTTTATAAAATACAAAGAGAAAATATCTTATAAAGTAAAAAAATGAACTTTTCTCTAAATAGTTGAGTAAAAACCAATCCTTTCTCTCTCTATTGGCTGCCAGTTTCCCCCCCTCTCTCCTAAAAGGGGGCCCCTCCAAAAACGTGTTGATCATTCCCTCCCTCTGTCTACTGTACCATCTCTCACTTCTCTTCACTTCACCTTTTTTATCTTTCCTTCCTTTCAGTTTTCCCTCCCAAAAGCTCTGCAACAGAAGTTTGAACCTCCTTTCCCTCCCTAAGCTTACTGCATTATTGAGGGCTACATTCTCCTCAAGCTGAAGTTATCCATTACTCCATGGGCTTCACTAAACACCTCTAGCTAAAGCTGAAGTCTACAGTATATCCTTCTGCTACATCATCCCTCTTTCTTTCCTCAACACATTTCTTGCTCCTTCTCCATTAAGCTCTAGAGAGGATCTACTTCCCTCTCAAGATTTGCAACATTATCTTCCACATTAAGCCAACAAGTAGGTGGAGCAGCACAGCAGTAAGTGGCATCCTTCACCTTTGTGTACCATCAAGATTCTCGCTCTTTATACAGCTGAGAACATGGATGTGTAATGTCTAATCATAAGTGTTTGTGTGCAGGTTGTGCCACTATTTCCCATGGCATCATCAGGTACTCGATGACCTAGGAGTGTCATTGACTCCATTTCATGCAACAATGTACAAGACGACAATGGATATTGGGTGACAATGGAGTTAAAATGAATGATGTGGGTGACAATGCAGCCCAGCTCAAGAGGTTCACACAAGGTCTCAAGGAGACACATGGCTTCTCGAACACACCATTGGAAGGGAATAATCATGGAGTTCAAGCAAACAAAAGACGGCAAGAGGCTTGCGAAGGTGCAACATGTGTATGTTGCTTCACAACTGAAGCTAGAGACAACAGTGGATCCATCAAGGCTTCCTGCAAATTGTACTTTTTATTCCTCTTGCAAGTTTTTCGGTTGTCTATTTAGTATTTCTGCCTTGTGTGTTGCTTTTGATGACTGTAAGATTTCCATTGCTTTTTGTTCATGTTTACATATGTTTTTCCATCCAATTTTGTAGAGTGGGATCCAATAGAGTCCTTCACAGGAACTTTTGAGGCCATCCACACTGAGCTTGGCAAGTTGCTCTATGCTGGTTGTCAGCCCTTTGAGCTTACCTCACGTGACATTTTTTCTATGATCATACTTATGTCACACCTAGGAGAAATGGATATGGTAATCTATCTCTAGTTCACTCACCAACCTTGGAGAGTTTGGAATGACCTAAGCCAGATAGTGCCTTGATTGTAGCAACCAAAAGGAGAATCGAGGTGGATGTGCAAGCAGCAATGAAGTGCACCTATGGTTCCCATAAAGCCACGGTAACATGGTTTATGACTCTTCATGTGTTTGTGTTTATATTTCGACTTCAGAGTGTGGCAATCCTGTAGGGCCAGTAAAGTTGCGTGTTGTATTCTTGTAATGAAGTCACTATATTCATCGATCATCTCTCTCACCACCTGAGAGAAGGCCGCTTTGGGTATGATTGGCTTAGGGCTCTTTTGATATTTTTTGATCTCACGCAGAGCCACTGTGCTTGGCCTCCATCTCCGCTTTTTTTTTGTGTTGTTGGTGGTGGTGGAGAAACCGCCTGCCTAGCCCATTGAGGAGGATCATCTTTGTATTTTTTCCTCCTCTCCTCTTGGGTTTACTGATCTTCTAGTGTCACCTTGTCCCTTTTTCTTTTTGCACATTGCTTGGAAATCTGAGGGATTTTTGAAGGCTTTGAGCTCCCAGCCTTTGCTTGTTGGGTGGCTTGAGCTCTATCTTGTGCTGCCTTCTTCTTTGCCTATACTCGTGCTTGTAAGTTGGCTAAATGAGCTCTCACAACCTCAGCTCTCTGCCTTTCCTCTTGCTCTCTCTGGCTTCTCTGCTCTTCTTGTACTCTAAGGGATTCCTTCCGAGATGCCTCCTTCTTTTCCCTCTCCCTTTGTCTTTTTCTCCTCTTGGCCTCTTTTGCTTTAGATACCGGGTCGCCTGGTATTACCTTGATTACAATTTACTCTTTCTTTGATTCGCGGTGGAAACTTTTGCGGCATAGTATGTGGGGTGGCTTGAGCACCAGTGGTTGTGGCAGGAGGTGATTGCTGTGGATTTTCTAGCGGACCTCAATATTCCTCTTCTGTTTCTCTAGTTTCTTGCATTGCTCTGTGAAGAGGTGAAATCGGTGGGGGATCTAGAAGAGGTGTGTAAGTGGCTTGGGTTATATCACCGAGACCTTCAAATATGTGTTGCATGTTACTTAGATCATCTGGATTTGATGGTTGGGGAGGCTCTTGGGTGTTTGGAGCGGGCTGGGGCACGAGGTTATCCACTTGTGGTTGGGGATGTGGATTTGAAGCCGTAGATTCTGCATGGGGTTCTGGCTTCAGATTTTCTGCGGTGTGAGTGGTTGTGGTGGTATTGTTGTGCATAGTGCCAGCCTGCTCTTGTGAATCGTCCATGTGGTGCAAGATGTGAGTGCGTATGCGTTTGTGCTCAAGTGGATCTTCTAGAATGTGCAAACAAGAAATGAACTTCAAATTGTGAGTTTTGACTTATAAAGAACTAATGTAAAAAAAACTTAAAAACTCAATAATATCATTAAAAATCCAAAATAACTCCAAAATTGTCAAAATTTGTTACATGAAACCACTAATTGTAGCGTCAACAAATCCCGTGGCATTACAATGTATGCTTAATATGGGAATGGTTAGTGTCAGAAATTTATTGGTTTTCCACCCAACGTCTGTCATTTTGTTGCCTTGTCGCCAACCACCATCGAAATTGATCTTTTGCACTAGAATCATGATATGATTGCGATTGCCTCACGCTAACCACTTTCTCTATTCTGCATTTCAAGATTCTTTGCACTCTAGTATTCTTCCTTTCTCTTCCCGCAAAAACTCTGTAGAACCAATTGAACATTTTGTGTAGGGCATTTCTCTTTTTCCTCCCACCTCCATGCCTTTTATTTTTAAAATGCACTGCTTTTGCTTGACAGTGTGAGCGCTCCATTCCTTGGCTACTCCAAATGTCTAATGGGCCAAATGTGCCAAGAAAAAATAAGCTATGAGCAAAAACAATATGCTGCAAAAATATAAACCTTTAGTTCAAACACTGATGTTTTTTTTACTGCAAAGACAAATTGTTCAACCCACCATGTAATGTGTTATGTGTGTCTCCCCCAGGCATCCACCATTTACGCTGTGAAACTATTGATTACAAACTTTAAAGTGGAGATCTCAGCAGAAGTTAGATTTGCCTTTTCAAGCAAACAAAAAATATCATCTACAGACTGCCACACACAAGCACGCTTAATTCTAGGGCTGCTTCGTTACCTCTGTAATGTCACACACCTTTTTCCACAATTGAAACTCATTGGGACTTTGGGAGTTAGAATAGTCTGAAAGCATATGCCTAGCTTTACTACCACTCATACATATTTTATTAGGACGATCCTATGTACTTCCAGATGCCTTCCTATCCTTTGATAGCTCTACTACACCTCCATGCAGGCCAATGCTTGATAGAATAGATTCAAGTTCTCTGATACACTCTTCCTTCTTTCTACAGGCTCCATATTCCAAGCATAATTAATATGGAGCATCAACAACTTGTCAAGAATTCGTAGACGGGCATGAAGAGTGCACACATGCACATTTATCAGAGTAATCGGTAGAATTGGATCCCAATTTGGATCGTCCATGTCTCGATTAGGGGGTACACTCTGGTTACAACTGAGGATACCTTGAAACCATTGTTAGAGTGCTTTACCCACTGTTTGTGTAGTGGTCACCTTTCACGGAATTGACTGCAGCTTTGCCACCCTTACCCTTACCCTTACCAGAGTTGATTGTAGCTTTGCCATCCTTACCCTTACCCTTGCCCTCAGTTCCTTATGAGACTTTACTGTGGCAGCAATAAATGCATGGAAAGAGGGTCATTGCACCTTGCTTGCATCCTAACATACACGAAAGTTTTCAAGTCTCTTGCCAAATGCCACTCCACTTGGAATATACCCAGATCTGAAACCTGCAATCGTTGTCCTTCTTGTTGTTGCCAAATGACGTCAATGATTGGGGTGTGATTAAAATACCATTTGAGAGACTCATGTGTCTCATGTGGGAGATGAAAACCTGCTAGCCACCAAATATTCTTCTCGGAATGAACACCTAAACAGGCGTTTCCCTTCTTGCTGGCATTTAGCTCAACATCAACACCCACCAAGGCTCTGTTCATAAGCGTAACGCTTACCCTTTTGAGCCGTTGACCTTTGACAATTTGGCACTCATCAAGCTTCATCACAAATATAACTTTTCCATGGCACTCTTCTTATGTCAACCCATGAAATCTGATCATTGACTCCTGGAGCTTCAACAATTCAACATAGACATTATTGAACTCGTTGTAACGAAAAGATTTGTTCTCTTCTAATAGCAGGACATCCTCCACATATTGAAATCCACCCAACAAGCTTGCAACAACATTATTGGTGCACCTTTTTGTGATGCTAACACTGTAAGGCGTTGGCAGAAACGTAAAAAAACATTTTTCTTTGTGACTTAGTGTGACAAGTCTATACAAAGCTTCGTAGGCCTTGAAACTTATTCTTACACTGTCACACACTTCCATCATCTCCTGAGGTGAAACAATGTTCTTTAGCTCACTGAAATACTTATGGCGCAAAACTTTAGTAATGCCAGCATTGGATGGATCATCCAATAGCTCCACCAACTCCTTTGGTTTGATGATATGCTGCAGTAGAGTATGTCCAATTGTTTCAACATTGGACTTGATTCCCATCATCGTCCAAGCCAAGTTCCTACATATTGAAATAATATTACGAAAACCTACAAAAAATGTATGAAATTAGAAGCTTGCATTTGTATTCCTACCGAGTTTGACAGATACGTTTCTTTTGAGCTCCAACGCTTGAAGATAGCATAGACATCGCATGTATCTTGCACTTGCGAATGTGATAGCCCAATGGGATGTCTGTGAGATGATCAATTCACCAATGCATATTATGTGCAGTGTGTTGTAGCTGAACATAATTGTCTAGACAACACTCTTGCTCCAGTTTTTGATGATCTGCCTTTTTAATAAGCTTTGACATCTCGTCATTTAGCTGCTTTCTTCTCATTGGCTTTCTCTCTGACTTGCTGAATGTCTTTCACGTACTTCTCTTGCAATGATGAATAGGAAGCACAGAGATGTTTTCTTACTTCCCTTTCATTGAAAATAGCTGAATGTAATCCCCAGCAGTAGCCAAACAGTCCGTCTCTCCCATCTCCAATAAAACGCAGTAGCTCAGTGACATTATGAAAAGGCAGTGACGCATTGGTCATTGGATCGCCAGGTTAAATATGGCCATCAACGCATAAGTTGATTACCTTGCATCCATGGTTCCGTAGTAGCTGGTCTCTAGCATTGGGATTAGATATGCCAAGTTGCATAGTTGCATACTCCTACTCTAAATCAGCGTTTAGTTGATATCATTTTGATTTGTTAGTAATGTCTTGCAGTGGTAGGGGATTGAATGACATTTGTGTTAGTTAATCAAGCAAATTAGTGAGAATGTGTAATGGTGACTGCTACAAGCAGGTGAAGGTGTCTATGGAGGAAAGAAGTGGAGAGTACTCAGAGTTAGGAGAAAACGATTATGTTCTGGAGGGAAGAAAGAGAGGGAGTGCAACTCAATCTCGTTTGAATTCAAATGGTTGATCATGATTATAGAGAGAGAAATGCTGCAGCACATAGAGGTAATGGAGTTTTCCATTGCACTCAGCTAGAGCTGGAGTGGGAGAAGCATGAGGGGGGGGGGGGGGGGGGGGAGAGAGAGAGAGAGAGAGAGAGAGAGAGGGAGAGAGAAGGAAGAGAGAAGGAAGAGAGAGTGAGAGAGAGGACATATCTGCAGCCTTGGAGGATCTGCACTTTTTCAGAAAGAGGCAGTCAAGAATTTTCCTTAATGATTGGAAGAGGAAGTGACATGAGAGAAAAGGGGGGAAATAAAGAGAGAAACTTGGCTCACATTTTAGAGAGAGAATGTGAAAAATCTGCTTTTCTGGCAGGGGGGCTAAAAAGTGCCTCCTTTAATGAGTTCTAAGTGAGAGAGAGTGTTTTATATGTTAGAGAGAGAAGAGGGATGTGAAAAAGACATTTGAAAAAATTCATTTACCCCCCTCTCTTTTGGGTTACTAAATAAACTATTTTCAAATTCAAAATATGGAAATGGCTTTTTTTAAAATCTCAGCATAAGCCTTTTTGCCCTCTCTTTTAGGCTTGGTCAAACTTGGTTTCAGCTTTAAGCATTCCCTTAAACTACCAAATAAAGAGGCCCTCCTATACCCCAATTACTTCCTAATGTTTACAAAAGGGATTTTTTTGGCCGAATGTGAAGCTACTCTTCTCTTTTGAGATTCACGACTACCAAAGTTTGAAGTGCAACGAGAGAGAATCCTTTCAAGCCCAAAAAATAAATTTGAATGCTTTATGGGGGGCTTTTAAATGCTCTTTGAATCTATCTAATGTTGCCCTTCTTCTTGTGAGAATTGCTGCTTAATAGGCTCAAGAATTTGACCTTAATGGTCACAAGAATGGGGCCTTGGAGTGCTTTATGCCTTTGAGACAAAGAGGAAAATCTTAAAAGCAACCCTTAGAGCTTGAGCTTGTGGGAAAGAGGGCTTGAAGTCATAGGTAGAGGAAATAAAGGATACTAACTGCTTTAAGGTGTCAAGGATGAGTAGAGAGGTGTTGATGATACAAGTAATGGAGCTATTGAGTGGCATTAGTGTAGGTGGGTGCAAGGTCCAGTAGAGCAATGGCTCTAATCAATTGGTGGGCATCAGTATTTGATGACGTGTGTGTTAGTAGCCAGTGCCAAATCTCAATTGCAAAAGGCCTTGGTGAATGCAATTTGAGGCTTGGTGTGTGTGGCTTTGGACACGTAGGCCCAGTCAGCCACTTATAACAGTGAATTTGGGCTACAACAGGTGCCACGATGACTCTGACGAGGGTGAGGGTGAGTATAGGCAACCCTTTGTGTGGTTGAAATAAGAACAAACCACAGTTTGGACCTGAAATTGCTATAGTCTTTGGTTTGGCGATGTGTTGGATTTCGCCTTTACTTTGGCGCTGTGTTGGATTCTGCTAGTGGGAGGCCCTTGTGTGCCTTTGACTCCTAAGATAGAGTGTTCCCACCATGTGGGTCAACAGAGTGGCCAAAAGGAAACAACTTGGAATCTCTTTTCCATCAAGCAAGTTGTGTGAGCATTAAATGATTTCAGGGGCACACACACAATTCTTTTTTGAATTGTGATTATGAAGAGAACACTAGTCTTGTGAATTTTAATCGGTCAATTAATTTCACATGCATTTAAAGCAAGAGAATATTTGACAGATTTCTCTCAAGAAAAGCTTCACACACACCCTAGTTGCAAAAGCAAAAGAGAAATATGACAAGAGTAATGATAATGCAAAATGGGTTGGAAAATGAGCACAAAAAGTGAAAAATTACGTGCACACACAATGCTAAATGCAAAATTCCTCCTCACCTAATCCCCAAGGTAGTGGATCATTCTCGTACCCAAGTGGTAATTTGGGATTCGGTTTATTAAGCTAATGCAAATGGAGATTAGTGAAGCGATAGACCTAGGTACAAAACCATCATCTCTGATACCACTTGATGGGTTAGTGGTTATGAAAGCGTACTCCCTAATCACCAATGGTTAGCATAAGGCTATGGAGGGTGAAGCCTTAGTTTAGATATGGTGTTAGGGTTAGGGTTAGAGAAATGGTAATTAGGGTTAGCTTATGCCAAAGAGAGAGAGAGAGAGAGAGAGAGAGAGAGAGAGAGAGAGAGAGAGAGAGAGAGAGAGAGTATAGACACAATGATAGGACTCAAAGTGCAAAGTTTGATTAAAAAATAGCCTCTCAAAGAGGCTTAGTGCTTTACAATCATTGGCTAGACGGGTTTCATTCTCTTGCTATTGGACCACATCATCAATTATCTCTTCCTAGGTGGCTAGAGGGCATTCTCATGGTGCCACAAGTTGAGCTTATGCTTACAACCATAGCCTTGAAATTTAAAAGTGCACAAATACCTCAGCTTTCTACTTCATGAAATAGATTCATACCTTCCTTGTATGGTCATCAATGAAGTTCACATAGTACCTGCATCTACCCATAGATGCAGTCTTTCCCAAACCCCATATATTTGTATGTACTCATTTCAAAGCATTCCTGCTTGTAATGAGAAAATAATGCTTTTTCCTGCTTTCCAAACTAATAGGATTGACAAATTCTCTATATTTTAGCAACTTCAAAAGTTTGCAAACCTATAGTTATCTCTTGAATTTGCATCATCTTTAGTCATGTAGACTCACATGACCAATTTGCTTATGCCATATTTCTATATCTACAACAAATCTCATTCACCTTGTGCAAACATGACCGCATTCACCTTAGACACATCAACATATAAAGTAAACATGCTTCCCATTTTCTTTCCCTACACAAAAAAACCTTCCATTCTTATTTTGCTCTTTGTTAAAAAAGAGACTATCTCAATTGAACCACAATTGCAAACACTGCTCAACCATCTGCCCAATAAACCAAATTCTTTGTGATATTAAGTACATGCAATACATTAGCCAAGTACCTTACTTTACCATCTTTCATAGACAATGGTACATTTCATGTATATATAATGGTATGTCTAGTATCATCCCTAGTCTCTGTATTACCGAAACTCTGCAAAATCTACATTTCCTCGAACCACTTGCCATGATTGGTCCTGTGATTTGACCCACTTGATTCCACTAACCATATATTATCACCAAACTTTGTGACATTTACAGACATAGTATTGATGACCATTGTTTTGGCTATCCAAAATTGCTAGAGTGAGCTACCTCACCCTATCAAAATCACTCAAACACTATGGCTATCCTCGCACTTTCATTGTACATAGGCATGTGTGAGTTAGGGGACTTTCCTCATATCTCCTTAAAACCCTCAGCTAGCTAGTCATTGGGCTAGTTGAGACAAATAAATAAATAAAAACATATTATGGTCCATTTGTGTGTAAATATTTCATTCTATATAGGGTCTAAATATAGTGATTTATTATTGTAATTATTTTGGTATTTCTTTAAATATTTTTACATATGTGGGCGTTATTTACCTAAGTATGTTATGTACATTGAATCATCATTACCGTAATTCTCTTACCACTATAAATACTCTTTATTATATAAATAAATATTTTCATGCAAGCCCCTGTAAATCTTCGTGTGAACCCACTCCGAGAAAAAATCACAAAAATACCTTTCACCTAGTCATTCCCTCTTACTAAATTACCAATTTTTTACATGCATTCTTCTTTACTTCTTGTTTATAGTCTATTAGTAAAAACAAATGAGGGCCCTCTCTGATCCCCTATATTTTCATATATTTCTTTTTTCCATTTTATATTTATATACAACTGACACTATGCCAGATTCCATGAGTTATTTATATACTAACCTTTTTTTTCATCATATCCAAATATCATATTTGTGAATAAACCTAATCCATGAATATTTTCAAACCCTTAAGAATCTATTAGGTCATGCAAGGAGGGGTTCAATCTTGGAGGATTATGAAAAAGCAACAAAAGGGGGACCATCGAAGACTTTTGTAGGAGGAAAAAAAAGCCTTTTGGTGGGATTTTTGGTGTCCACCTCTACTACAAATTTGAGGAAGGGATCATAATGGAACATTTATCTCATAAGCTGAATAATCACCTTAAAACTTTTCATAATTTTTGGAGCTTCCTCCGGTGAGATATGATTTTTTTGGTGAACCCCAGTCTACCTACTTTTTCTCACAAGTCACCCTAGTCTCCTCTCACCTTCCTTCACACTTCCACACACTCATTTCTCTCTATCCCTCCCTCAAAACTACACCTTCCATGGTTTCTTTCACCTTATTCACCATTAACCTCCCCTATCAATTCTATAGATCTCATAGGAACTCTACATGTACATATACCATCTCTATGCCTCTCTCTATTACCTCTAAATTACAATTCCTTTTACCTCTTCTCTATATACAAAAATTTCAACATGTAAAACCATGCTTAATCTCTACAAACTAAGGGATTATCATTAACAAACATTGTCACTTTCATCATGGTGTTCAACCTTTGGGGCGGCGACGATGTAAGAAGAGAAGAAGATCAGCATTCATTTTTGAGAACGTACACAAGTAAGTTCAAAGCTTCACCATCAGAAGGATTTCCTCACTTCATTCACCCATCTTCCTTCAACTATCTACCTCATTTTACCCATTGTAAATATATCATTAACTTTTTAGTGATTGCTAATATTAACCACTAACCTACTAACACAAAATATCCATTGACCTAACTTTAAAAGACACCTCACCTCAAGACATGTACATAGTAAAAAATCTCTCTCTCTCTCTCTCTCTCTCTCTCTCTCTCTCTCTCTCCTTCCTTAACTATATAATTTCACCCTATCTACTAGATCAATAATGCCTTTCACATGAGCCTACATCCATGACTCAAGTAAACAAAGAAGGCCTACTATATTTTGATACTAAAAGAAATCATAATCTTGATTTGATTAGCTTGTCAATTAAGATTTCTAATAATCTTAATGAGGGGTCTTCAACCTATAAATAGGACCCTGTCCCTCTTGTAAATCATCTCCAACATCTCACAAAGCATGCCAACACTCTATACGCGAGGAGAGATTCATGTGTAGTCATCACCTTGTGGGCTTCACACCTTGTGTGATAGAAGCTTTGATGTTACATATTGCAAAGTGAGAGAGTGTGAGTGCCTTATCTCAAACCACTTTTTTACATACTCTTCCACTATCAACAATTGAGGTTTTGATGCTCAAAAGTGAACTTGGCTTCAGAATCTTTGTCCTTCCACTTGTGTAAAGCTCTTTGGCAAATGTGAGGTGACTTGTATCTTTTAAGTTCTATTATCTGAGCTTGTTTGAGAAAGTGATTAGTGTGTTTTATTGCCAAGTTATTATCTCGTAATTTTTCATTTTTCTTGGGTACTATCACAATTGGAGACACCCAATTTGTGTGTTCAATTTCATAAATTGATCAGAAATCTGTTCCAGAAGCCTAATGTCCGTTCTGATGAATTCACCAGTCAAATCAACTCCAAATTGGGCCAAGCTTGACTAGGAGGTTTGTCCAAGGCTATATGAGAGCCTGGTATGTCTCAAATATAATTTTGGCCTTGTAATCATGCATTAGACATACTACACATAGCATGTCTTTTGCATCAGAATTTACCCCAACTTGGCCCACAACTTTTCCTTGATGTGTGGAGCTCTCTGGTGTGTTTAGATTTGTGTTTGAATGTCAGAAGACCCCAAACTTAGCTTTTCAGGCCTTTTTTTCTATCAAAAATGCTAAAGTCTGCTTAAAACCCAATTTCCTCACCCAATTGAGATGAAACCTTTCACATGCACTCAATAAATCATGTAGATCATGCACATGAAGACATCCTATAGTTTTGGTCTCAAAATTATGCCTTGGCACAATTTGGGTAGGATGTCTGGCAATTCCTGTCTTTTGGCCACAATCTGTCAAGGTATGGTCAATCTTCCACTTTACAGGTGAAAATAGGGTAAAATCTACCTTCTAAACACTCTAGTCAACTCAGATTCTCAAAATTGCTGCCAGATCACCCTGTAGACATACTACACGTAGGATGTGTACTATCTTAGAATTTAATTTTTCTCTGCCTGTGGGCTTCCCTATGCTCTGTAGATCTCTCAGCAATAATCACAGAAACTTTTGGACTTCAATTCAACTTCTAAACACAATTCACCGTCTTTTATAGTTCTTCGATGAGCCTAACAACAAATATAACATGCATGAAGTGCTCCACATCATAAATCATGATGTCCTACTTACCCTACTCCTACTCATCATGTGAGATGGTGATTTTGGTGTCTCGGTTGCTTCCTGGCCTCTCATGGACTCTCAAGATATCTTCTCACCGCATCTACCACTTCAACTCCTACTCTCCACTCCACAACCTAACTCCTATCTAACACTACCTAAGATGGACGATCCACGGCACCCATACGCTCCCTAGACTCCTCCTAAGACCTAGAGAGTCCACCACCCTCCGATCTTATCTAAATGTAAAATAAGACTCTGGTAAGCCAGAGAATCCCTATCCTCAAGGACTAGTCTCGGTCACCTACCTAGGGTTCTTGTCCCCGGCAGCGGCACCAATGTTGGCGGATACGCCGCGACGGACGTCAGCACAACAAGAACTCACCTAACAAGAATTGTCGGCTAAGGAAGAAGCTTGAACCACAGGCGCGTGGAAGCAAGCATAGGGTGTCAACCTACACTCGACCGACTATTGACTACTTCCTACAGAGGTCTTTACTCAATGTCTAAGTTACAACCTATTATAGTGCACAGGAGGAGATTTCCTACAACACTTCCATGAGCCAAATACCCATTAGATGTTATCAAAATGCTACAAAACTTGAAGGATATCCTATCAACACCAATAAGCCACTCTCCCTAAGGTCTGTGACCCAAAACCCTACCGAAGAACACCCGATGCAGAATCACGTAGGATGTTTGACAGGTTTCTGCAGGTCGACGTTTCTAAAACTAAGGTGCCTAATGTGTAGCTCTACTCAATACGAACGCATGGATGTGCTGAAATGTGAAAATAGACACCATTTGCTTACCGAATCCCTAGAAATAGCTAGTAGGTCAATCTCGCGAAGCCGGGTCGTACACGCGCAATGTGGGTATTGGCGCGTAGTTCTCTCCAGGGGTAGCGCGCGGCACTTCTCCGTACTTGATTCCGACCACCAGTGTGCGCGTAGCATCAAGATAAGCTCTCACTCTCTCTCGTGCACAGAATAGCGTCTCATAGACACTTCATAGAATGAACAAGGTTTTTTTTCATTAAGGTTAAAATTTGGGGTATATATATACCAAATTTGGTATATATATATTTGGAAGGTATATATATATACCTTCCAAATACAAAACCTCATGTTCCAAAGTGAAATCCTACTCAATCTAATGGCAAAAAATAATATACAAAATTGGAAACTTCTGCAAGCCCCCAGTATTTACAAGTGAAATTACAGGTTTTCTTAATCAAAGAATGACTACATAGGATTTCCTTCTTTTCTCATTTCATCAGTCTTCAGTTGAGTGTGACCGCCAGTCTTCAGCTAACACCTAATGTCAGTACGAACTTTAGTTTTTACTCAGTTTTTTGCCAATCTTTTGCAACTTCAAATAACAACTCACAATGATTCCTTCAAAGAGAGAAATGTTTTGAATTCCACCTCGGACTCTACTTACCCTACTTCTAAGTTCTACTGCAATGGGGTTGTGGAAAGTGTCCACAACACTCGTTTTCTTGTTTTTAACTGATTTTTTGAGCATTTGATCTTAAGACTTGTCTCGTCTATCAATCATTCTCAACATCCTAATCTAATTCTACAATCCTACAATCCTAAAGGCACTTGGCAAGTACAACTTACCTCCAAGCTACCTCTACACAGCAAAAGACGAAAATCTTAAGCTATGCGGTTTATAAAAAGAAGATTTTTACTCTAGGAGATCATAGTGAAAGGTAAAGGATAACCTCACAAGACACTCATGTTTTTTCTTAGTTTAGGTCTCTTCGTTCCCCGGTAGCGGTGCCAAATGTGGGACGGGTGTCTAACCTCACTCCTATCTTATTGCAGATTTAGTGAGAACCACGATTAAATTCTCAATCCATGGGACGAAGCTGACTCAACTTGTGCATAGAGGGTACAAGAGATTGTCAATCTCTTGGAAAACAACAAAAAACTCATATCTAACTCAAGCTACATCAAGCGACTGAAATCACCAAAAGCCAATCGCTCATCGGCAAACAACCCACATCCGTTACAGCATCAAACAACATCCAAACGTAACAAAACTTCTAGGACAAGTTTATAAGACCTAAGCACACATGCCTATGGTCTCAAATTCCACTTTAGGTCAAGTGCAAAAATCACGATTATTAACAGCACAGTGGATTTTTGACCTAGTCGTTTTCGACCCAGAATGCAACTAATGCTTAGCAATGATGCCCCAATACCCCGCCTATGTTTAATTTTTTATTTTGAAGTGTAAATTCTTACTTATGATAAAATTAGGTTGCAGGTCGGCGATGCTAACAACTACGAATTACTATGGAATTCTTATGCCAATACGTAGAGCTCTCACCTATGGTTGTAATGCAACAAATGCAACTGCAATGTGACAACCGAGGAGGGAGTAGGAAGTGCGAGAAGGAGAGAAGTGAGTGTCGTTATCTCACGTTGTGTATTTCATTATCCAAAACTTGAAAAATAACTTACAAAAATTGGCTTTTATATCTTAGCCAAGGTTTTTGGTGGTCAAAACTAATAATCTGGGAGCTCTAATTAAAGATGGGTAAAGACAAACTGATACAATCTGGAAGCTTGTAGCCCCGGCTCATCAATTACAAAGTTTATTCGGAAAATAAGAGTTACAATATTTTCGATTTATCAAAATAATAAGTTTTTTTACAATGAGAGCTCCAAAAAATGTTATCCGAGTTAGCTTGCTGCTAACAAGTATGGTGGTGATAGGGGTCTCACAACCCTAAGACAGTATGTGAGTGTGATGGTGATGTTTAACATTAACTAAGCATTGGGTTAGTTTTGAGCAATAGTTTTGTGCAAGCTCTACGATAGTGTCATAACAAACCATCTCCATTTTCAAGTCATAAATGAGGTATTATGCAATTTCCATTCGTCTCCACCTTCCCTTTTCTCTAGCTCTCTCTTGATCCATTATTTGGTGTGTGTCTTGGTGTGAGATTGTTTGTGTGTTTTGTGCACCTTCACTTGGTCATAGTGACATGGATCCCCTCCACTTGTTTGGCTATGGATTGGTTGTTATTTTTTCTTCCTTGTGGTTTTACCCAGTCCCAATTGAGCAACACATGAGCCTTGAGGGTTTTTAGAGGTCTCCTCTCTTATTGCTCGCCCCGGACCGCCTCAATTTTAGTGTCGCCACTAAGGAGGGCTTGGTGTCTATTGTTGTTGCATATTGCATGAATGCTTGGTTTTAACATAATGAAGTAGGTTACATGAATCATGAAAACTTGTGTGACTCATTTTTTTTCATTGCAAGGCAAAAGGTGCATATCACTTTTAGCACTAAATTACAATTTTAGCGAGTAATTCATAGAATGTTGGGCCCTCTTAGGTTAGCCGAAATAAACACCGTAGTTAATCCTTTTATTTTGCCTCTCATTAGGTACAACCTTAGTTTGGATGTCTATATTTTTGTTTTGTTTTAAGCATTAGGTCATGCATAGACCATGGATAATGACCCAAGAACAGAGGTTTTTCCTTCCATTTCGCTCCACACATTATAATAAAGGTTGCAATTAGTAGAAAGATCCATTTTCAGTAGCAAATGGTGTTCATGTTGGTAATCAAAAAGTAGAAGAAAGAAATTCTCACGTCACCAAACCTTGTCATCTTGCCTCTTGTTGACTATCATAGATCATTTGATGTGCATATTTTTATTTTGTTGTGGAATAGATTGCAATTTAGAAAAAATTATAGTATAAATATTTAAAAAAAAGAAAAAAAGAAATAATTTGTCACTTTGAAGCTGTTTCAATAGAGGACTAACGCCAAATGTCAGAATATCCACTCTTTTTTGGAGAGCCTAGCGAGTTATTTTTAGCAAATTTCAAAATGGCTTGCCGCATAAAAAGGGTCATAGGAGATGAGGAATGCTTAGAAATGTTTGAAGTGGTCCTCATGAAAGATGATAGCACTTGGGTTGACTGTCTATCTCATGAAGTTAAGGAAAACTATAAGGAAGTTGTTGATCATTTCAAGAGATACTTCTTTGACCCCCAAAACACTCAAAAAGCTATGGCAAGACATCGTTTCTCACAAGCAAAAAGATCTAAATGACTACTACATAAGAGTTTCTATGTCTCTGGGCTGTATGGGTGAAAATGTTGCTAACCCTGGTGATGGTCCAGATTTCCTAAAGCAGGAGAGGTTCATAGACGGTCTCTTTCCCACACTCAAGATAAAAGTTGAAGTGGGTGCACCTGCTACCTTTGATGCATCTAAAATTAGGGCTGTCAAGAAATATAGAAAATTGAAGGGCCTAAGGGGAGAGGTTCCAATAGAGGGTCCTAGACCCAAGGAGAAATTGCAAGAATCAACATCTAGAGAGATTCCTGAGGTAACAGTTGAGGTGATTGTTGGCGGATACGCCGCGAGCGAATATTGGCATAGAGAGAAAAAACCAACAACTCTATGTCAGTCAAGGATGAAGCTTAACCGGTAGGCACATTGTTAGAGGATATGTGTTTGAAACATAGTTGGGTAGGCGCTGGGCCTCTGGCTGTGAGAGGTGTGAAAGAGAAAGAATAGCAAACACTGAAAGCTTGAGAAATCACCGTAATCTTCAATTAATTGAATAATGCTCTGAGTACATTCTGGTCAATAGCCAAGGTGGGGTGTTAGCAGCACCGACACTTGGGTTTACTAAAATCTAGGAGTTTAGGCTCCCTTTACAGTTACTCGAGTTGTTAACGACACCGGGACCTAACAAAATAATTAATCAATCTTCAAGCTGATGACAGTGAAGGAGTTTAGGCTCCATTTATCTCTTCTTGTGTTAATTTTCCTTATTGGATTTGCAAACTAACTCTCTATAGAATTCTCTGATCGCCTCTGTCATCCGCCTCATGCTTAATTGAGAGAAATCTACAAACAAATCCTTGTCTTCCTCGTTCTTCACCTTCTTCATGGATGCTCACTTTTACTCCTTCACTTTATTTTAAGGGATCTACCAAATTTGCCAATAGCTTAGGGTTTTATGGTTCTTGTTCTGGATATATGCTTGCTCTCTTCTTTGCTTAACCTCAAACCTTGGTTAGCCCTTTTTATCTTCTCGATCATGCCATGATTGTGTTGCTTCAAAAGAGAGAGAGATCGACGTTTGCTTCCTTGCTTCAAGGTCCAAGAGAGACTCTTTGAGGCCTCTGGCTTTCCCTCATGCAAAATCCCCTTTTGTCTTGTTTATGGCCAAGAGCGAGATTGATATCCTCGTTTTGCTTTGTTCCCAGAGCAAGAGAGAAAAAGCCTCCTCTCTTCTTCCCTCCGAATAACCTCTTCTTGCTTTGCTAACAGAGAGAGAGAGAGAGAGAGAGAGAGAGAGAGAGAGAGAGAGAGAGAGAGAGAGAGAGAGAGAGAGAGAGAGAGAGAGAGAGAGAGAGAGAGAGAGAGAGAGACTTAACCCTCCTGGCTCCCCTATGTCGCAATGGTTGAGAGAGATCAGAGCAACTTTGGCCTGTCGGAGGACGAGAGAGAGAGTGGGAGAGAGCCCTCACTTTGCTTCTCCAACATGAGAGCGAGAGAGAGCCCACCTTGGTTCTCAAGCCGAGAGAGAGAGAGAGAGAGAGAGAGAGAGAGAGAGAGAGAGAGAGAGAGAGAGAGAGAGAGAGAGAGAGAGAGAGAGAGAGAGAGAGAGAGAGAGAGAGAGAGAGAGAGAGAGAGAGAGAGTGGGCGAGAGCCCTCTCTTTGCTTACCCTTCTCCAACACTCGTTCATGCTCCTCAATCTTTTTTACCCTATTTTTCCCTCAGCCCATCATTCATGGCGCGGTGATTGATGTGGCGCGTGAATTGTTGGGATGAAGTGGCAGGTGGCTTGGGTGATTGCACGAAATTCTTAGAGCGTAGCACCAAATGTGGTCGCCTTGCTGAGCTGAGAAATCTTGCTTCATACACATCGTCGTCCCAACACCACAAAGCCCGGTGCGCGCTCCTCTATCTCCACATGCGCCACCTCCCGCTGCTCGCACCCTTTCTTCCTTGATTTCTTCCCTTTTCCCACTTAAAAAACCCTTTGGGCCCTTGTTCAGGTGGCCTTTGATTCATTGTACTCGATGGCCTTAAGATTCATAGTGGGTGGTCTTAAGCTTTGTAAGGGCACCACATTGAACATACACACCGAGAAAAGCAATGCCAAGCACATTGGCCAATCAATACACTCCATGAGACTTCATTTCGGCCAATGAGCTCATCACAAGCTTTTTGTGCTTTCGTAACGACACCAAATTAGGCATACACTGATCAATTGGGCGGCCAAAATCATTTGGATTCTTCCTCCAACAGTCCTTGAATAACAATATCATCGTGAATTTTGCTGCCATTTTCCACGACACAGCCTTCAGGATGCTAGTATAGGTGATTGCATTTTGATAGAGACCCTAGACTTCGTATCTGCTTAAGCCATAGTTGTGCTGGGCATTTCTTGCTATCAGCAATCTCCAATAAATAATATTATTGCCAAGCACAATATATCAACCAACGCATTACTGCATGAAGTTTCAAAACTTGGTCGAAGTAAAAAATTCCCAGATGGCACATCGATCGAGCCAACCAGACTGGTATGGAACCGGACCCTGATGAATCTTTAACGACCAATATCTTAGCAACTGGAACTCCGATTGCTCATTTGAAAAGACTGATGCACCCCACAAAGTGAGCACTTCAGGTCCGTGCATTCACTTCATTTTTGTCCCCTCAGCTGCTGCAGTTGCCCAATCCGGTACAGATCTGCAATTGACTCAACCTTCAAACTGCCATAGCATTTTCATCGTAGCTCCAATCAACGAGCCGTAAAGATAGGCCGATAGAGCACTTCAAGAACTGTAGTTCTAGATCACAATCTCCCATTTGTGTTCAATTCAAGCATACTCCTTTTTAGCATCATTAAGGCATCTGTTGGCCCTTTAAAGCCACATCTGGCATACATTAACCATTAAACTTGGTCTGTTAACAAGCCCTGATCATTGGTCAATAATTGTGTAGGCTCCAAAGAAGCTTAAATTGCATTTCCATGCTCTTTTTTCCATCATGGAAGCGGAGATGCACTACAACGTGGAAACAAGAAGATGGATGTCAAGCACCTTCTCGACCTTCTAAGACAATCTCTACTCGAGGAAATCAAATCTAAATGTTCTATGCACTAGTGAAAGCAACTCAACCTATGATGCTCATGCTATCCAAAACTATACAAAACACATTCAAAATGTCACAAAACTCACAGGACACACTCTCCTCATCAAGAGATCAATAACCTATGGACTATGACTTGGTATCCTACCTCAAACCACCTCGTTCGACAATCGCGTATAAAGACAGGCAACAAAATGCAAGTCATCACTTTTTGTTGTGCATGGCCCTAATCCATAGCTCTACTTGCCATGAACCCGTACGTATAAATAAATTACCTAACAGACACATGGTTTGCAAGAAAACTCACCCGAAAGCTCGTAGGACTTGCTTTGTGACAACAACGGAATTGTGAAAACTTGGTGTTGGATGGAAGCCCTAGTTGTTGCTAACACATTGTTGGTGTCTGTTTCACAATGGATCTTTTGTAGAGCACGTAGGGAAGAGAAGAAATATCTCTCTCTCTCTCTCTCTCTCTCTCTCTCTCTCTCTCTCTCTCTC
Source organism: Adiantum capillus-veneris (assembly GCF_014529385.1). Taxonomy (NCBI): domain Eukaryota; kingdom Viridiplantae; phylum Streptophyta; class Polypodiopsida; order Polypodiales; family Pteridaceae; genus Adiantum; species Adiantum capillus-veneris. Next base: position 49,360,060 of record NC_140943.1, on the reverse strand, counting down.
TCTCTCTCTCTCTCTCTCTCTCTCTCTCAGACACAGCGTACAATAAACTTTGGATTTGATTAATTCAAAAGTTAGCTTAGGGTTACAAAAAGTGGCTTATATAAAATTCCTCCTTAGAGGCTTGTTCCCACAAAGAATATTGGCCACTCAAATATTACAAAAATGTCATTTTGCTTCAAAAATAATGATACAAAAAAGTTGGGAAAGCTCCTTTTGTGTTTGGCCGTCAACACTCCCCCCTTCCGCGTTCATGTCATCCCTGACATGAAGGGTCTTGATCTTTTGCTTTTGATAAAAGTTGTCTTTATGTCAATGGAACCCTTGGGGCTTTAGCAACTTCAAGTATGACTCGTACCTTATATTGCCCAAGGTGACTGTGGGGTCAAATATTTTTCTTACTCAAAAGCTTGCATGTGGTAGCTTGGTAAGAACATTATCCTTTGATATAACATATGTAACACCTTTGGAAATGGCTGCTTTGACAAATCAAATGTCATTGTGGTGACAATGTCGCCCGTTGATAGGAGGGTTGAGTCAGTAGCTTTGGACGGTGCAAACACTTCAATGCAAGCCAAGAGGGTTTTGCATATTTTCCTGATCATCACACACGTCAAGTCAGAGGAGCCAGTGAAAGTCTTAATGGTGCCCTTCAGGGTTTTCACTATATAAGAGACACTTATTCTCTCTCCTTCCTTGGGTGGTGGCATAGATGGGTAATTGAGCTAGTTGGGATGCCTCTTCAAGATTCTAAAGTGGTTTGCCCATGTGCGTACACGAGGGATCGGGAAAAATAGAATTTCATCCCTGACAATTTTTGATGCTTCCACCCAGGGTACTTGAGGAGCCACGCTTTTCTCCACCTTGGTTGGGAGTCCACTATTTTCTTTGCAGTCTTTGTATTCTTAACGTCTCCATCATATACTGGCTCCGTTGCTTCTGCTTTGACTCTCTTCCTGATCACCGTCACTTCATACTTTAGGAGAGGATATGGGAGTGTAGGTTGCATCCATTCTTGCTTGAGCACATTTGTGGCAAGCCCTTCAACTCCTACAGAGTGTAACATTCTTGTCTCCCATTCCAAGGCTACCTTCTGGTCTTCCACTGTGGACTTTTCTATCAAACTTTGGAGGCGTGTCTCCTCCTCTACAATCAATGATTGCTCTGCTTCTTCTTGTGTCTCTATCTGTTCTTCTTGGTACTGCGAATATTTTGCATCCTCAGGAAATTCCATGGACTCATCTCTGGCATTAGTCCCTAGATCATTGGGGCCCCATTCCGTTTCTTGTGTCCTTGCTTTGGCGATATCTCTTTGTAATTCTATTATTTGTTGTTGAGTAAGCACATCTCTTTTAGTAGCTTCTTTTTCTTGGTCCACCAACATCCCTGGCAGTGTAGCCAATTGTCGTAGGAGCTCTTCATGTTCTTTTTGAAGCTCTTGGTGTTCAGTCTTCATTCTTTCCTCTGCGGCTAGAGATCCTTCTGCCATATGCATTCTTGGTGTTTTGTTCTAGCTGTAATTCCTTTTGGAGGGTAGCGATTTGTGCTTCCAAGGCTTGGATAGCTTGACTATCTACTCCTGCACTTGCCTGTGAAGCCCTCAGGGTTGCCCTTAGTCTCTTGATTAGTAAGTCCTAGAGCTCTATTTTTGCTTTTGGCTATGGCACTTCATCTTTTGGTGCCTCCAACTCATCTTCAACTCTTTCTTTTTCTTCTTGGAGAGTCTTGACTTCTCTCGAAACCTCTATCATTTCCAGTGTTAGACCATCTCGTTCGGTCTCAGCCTCTCTTAGTGTTGCATTTGAGAGTCTCAAGATCTTTTTCGGCTTCCTCAGCTTTCAGGTGGGTAATTTGCATCATGCTCGAAATGTTATCATGTTCCATTTGAATATTTTCTTCTCTAGTACGCAGCATATTGTTTTCTTTAGCGATTGTAAGAGACCACCTTCTGACTCTATCAAGTATCTAATATGAGGGCTCTTACATCATCTTTGTTTACTGCTACCAAGTTTCTGGTTGATGGCCTATTTATCGGGCCAAAAAAGGGAACTTGATGTCCCATACTTAACATGATCCCTACTGGAGGTGCTCTCCACAGGTTGGCCAATGGTCTCCATTGTGGCGCTTGCAGGATGTGGACCAACCCTGGCACTCCAGGCTGTGGGGAATGAATTTCTTGAGCTTTTCTCTGTGTGTCTTGATCTAACTGTGTTTCTTGAGATCTATCAGCTCTTATCTATTTAGTAGGGATCTCTTGTATCTCTAGTTCTTGTCTGGCAGCCCATGGTGGGATTAGAGTGCCATAAACTACTGTTGAAGCTTTGCCATTGTGTATCCAGCTTGAAGGAGGCCTTCACAGGTGTCCCTTTCTTCTTTTTCTCTATCTCTTGGTGGAGGTGTTGCCTCTTCTATCCCTTCTAGTGAGGGGTGTGGTTTGGCTATAGAGGGTTTTGGACTTGGAGGAGGAGTGGAGGAGCCTGGTGGTGAAGTTGTTGGGGTTTCGTTTTTTTCTTGGTCACCATCTTGAGCCTTCTTAGCTGGAGGCTCCGGTGTTTCTTTCAACTTCTTCTTAATGGCTTGTACCTCATCCATTGTGAAGGGCTCTAAATTCTTCTATTTGAGCACCTTTTTTGTTTCTTCATATGTTCGGATGTAGTGATCAAACTGATCCTCTAGAGGTCTAGAGGAGCTTTCGCCAAATTTTACTCGGTCCGGTACCTAGTACTCCTCAAAGTATCCTTTGAGTGCTCATTTTGCCCTTAAATTCTCAATCAACCTCTCAATCCGAGTGGCTTTTTTGGTTGTGTGTCTCTTTGGGCCTTGTTTCTTTGGTCACTGTCATTTTACCCTTTTTCTTTGGAGGTTCCACAAGCTCTTCCTCTAGTACTGTCTCTAGCCTTCTCCAAAGTTGTTTGGAGACTAGTGGAGCCACTGCAATTGCTGGTTCATCTTCTGTAACTGGCTTCAACTTGAACCACTCGTTCCGTGTTGGTGGATATGGCCACTATCCTCTAGCATCGATGGCTTCATATGAAATCTTTGTCAGTGTTTCTCCCCCTCCAATGTACTTTGGCATGCCCAAGCTGACCACTTGCTCATGCAGATATTGGGCATAATTCAATTCTTTGTGCATAATGATTTTCAATGCCCAACTTATGGTGGTAGCCTCTGCATGGGGAGGAGTTGTGTATTTTTGGGGTCACTTGCTGCAAACATGGAAGTATTGAGCTTGTAGATCTTTGTAGCTCTTGGGTCCATTAGGTCTTCAAACGTCTGATTGGGCTTCTTTTGGGAGTAGACCTTTACTTCGTCTCTTCTTTCTCTAACGGAGCTTCCCTCATTGTGGAGCCCCAATGCATTGGCTATGGTTCGGTGGGTAATCACAGTATTGTCTTTTGTCCGTCCAAAGCAGTAACCATTGCTTTGCCATCTTTCTCGATTGAGCTAACTAGATCGTAGACTCTCTGCATATCCACACCTGCTGGTGGTGATGTGAAGAAGTTGTATAAATTTGCTCTTTCCAACTGTGTGAGCATTTATTATTTTTTTGCATATTCTAACATTTCTTGTGGATTCATTGGCATATCCACTGTGTTTCCTTGCGGGTCTCTGAAGGTACCTTGGTACATTGCCAATCCTTCCCTTTCTACTGTGGCCTCATCTACCCAAGCCTTGGCTGGCTTTAGTGTCTCTTCTGGTAGTGTGTAAGGCTCACTAGTTGCAATAATGTCCTTCATGTACATCCTTTCCTTCTTTGATGGTGATTTACAGGCTTCCAATGAGCCTGCGAGCACTCGAAGTGAAAAAGTTAGATTTGTCTTACAAAATCTTGCATCTTCTCAGTTTCTAGCTATCCAAATGACTTCAAAATTGAAACACACGCTAATTAGGGCCTAAGGGTGCAATGCATGTGGTCATATTTGCATTTGGGGGTAGATTTATGTTGTGAGACATTATACGCGTATAATGTCAGTGTGCTGAGAACTAAATGATATTTCATATGTGCATAGCTCTCATCATGTACATCATGGGTATATACGTGAATTTTAGTTTGGATGTCACTTGGACAACTTGTGACCATTAGAACTCCCTACAGGATTTGAAGCTGGATTCTGGCTTAGTATTGAGTAAATGAGGTTCAAATGGGGTGCACTAGGTAGATGTTCTCATAATCATGATGTAAAGGCTTAGAGGGGGTCAACTTAGTCTTCAGGTTCATTTTTAGGCTAGTGAGACATCATAAGCGTATGATGTCTACTTTGTAAAAAATGACTCAAACCTGAAGTGTAAGTGGGAATTAGCAATATAGTATAGCCTCCTGTGATGTTAGAATTTGATTTGGGTTTCTCCTCATGTGCTTGAAGCCAATAATCAATTATAGAGCTTTGGATTCCGAAACCTGGGTTTACAGATACAGAACTTGATGAGACTTGGGTTTTGGGCTAAGATTGATGGGGTAAGGGCATTGGAAGTGAGAAATTTCTCCATAATTATCATTTGGCCTTCTGGAGACATTATACACGTATAATCTCTCTTTTGAGAATTTTGGCCCAGACTTCATATGTAGCATCCCTAGGTGATTGGAAATCCTTTAATCATCTCAGATTTTGATTTGGAGATGAATCGTGTGTTTGGGAGCATAGAATGTTTCTTTTGCCGGGATTTTCAACTTTTGGGCTCCCAAAGGCCACAACCTTGCCCAAATTTTTCCAAATTGAGAATGCATGGCTTTTATATAATATGGTGAACATGCTTTTGATGAAAAATGTGGAGTTTCATATCTATATAAGAGATGAGACATTATACGTGTATAATGTCTACTGATGCAAAGTAGCTTGAGACTTCATAGGTAGGTTGTGTATGGATTGTGCATGATGTCCATGATCTCTGATTTAAATTTGACCTTGTGAAATGGTGTCAAAGAGCTTGAAGAGGTTTCTGTATACATAATTTTTCTTTTTTGAGTAATTGAAGGTCAAAAGACATCCAATGTGATGAAAATATGTTGGGGAGCTCATAATGACGTGTATAAAGAGTTAGAATTTCCAAAATCACAACATCCTGTCAATTCAAGACTTTTAGACATTATATGCGTATAATGTTTACTTTGAAATTTTTGGCTTAAACTTGTGGTAGAGGTAGCTCATGATGTGTGTATGGATCTGATAGGTGCAAATATGAAATTGGACTAGTGCTCATGAGCTTAGGGTGATAGAAACAGTTTATGCCACTTTGATTGGAAATTGATGTGAGTAGTGATCAAAACATGCCCAAAGTTGCCCAAACTCGGTGTAGAGGCTATATGTGATATGCTTACAATTTTTGATCTTCAGAGTGTTGGCAAAATTCCTCTGTGAGGTATAGATATTATATGCGTATAATGTCTACATTTACAAAATGTATTTCTGAGCATAGGCATATGATGTGTATAAGCTATGTGCATGCTGTGTGTAAAATTTCACTTGATTTGAAGCAGTTTTGATAAGTCCAAAGTCAAATTAGGGGATTAGGCTGAGACTTTGTGTTTTTCGGACTTGAGTACCCTAATTGGCTCCAAATCTTATGTGCTCCATGTTTAGGGTATGCAAAATGGGTTGGTGAAGTCAAGTGAGTGATTTATGTGCAAAATTTGACTGTGAGACATCATACGCGTATGATGTCTTCATTGATAAAATGTGATTTTGATGCCTTGGGATGTTTGGTGTTTGTGCCCTAGGCCCTACTAGCTAGTTTTAAACTTAAAAAGTAAGATGTTTAGCTTAGAAACTCCCTGTTTGGAATTTCAGTCTCTGAAAGAGATTTCTTCATTTGAAGATGTCTTCCCGCAAAAGAAGAAGATCTTCCCGCAAAGATTATTCTTGAGCTCCATCTCTCATGCATGTGGATGCATGAGAGATGCAAAAGGGCACCTTTCCATGGTTTTGATGTATTGTTTGAACTTACGGATACCCTTTTTGGTGATTTGTTGCTCAAATAGCGTCTTTTGATGAGGAGATGGTCGAAAATAATTTTTCTTGATGTTTGACCTTACATGTTGGTTGTCGATGATATGTCGATGATGCCTGTGAAGTTTGGTGGCAAAGGGACACCTTTCTTGGCCGTGATGACCAAATTACACTTTACGTGTCCAAAGTCTAACTTGATGTTTGGGTCCACTTTTTGATGATAGATTTGGGAGGAGTTTAGCTTGGCTTATAGACATGCTTGAGACATAACTTCTCATGAAGTTTCACGTCGTTTTAGAGATCCCTTCCTAATCAGCCTCTGTCGTGTCCGAAGAGGTTACGGTTTTTTTGGTTGTCCTAACACGCATTGGAGGTCATAGAGGTGTTCTCTTAGGTTAGGGTTAACTTCTTGTTAAGTTTTGTAGCTACCGGGTCAGCGTTCGAAGCATTACGACCCCATTTCAGTTTCTTTCCCGCGATGCCACATTGCTTTTTTCTGGAGTTTTTTGTGACAAAAAGAGTATAGAACAAGAAGAGTACATCGCAGCAAGTTTACCTCTCATGTCTTGTGCCGATCAATGTATCATGTGCGTCGTACGAAGTCGTAGAAGGTCCGCACGCTCTAGGTCTCTCAAGCTCTCTCTCACTTGTGAATAGTGAAAATGAGCTAATAAATGGCCCAAATAAACTTATATGGAGGTTTCCAGGACCACTTTTTACCAAATTTGACATGTGATTTTATCTTATTGCAAAATGTACTTAAGGCTCATAGATTTCCTCATTTGGACTCCGTTTGCCCTATTTTCGGAAAATTTGTCATTTCGTCCAAAAACTAGCCAAATCGGCTTTTTGGCAACTTTTCTCATACTTGCACCCCGTCTTCACCATCAGTTGTCATTCACTTACTCATCATTTCCATATTTTTCTTTTATCACCATGTCGCTATTTCATCTGCTTTTTTCTATTTTTCTTTGTTTTTTTAAATAATAACAAGAATAAAGAAAAATAGCTAACTTGACCCAAATAATATCCATAAATCAGGATAATTAGATAATAGTGTAATTAATCACTATATACATCTATTCATAGTATTTTTTGCCGAATTGCTCTGTTTTCTCACTTTTTTGGCATGAAAACTGCGATTTTAACATATTTACACACACCTAGAGGCTCATCTTGGTGTTGTCTTCTGTCTCCTGTTATAACATATTAATTAAGGGCATATATACTCGGATTTACCAAAATTCATGCAATCGAACACAAAAACCCTACAAAGTCATGGAAAACAGTGTCCTTTTTTACACTTGGGTTCACATTGAGAATGCCTCCCCCCTTCCTAGTTGAAGTCCTCTTGGACGACAATGTATCGCTCGAGGGTAGGTGCTCTGTATGGGAATCAAGAAGTTGCTAATGATGGCCATGTAAAGCGTTCATATATGCATACTCAAGCAATGCATGAGAAAATTAATGTTGTGCAAGAGGAAGATAAAAGCATGATGCTTATGGGCATTCGATGTTGAAGCTTCTTGTGAGATCCTGGTGAGATCGGGAAACAATAAGCTCTCCAATGTTTTTGCTCTTTCTTTGATAGACAACAGAGTTGGTGAAACCATATGGTTGTTCATCACCTTTGTATCTTTGGATGCTCCTTGTTTAGGTATCCAAATCTGAGTTGTGGGTAATGTTGGACTTGAACATGTTTTTGGTTGTCTGTTGAAGAAGTGTACTTGAGGCAGTTTCTTAGGTTGTTGTTTTGGAATCCAGTTTTTTTCCTACTTAGTTTGGTCCATAAGTAATTGCTTTGGTACCCATATTTTCTTGTAAAGGAAGTTGGTTTCAGATTGCCGATTGAAGTTGATGTCTTTGGAGAGTTATCTGCGAATAGACCTTGCTCAAACCTTGCGACTTGATCCTTCCTGGTCCATATCTATTTGATAGATTTGTTTTGCAGAGTATGTGGGGTTTGTTGTGGTACATTAATTCTCACTGATTCCTTATGACTCATCTAACTCACGTCGTGGGTAAGAGTATTTTCCATATTGACTTGCTTTTCCTACGTTGTAGGTCTCTTTGGAACCCATTGTTGAACAATGGACATTTGTAAGGGCTGATTACCTTTATTCATCGGGTGCATTACTGATGGTTTGTTTATATCTATTGTAGCAAAAGGAACTTGTTGTTTTCCTAAAGCGGATTGAATACTAACTGTATTGTCGCTCTGGTCAAGTTGTACATTATACCTTCACTACCAAGGTTGCCATAGCAAGAAGGCATGATGTGTGTGCTTATCTTCTACCACATAGAATTTGTGTGGATAGACATATTGGTTAACCTCATGTACCATGAGCACTATCCATCCCATTACCTTGATCGAGTGTTCTGAATAACTGTGGAGATTTTGTTTTGTCTCATGTAATTGATTGTCAAGTTGAAGTTGCTTGTAAAGGCTGTAGGAGATTTGCTTACCTTGAACACTTGAATCAAGCATTGTTGTCGCCTCCACTTGATTGTGTCCTAGTTTGACAGTTTTTTTGGGATCTTGCATATTCTCTGTGTCAAAGTCTGTTACTTGAATGGAATTACTCTTCATAGGCGGTCAATGTTGCTATTGTTGTTGAAGAAGCCGGCATTTTGCTATTCGTTCCTTGGCCTCTACTTGAGCTTCTGCAACAATCTATTGTTTCTCTTGTGTCCGTTTCTTTTCCTTGTGGATATTTAGAAGCATGCTTGGGGTGAGTGGTAGATGAATTTTTTTTAGTCGACATCCACTAATCTAGTTGGACATTTCTTCACCGTCCAATGTAGCAATTTGACAACTCCACTTGGTGATAAGTCTTTGATCACAAAGGGTACTATCCCTCGCTTTTTAAGTTTCTTAGCATGTTGTTTTAAGGTATAAATCAAAAAATAATCACCTGTTTTGAATTTCTTTGATCATACATGCTTATCAAAAAACTCTTTTTGCCTTCATTTTTGTGCATAGATGGAAGCTAATGCTTTCAAGCAAGGCTCATCTAGCTTTTCAAGGTCATCTATTCATGAAGACATTTCATGGCCTGTCCACTCTAGTTTCTTGGCTAATCTTAGTGTTGGGATTAAGAATTCCATAGGCAATATAACATTAAGGCCGAACACCATGTTGTACGGTGTTGTTCCTATCAAGGTTTTACAAGCAATTCTATAGGCCCATAATGTTGAATATAAATTCTGATCACAATCCGTTCTTGACTCGGAGACTATCTTAGTTAAGATCGTACATAGAGTCTTATTTGTAGCTTCTGCCTGCCCATTAGCCTTTGTGTGGTACGGAGCATACTTATTATGGACTTCATGAATTCTTCAAGAAGATTTTCTATCGTTCCATTTATAAAATGTGTCCCCCGACACTGACAATTTCTATAGGTAGACCATATCTATCAAAGACATTTTCATATAGAAATTGTGCAATAGTCTTGGCATCAGCTTTTTGTGTAGCTTTAGCTTCGGCCCATTTAGTGAGATAATCCGTGGCCACAATGATATACTAGGCATGTGTCTTATAAGCCAGGGGTGAGATAGGTCCCACAAAGTCTATTCCCCACTTAGCAAAAGCTCTGGCTCCCATCATTGGCTGTAAGAGCATCTCATCCCACTTTATTGGCACTTTGGTGCGTTGAATCGTCTTGTATATTTGATTGCATCCATATGTAATGTTGGCCACCATATTCCAGAGGTGAGGACAATGTTTTATGTCTTTTCCCCTGAGAAATGGCCTCCACTTATTCTTTCATGTGCTTATTACAAGATTGGAATGTGCAAGCTCTCCATTGCACACAACCTAAGGTGGTTATCCTTTCCTCTTTTATAAAGATTAGTTTCAATCAAAGTGAAATCACGAGTTTCTATTTCTATCGCTCTCTGCGGTGCTCTGGTGGTATTTTCAAGGAATGTTTGTTTCTCCAAGAAGTCAACAATGTATTGACTCCATTCTGGTGTAATTGTTATTTGAAATAGTGTTGCATGTCCTATTGGTGGGCTTGATCTGCATTTGGCACAACTAGCTACATAATCATGAACATCAACACGTATAGTTGGCCAATACACTCCCAACTGTCGCAAGCGTTGGAAAGTTTTTGTGGATGAACAATGAAACGTCAAATGCTGATTATGCGCTTCTAGCAAATACGCCTCGTTTACTCTGGGTTTATGCACACGCATAGGATACGTTCAGAAGCTAAATTGTATAATGTCCGCCAATCAACTGAAAGTTCTTAGCTTGCTAAATCGTTCTTTGTTTACGATCTTGGTCAGTTTTGGTGAATTCTCTGCCGTGTGATAGTAGGCTGACGATCTCTTGGGACCACTTAGGTACCATTTCTATATTGAAGAGATGTGCATATGGGAGATCATCATCCACTCCCCGTCCTTATATTCTTGAACAAGGCTGACAAGCTCCTCTTCCTCTTCTTGACTCAGATTGTTTTCTATATAGACGGGTTGTGGTACCTCCCAGGTCCTGCTAGGTCTATCTTCCTTGCATCCTCCGGTCCGTCATATGATTCTTTCTCCCATCATTCTCATTTGGGTTGCGTCAACACTATCTTCCAGTCTTGAATAGTGAACTTCCTGTAATGGGAAGGTACACTCATATAGTTGTCGCTTTTGTCTTTTTCGTCTTCTCCATTTTCCGTTTCAGTTGTCCATATTTTCCTCAGCGTTTTCTTGAGCTCTTGGTACTTCTTTTTACGTTCAACTTTTGTCCATTTCGGTTCTCCTATTTGGTTCGGTCCTGTTTTTTTTTAATTTAGTTTCCGAGTTCAACTTTTGAGTTTGTTTTTTCACATCCCTAGCACTGTCTTTTGTCGTAGAGTCTCGATCTCTAAAGAATCGGCCTGATATTTTGTTTTAAATGCAATCTTCAGCTTTTACCGGAGATAAAAATTCCGTTTTGTTCCTCATTTTCGGCATTACGTATCTCTTTCTTTGTGTGCTGCCTTCTTTTTTTGGTAGTGTGCTTGACGTCAAAATAGTAAAGCCTTACATCCGGTATCATTTCCTCTAGCTCGCTGGGGTTGTCAATGCATTCATTATCTGCATCGTCATCTCGTTCAAGATGATTTGGAGAATCGTGGAACAGCTCCCCATCCGCTTCTTCCTTGTGTTAAGTTTTTCTTAGTTGTCTTGAGATTTGGTTATTCTCATCATCATCTATTAAATCAACCATATAGTATGGAACCACATCATAACCATACTTAGTCTTCGGTTCATTCGCAACCGCACACACATCTAATGTAGCTAGAATATGCGTCCATTCTAAAGGTTCTAAGGACTCTTTTGGAAAAGGTTCCATAATGTACTCTATATCCTCAATAGCTATTTCTAGAATACACTCTTCCCATTTTAGGCTTCCACAATTGGATGCCCCACACATCCATAACTCCGTTGGTTTACCTAATCAAGCTAGAAGTTTTGACCCTACTAATATAGCAGAATCAAATTCCTCTACTGGGGTTCGGTCCACATCTTTGTAGTTGTGGTCTTTAAGGTTTATTCTTGTAGTAGTTTCCATGTGTCTGAGATAAATGTGATTCAAAGCCGCAATCTTGGACCATCTTTAATTGTCGCATGAATGGTTGTCCAAGTATTATGTCATAGTTATTCTTCTTGCCAAAGTCCAGTATTGCAAAGGTATGCTCGTACTCAATTCTCCAAGAGGTATCAAATACCTTTTCTAGGAGCCCTATGGGTCTCTCCATGTAACCATCAGCAAGTTGCAACTTCATCTTGGTGGTCCTCAAAGCTGGTTTCCTCCATTTCTTCCATACATCCTTGGTCGCGATGGCTACACTAGCTCCACTGTCAAGAATTGCCATAGTGGTGACACCTTCTAATTCAACCAGGAGCATGGTATTGACATCTTTCCCTTCATAGCATTCTCCTACCTTGTTTAAGGGTATCGGTTGCATGTTTAGTTGAGGTTTCTCTAATTCTTTTATTCCTTCCTACATTTGTGAATTTGGATCCTTCACCCCAAACTTTTGAGACATTTTACTAATGTAGTCCACATATGAGGTCTTATTTTGACAAGCTCGATGATGGTAATGGTACAAGTCACTGGAGTAGATAAGATGGTTATCAACCCCTGGGAGTCCATCCCCTTCCTTGTAGAGAGTTTTCGTGATGGCACAACTTTCACATCCGATTTTGCTTCATATTCTTCTATATAAGAGGAAAAAGTTCTCAAAGACATAGGTTGGCCATTCCAAGATCTCACAGATCCCTTGTCTCCCCAATACGAGTGCATCTCTAGATCTACTTAAGGTCTTGCCTCAAATTCTTCAATAGGAGGAAGAAAGTAATCTCCTCTGATACCGGTTTTGTTAACCCTTTGGCCTAATTCATTAGCTTCATTAGCTTCCCTTATCTGCCTCCAAAGATCATTCAAGCCTGCGTCCCCTTTATACATTTCCAGTATGATAGGTTGAAAACCTTCAAACTTTTGATTTGTTGTGTTCATCACTATCCCAGGTTCTTCATTTGATTTTCTTGATTTCAATTCAGTTTCTGCAGTAACGTCTATCCTATCATATTCATGTGCTGGAGGGGTTCTCGGTATTGATACTTGACGTTCTACCCACTCCTCTTGTTTTCTTGTAGTTGGCTCTAATAGGGTTTGGACTATTTGTATCATCTTTTGACACATTTCCAGCCTTTGTTTTTCTAGCTCTGCATAGGGATATGTCATCCATCTTTGTTCTTGCATTTGGTTGATTTTAAGCCTTCATTCATAGGCCTTCAAGAGTGTGTCTAGATGTTCGTTTACTTTCTCGACTAGCACAGATCCTCTTCAAGAGTGTGTCTAGATGTTCGTTTACTTTCTCGACTAGCACAGATCCTCTTGATCTTGCACTTTTTGATTCCCTTTTCTTGTCAAGCTCTATGTCTGTTGGAGTTTTGGGTTTTTGAATAGTTTGTATTTCAAGTTTCTCCAATCTGTCTTTCGTTTGTTCTAATTCTTTTGCTTGGGCAGTTTGTTCTCTTTATTTCCTAACTTCCACACATGATTTCCTAGCCTTCCATGTGTTTCTTTGGCTTTTTCATTCAGTGCAAGGTGCTTTTAGTCTTGGTTCTTTGATTATGAGTTCCCCTTTCTCTTTGTGAGCTTGAGCTTGTGTGATAATCTGTATAGGTAATACTGTTTTGTTTTCTAAACCATTGCTTGAAGGGATCACCTCCAAGATGTTTAAAGTTGTTTTAATCGCTTTGTTTAAATTTTTTGGACAATTGGCGATCAAATGGTTGATGATGCATTCTGGGTAATATGCATTGACTCGAAAAATTTCTGTATGAGGACGGTCTTTCATGAGGTGGTCTCCTCCACACTTATAGCATGGTCCCAATGGTTGTCATGGCACTCCTTGATCTCCCAACTGTTAATAAGTAGGTCTCGGTACATTGAAGCCCCCATTGGCTATGAACAACAATGTTCTCTTGTCCAAACTATATCTTCTTTTTTCTGTATCATATGCCATTGTTGGTGGTCCAACATTGCCGATCATTCTCCATGGTTCTGGTGCTCTCAGCTCTTTTGGTGTGTAGTATGTTGGACAATCCATACTTCCACTTGGTTCTTCGTAATATACAAGTACATGTACTAAGGCTTGTTGCTCCTAGGAGTTGTTGCCCCAAAACTGGCTGAGGTCTTTCAACCCCAACTTGTCCTGTCAAATTCCCTACTGTATATCTAGGCATTGGTGGTATTTGAGGCGGTGTTACTTGTGCTTGGGGAACATACTGTCATTATCGCACATAACCCTTTTGGTAGTAGCATTCTTTAGTCACGTGATTTGTCCATTTCTGTTCAATGGTGCACCACTTTAGTTGCATAGCCTGTGGCTTAGCAAATGGGCTACACCTCTTCAGCACCTCCTCTATGAGTCCCTCTTGATTTACGTCCCGTTAGTTTCATTGTGTTGATTTCATGGACTTGGTTCCACTTTGTTGAGATGATGAACCATCATCTCTATCTCTTTGATCTCCATCCTTGTAGATCACACAATTATCTACTAGGAATAAAGCCTCTTTGGTTAACTCATTTAGAGTGGGGTTTTTCTTCATATGCAAATCCTTTTGAAGGTCTGCATTTCTCAATCCGTGGATAAATATCAACATGAGTCTGGATTGAGTAGGTAATTCTTCCATTGGGCAAAATTTTATGTATCGTTTCAACTATAGGGCTACCTTCCTTACAAATTCTCCCTCTTTTTGCTTGAACTTATAGTTTTGAGAGACAGTATTGTGGTCTATCTTTATTTGAGATAATTCCTCCACAAATTTGTCAAATACTTCTTAGATGGTCTCAAACTCCCGTCTTTCAATAGAATCAAACCAAGTGGCAACGTCTTCCTCCAAGGTGCATCCAAATCTAGCAAACTGATTATCAAAGTCCCTAACCTCTGCTGCTTGGATCACTCTCAAGAAAGTTTCCACGTGATCTCTACGATCTCTTTCCCCTGAGTTTTTCTTGTTAACCCATTTCTGGACTTGAGAATGTCTAGCACATTTGTGATCTACTAGCCTAAGTATGGAATCTCCTCGTCCTTCTCCCCTTACAGGGTCTCATTCATGTCTCAATCTTTTGTCAAATGCTTCTTCCATCTCGTATCCTCTATATGACCTTTCAAGAGGTGGCTCCGCTGCAGATCTTCTTTGCATCTTGATTCTCTCCATATAGAGGAATCTTGCTGTGGTCGGCATTGTTGTTGGTCACTTGCTCTCCTTGGGATAAGAGTAAGAATAAGTAGGCATTGGTGAGACTATAGGGGTCACATATGATCCGTTTGGACTTCTTCTCTTTAGAACTTCCGTTTCCTCATTACTGTGGGTCGCAATCAAGATTGCAATGTTTCAGGATTTGGGTTGAGATATGAAGAAAAAATTGGAGCTTCAACCATTCTATTTTGTCTGGTTGGAAATCTAGTTGTATCCTCTATTTCCTCAAAGGGATTGGTAGACTTGCTAAGGGTAGGGTTCAATCCTTGAATTGCAATGGGATCTATTGAAATTTTTCCAATGACTATCAATCTCGCTACCTCCGATTTCTCTATCGGCACATACTCCCATCCGTATTTGTCAACATACATGATGACACTCCCTTCACCAAATTCATACGAGAACAAATATATAGTCTTTTTTGTGCTTAACTCAAAGGCATAAGGTTCTAGACACCGGAAATATGTTTTGACTCTCCCATTCAGGTATTCATAGATTTCTACCATTCCTTGGTTAGTCACTACTTTAGCCACCTTCTTGTGAAACATGAGGGTGGTGTTAGGAAGGTCTATCCGAGGAGGTATTTCGGTGATTTCCAAAACCATCTTCCATTTTACAACATTGTCCCCGTACTTATTATAGTTCTCTGGGTCCTTAACAATGGGGTAATGTACTCCCTCGTCATCACGAAATCTATACCCATCATTGTAAACTAGAAGGGTATCCACTCCTTTGGCTGGTTTTTCTTCAATACATATGCTTTTATGTCCCCTTTCATCAGCATATACTAGAGCCCCGTGGGCATTTGGTCCTTCTAAGTAAAGGGTTGTAAACCTCATTGTCCAAGTGGGGTCCTTAGAGGTGCTACCTCCTACTTGGCTTGGTCGGTTAACAACGGTATTTTGGTCAGTCATGAGGTAAATAGATTGTTCAGAAGAGGTATCGGTCCCACTATCATCTTCTATAATTGGTGCTAGTGGATCTATTCTCGCTTGGGTCACACTCTCCTTAGTAGTAGACACTAAGCTGACCTGGTATCCTTGTGATCTTTGGTCTCTTTGGAGGTTTCTCCTTGACCTTAAATACATCAATTCCTTAACACAAAACTATCAATCCAAACATCTTACCTCAAACGCTTGCTATGTCATTCCTTATTTAGGCTAGTCTTCCAGATCTCCTATTGGTTGATTGATTGTACTTCTGATTGGTCTTGACTTGCTCAACCTTGGTTATGGCTATCTGTACAAAACTTTAGAATCTGCAAATACTTGTCAATAATGATTCTCACTTCAGTAATATTTGGTGTTGATTAGTAAGACCATGCGGGTACTTTTCGTCCAAAGTTTGTTTTGTGGAGATTTGGTTCCCTGTATATGTTCTTCACACTGGTTTGACTTGTAAAATGGTTTGTTAGAGTTAGTTGGGCCACTTTGGCAAGCTCAATCCAACCAAGAGGGCTCTAACTTTGACTTTTAGACATTATACACGTATAATATTTATTTGGAAAAAACGAGAAGAATTCTTCTCCAGATATTCTCTACCAAGCAAGGATCTCTCAGAAACTTTCAAATCTGAATTTGAACCAATTTTGTGCAAGTTATAGTCAGACCAAGCCTGACTTTGGCCCAATTTTTGTCCTTTGGCCCAATTATGCTCCAATTCCATGAAATTTTGGCTGTTGGCTTCTAAGATCCCTTACAATACTAAGGTATGCACAAATTTAGACTTTGGAGTCAATCAAGGTAAAAAACACATCATACACGTATGATGTCTTTTTGCTCAGAATGAAGAACTTTTTGCATATTTGTGCTTAAAATGGTGTATTTATACACCTTGTATAGCCAAAATTTCAAAAAATGTTCACAACATCATATGCGTATGATGTCTTTTAGCTCCAAATGAGACGAGTCTTGCTCCAGAGGTAGTTCAACACTTAAGGAACTCATAGCTACTTTTTGAATTGAATTTGAACCAATTTTGTGCAAGTTATAGCCAAATTGGATGTGCAAAATGTCTGGACTATTTCTTGGTCTTTTCAAGCTCAGAATTTGGTCCAAATGCAATCAAATTTAGGCTATGGGCTCCTTTGATGCTCTAGGAAACTAGGGAATATTCACTTGTACAAGTTAAGTCTATTCTGGGCCAAAACACATCATACGCGTATGATGTCTTTTTTCTCAGATTAGACTTTTGTTTCTGTTGAAGGTTATCCTCTATGTATACACCAAGTATATGTGCTTCAAATTAGGTTTTGATGTCAAATTTACACAATTTCACCACTATTCATTATTATTGGCTAGAATCTACAAAATTCTCCTCAAATGTCAGATTGGTTGTCCAAATGATGTGAAATCTTGCAATCAAGCTTAGAACTACCTTCCAAGTGCTTTGGTGATGCCAAATATGCAGGTCAATACCCAAATCTAGGCTTGAGACATCACACGCGTATGATGTCTATCATCTCAGATTTCAGATTTGTTTCAACTATTCCAAGTTCCCCTCACCATCAACAACATGTACATGTGTTTATAGCAAACTTTAAAGCTCAAAAGTGCTCACAAACACTAGTTTTTTCTTTTTCAGTCACAACCACTCCATCTTTTGACTTTTGGTCCTCAATTCTATGCCCAAACTCCCCACATAAGGTGTTACTAGGGTATAATGACCCTTTTGAACACACTCCATCTTTTGGCTTTTGGTCCTCAATTCTATGCCAAAACTCCCCACATAAGGTGTTACTAGGGTATAATGACCCTTTTGAACACACTGGTACAATCAGTTTTCATAGTTTTGGTCTCTTTTTAGTCCTTGAGACATTATACGTGTATAATGTTTAACTTTGCAGATTTGAGATTTTTATGTGCAGAACCCTTCCAAATGTCTTCTTATGTTCTCAGCAACCCTCAGACATGCAGAACCTTTTTGTGACTTTGTTTTTGCACTATTTTGACTAAGAATCAAATTCTTTTCAATATTTCAGTGCAAACAAACAATCCAAGCAAATCTTCATTGATGGACAACTCTAGATCAAGATCAAATCACCTACCTAAAGCTACTCCTAAACAAAAAGAGTAGGATTTTGCAATTGTGAGTAGAAAACACTTAACTGCCACACACTGACTAGCTAATTCTTTTATCACCTCATCAATCACTCAAACACCAAAACATATACAAATCTAAACTAAAAACTATCTACATGGGGGACCAAGGCAAGACATGTGCTCCCTGACACCTCTCTATGGATCCTAGCTAAACTAAGATAAAAAGCATACTCTGGCAAACCAGAAGGACTCTCATCTCAAAGGATTAGTTTAAGGTCACCTACCCAGGGCTTCGTCCTTGATAGTGGTGCCAATGTTGGTAGATATTCCGCGAGCGGATGCTAGCATAGTGAGAACAAAACTAACAACTCTATGTCAGTGAAGGACGAAGCTTAACCCATAGGCGCATGAAAACAAGAAGATGGATGTCAAGCACTTTCTCAACCTTCTAAGACAATATCTACTTGAGGAAATCAAATATAAACGTTTTATGCACTAGTGAAAGCAGCTCAACCTATGATGATCATGCTATCCAAAACTAAACCAAACGCATTCAAAATGCCACAAAACTCATAGGAAACTCTCAATAAGCTATGGACTATGACTTGGTATCCTACCCCAAACCACCTCAATCACGTATAAAGATAACAACAAAATGTAGGTCATCACTTTTTATTGTGCATGGTCTTAATCCCTAGCTCTACTCACCATGAACCCATAGGTAAAGAAATCATTGAACGGACACACGGTTTGCAAGAAAACTCACTCGGAAGCTCGTAGGATCTTGATTCACGAGGACACTGGAATCGTGCAAACTTGGCATTGGATGGAAGCCATAGCTATTGCTAACACATTGGCAGTGTTGATTTTGCAATGGATGTTCCATAGAGCGTATAGGAAAGAGAAGAAATTATATTGTAGTTGCCTGTGTTGACAAAGAAGTGCATGACATCATGGCGGCAATAGTGGTAAAGCAACCAAGGTACCAAGGGATGGAGTCCTTGGCTTCCATTGTGAGCTAAATTTTGGAAGGTGAGTTTCCACAAGGCTTTACAAAGGCTCAAAAGAGGAGGCTCATAATGAAGGTAAGTGTCTATTCTTCCTAGAAGGCTCCCTCTATAAAAGAGGAAAAGATCAGGTGTGTAGAAGAGTACCAACAATGGAGGAAATTCCAACCATTCTAGAAGGCTTTCATGAGGAAGCATGTGATGGCCATTTTGACCAAGAGTTAACTATAAAAAATATTTTTTTGTGGATGTTCAACATTGGTGCAAAAGCTGTGACAATTGTTAGGTTAATGGAAATAGAAGGTTGGTGCATGTTCCAAGGCAAGGTTTCTCGCAAATGGACCCTTTGAAAAGTGGCACATTGATGCTATGGGTCCACTACCTAGAACTAAAAATGGTAAGCTCTACATTCTGGTGGCAGTAGACTATATGACTAGGTGGGTAGAAGCACAAAGTGTGGCAAAGTTAAATGAGAGGATGGTGAGCAAGTTTCTCTACACTCACATATGTTGTAGATTTGGCACACCTTTAGATTTTTTTTTTTGATAATGGTCCAAGGTTAAGGAAGGGTTTACTCATGGAATTTTGTGAAGAGCTTCACATGCTGCATCATCATAGCACACCCTACTACCCATAATCAAATGGTTTGCTGGAGAAGGCTAGTGGTGTCATTGCAAAAATCATTAGAAAGATGGTGAAGAACAAGACAAATTTGTGGAATGACTTTTCCGATGGGGCATTATGGACGTATCCAACCACATATAAGGAGGCCACAGAGTTCACACTATTTCACTTGGTATATGGTCAAGAGGCTTTGCAGCCAATTGAGCTCAACATTCCAACAATGAGACTTCATGGAAAAGCAGCACAAGACAATCAAGAAGCATGGATAGATTGACTTCTTACTTTAGCTGAGCTTGAGTGGAAAGGACCTAAATATATAGATTTTTTATTATAACTATTTTGGTATTTATTTAAATACTTTTACCTAAGCTTGTGATATTTACCTAAGTATGTTATGTACATTGACTCACCGTTATTGTAATTCTCTTACCACTGTACATACTCTTTGTTATATAAATAAGTATTTTCATACAAGCCTCTGTAAATCTTGATGTGATACTCGGCTTAAAGTCTGTTTTGCCATGCCACTTGGTGACCTGTAAACGTCATTACTCAACTATAGACTTAACAGACGATCAGCCCCTTTTTCTAGTCATTCCATTTTACTAAGTTACCGTTTTTCTACATGCATTCTTTTTTACTTCCTGTAAATAGTCATAAATCAATTAAAAAAATGAGCCCCCCCTCCATTTGATTCCCTATATTTTCATATATTTATTTTTTTCATTTTATATTTATATACATCTGACACTACTTTAGATCCCATGAATTGTTTATAGAATAACCTTTTTTTCATCATATCAATATATCATATTTGTGAATAATTATAATCCATGCATATTTTCAAACCCTCAAGAATCTATTAGGTGATGCTCTCATGCATGGAGGGGCTCACTCTTGGAGGATTATGCAAATTCAACAAAAGGGGGGCCATTGAAGACTTTTGTAGGAGGAAAAACATGCATTTTGGTGAGATTTTTGGCATTCACCTTCACTCCGAATTTGAGGAAGTGATCAAAATAAAAATTGTATCTCAAAAGCTGTATAATCACCTCAAAAGTTTTCATAATTTTTGGAGCTTCCACCGATGAGATATGATTTTTTTGGTGGACTTGAGTCTGCCCACTTTTTTCTCACAAGTCATCTTAGTCTTCTCTCACCTACACACGCACACTCATTTCTCTTTACCCCTCTCTCAAACGTGCACCCTCTTTACCATTGACCTCCCCTCTCATTTCCATAGCTCTCATATGAACTCTACATGCACATACACCATCGAGCTATGTCTCTCCCTGTTACCTCTAGATTACAATTCCTTTTACCTCTTCTCTATATACATAAAATTCAGCATGTAAAACCATGCTTAATCTCTACAAACTAAGGGATTCTCATCAACAAACATCGTCACTTTCATCATGGTGTTCAATTTTTGTGCCAATAACATAAGAAGAGAAGAAAAAGAAGAGGATTGGCAATCATTTTGAGAACCTACACAAGTAATTTCAAAACTTCTTCAAAGCTTCACCGTCAAAAGGATTCCATCACTTCATTCACCCATCTTCCTTCAACCATCCACCTCATTCTACCCATTGTAAATATACCATTTATTTTTTAGTGATTGCTAACACTAACCACTAACCTACTAACACAAAATATCCATTGAACTAACTTTAAAAGACACCTCACCTCAAGACATGTACATAGTAAAAACTCTCTCTCTCTCTCTCTCTCTCTCTCTCTCTCTCCCCCCTTCCTTAACTCTATAATTTCACTCTATTTACCATCAATAATTACTTTCACTTGAGCCCACATCCATGACCCAAACAGACAAAGAAGGCCCACTATATTTTGATACTCCAAAAAAATCAGAATCTTGATTTGATTAGCTTGTAAATTAGGATTTCTAATAATCTTAATGAGGGGTCTCCAATCTATCAAATAGGATCCTCTCTCTCTTGTAAATCATCTCCAACATTTGACAAAACACCACAACAATCTATATGTGAGGAGAGATATAGGTATAGTCATCACCTTGTGAGCTTCACACTTGGTATGAGAGAAGCTTTGATGCTAGACATTGCAAAATGAGAGAGTGTGAGTGCCTTATCCTAACCACTATTGTACATGCTCTTCCACTATCAACAATTGAGGTTTTGGTACTTGAAAGGAGTTCTTAGCTTCAAAATATTTGTCCTTCCACTTGTGTAAAGTTCTTTGGAAAATGCAAGGTGACTTGTATCTTTTAAGTTCTATTATTTGAGCTTGTTTGAAAAAGTGATTAGTGTTTTTTCATTGCCAAGTTTTTGCTCATTGTAAGAGGGTATGGTGGTGAGAGGTGTCCCACAAGCTAACCCCTGAGTTCACGTCTCAAAGCTATGAGGCCTACATCAATTCAAGATGCACTTCTCAGAGCCAAGCCTCTTGCAGTTGAAGGAACCAACTCTACAAGGAAATATAATGGATTTAATAACTATAGGAGAAGGGAAAGGGGAACTTTCAACCAAGGCTATCAGCAACGTGGAGTAGTTGCAGCAGTGAACCTAGAGAAGACCTTCCCAAATGTTAGGTGCTATGGATGCAATAAAATGGGACACTATAGAAATAACTGTCCTTAAGAGAAAACCCTCGAGCTACTGCTAGAGCCATCCCTCAAAATCAAGGAGACAACCTAAGAGGAGGTAGAAATGGAGGACGAGGTAGGGTAAGAGCAAGAGGAGCCAGAGCTTATGCAATCATGGAGAACCAACCTTGATGAACGAGGAAGATGAAAGAGCCACTTTCTTGGCTATAGTTAGTAATCCTAGAGCTCAGTAAAAATAAACAGTTTTGTAAACCACAATAAACAGATACTGTAAAACTTTGAGTTACTTATATATTATAATGGTATACATTAATTTATTTCCCAATTTACTTAAGGAATGTAAAGCTAATTTATTACTTAATCAAGAATTTAAAGGGTAGATCTAGCATTTAAGAAAGAGGTTCTCGATAGGAAGGTAGATTTGAATCTTAGGATGAGATACTTATCCAAAAACCAACTCACATTCCTTGCACACAAGATAGACTTCCTTGAAAAGTGACCTAGATATTGAAGTATTAATGTACGAGACTAATAGGAAGCCAAAAGAACTCTTGGTATGATACCTCTTAAAACCCTTTACATAATGTTGGTCAACCAGGTTAGAGTACAGAGGGGATACCTCCGGTGCAATAGTGGAAGCTTGTGCCGAATGAAAATTGCTCAAGATGGCAAGAACACACCGAGCGTGTTCAGATTGGCAAAGCTGGATTTCATCATACTTGTTGAATGCTGATTGCTCTGAATGGTCAGCTAGACCGAGCACGTGCATGTTGACAAGGTGGATATATGGATCTTTTATGGAATGGATTTAACCTGGTTTTTGAGATGATACAATTGGTTTGTAAAGGCCTATTGCCATGGAGAAGATAACCATCCTACAAGGTGAATGGTTTCTCTTTCTTCCCCAAAGCAAGGGCTGACATTATTTTTTTAAAGTCAGGGTCAGTAGCATATTCATCTATCATACAAGATAGATAATCATGAGTAGCTATAGACACTGCATCAACTTTTGGTCATCTTGAAAGTTCATTGGCCACTTGATTGTGATTACCAGCAATGTGAGCAATATGAAAGTCAAATTGCAAAAGAAAATTTTCCCACCTCATGTGTTTGTCGGAAAGTTTTGTTTGTGTCATGAAGTACTTGAGACTTTGATGGTATGTTCGTGAAATGAATGGAGTCCCCAATAAATAGTGCTTCCATGTGTCTAGGGCATGTAGAAAAGCTAAAAAATCTTTCTCATAAATGCCCAAGACCCGTTCATCCGTATTGAGCCTTTGGCTCTCATATGCTATGGGATGCCATTCTTAAAGAAATATTGCTCCAAGGCAATCACCACAAGCATCACATTGGACCTCAAATGGCTTTGAGAGATCCAAAATCATAAAGATTTTTTGGGAGGTAAGATTCTCTTTAAGCTTGTCAAAAGCATTTTGCTCCTTATCAGTCCATGAATACTTAACGTTTTTCTTTGTTAAATCATGTAATGGTCTTGCTACTTGAGAGAATTTTGCTATGAAGTGTCTATATTATGCACACATACCAATAAAGCTTCTTAGCTCATGTAGATTCCTTGGATTAGACCATGATTTTATTACCTACAACTTTGATGGATCCATTTGGATACCATCTTGAGAGATAATATAACCTAAGTATTGAATCTCCTGAAGGAAAAATTTTATTTTCTTTTGGTTGAGAAAAAGCTTGTTCTCCCTCAATGCTTGAAAAATCACTTGGAGATTTTCATAATAATCAATATCTAATTCTCTTAAATGATATTTTCATGTTAAACTGATCATTTAGTATGGGAAAGTGCCATGGGAGAAAAAGCTAGAATATTGGTTAAGCTAGCAGATCGGCCACAATAGGGATCCAAAGCAGGGAAAAAAGGGATCCAAAGGGGGGGCCGTCTGCAAAAGAGCTTTGTGCAACAATGGGCTCAAAAGACCCTAAGGTTCAGCCCATTAAGACTTCCAAAATGCTAAGGTTCCAAAATTCAAAGGTTGTGTCCAAAGGTCAAACATTAGGGGAATTGGATGCTTTGTGTGTGTCCCAAAAAGTCTTTGTCAAGCCCTACATAGGAGGGGGCCAGGCCAAGAAGTATGGGTTGAGAGAGAAACACCCACACACACACAAAAGCTCCCTTTGTACACAAGGGGAAAGAGGGACACATGTCAGCTCCCTAGGCTAGATGCCCACAAGGTGTACTCCAATCCTATTGGATCGCCATGGAGGTGGAACAATGAGAATTAGGCTAGAGTAAATCTACTTTAATGAATTTAAAAACACTTAATAAAAGAACCAATAAGAATTAAGCTCTCTAGAAGACTATTGGACAGTCTCCCGAGGGGACTAATGAGCATTCACCTGACCAATGGCTTGCCTGATTCCCATTGGCCAGGAGGCAAAGGGGTCCAATGAGAGTTTAGTTGCCTTTATTAATTACCTAAAGCTCTCACAAAAGGGGAAAGGGGGACACATGTCAAAAGGTTATCACTTATGCTGCTTAATTTCCATTGGCTAAGCCTGGGGAGGTCCAATGAGGTGTTAGCAAGAGCAAATAGCAAGAGGGGTCGACCAAGAGAGAGAGGGGGATGATTTTTGCAAGGAATTATCATACACACACAATCACACACATACACAATCTCATGTGTGAAGCAAAGAAGAATCTCTCTCCTTCTCAAGCTTTAATGGAAAGCTTACCACCTACTCCAAGCTTGTGAGAATGGATGCCTACACCAACAACTCCTGGCTTTGTGATGAAAATCCAACCAAGAGCCAAGCTTCAATGCATACTCATCTCCTCTACCATGCTAATTACTAAGCTAATCTATGCTAATATGAGTGATTATGTGAGGAGATGTACATCTTTCTCGTAAGAATACTCCTTATTCCTCTCAATCTACTCTCATATCCCGCTAGCTCTCACCATCTTCGAAGGTGTGTGAGGTCTTGGGTCTGAGACCGTGAGGGAATTGATGTTGTGTTTGATAAGTGTTTTGCTTAGTGCATGAAGTTTCCATCTTCATTGCACTAGCTAGTATTGAAGGAACACAAGAAATTGTATTGTAAAATGTCTCTCTTGATGGGAGAAACCATAATACAAAGCCTTTTGAAGGGGGGACCGGCTCCATGCAAATCCGGTCCTCAACTATTGTCAATTGCTTAATTTCTCTCTCTTTTGAAGTATTGTTCATGCTATCTAACTAGGTGTTATGCTTTTTGTTGCTCTCTCCACCCAAGCACTCTTGTAATCTCATTAGGAATCTATTCTAATGAAATGCTCACTATGTTCATGCTATTTTCCGCTACACACAAGTTACTAGACCATTAAATGTTACATTGGTATCAGAGCACAATGTTTGTCTTTTCTTGCTCAAGAAGGGAGGTCCTCAAGCTAGCTATAAATGGTTGGTACTATTAATTGCATGTGAGTAAGTAGAATAGGGATTTTTCAGCCTTGCAGTGCGCCTACCTTTGTGCAGTTAACGGGGCATCACCGTCGAGAGCTATGGTCTTAATAATGAAGTACTACGGGGCTTGCCTATGGCTTAACCACTATTGAGCTATTAGAAGCTTCACAGGAGCCGGTGCTATTCTGGTGTTGAACAAACCTCTCTTCTATTCCTTGTAATTAATGGTATTCGAGCCACGGGTACAATAGCTTGAGTGCTTTTTCTAAACGGGTAAAGAGGAGTAGCAACTAGGGCTTGAAGTGCCAAAGTACACCTAGAAAGTTTACACCTAAAAGTTGTTAGAATGGATGACAATAGTAAAGAGAGTGAAATTAATGTTGATAACTTTGATTTTGCTAATGAGCAGGCTACTAATGATGCCCTGATGCTTGTTAACTATCTTGTTTCTAGGCTTCAACAAGCCATGGGAAATCCATCCCTCCAAAGTGAAGTGCAACGACAGCCTCGTGCTCATGGGATTCTCCCAGTTCCCTACCATGACGAGAGAGCACCTAGGAAGCCTCCTTGTGAGACTTCCAAAAGAGGTCTCTCTCTGATTCGGGAAGAAGAAGAGGATCCCTATGAAGGGCTCAAAAATTTTCTCCTTGATGACGCATCTCTTTGTCAAAGGAGAACTCAAGAGCCTCCACCGAAGGAATGAGAAATAAGTGAGTCTCCTGCAGCCTTGACGGAGATGGATCCACAAAGATGGCAAGCTAAATGCTCTCCATCGCCTCCAAAACAGAGAAGACCATTGCATACTTCTCCACACCATACTTCAAAGAGGGATGACAAAAAGCAAGAGAAGAAAAAGGCAAGAAAGAGGATACCCTCTTCTCCATCTTCTTCATCCTCTTCCTCTTATGAAATTAATGGTGAAGACAACGAAGATCAAGGCAAGAAAAAGGAAAGAAAGAGGTCACCCTCTTCTCCATCTTCCTCAAATTCTTCATCTTCTGAAGAAAATGATGGTGCAACCTTTGAACCATCAAAAAGAAGAGGCCATAGGAAATCCTCTGCCACGTGGAAGAGGTCGTCCAAGCTCAAGAAATTCAAAGAGGGAGGGAAGAGCATCTCTTTCCTTACCTATGATAGCACTTTTGGTGATACGGACAAAGTCTTGGCCCTTATCCAACAATTCGATACGGCGTTTGGAGATGAGGGCTTCACAGAGTCCTCTAAGCTACGCATGTAGCTATGCACTTTCAAAAGTCTGCCAGGCAATGGTGGTCTAGCCTACGGGCCAACGGTGAAGCCCATGAACATGGAAAGCTTTAAGAGATTCCATTATGAAGCAGTTTTTGGCCACCAATGCCAAAGACAAAGTACTCACCGAATGGTGAAGCTTGAATCTCTCTCCCTATGAATCCATTCACAAATATGTAGACAAGTTTTGGGATCTACAACTCAAAGCCAATGTCTTCAAAAATTTGGATTTTGGAGAGCAAAAGCAACAATTTTGTGTGGGCTTAACCGAAGAAATGGCGGAGTATGTAAACTCCCAAAGTCTACGCACCATATCGGCGGTAATACATCATACTATGGTGGCCTCTTGAATCAATTTCCAAATAGGGGCTAAGAGGAATTTTAAGCCCCTTGAAAACAAGGGTTCTAATGAGCCTAAGGGGAAGGACAATGTCCAAAAGGGTTCTAATGAGCCTAAGGGGAAGGACAATGTCCAAAAGTCTCTTAAGGGAAATTCCAACAAAGCTAAGGAGAAGAGAGTTTACAAAGGCAAAAATAAACTCTCTCCTGAAGAGCTTGAGCGTTATCGCAAGGATCATCAGGAAAAATGTGGACTCTCCTTGGGCCATATAGGATTAAGGTTAATTAGGCTCCAGCCAATAGGAAGAGAGCAATGTATATAAGTCTAGAACCTACGAAAGTAGAGAGAATAATAGGGTTGTCCACTCATTTATTGCTTTGTATCCTAGAGGGAGGTGGATGGGTAAAAGAGGGAGGGGGAAAAAGGGAGGGGGGGAGTGGTGGGTCCACAGATACGTTTTTGAAAAAACCCTAAAATTTCAAAATTAAAAAAAAAAATAAATTCAAAATATTCCATCCAAATTTCCCCCCAAACCTACCCTATGATCAAAAAGTCATTTTCTCACTCTAGAACCTTTTTTCCAAGACTCCCTTCCTCCATAGCCCCTTTCCATAACACAAAGCTCTCACTCTCTCTCTAAACTCTTACACCTTCCTCCTTCTTCAATCTCTCCATTGCAACTTTAAGCTCCCACTCTCTCTCTAAACTGTCTCCCTCCTCCTTCCTCAAGCTCTCCATTGCAACTTTAAGCTCCCACTCTCTCTCTAAACTATGTCTCCCTCCTCCTTGCTCAAGCTCTCCATTGCAACTGTAAGCTCCCACTCTCTCTCTAAAATTTGTCTCCCTCCTCCTTCCCCAAGCTCTCCATTGCAATTTCAATCTCCCACTTAAGCATCCATGGCAAACAATGGTCAAAATAGACGTCCCAAACCCATCATTCAAAGTATGGTTCTCCACAACTCGAAGAATGAGGAGCAGCAATGGGAACCTCAGGTTTTTCAAGAAGGTGCGTGGGTCTACATGCAACCTTCCGCAATCGGTCCCCATCGTGTCCATGAAAGAACAAACGTTGATCTCCATTGGAATGGAAGACTAATAGGCTTCAAGCAAGTAAGAGACAAGGGTACGGTGGCAATCGTTCAACATGTTTTCATGTTTGGACACATGCATCTACGAGGGATCACCAACCCAAGGGATTTTCCTTATAATTGTATGTCCCTTGCACTTCAATGGTTTTGGTGGTAACAGAAAAATGGACTTTTTACATCTCACGGACTGTTTTGTTTCTATGTAGATGTTTTCTCTTCTAGCCTTGTGGAGGAGCAACCACTCTCGTGCCTTTCAGGCACATTTACGGCCATGCATGCAAGTCTTGGGGATATGCTCTTATCCAACACAACTTCATTAAACCTTGCACGACAAAGGGTGTTCTTCTACACCCACAAGTACATTGTACCTAAAGATGAGGAAGGCTACGGAGAGCTACAACCTTTGGAGGCTACAACCTTGCGTAGCATGGAGTGGCCAAAGCTAGATGCATTCACTGTAATGTCTTTGAAATCCAAGATTGTAGCTGATGTGAGAGCATCATTAAAATTTGGAAAAGCCTCGTGTTCCGTTGGGCTTGGATGGTGTTGTCCTCCTCATGTCTTCACTAGCATCTTTGGATCTTTGTCTTTCCATCATACAAATACTTTGTATGTTTGCAAAGATCTACAATACGATACATTGGAAGCCATCCTTGGCGAGAAGTGGGGGTATCTTGAAGGACTTCACAACGGAGATCGCTTTCGGTGTCAGGTTGGAAGTTTCGGCATTGCTATCTGTTTCATCAAGGTGCGCTCCACCCTTTACGTGCGGTACTTCTATGAAAGATAGATGTGCAAGCTTGGTGAATGGATTCCATTGCAATCCATTGATGCTACAATTGAGGTATTTGATATTGCAATCAAATTGTCGAGTGGTGCCATTGAAACCGTCCAAGTGAACAAGCATTGGACATTGGTCAATGTGCAGGAGCACTTAGTGATAATGGGTTTAGAGCATGGAGAAGATACAAAATTTTGCATTGGACGACGTAAGGTGAATGATTTTTCTCTCTTAATTATGCTATATTTATGTTCTTTTGATTATTCCCTGCTCTAAGTTGGGTATGCTATTTCTTTTTTTTTTTGCTAGATTGGTAGCCGCATGGAGAGCACAATTCAAATTGAAAAGGCGTGGACGACGGAAGAGAATTTGATTTATCATTAGAGTAGTTATGTTTTGTACTTAAATTTCTTATAATATCACAATTGTAAGTTCAAGCAGATGGTTGTATCAAATTTTGGCAATGCACATTATCTTAAAGTCGTAGTGATGTGTTTTTAGAGTTAAATGATTGTAATTTAGTTCGTAAGTTTTTTATAACTTCTTGTTATTTGTGTTACTTTATGAAAATTGTTTAATATTTTAATTACTGTTTTTTTTTTTTTTTTTTGGGGGGGGGGGGGGGGGATGCGTGCTATATAAAGCCTCCTAAACCCTACCATTTTCACACTCTTTGCCTATTCACACTCTCATTTGAGCTCCAGCACTCTTTGCATTCCTACCTTAAGAGATAGCATTATGGCATCCTCCTCCACCCCTCTCAAAGCCACGGCGTTACAACGCTTCCAAGCGTTTTTACAAACAACCGAGTGGCAAGATCGTGACTATATTCACAATTTCTTCACCCAATTCCCTGATGTGAACGCAACTATTCACCTAAACAACCAATCTTTTCAGCCTATCTTGGAATTTTTTGAATTTTACATCGACAAGTATGCTGTACCAATTGTCAGACAAGGGGAATTGTGGATTCCATGCGATTTGCTTCGCTACATACACAAAGGCGATCGGCCTTTCACCCAGCGACTTCAACGATTTTGTGTAATTGCGGGTGAGGCAGGTCAGTACATTGAAGATTCACGTTTGAAAAAGAAGAAGGTTGGCACCCAGTTCCTAAGTCGCTTGGCGACTTTTGTTTTTCTTCTTGTGGAGGAGTCTGAAAGATCTGAGGTGAGTTTACCTCATTTGCGCCTTGGGGGTGTCGTCAAGGACACAAAGGAGCCCATTACAGCGCCTTGGGATGCAAGCAAAGAGGGAAATATTCTTGCCCTAACCTACCCAGGAGGTGTCATGGATGCCGCCAAATCCATGGGTGATGAGGGTGCAGAAGCATCCTTTACGCCCGCTGTAGATGCGCCGGAGGAGACATTAACTCCGGAGGTTTTTTTTTGAACACCTCTCCCCAATATTTGTGATAAATGGGGAGGAATATTTGTTTTTACATGATCTTGAAAAGACTTTTGACATCCGCATGGATGAGTGTCTGTCCATCCTCTGTGCCACTATAGAGTCCTCTGCCATTGACCCCTCTTCCGATCCTTTGGATCGAAGCCTTCTTCCCCTTGGAGAGAGTGTAGTAGATACAGTGGAGTTGGAAACAGATGCACCGCACTCATCTGTGTCGGAGGATGAGTTTGTAGCTACACGTGCATTGCTTGAAGCCCAACGCACTCCTATGCCTGTTCATATAGATGAACTTGAGAGTGTCGCTATGGCTCCCAATTCATCTATTTGTCTTGACAGCAAAGGCATAAACGATGAGGACGATGAAAAACAAGAGGTATTAATTAATTTTTGTTTTGTGATTACGTTAATTTTCATTGTTGCATTCTGAAATCTTATTTACCTATTGATTTCTTTGTAGAATGTTGTCGAGCTGGATGAGCATGCAGGTCGGGGAGGAGATGGTAGGCACCAAGCTTTTGGATGGCAGTCGTCTCTTGCGCATTACCTTGGCAAGCTCCCCCAGGATGGCTTTGCGATAATCCACAAGGAGTACACTCCTTGTGGTCAATTTTGGGTGTCAATGATGAAAGCAATGAGCTGCATCCTATGCCTGTCAACCATATCTCAAGCCTCCCAAGTTATATATCTTGTAAATAAATCTCTGGCCAGTGCTGCATTTGCGACACACATTCGTGGTCGTGTGCTTTGTAACGTGGCCTTAAGCCAAGCGGTAGGTCTAAGCAATGTGGAAAAAATTGCTTGGGATGTGCTGCACAAACAACTTCCCTGCGCCCAAGAGCGTCGAGAAAACATTGCTCGCTATATCTTAGATGGCTCAAGCACTCAATAGCTGCATAAATCTTGTAATTAACAAATATGTAATGAGATATATCACATCTTTGTACTTTGTTATTTCAAAATTCGAATGGGAATTGATTTTAACTGGTACTTTCCAACTTCTGTATTGAGTTTATAGTACGATAGATAGTACGTGATTGGTTCTATCTTGTGATACGATTGTGCAATTCTCTGAATCAAAATATAGAGTTTTTTAAATATAAATAACATAAAAAAAAGCATAATATCATAAAATTCTTATAATTTTACCCTAAAAAAGGTTTAAAAAGGCTGTCTAGAGGCCTGCCGCAGAGGCGCACGAGAAAGCGAAAGTAACTTCTACTTTTGCATTCTCGCGTGCCTCTGCGGCAGGCCTCTAGATAGCCTTTTTAAACCTTTTTTAGACTAATATTATAAGAATACAATGCCTTTTTTGGTTATTCAATCAACCACACTTGGTTGAGAGCTCTTCTATCCACATCTCTCTCTCTCTCTCTCTCTCTCTCTCTCTCTCTCTACTTAGTTTTACTTATATCACTTAAAACACAAATGTACACGACTCGTTATATTTGAAAAAGCCATGACTCGTTATATTTCAAAAAGATATCTTTACATTGGCAAAATTGCATAAAAATCAAATTCAATCTCTTTCTCCCCTAATTCGACGCGCAAGAGATAAATCCTTGGGCATTATTGTCACCCGTTTTGCATGAATAGCACACAAGTTGGTGTCTTCAAAAATAGAAATTAGATGATATTCTGCTGCTTCTTGCAGAGCTTCTACGGCGATACCTTGAACTCGAAACGCCATTCAATAACTTTGCATGATCTCTTTCAGCAAACGTGCGAATGGTGCCTTGCGGATGAGAAGGTCTGAAGTTTTTTGATAGTGACGAATCTCTTGCAACGCCTTTGGAATGCGTCGCTTCACAGCAGGAGCCCGTTGTTGAGGGATGGTAGGATCTGGGACATGGGCCTTGCGAGGGCGAACCTTGAAAAACTTTTTCTTTTTACGAGAGGGCTTACGAGGAGGAGCTTGCGCATCTTCAAGGCCACCATGTGCTCCGACTGGCTCCTCAACTCCACCTTGCGCTCCAACTGGCTCGTCTGCTACATCCTCAAAATCCTCTTCATTTAGTAACCCATGATCACCTCTAGGCTGATCTAACGGCAGAGCGCCGAAGCCACGTGGCAATGTCTTCCCAGTCGGAACTCGATGATTGCTTGGGATCTCCTGTCCGCTCCATAGTGGGCTTTGTGCTTCGTTGTCCGTTTCGGTTTCTGTGTCTGATGTCACTACCCGTTTCTTCTTGCGTGAAGGTTGTCCATCTTGTTGCTCTAAGTATTATATGCAACTCAACAAAGACATCTACAAACATAAACATTACATTGCATAGCATCATTTGTTTTACATGTTGGGTAACCAACGTTTGCCCACTCTATGGCGATTTTCACACCACCTAGCATGATTAAGGAGTCCGATGGAGTTTCTCCATTTCTCTTTAGCAGTAAGTCGAGATTGTCTCCTAACCTCCTTGGCAAGACTTGACTTTTGCGCTCGCTCTATGGCATGACATCTCCCCAAAGAACAACGAAAGAACCAATCAAACATCTCCTTCATGTAGTTGGATCTCGTAGTTCCACCACAGTGACGTGTATTTTTAAAGTAAACACCTTTGGCTCGATAATGTGATTTTTTCATTCCTTGAGTGCTCCACATGTCTAATGAACTATATTTTGACATAAAGAATGCTCCGCATACAAAATATGCTGCATCAAGACAAAATGCTTACATCAAATAAATATTTATGTATAGCATCAAAATTTCAACGGAATAAAGTAACTTACCATGTAGTGTGTGATATTGCTCTCTCCCCACGCTTTCACAAATGCTTTAGTGAAATTTGAAATGTGATATTTGAACAAATTTTGTTGCTCGCTCGTGGTTTGGGGTTTCCACATGATTTGAAGCACGAACTCCAAGTGGTGCCACACTTGCCTACGCAGATTTAAAAGCACGGGATTTGAATCTTGATCGGTCGTACACTTGCAAAGCGCTTTCCATAGCTCCCATGGAGCATCCTCTTCACCCCTCTCCTTTCGCATCTCTAGTTTCTTGAAAAACCTACGTTCTTTCACACCATTCATAGATACTTTCTGTGGCACTTCATGCATATTTTCCACCTCACCGATGATAGAAACATTGCCACCATGACATCCAATCGAATTTAGAATTGTTTCAACTATTCCAATGGCTGCCACGGATCTGGAAAGTGGTTTCATTGTGAAAGCGTATTCTATGTGAAGCTTTAACAAGCGATCAAATATACGCATAAAGGCATGCAAAGTGCAAAAGTGTACATTTGTAAGTGGAAAATTGATTATGGGATGCCATGTTTTATCTTTTGTCGACTGATTGGGGACCTCCATGATAGGACACTTCAACACCAAGCACACCCAATCCCTTGCATCATCATCCATTGACCCTGTTGCCTGACTTCCCTTGACATTTTTCTTTGAAGACGTGGAGCCACGAGTACTCTCCTTGTATCCTCGTACACAATATGGACAAGGAAGAAGTGATGAAGCACCTTGTTTACACCCAACTATACATTTTATTGCATCATTGCTTTTAGGTGCATCATTGCAATCTGTAGCTTAGTTACCTCTGTTTCTGTAGCTTTCATCTCCTCTTTAAGATCTTTGAGTTGTTTCTCTGTGGAATGTAGTTGTTGTTGGAGATTTGTGGAATGAATGTGTAACACTTGACATTGTTGTCGGAAATATGCCGACGCACCTGCGTGATTGGATTCCAATCTCTTACAATACCCAAGAAGACCACGTTCTCCTTCTCCCACATATTTGATTAAGCTTGGGAGTGTACAGAATGTCGGATGACAGCCCACGAGCGGATCTTTTGGATACAACCCTCCATCAAGCCACAAGTCAACATTGGTTTCTCCTCGAAACCGTCGTACGGATGCCGCTTGAGATGCTTTCTTGTCATTTTTTTTTGTGGGAGCAAATTCGATCGGTAGACGCAGACTGACATTAGTTGACCTAATAGATGACGGCGCAGGTGATTCATTGGTTATGTCGCGAAGAGACATGGCGAAAAGTTATGATGGGGAAAAAATTGATAAGATATACTTTTTAGGATAAACAGACAATTTTTGGGATAAAAAGACTTAAAAAGATATATTTTTATATATAGGTTCAATTTTTGAGCTCAAAGGAGGGAAATTTTAAAATTTTAAAAATTTTAATTTTTAGGCTTTATTAGATGGACGTTTTGATGATGTGGCATTAACTATTTATTCTTGGAGTTAATGT
Organism: Adiantum capillus-veneris; assembly: GCF_014529385.1. Taxonomy (NCBI): domain Eukaryota; kingdom Viridiplantae; phylum Streptophyta; class Polypodiopsida; order Polypodiales; family Pteridaceae; genus Adiantum; species Adiantum capillus-veneris. Next base: position 49,325,628 of record NC_140943.1, on the reverse strand, counting down.
AGAGAGGGACCCAAGGAATTTTAGATTTGGAGCTTATAAAAGTTAGATTCTTCTAAAAAAATACTGTTTTATATATATATATATATATATATATAGGGACCTTTTGAAAGCTTAAAAGATCCATTTTGAAGATTTTATAAAAAATTCAATTTTTTGGGGTGAATTGACAGGAACTGAAAAGTGGATTTTGTCATAACTACTTACTCTCTTTGTTTGGTGATAGGTAGAGAGAGAATGGTTCGTCTCTCTACTTTTACTCCTCTCTCTCTTTTGACTCCCCTCTCTCTCCTACTTTATCCCCCCTCTTCCTCCTACTTTACCACCCTCATTCCCTACTTTCCCCCCCTCTCCTATCTAGAGAGAAGTTAGAGAGAGAGAGCTACAAAAGTAGCCCTATTTATTGTCTTTGTTCCCTCCATCCCCTACAAAATTAGCTTTAATCCCTTAAAATTAGGAATCCTTACATGGCCCCAAGGGGGTCCAATTTTTTCCTAATGTAACCGGTGTTTCAAGTGCGGCAAACAAGGGCATGCGTACCGCGCTTGTCCCCAAAAGAACAACCGCCATGATCCTCCTAGAGCTACCTTAGTCGAAATTCAAGAGGAGGAAACTCACCACAAAGGATCTCCTCTATGCCATGCTTGGGGAAAGATAAGAGAACATGATGCTTTTATTCTCTTTGACCCTGGTTCTACTCACAATTTTATATCTATAGAGTTGGCCACCAAGCTAGGCATGCAAGCCTACGAGATGGGAGATGTCCTACCCACAGATGGTGCTTTCAAGGGGCAAGAAGATTCAGTCACTCCCTTAATCGGGAAATTGAGACTCCATGTCCAAGGCTATGTGGACAAAGAGGACTTGTTTATCTCTCCTCTCAAGAATGAGGATGTAATCCTAGGAGCACCATGGGTTGATCGCATGGCTGCCAATGTTAAATTCCTTGAAAGGAGAATCTCCTTTAAGTTCAGGGAAAAAGATATGTATATAGATGCTAAGGAAATGGGTAACACTATACCCATTGTACATACACAAGCTTTCAACAAGTCAATAAAGAGCTCTATTTCTGTGTACATGATTTTTTAAAGATTCTCAAAATGAACCTAATGTTTTAACAAAAGAAAATATACACAATCAAAAGGAATTAGAGTTATCCAATTTTCTCAAGGGGTTTAAAGATGTCTTTATCGAGGACATCCCTTGTGAGCTACCTCCTAAACGAGGCAACGATGACCATGCAATTGAGCTTCTTCCATGAAGTTCACCACCTAACAAACCTCCTTATAGAGTTTCTCAAGCTCAACAAGAGGAGATTATGCGGCAAGTGCATGAGCTAGATGAGAAGGGCATGGCTAGGCCTAGCTCATCTCCATTTTGTTCTCCTGTGCTACTAGTGCAAAAGAAAGACGGCACATATTGTATGTGTGTCGACTATAGAGCACTAAATAAGATCACTATCAAGAATAGGTTTCCCGTTCCACAGGTAGAAGACCTATTTGATAAGCTACGAGGGTCTACCTACTTCAGTAGGATTTACCTAAAAAGTGGCTATCATCAAATAAGGATAGTTGATCAAGACATTGTAAAGACCGCATTTTGCACTATGTTTGGTCTTTACGAATACATTGTCATGCCTTTTGGCTTGACCAATGCACTAGCCACATTCAACCGCTTGATGGAGAAGTTATTCAGGCCTCACCGAACCTTTACTGGAGTGTTCTTTGATGGTATCATCATCTACTCTAATTCATTAGACAAACACAAGCAACACCTCCACGTAATATTTCAAGTTCTAAGAGAGAATAAACTTTATGTTAATCAAAAGAAAAGTGACTTTTTCTTACAAGAGATTCAGTATTTAGGTCACATTATCTCTCAAGATGGCATCCAAATGGATCCATCAAATTTAGAGGTAATAAAAGGATGGCCTAAACCAAGAAATCTTCATGAATTAAGAAGCTTTATAGGTATGTGTGCATACTATAGACGCTTCATAGAAAAGTTCTCACTAATAGCAGGACCATTACATGACCTAACAAAGAAAAATGTTAGGTATACATGGTCTACCAAGGAGAACAATGCTTGTGAAAAGCTTAAAGAAAAGCTTATCTCTCAACCTGTGCTTACACTACCGGATCTCTCAAAGCCATTTGAGGTCCAATGTGATGCTTGTGGTGATTGCCTTGGAGCTGTTTTGCTTCAAGAAGGGCAGCCATAGGCTATGAAAGTCGAAGGCTCGACCCTGTTGAGTAAGCTCTAGGCATATATGAAAAGGAACTCCTTGCAGTTCTACATGCCTCAGACTCATGGAAGCAGTATTTATTGGGGACTCCTTTCATTCTACGAATGGATCACCAAAGTTTAAAGTACTTCATGAGGCAGACCAAGCTCTCCGACAAACAAATGAGGTGGGCAAATTTCCTTTCACAATTTCATTTTCATATTGCTCACATTGTTGGCAAGTATAATCAAGTAGCCGATGCACTCTCAAGACGACGAAGAGTGAATGCGGTTTCCATAGCAACTCACAATGATCTATCTTCTATTATAGACGAGTATGCTATTGATTCTGATTTTAGAGATTTGATTTCAGCCCTTGCACTAGGAAGAAAGAAGAACCATTTACTTTACAAGATGGTTATCTTATCTACGGCAATAGACTATGTGTTACTAGCTCACTACGTGAGAAAGTAATGTATGAATCTCATGCCCCTCCTTATGCAGGGCATAGAGGGATTCATTCTACCCTAAAAGGGATTGAAACATATTTCTATTGGCCTACCATGAAAGCAAACATACAAAAGTATGTTTCTAAATGTGTGGTATGCCAAAAGACAAAGTTTGATAGAGGGAAGCAATTTGGATTGCTTCAACCTTTGCCAATCCCTAATTCACCATGGGAGAGAATATCATGGATTTTATCTTTGGATTGCGTAAGTCTATCCATGGGAATACGGGAATATGGACAATAGTAGACAGGTTCAGTAAACAAGCTCATTTTATACCTGTCAAAAAGACTATCAAAGCCCATCAAATGGCAACTCTCTTCATTTCACAAATCTTCAAGTACCATGGCTTGCCAATGTCCATAGTGTCGGATAGAGATCCTAGAATGACCAGTGATTTCTGGAAGGGTCTCTTTGTGAATTTAGGAACAAGGCTAAATTTCTCTTCGGCCTATCACCCGCAAAAGGATGGCCAAAGTGAGATAGCAAATCTAACAATTCTCGATCTACTAAAAGCCTATGTAACGGAAGTAGATCAAAGATCCCAATGGGAGAAGTACTTACCCTTAGTGGAGTATGCCTACAATAACATTGTACATACTTCCACGGGAAAAGCACCTTCTGATGTAATTGAGGGAAGATCAAAAAGTCCCTTGCTACTTAAGGTACACGGGAAGATCTTTGCTGCAGATGAGTATAGCCAAGACCTACAAGAATCTTTCCAAAAGATTAAGGATGCTATCTCTATCTCACAACAAAGGCAAAAGGCTGCTGCTGACAAGCAAAGAAGATCCAAGCCTTTAAAGAAAATGATTGGGTCTTATTAAAATTTCCAAAGCTTAATACAGGCAAGAATCCTACGGGACACCAGAAGTACTATGCTAAGTTAGCAAAAAGATACTATGGTCCCTTCCAGATTCTTAGGCCAATCAATGAGATGGCCTATCAACTCACGTTTCCCAGTCATTGGCTCATACACAATGCTTTCCATGTGAGCCTACTAAAGCCTTACAAAGGAGAGCCACCTCAAGAACCAACTATTGAAGACCCACCGGAGATCGAGGACCAAGAAGAGATGTTGCAGCCTCTCTGACATGAAGACCCTTGAAGGTACTAAGAGGCAGTAAGAATATCCGATGATATCTTATTCAGTTTAAGAATTATCCTTTTGAAGATGCTAGATGGATGCAAGGCATACAATTAAAGGATAACCTAAACCTTGTCAATACTTACAATGCTTCCCTAGAGTAAGCAAATGTACAAATGTTTAAAATGAACAAAGTTTTTGTCTTATAAGGCTCTCTTTTCCTTTATTGTGCACAAAAATGAAGTAGTATGCATGCTTAGATCAAGTTTGCAGAGAGGACGTCTCCCGAACACCAAGTAGAGCTTGTCACTCTACTATGGAAGACTGATATGACTAATGTGTAGACATGCATGCGGCAGCTTAGGCTCTCAAGTGCCAAATGGACTAGTCATCCATTCTGGAACGATGTCGTAGGGTAACATAGGGATCCTCTACCCGCTACGGAAAGGACTAATGAATATGCTTTATCTTCTCTACCCCATAGTCGAGGACGACTATGATTTCAAGAGAGAGGTAATGTCATAATAATCAATATCTAATTCTCCTAAATGATTTTCTCATGTTAAACTGATCATTTAATATGGGGAAGTGCTAGGGGATAAAAAGCTAGAATATTGGTTAAGCTAGCAGACCGGCCACAGTAGGAATCCAAAGGAAGGAAAATAGGGATCCAAAGGGGGGGCCATCTGCAAAAGAGATATGTGCAGCAATGGGCTCAAAAGACCCTAAAGTTTAGCCCATTAAGACTTCCAAAATGCTAAGGTTCCAAAATTCAAAGGTTGTGTCCAAAGGTCAAACAGTAGGGGAGTTGGATGCTTTGTGTGTGTCCCAAAAAGTTTTTGTCAAGCCCTACATAGGAGGGGGCGAGCCTAAGAAGTAGGGGATGAGAGAGAAATACCCACACACATACACAAGCTCCCTTTGTACACAAGGGGAAAGAGGAACACATGTCATCTCCCTAGGCCAGATGCCAACAAGGTGTACTCCAATACTATTGGATGGCCATGGAGGTGGACCAATGAGAATTAGGCTAGAGTAAATCTAGTTTAATTAATTTAAAAGTACTTAATAAAAGAACCAATAAGAATGAAGCTCTCTAGAAGACTATTGGACAGTCTCCCAAGGGGACCAATGAGCATTCAACAGCCCAATGGCTTGCCTAATTCCTATTGTCCAGGAGGCAAAGGGGTCCAATGAGAGTTTAGTTGCATTTATTAATTACCTAAATCTCTCACAAAAGGGGAAAGGGGAACACATGTCAGAAGGCTATCACTTATGCTGCTTAATTTCCATTGGCTAGGCCTGGGGAGGTCCAATGAGGTGTTAGCAAGAGCAAATAGCAAGAGGGGTCAACCAAGAGAGAGAGGGGGCTGATTTTTTCAAGGCATTATCACACACACACTCACACAATCTCATGTGTGAAGAAAAGAAGACTCTCTTCCTTCTCAAGCTTTAATGGAAAGCTTACCACCTACTCCAAGCTTGTGAAAAAGGATGCCTACACCAACAACTCTTGGCTTTGTGATGCAAATCCAACCAAGATCCAAGCTTCAATGCATGCTCATCTCCTCTACCATGCTAATTACTAAGCTAAGCTATGCTAATATGAGTGATTATGTGAGGAGATATACATATTACTAAACTAAGCTAAGCTATGCTAATATGAGTGATTATGTGCGGAGATGTACATATTTCTTGTAAGAATACTCCTTATTCCTCTCAATCTACTCTCATACCCCGCTAGCTCTCACCATCTTCGAAGGTGTGTGAGGTCTTGGGTCTGAGACCGTGAGGGAATTGATGTTGTGTTTGATAAGTATTTTTCTTAGTGCATGAGGTTTCCATCTTCATTGCACTAGCTAGTATTGAAGGAACACAAGAAATTGTATTGTAAAATATCTCTCTTGATGGGAAAAACCTCAATACAAAGCCTTTTGGAGGGGGGACCAGATCCATGCAAATCCGGTCCTCAACTGTTGTCAATTGCTTAATTTCTCTTTCTTTTGAAGTATTGTTCATGCTATCTAACTAGGTGTTATGATTTTTGTTGCTCTCTCCACCCAAGCACTCTTGTTAATCTCATTAGGAATCTATTCTAATGAAATGCTCACTATGTTCATTCTATTTTCCGCTACACACAAGTTACTAGACCATTAAATGTTACAGAGATGTTGCTTGTGTTTCTCCAAGGACTTGGAGTAGATGATGATATCATCAAAGAACATCCCAGTGAAATTGTGGTAGGGTCTTAATATTTTCTCCACTAGATGATTGAACGTGGATGGTGCATTGGTCAAGTCAAAAGACATGGCTAGATATTCATAAAGACCAAACGTTGTACGAAATGCGGTCTCTAGGATATCATCATCCACTATCCTTATTTGATGATAGCCACTTTTGAGATCAATCCTAATGAAGTAGGTAGAGCCTTGTAGCTTATCAAACAGATCTTCTACCCGAGGCACAGGAAATCTGTTGTTGATAGTGATATGGTTTAGTGATTGATAGTCCACATACATACGGTATGTACCATCTTTTTTTTCACTAAAAGAACTAGAGAACAAAAGGGAGAGGAGCTAGGCCTGACCATCCCTTTGTCAACCAATTTTTGTACTTGCCTCATGATCTCCTCTTGTTGAGCTTGGGAAACTCGATAAGGAGGCTTGTTAGGTGGTGAGCTTCTTGGTAGGAGCTCAATTTGATGGTCATCATCCCCTTGTTTTGGAGGTAAGTCTATAGGTGTTAAGTATGGAGCCTGATTTACCCTTGTAATTTTCTGTGGTAAAAGCGCACATTTGTAAGGCCCCATTATGAGGAGAAGCCATCGTGCGTGAAGGAAAATCACTCACCGGAAACCAAAATTTTCACAGACAAGAATCAGGGGCAACTTTAAAGGCCTCGGGGGCGGAGGCCCCCAAGACTTTTTTTCGTCGGAATATTCTTTTTCGTCGGAATATTATGGCCGGAAAGTGGTCGAAAACAACCGGTCGGTTGGCCGATGGTCGGTAGTCAATGGCCGATGGCCGGTGGTCGGAAGTCAATGGCCGGTGGCCGAATTCAAAAGCGGACATGTCTTCTCAAGGGCGGCCACACATGGGCAGATTGGAGGGTCCGATTTGGACTTATTCGCACAAGGGCGGCTACACATGGCTGTCTCTCATAAGAGAGGGCAGCCCTTTTGGCCTATAAAAGGAGGCCATTTCTACACACATTTCATAGTGTGAAGTTGATGCAACAAGGTGAGTGTTAGGTGGTGAGAGTGAAGCAAGGCGGGAGCTCCATTAAGGGTATAATCCCTTTGTAAACTACTTCTTGTTTTGAAGTACTAAAGCCATTGAGTGGCTGCTTTCCCGTGGACGTAGCCCACATTGGGTGAACCACGTATATCGTGTGTACTCTCTCTCTCTCTCTCTACTCTATAATCTCGTGTATATAAATCTGTCTCTCTCCATTAAGTAATCTACTCAATTATCTATTTAGCTACGTCTTATTTCCTAACAACTGGTATCAGAGCAAGGTTTCCTCGTAGCTAAATTATCTCAAGGAAAGGATTCCTTGAATTGAGTGGGAGTTATGGCGGAGGAAGGGAAGCTCAAGATTGAGAAGTTCAACGGCAAAAACTACCAACATTGGAAGATGCAGATTGAAGACTATCTCTACCAGAAGGACCTCTATTTGCCACTAGGCGGTCTTGCGAAGAAGCCCGCAACAATGGCAGATGAAGCATGGATTGTCCTTGATCGAAAGGCACTGGGAACAATCCGGTTAAGCTTGGCGTCAACGGTGGCCTTTAATGTTTCGGAGATGAAGACCACGGAGGACTTGATGAAGTCACTTGACAACTTCTACGAGAAACCATCGGCATCCAATAAGGTATTTCTTATGAAGCGCTTGTTCAATCTAAAGATGGCAGAGAATGGTTCAGTTGCAGAACACCTAAATGACTTTAACACAAACATAAGTCAACTTCGATCAGTGAAAATCAATTTCGATGACGAAGTGCGAGCTCTCCTTATACTATCATCTCTACCGGATAGTTGGGATAGCCTTGTGATGGCTGTAAGTAATTCTATCTCTGGCACAAATACTCTTAAGTTTGATGATGTTGTGGGTGTTCTCCTAAGCGAGGAAATGCGAAGGAGAAGCACAGGAGAATCATCAAGTGCTGAACTATCAGTGGAAACAAGAGGAAGGCTTAAGGAGAGGTTCAAAAACCAAAAGGGTCGTGATCGCTCAAGGCGGAGCAAGTTACGCACAAAGTCAGTTCTTGAATGTTGGAACTGCGGCAAGAAGGGCCACGTCAAGAAGGATTGCTGGTCCAAGAAGAAGAAGGAGACAGAGTCTCAAGACAACAAGCCAACATCGGAGGCCAATGTGGAAGGTAAAGTAGAGCAAGATGCTCTAATTCTCTCATTAGACAATGTGTCTAATTCCTGGATAGTAGATTTCGGGGCTTCATTCCATGCGACACCACACAAGCAACATTTCCAAGACTACACCAAAGGTAATTTTGGGTATGTATACTTGGGAGATGATGAAGCTTGTGAAATTTTCGGCAAAGGTACAGTTTCTGTCAAAACTGCTAACGGAAATGAATGGAAGCTTAAAGATGTTAGGCATGTTCCTTCTCTTCGCAAAAATTTGATCTCTACATGACAATTGGACGATGAAGGTCACAACATTGCATTCGGAAACAAACGGTGGAAGATCTCAAAGGGATCTTTGGTGGTTGCCAAGGGTGAAAAAGTCGGTACAATTTACTTGTGTACTGTTAGCACGCAACCTTCAGCTTGTGCAGTAACTACAGAAGTTGACAGTGCGGTGTGGCACTACCGACTTGGGCATATGAGTGCCAAAGGAATGCAAATCCTTCAAAGAAAGACGCTTCTACCAGGTTTGAAAGAAGTGGACTTAGAGTTCTGTGAAGATTGTGTTTATGGTAAACAAAAGAGGGTAAAATTTCAAAAATCAGGAAATGAAAGAAAAAATAAAAAACTTGAGTTGGTTCATTCTGATGTTTGGGGTCCTGCAAGTACACCATCACTTGGTAGCTCATTGTACTATGTAACATTCATAGATGATGCGACTATAAAAACATGGGTTTATGTCATGAAGAATAAATCCGATGTATTTTCCATATTTCAAAGGTGGAAAGCCTTTGTGGAGAATGAAACAGGTACCAAGGTTAAATGCCTCAGATCCGACAATGGAGGCGAATATTGCAGCCAAGATTTTGAAAGCTTTTGTGCTAGCAATGGCATTCGGAGGCAAAGGACAACCCCAAGGACACCTCAACAAAATGGGATTTCAAAAAGGATGAACAGGACAATCATGGAACGAGCACGAAGCATGCGGCTACATGCAGGCCTATCGCTTGAGCTTTGGGCGGAAGCTGTAAGTACGTCTGTGTACTTAATCAATCGGTCACCCTCAACGGCATTGGATGGGGGAGTTCCAAAAGAGGCATGGACAGGTAAATCGGTGAATTATGCATTTCTCAAAGTGTTTGGGTGTGAGGCTTTCATGCACATAGATAGAAGCCTAAGATCAAAGTTAGATGCAAAGTCCAAAAAGTGTTTCTTCATTGGTTATGGAGAAGGAGACTTTGGGTATCGCCTATGGAATCCTGAAGATGGTAAAATCTTAAGGAGTAGGGATGTAATTTTTAACGAACAAAATATGTACAAAGATTACTTGGAAAGAAAACAAACAAAAGAAATAGGTGATGAGTACATGGAGCTTGAGGACGGTGAAGACTCAAGGACTGCAAACGGTGACAATGTGCAACAACGTCAACCAAATGAGGAGCCTCAACCTATTCCCCGAAGATCTACAAGAGCAAGTAGACCTCCAGAAAGGTTTGTTCCTTCCTTCAACCATCTCTTGATCTCAGATTCTGGAGAGCCGGAATCATATGAAGAAGCTATGCAACATGAATCCAAAGAAGAATGGACGAAGAGCATGCAAGTGGAGATGGACTCACTACATCGCAACCAAACATGGGAGTTGGTTGAGTTGTCTAAAGGTAAGCGGGCACTTCAAAACAAATGGGTGTACAAGCTAAAGGAAGAAGAAAGTGGGAAGAAAAGGTACAAGTCTAGGCTTGTGGTAAAAGGTTGTTCTCAAAAGAAAGGTATTGACTTCAATGAAATATTTTCTCCTGTTGTAAAAATGAACTCAATTAGGCTTGTCTTAAGCCTTGTGGCTGCTCATGATCTAAATCTTGAGCAAATGGATGTAAATACGGCATTCCCTCACGGTGACTTAGAGGAGGAAATCTACATGCTTCAACCAAAGGGGTATGAAGTAAAAGGTAAGGAGAAAATGGTTTGCAGATTAAATAAGAGCTTGTATGGTTTAAAGCAAGCATCAAGAAAATGGTACTTGAAGTTTGATCGATGGATGTTGGATCATGGATTCACAAGATGCAACTCGGATCACTGCGTCTATACGGAGAATTTGGGAGATGGGAAATTCATCATCCTAATGTTGTATGTTGATGACATGTTGATTGCAAGTGCTAACATGCAGGACATCAAAGACCTAAAAGAGGAGCTGTCCAAATCTTTTTCAATGAAAGATTTAGGCTGCAAAGAGGATACTTGGTATGAAAATATCAAGGGACAGGACGAAGAAGACAATAAAGCTATCTCAAGAAGATTACATCAAGAAGGTACTAGAAAGGTTTGCAATGCAAAATGCAAAACCGGTTTCTACACCTTTGGCTGGTCATTTTAAACTAACGAAGGATATGTGTCCAAAGACACAAGAGGAGATAGCCTATATGTCTAAAGTTCCATATGCTGCAGCGGTAGGTTCTCTAATGTATGCTATGGTCTGGACAAGGCCAGACATTGCACATGCAATGGGAGTTGTGAGTAGGTTCATGGACAACCCAGGTAAAGAGCATTGGCAAGCTGTGAAGTGGATAATTAGGTATCTAAAAGGGACAACAACAAATGCTTTGTATTTTGGAGGAACTGATATTTTTCTAGAAGGGTATGCTGATGCAGATATGGCAGGTGACAAAGATACTCGAAGGAGCACTACTGGCTATGTGTTCACGGTTGGAGGCATAGCAGTAAGCTGGGCTTCAAAGCTGCAGAAAGTGGTTTCACTTTCTACCACGGAAGCAGAGTATGTAGCAATGACGGAGGCAAGCAAAGAGATTCTATGGCTTCACAGATTCTTAGAAGAGCTTGGATTCAAACAAGAAAATTGTGTCTTGTACAGTGATAGCCAAAACGCTATCCATCTTGCGAAGAACTCAGCCTGTCATTCAAGGACAAAGCACATTGAGGTGAGATATCACTTCATACGCACTCTTTTGGAAGAGGGACAACTAAAGCTAGGAAAGGTGCATACAAGTGAAAATCCTGCAGACATGTTTACAAAGGTGGTCAACAAAGAGAAGTTGAGCTTTTGCTCATCTTCAATCGGCATTCAAGGATAAGAAGCCAGAATGGAAAGCAGTCACAGGTTTGGTTTGGAGATCAGTCTTCAAGTGGGAGATTGTTAAGTATGGAGCCTGATTTACCCTTGTAATTTTCTGTGGTAAAAGCGCACATTTGTAAGGCCCCCATTATGAGGAGAAGCCATCGTGCGTGAAGGAAAATCACTCACCAGAAACCAAAATTTTCACAGACAAGAATCAGGGGCACCTTTAAAGGCCTCGGGGACGGAGGCCCCCGAGACTTTTTTTTCGCCGGAATATTATGGCCGGACGGCGGCTGGAAAGTGGTCGGAAAACAACCGGTCGGTTGGCCGGTGGTCGGTAGTCAATGGCCGATGGCCGGTGGTCAAAAGTCAATGTCCGGTGGCCGAATTCAATGGCCGGTGGCTGAAATCAAAAGCGGACTTGTCTTCTCAAGGGTGGCCACACATGGGCGGATTGGAGGGTCCGATTTGGACTTATTCGCACAAGGGCGGCTACACATGGCTGTCTCTCATAAGAGAGGGAAGCCCTTTTGGCCTATAAAAGGAGGCCATTTCTACACACATTTCATAGTGTGAAGTTGATGCAACAAGGTGAGTGTGAGGTGGTGAGAGTGAAGCAAGGCGGGAGCTCCATTAAGGGTATAATCCCTTTGTAAGCTACTTCTTGTTTTGAAGTACTAAAGCCATTGAGTGGCTGCTTTCCCGTGGACGTAGCCCACATTGGGTGAACCACGTATATCGTGTGTACTCTCTCTCTCTCTCTCTACTCTATAATCTCGTGTATATAAATCTGTCTCTCTCCATTAAGTAATCTACTCAATTATCTATTTAACTACGTCTTATTTCCTAACAATAGGTATATCATCGATGAATACATCTTGGAATCCTTTTAGAAAATTAGACACGTCTAACTTTTGTTGATTCCTACCATTTACATTTGATGAAACATTAGGACCTTTTAGGGACTATTTGAAAAAAATCATGTACGCAGTAATTGAACTATTCATTGATTTATCAAAAGCAAGAGGATTTATAAGTGGTAAAGTACGACCATACTCACTAGCATCTATATACACGCTCTTTCCCTATAGGTGAAGTAGATTTTCCTTTTAGGGAACTTCATGTTGGCATCCATGTGGTTGAGCCATGGTGCCCCTAGGATAGGAGAGATGAAAATGTCTTCTTTGTTGACATAGCTTTGGACATGAAGCCTCAACTTCCCAATCAATGGAGTAATGGAGGCTTGTCGTCCCTTGAAAGTGGTGCTGGCCGTTACAATATCTCCCATCTCAAAAGCTTGAATGCTCAACTTGGTGGCCAACTCCATTGATATGAAGTTGTAAGTAGAGCCAGGGTCAAACAAGATGAAGGCATCATGCTCCCTTACCTTTCCCCAAGCATAGGAGAGAGGTGATCCTTTGCAATCCTCTTTTGGAGATTCGATGGTGGAAGCTCTAGGAGTCTCATTGCAGTCATTTCTCTTGGGGCAAGAACGATAGCCATGTCCTTGCTCCAAACACTTAAAACATTTATGGTCCTTGTGGAAAGCTTCAAGATCTTCAGGAGAGAGTTTGCTTTTACCTTTGTAAACTCCCTTCTCCTTGGACCGATTGTTGTTGTTGTTGTCGTTGGAATTGCCTTGGGAAATATTTTGGGAATTGGTTTTCCCCTTTGCATCATAAGTTTTGTCTTTGGTTTCCATAGTCTTGAAATTGCGTCTAGCCCCTTGTTGGAAATTGATGCGCGGAGCAACCATGGTGTGGTGGATTACTTTGGTGATAGAGCCAAGCCATTGAGAGTTGATGTACTCAGCCATATCTTCATGTAATCCCACACATAATTGTTGTTTATGATTAGAGAAGTCTACCTTTTGAAATACAATAGCCTTGAGATGTATATCCCAAAACTTGTTTACATATTTGTGGATAGGCTCATGAGAGAGAATCTTCAAACTGCGCCATTTGGTAAGCACTTTTTCCTTTGCATTGTTTGCAAGGAATTGCTTCATGATGGAAACTCGTAGAGTTTTCCATGTCTTTGGGGCTTTGCCATTGCCACAAAGGCTAGCCCACCATTGACAAGCCAATCTCTGGAAGTGCATAGCAACATGGTGCAACTTGGAGGAATCTATGAAGCCCTCATCTCCAAAGACCGCATCAAATTGCATGATGAAGGCCAATACTTTGTCGGTAGCACCAAAGGTTCCATCATAGGTGAGAAAAGAGATACTCTTTCCTCCCTCTTTGAACTTCTTGAGATTTTGTTACCTTCGTCATGCAGGGTATGATTTGCGAAGTCATCCCTCTTGTATTCTCTAGGAGAATAGCCATAGCTTTTGTCAGAAGTGGAGGAAGGTGAAGAAGAAGGATAAGGGGGTGACCTCTCTCTTGCCCTTTTATTCCTTTGTTTCCTTTCTTCCCTTTTGGAGTGATGAGGAGAAGGACTATGGGTTGATCATTTCCTCTTGGGAGGAGTTGGTGATCTTCTAGACCACCGTCTTCGTGGAGCAACATGTTCAGAGGAACTTAAAGTTTCATTGCTTTCTTGCTCTCTGGATTCCTCCTCTCGTATGGGAGAGAGTCTTATTTGGGGGTCCATTCAAAAGGCCTCCTAGTCTGTCTCTCCTCTTGGAGAGGAAGGGAAATCCCATAAGTGCGAAGTTGTGGAATAACTTCGGCTTACAAAGCAAGGTTTCCCATAGCTTGCTGCAACCTAGTAACAAGATAATTGACAAACATGGGGGCATCATCATTAGCACCTTCATGTGCAAAATCAAATTTATCAATGTTCATTCTACTCTGTTGGTTATTGTCAGCCATGTTAACAAAATTTGTGTATTTACTTAGTGTACTCTTTGGCAATTCAAAACCTTAGTTGCCACTCCTTTATAACTCGGCACTTAAGTATCTACACCCACGACTCAAAGTGATTAATCATAGAGAGTAGTGGAGTGGGTCTTATTTTGTAGAATTGCCGAGGGCTAGCTCCTTTTGGACTTCTAATGGTTCAATAATGGTAAAGCCATAGGCAAGTATAAAAAGACCCCAATATTAAGACCAAAGCTCACGAGGTGTACACCTTATCCCACATAGTGGACTCAACAAAATCGATAATAGATCCCAATTCCACTTACCCTAATATAGTTAACAAAATCAACCATTAATAGGCTACTTAAGCACTCTCGTCTTAAGCAAGAAAAGAGAAAACAAATGCTTTGATACCAATGTAATGGAAATGGCCTAAGAACTTTGAGAGTAGCAGAATTAGAAAAATTAGAGAAAGCACTTTTGTGGATTACTTTGAGAGAATATAGGGTGAACCTAATTGATGGTACCAACATAAAGATAGTACTTAGTTCACTCGGCATGAACAATACTTTTGCAAGAGAGAGAGTTTAGAGAACATGACAACAATTGAGGACCAGATTTATGTGGAGCCGGTCCCCCCTCCAATAGGCATTTGTATTATAGATTCTTCCATTAAGAGAGACTTGGTATAATACAATATTGTGTTCCTTGTGACCTAGGTGATGCAAAGAAGATGAAAAGCTTCATGCATCACGAGCATAACATAAACTTTGTAAAAAGCATTAACTATCCCAAACCTCAGTCCCAAGGCCTCAAACACCTTTGAAGGTGGAGAGAGCTAGCGGGGAATCAGGGTAGGGAAGAGGAAGAAGAAAAATTCCATAGAAGAAAGAAGTATTTCCTCACTTATCATAATCCTTCTTGCTAGCATTGTAACATTTAATGGCCTAGTAACTTGTGTGTAGCGGAAAATAACATGAACGTAGTGAGCATTTCATTAGAATAGGTTCCTGATGAGCATAACAAGAGTGCTTGGTGGAGAGAGAAACAAAAAGCATATCACCTAGTTAGATAGGCATGAACAATACTTCAAAAGAGAGAAAAATTAAGCTATTGACAACAGTTGAGGACCGGATTTACATGGAGCCGGTCCCCCCTCCAAAAGGCTTTGTATTATAGGTTTCCCCCATCAAGAGAGACATTTTACAATACAATTCTTTGTGTTCCTTTAGTAACTAGCTAGTGCAATGAAGATGGAAGCTTCAATCACTAAGCAAAACACTTATAAAACACAACATCAGTTCCCTCATGGTCTCAAATCCAAGACCTCACACACCTTCGAAGATGGTGAGAGCTAGTGGGGTATGAGAGTAGATTGAGAGGAAGAAGGAGTAGTCTTACAAGAAAGATGTACATCTCCTCACATAATCACTCATATTAGCATATCATAGCTTATTCATTAGCATGGTAGAGGAGATGAGCATGCATTGAACCTTGGCTCTTGGTTGGATTTGCATCACAAAGCCAAGAGTTGTTGGTGTAGGCCTCCCTTCTCACAAGCTTGGAGTAGATGATAAGCTTTCCATTAAAGCTTGAGAAGGAGAGAGAGAGTCTTCTTGATTCACACATGAGCTATGTGAGTGTGTAAGTGATAATGCCTTGAGAAATTCAGCCCCCTCTCTCTCTCTCTTGGTTGACCCCTCATGCTATTTCCTCTTGTTGGCTTCCCATTGGACCCCTCCAGGCTTAACCAATAGGATTTAAGAATCATAAGTGATAGTCTTGTGACATGTGTCCCCTTTCTCCTTTTGTGAGAGCTTTAGGTAATTAATTAATTCAACTAAGCTCTCATTGTACCCCTTTGTCTCCTAGCCATTAGGAATCAGGCAAGCCATTGGGCTCCTAAATGCTCATTGGACCCCTTGGAGACTGTCCAATAGTCTTCTAGAGAGCTTAATTCTTATTGGTTCTTTTATTAAATGTTTTTAAATGAAGTAAACTAGATTTACTCTAGCCTAATTCTCATTGGTCCACCTCCATGGCCATCCAATAGGATTTGAGTGCATCTTGTGGGCATCTAGGCTAGGGAACTGACATGTGTCCCTCATTCCCTTTATCTAAAGGAAGCTTGTGAGTGTGTGTGTGTGTGTGTGTGTTTTTCTCTCTCATCCCCTACTTGCAAGGCTTGCCCCCTCCTTTGTAGGAGTTTTGTAAAATTTTTGGTACACACACAAAGCATCCAATTTCCCTAGTGTTTGATTTTTGGACACAACCTTTGAATTTTGGAACCTTAGTATTTTGGAAGTCTTAACGGGCTGAACCTTAGGGTCTTAAAAGCCCATTGTTGCACATTGCTCTTTTGCAGATGCCCCCCCCCCCCCCCCCCCCCCTTTGGATCCCTAATTTCTCTCCTTAGGATTCCTATTGTGGACGGTCTGCAAGCTTAACCAATATTCTAGTTTTTCCTCCCCTAGCACTTCCCCATATTAAATGATCAGTTTAACATGAGAAATCATTTAGGAGAATTAGATATTAGTTATTATGACAAGCATACATAATAGCATAGTAATGAAGATGGAGAAGATGACAATCTTAAGCATAAGATGGAGAAGATGACAATCTTAAGCATTGAAGCATGGATCTTGGTTGGATTTTCATTCCATAGCCAAGAGTGTTGGTGTAAGCTCTCAACTTCTCTACTAGCTTGGAGAAGGAGATGGAGCTCTGTCACTTTGCACTTCACACAATGAGAGTGTGTGTGGAAGAGTATACGCCCCAAGAAACCCCCCTTCTTGCTTTGATCAACCCCCCTGTAGCTCATGAAATCATAGTCTTCCTCGACTATGGAGTAGAGAAGATAAAGCCTATTCACTAGTTCTTTCTTCTAGTGGGTAGAGGATCCCTATCTTACCCTACGACATCGTTCTAGAATGGATGACTAATCCATTTGGCGCTTGAGAGCCTAAGGCTGCCACAAGGATGTTTGCACATTAGTCCTATCAATCTTCCATAGTAGAGTGACAAGCTTTACTTGGTGTTTCGGAAACGTCATCTCCGCAAACTTGATTCTAAGCATGCATACTACTTCACATTTGTGCACAATAAAGAAATAGAGAGTCTAATAAGACAAAAACTTTGTCCATTTTAAACATTTGTACATTTGCTTACTCTAGGGAATCATTGTAAGCATTAACAAGGTTTAGATTGTATGACTTGCATCCATCTAGCATCTTCAAAAAGATAATTCTTAAACTTAATAAGATATCATCGGATAGTCTTACCACCTCATAATTCCTTGTCTTCATGTTAGAGAATGGACTCGGGCTGTAGCACCTCTTCTTGGTCCTCGATCTCTGGTGGGACTTTAATAGTTGGTTCTTGAGGTGGCTCTCTTTTGTAAGGATTTAGTAGGCTCACATGAAAAGCATTGTGTATGAGCCAATGGCTGGGTAACTTGAGTTGATAGGCCATCTGATTGATTGTTCTAAAAATCTAGAAGGGACCATAATACCTTTTTGCTAACATAGCATAGTACTTTTGGTGTCCCGTAGGATTCTTGCTCGTCGTGTGCCTTAATTGATCCTTGGGGAGTTTGAGTAGGACCCAATCATTTTCTTTTACGGCTTTGGATACTCTGTACTTATCAGCAACAGCCTTTTGCCTTTGCTATGAGATAGAGATAACATCCTAAATCTTTTGAAAAGATTCTTGTAGATCTTCTCGTGTACTTTGAGTAGTAGATCTGCCCGTGTAGGCCTTCCCGTGTACTTTGAGTAGCAGATCTTCCCGTGTACTTCTCATCTGCAGATCTTCCCGTGTACTTTGAGTAGCAGGGGACTTTTTGATCTTCCCTCAATTACCTCGAAAGGTGCTTTTCCCATGGAAGTATGTACAGTGTTATTGTAGGCATATTCCACTAAGGGTAAGTACTTCTCCCATTGGGACCTTTGATCTACTTCCGTTACATAGGCTTTTAGTAGATCAAGAATTGTTAGGTTAGCTATTTCACTTTGGCCATCCGTTTGCGGGTGATAGGCCAAAGCGAAATTTAGCCTTGTCCCTAAATTCTCAAAGAGACCCTTCCTGAAATTACTGGTCATTCTAGGATCTCTATCCAACACTATGCACATTGGCAAGCCATGATACTTGAAGATTTGTGAAATGAAGAGGGTTGCCATTTGATGGGCTTTGATAGTCTTTTTGACAAGTATAAAATGAGCTTGTTTACTAAACCTATCTACTATCATCCATATTACTGTATTCCCATGGATAGACTTAGGCAATCCAAAGATAAAATCCATGGATATGCTCTCCAATGGTGAAATAGGGATCGGCAAAGGTTGAAGCAATCCAAGTTTCTTCAACCTATCAAACTTCATCTTTTAGCATACCACACATTTAGAAACATAATCTTGTATGTTTGATTTCATGGCAGGCCAATAGAAATATGTTTCAATCCCTTTTAGGATAGACTAAATCCCTCTATGCCCCGCATAAGGAGGAGCATGAGACTCATACATTACTTTCTCAAGTATTGAGTTAGTAATGCATAGTATATTGCCATAGAGAAGATAACCATATTGTAAAGTAAATGTTTCCTCTTTCTTCCCTAATGCAAGGACTGAAATCACATCTCTAAAATCGGGATCAATAGCATACTCATCTATCATAGAAGATAGATCATTGTGAGTTGCTATGGAAACCGCATTCACTCTCGGCTGTCTTGAGAGTGCATCGTCTACTTGATTATGCTTGCCAAAAATGTGAGCAATATGAAAATTAAATTGTGAAAGGAAATTTTTCCACCTCATTTGTTGGTCGGAGAGCTTGGTCTGCATCATGAAGTACTTAAGTATTTGGTGATCCGTTTGCAGAATGAAAGGAGTCCCCAATAGATAGTGCTTCCATGAGTCTAACACATGTAGAACTACGAGGAGTTCCTTTTCATATATGCCTAGATCTAGCTCAATAAGGTCAAAACTTTGAATTTCATAGGCTATGGCATTCCCTTCTTGGAGCAAAACAGCTCCAAGGAAATCACCACAAGCGTCACATTGGACCTCAAATGGCTTTGAGAGATCCAGTAGTGTAAGTACATGTTGAGAGATAAGCTTTTATTTAAGCTTTTTGAAAGCATTGTTCTCCTTGGCAGACCATGTATACCTAACGTTTTTCTTTGTTAGGTCATGTAGTGGTTCCGTGATTGTAAGAACTTTTCTATGAACCGTCTATAGTATGCACACATACCTATAAAGCTTCTTAGTTCATGAAGATTCCTTGGTTTAGGCCATCCTTTTATTACCTGTAACTTTGATGGATCCATTTGGATGCCATCTTGAGAGATAATGTGACCTAAATACTGAATCTCTTGTAAGAAAAACTCACTTTTCTTTCGATTAACATAAAATTTGTTCTCTCTTAAGACTTGACATGTTACCTGAAGGTGTTGCTTGTGTTCGTCTAATGAATTAGAGTAGATGATGATACCATCAAAGGAAACTCCAGTAAATGTTCGGTGAGGCCTAAATAGCTTCTTCATCAAGCGGTTGAA
The DNA here is from genome assembly GCF_014529385.1 of Adiantum capillus-veneris. Classification (NCBI taxonomy): domain Eukaryota; kingdom Viridiplantae; phylum Streptophyta; class Polypodiopsida; order Polypodiales; family Pteridaceae; genus Adiantum; species Adiantum capillus-veneris. The sequence goes on along the minus strand of NC_140943.1, from coordinate 49,306,020 downwards.
TGTGGATGGTGCATTGGTCAAGCCAAAAGGCATGACAATATATTCGTAAAGACCAAACATAGTGCGAAATGCGGTCTTTACAATGTCTTGATCAACTATCCTTATTTGATGGTAGCCACTTTTTAGGTCAATCCTACTGAAGTAGGTGGACCCTTGTAGCTTATCAAATAGGTCTTCTACCCGTGGAACGGGAAACCTATTTTTGATAGTGATCCTAATTAGTGCTCTATAGTTGACACACATATGATATGTGCCATCTTTCTTTTGCACTAATAGCACGGGTGAGCAAAATGGATATGAGCTAGGCTTATCCATGCCCTTCTCAACTAACTCATGCACTTGCCACATAATCTCCTCTTGTTGAGCTTGAGAAACTCCATAAGGAGGCTTATTAGGTGGAGAACTTCCTGAAAGAAGTTCAATTGCATGGTCATCATTGCCTCATTTAGGAGGTAGTTCACAAGGGATGTCGTCAATAAAAACATCTTGAGATCCCTTGAGAAAATTAGATAACTATGTACAATGGGTATGGTGTTACCCATCTCTTTGGCATCTATGTACAAATCGTTTTCCTTGTACTTCAGTAAATTTTCCTTTCAGGGAATTTAACATTGGCAGCCATGAGATCAAACCATGGTGCCCCTAGGATTACACCCTCGTGCTTGAGAGTAGAGATAAAGAAGTCCTCTTGTCCACACAGCTTTGGACATGGAGCCTCAATTTCCCAATTAGAGGAGTGACTGAAGCTTCTTGCCCCTTGAAAGCACCATTTGCGGGTATGACATCTCCCATCTCATAGGCTTGGATGCCTAGCTTGGTGGACAACTCTGTGGATATGAAATTGTGAGTAGAACCAGGGTCAAAGAGAATAAAAGCATCATGTTCTCTTACCTTTCCCCAAGCATGGCATAGAGGAGATACTTTGTGGTGAGCTTTCTCTTCTTGGATTTTGACCAAGGTTACTCTAGGAGGCTCATGGTGGGTGTTCTTTTGGGGAGAAGCACGATACGTATGCTCTTGCTTGTCGCAACTTGAAACAACGGTTATCCTTACGATAAAGCTCAAGCTGTTTAGGAGAGAGTTTATTTTTGCCTTTGTAAACTCCCTTCTCCTTAGCTTTGTTGTTATTGATATTGCCCTTAGGAGACTTTTGGACATTGTCCCTCACTGTAGGCTCATTGGAACCCTTGTTTTCTCTTAGCCCCTGTTTGGAAATTGATTCGAGAAGCCACCATAGTATGGTGTATAACCACAGATATGGTGCGTGGCCTTTGGGAGCTGACATACTCTGCCATTTCTTCAGTTAAGACCGCACAAATTTGTTGCTTTTGCTCTCCAAAATCCATCTTTTTGAAGACAGTGGCCTTGAGATGTAGGTCCCAAAACTTGTTTACATATTTGTGAATGGATTCATAGGGAGAGAGCTTCAAGCTTCACCATTCGGTGAGTACTTTGTCTTTGGCATCGGTGGCCAAAAACTACTTCATGATGGAAGCTCTTAAATCTTTCCATGTTCGTGGAGCTTCACCGTTGGCCCATAGGCTAGACCACCATTGCCTGGCGGACTTTTGAAAGTGCATGGCTACATGGTGTAGCTTAGAGGACTCCGTGAAGCCCTCATCTCCAAACGCCGCATCGAATTGTTGGATAAAGGCCAAGACTTTGTTCGTAGCACCAAAGGTTCCATCATAGATAAGGAAAGATATGCTCTTTCCTCCCTCTTTGAACTTGTTGAGCTTGGACGACCTCTTCCATGCGGCATAGGATTTCCTATTGCCTCTTCTTTTTTATGGTTCAAAAGTTGCATCATGGATTTCTTCAAAAGATGAATAATTTGAGGAAGATGAAGAAGAGGGTGACCTATTTCTCACCTTTTGCTTGCCTCGGTTCTCTTTGTCCGCACCATCACTTTCTTCATAAGAGGAAGAGGATGAAGAAGATGGAGAAGAGGGTGACCTCTTTCTCCCCTTTTTCTTCTCTTGATTTTTGTCATCCCTCTTTGAATTATGGTGTGGAGAAGTGTGCAATAGTCTTCTCTGTTTAGGAGGTGATGGAGAGCGTTTTTCCCGTTGTCTTCATGGAGCCATCTCCGCTGAGGTGGCATGAGAGTCAGTTCTTTCTCTTTCCTTCGGTAGGGGCTCTTGAGTTCTCCTTGGAGAAGGAGATGCATCAAGAAGCAAATTTTTGAGCCCTTTGTATGGATCCTCTTCTTCTTCCTGAATCGGAGAGAGGCCTCTTTTGGGAGTCTTGCAGGGAGGCCTCCTAGGTACTCTCTCCTCATGGTGGGGCGTTTGAAGAATCCCATGAGCACAAAGCTGTCATTGCACTTCACTTTGGAGGGATGGTGCCCATGGCTTGTTGAAGCTTAGAAATAAGGTAGTTAACAAGCATAGGGACATCCTTAGTAGCCTACTCATTAGCAAAATCAAAGCTATCAACATAAATTTCACTCTCTTTACTATTGTCAGCCATTCTATCAACTTTTAGGTGTAAAGCTTTTTAGATGTACTTTGGCACTTCAAGCCCTAGTTGCTACTCCTCTTTACCCCTTTAGAAAAGCACTCAAGCTACTGTACCTGTGGCTAAAATACCATTAATTTCAAGGAATAGAAGAGAGGGTCTTTCAACACCAAAACAGCACCGGCTCCTGTCAAGCTTCTAATAGCTCAATAGTGGTTAAGCCGTAGGAAAGCCCCGTAGGACTCCACTATTAAGACCATAGCTCTCGATGGTGATGCCCCGTTATCTGCATGAAGGCAAGAACACTGCAAGGGTGAAAAAACCCTATTCTACTTAATCAATTGCAATTAATAATACCAACCATTTATAGCTAGCTTGAGGACCTCCCTTCTTCAACAAGAAAAGAGAAACCTTATGCTCTAATACCAATGTAACATTTAATGGCCTAGTAACTTGTGTGTAGCGGAAAATCACATGAACATAGTGAGTATCTCATTAGAATAGGTTCCTAAAGAGCATAACAAGAGTACTTGGGTGGAGAGAGCAACAAAAAGCATAACACCCAGCTAGATAGGCATGAACAGTACTTCAAAAGAGAGAAAAAATAAGCTATTGACAACAATTGAGGACCGGTTTTACATGGAGCTGGTCCCCCCTCCAAAAGGCTTTGTATTATAGTTTTCCCCCATCAAGAGAACATTTTACAATAATTCTTTGTGTTCCTTCAATAACTAGCTAGTGCAATGAAGATGGAAGCTTCAAGCACTAAGCAAAACATTTATAAAACACAATATCAATTCCCTCACGGTCTCAAACCCAAGACCTCACACACCTTCAAAGATGGTGAGAGCTAGTGGGGTATGAGAGTAGATTGAGAGGAAGAAGGAGTAGTCTTACAAGAAAGATGTACATCTCCTCACATAATCACTCATATTAGCATAGCATAGCTTAGTAATTAGCATGGTAGAGGATATGAGCATGCATTGAATCTTTTCTCTTGGTTAGATTTGCATCACAAAGCCAAGAGTTGTTGGTGTAGGCCTCCCTTCTCACAAGCTTGGAGTAGATGATAAGCTTTCCATTACAACTTGAGAAGGAGAGAGAGAGTCTTCTTGCTTCACACATGAGCTAGTGTGAGTGTGTAAGTGATAATGCCTTGAGAAATTCAGCCCCCTCTCTCTCTTGGTCGACCCCTCATGCTGTTTTCTCTTGTTGGCTTCCCATTGGACCCCTCCAGGCTTAGCCAATAGGATAAGAAGCATAAGTGATAGTCTTGTGACATGTGTCCCCCTTTCCCCTTTTGTGAGAGCTTTAGCTAGGTAACTAATTAATGCAACTAAAATCTCATAGGATCCCTTTGTCTCCTGGCCAATAGGAATCAGGTAAGCCAATGGGCTGTTGAATGCTCATTGGACCCCTTGGGAGACTATCCAATAGTCTTTTAGAGAGCTCAATTCTTATTGGTTCTTTTATTAAGTGTTTTTAAATGAGTTAAACTAGATTTAATCTAGCCTAATTCTCATTGGTCCACCTCCATGGCCATCCAATACGATTTGAGTGCACCTTGTGGGCATCTAGGCTAGGGACTTGACATGTGTCCCTCATTCCCTTTGTGTAAAGGAAGCTTGTGAGTGTATATGTGTGTGTGTTTCTCTCTCGTCCCCTACTTGCAAGGCTCGCCCCCTCCTTTGTAGGAGTTTTGTAGACTTTTTGGTACACACACAAAGCATCCAATTTCCTTAGTGTTTGACTTTTGGACACAACCTTTAAATTTTGGAACCTTAGCATTTTGGAAGTCTTAATAGGCTGAACCTTAGGATCTTTAAAGCCCATTGTTGCACATTGCTCTTTTACAGATGGCCCCCACTTTGGATCCCTATTTTGCCTCCTTTGGATCCCCACTGTGGCTAGTCTGCAAGCTTAACCAATATTCTAGCTTTTTCTCCCCTAGCACTTCCCCATATTAAATGATCAGTTTAACATGAAAAAATCATTTAGGAGAATTAGATATTAGTTATTATGACAAGCATACATGATAGCATAGTAATGAAGATGGAGAAAATGGAAAGCTTAAGCATTAAAGCATGGCTCTTGGTTGGATTTGCATTCCATAGCCAACAGTGTTGGTGTAGGCTCCCAGTTTCTCTACTAGCTCGGAGAAGGAGATGGAGCTCTTGCACTTTGCACTTCACACAATGAGAGTGTGTGTGGGAGAGTATACCCCCCAAGCAACCCCCCCTTCTTGATTTGGTCAACCCCCCCTTGTAGCTCATGCTTGAAGCTCATTGAACTCCTGCAAGCCTCGCCAATCACATGCAAGATGCATAACAATGAACAAGGGTAGCGTTGGAACAAGTGTCCCCCTTTCCCCTTTGAGAGCGAGGACTTAATAAATGCAAAAATAACTAATTAAATTAACTAATTTATCATTGGACCCCTTGGGAGTCCAACCAATAGGCTTTAGGCACACCATGAGGGCAACATGGGTAGGAGCTTGACATGTGTCCTTGCTGCCTCTTGAGGCTTGGGCTTTCCTTGTATTTTTTTGTGTGTGTGTTCACTCTCATCCCCCTAGCTTTAGGGCTCACCCCCTCTTGAGTAGGGATTGGATTTGACTGTTTAAACACCTTACCCTCAAGCACCTTAGTCAACAAGCATGAAAAAGCACCTCAAGCTTGGGTAGTGTTCCCACAAGCAGCTCAAGCTCCCTAGTTGCAACAAGCACGGCAAGCACCTCAAGCGCCTTAGTCAGCAAGCAGAACAAGCACCTTAAGCTTGGGCCAAATTCCCATCTCAAGCTCATTCCTAGCTTACCTAAGGTCAAAGGACTTTTTCACACTAACCTGTGGAGGTCTTCAATGAATCTAACTCTAAGGTATTTTAAGCTCCATTGGCTAGCCCTTCTCTTTGATTGACCATCTCTCATTTGGCCCCCTTTACAAATGGCCCCATATTGAGAAAGATCTGTAAGCACGTCTATATTCTAACCCTTGTTCCCATTTATTCTCCCACATTAAATGATGAATTTAATAAGAGAAAATCATTTGGGTTGGTTAGATATTAGATTTTATGACATTTTGACAACATCCAATCATGGAAAATTGATGCATCATATTTGCAGTTCACCTCTCTAGCACAAAGAGCTAGTTTTGACCTAGAAAGGTGGAAAGCAATCATACACATGCACATGAGGTACCCACATCTATGTATAAGGTTCCATACATCATGTAATACCATTCCATCACCATAAACATGATGCAAAATAGCGCCGACCCTTAGGTCAACCATAAACCTTAATTTCACATATATACGAAGAACAACTTTTTGCCATTTTTTGGAGCATACATAGCATGAAAATGAAAGTGTTTTGACCTCAAACCAATGCATCAAGCTCAGATCCATAATATAGAATAAAATTTCATCACATAACTTTGCCCATATGTTACTCATGTAACAAACAATAACACAAAAGGAAAGCCACTTTATTCATATTTGCATGTGGGGTTCTGGTTGACTAACCATATACCCTCACATAAGTTTATGGACATCTAATACTTTAAATCAACTCACCAAAATAAATCATAAATCATATTTAAACAACTCGGTTAACTCACGATGTCATATGGTACTCCCCCTTGGTAGCACCCCTACATGCCTAGTAAACCCAGTTATGGAACAATTAATAACTCGCATACCCAAGGTGATAACGGAGACCTAAATGCATTTATCATCAAGTTTAATCAATCTTTTCAATTGGCTAAGTGGGTTTGCCCATCTGGTGAATCTATGTAGTGGTTCTCCAAGGAGCTTGGGGTCCAAAATTTTGACTTAAGTGTAGTGGACAGTAAGCGGTTTTTTGACCATATCTCTTAACTCGTGCATGATTTTCACATGACAGAGAGAGAAAATGTTATAAATGATGTGTTTTATCTCTAGTTTAAAGGTTCGGACTGATTCATAATGGTTTGTGAGTTATGACCAAAACAATGTTCCTACCGCTTACATGACGGAAAAGGGCTTTTTATGCACGTGCGTGATCATAAACACATCGTGTGCATAAATCTATGCGTTAAACATGCTAAAATAATCATGGAGCAACTTCATACGCACTCAAAAACTCCATACATACACTGTATACAAAAAAATAACCACTGAGAGGGTATGCACTCCAAAAAACAACATAGAGAGAGAGAGAGAGAGAGAGAGAGAGAGAGAGAGAGAGAGAGAGAGAGAGAGAGAGATGATGGATATGGAGTTTAGAGCTTCTTACCGTGCTTTATAATTGATTAGGGGTTGTCGAAAGGCTTCTTGCTTTGCCGCAAGAGAGCGGTGATGAGAGCTATGTAGAGGTTTTTACCACGAGAGCCTTCAGAGAGCCCGTACACCGTGGAACAAGACAGGAGATAGTAAGCAAGTAGAGAGAGAGTATTATTCTTCATCTTCTTCCTGTAATTGTGAGTGAAGAGCTTATGGAGATGGTGATGAAGGTCTTGCACCACTCCGTATAATAGGTATGTATTGCCTTGCGGTAGTAGACGCAACTGACGGTACTGAAAATTAAGGCTTGTTGGTGATTTTATAGGCACTAGACAAAGCTGGAGTGAGCCCCAAGCCAAGAACTAGTGCTACTTTCTTAGCTAGAAATAGCTGCAAGCTTTTGGGCACTTTGCTAAAAACATGGCATGGCTTTTGACAGTCAACTCTCCCACTTACCATTCAATTTATATAGTAAAATTGACTAATTAAACAGTATCCGGCCAACGAATGAAATCGTGAATAGACTATGCCGCACCGTGATGCCCCAACGTAATTATGACTTTCTAGTATTGCCCTGACATATTTATGGTATTTCTTTTTATAAAAATGATTCTCGTAAAAATCCCGTTTAATCTCGTTTCTTCTTCGGGTGGTCATTTTTAAGTCGGACGGAGACCAAAAAAAATAATTTTTTGTTTAGGTCCTCCTAAAAAGCACGTTGCTTTTCAAAAACACCAAAAATCATGAAAAGGTAAAAATAGCATAAAAAGAAAAAAAAACAAAAAATTGTAAAATTGAAGCACGTGTTCCCCTTGTCCACTGGAATAAGAAAACGGACTCACTTTTCACTAAAAAACACTAAAAATCATGAAAAGCTAAAAATAGTGTGAAAAGTGCTCGAAAAGAAGTTTTTTTACAAAATTAAACCATAGCTTCCCCGGAACTTGTATGTTAAGGATCCGGCTCTGCTTTTTGTAAAAAGACACCTAAAAGCATAAAAAAGCTAAAAATAGTAGATTTTTTCAAAACTGAATCGAACGTTTGTCTGACCTACTGGAATATGGAAACGAACTTGCTTTTTACTTTAGAACCTTTCAATACAATCAAACATGCATTTTAAATCAAAATATGACAAGACGAACATTGGAATCTATATTTCTTATTTTTTAAAGAGACCCAAATTTTGGGAATCTTACATCTAATTCGAGGTGTCCTCACCTTGACATGAATTCTGGGTAATTTAGTCTCATTATATCATCACGTTCCCAAGTGGCATCTTCCTCAAGATGATATGTCAATCATTTAACAAGGTGTTCAATAATGGTCCGATTGCGTGTAGAGGCTTAGTTCTACTTTGAATTATCTCATCAGGATATATTTCAAAAGTTCCTCCGGTAGAGGTAGATAATAGAGAATCATCAAGAATGTGATGTGGATCAGGTACATACTTCTTGAGCAAGTTGACGTAGAAAACATAATGTACTTTTATGTGTGGTGGTAACAAGAGTCTATAAGCTTGATCATTAATCCTTTTGGTGATTAAAAAGGTTCACAATATCTGGCACTGAGGTTTTTACACTTATCCATTGATAAGGAGCTACGTTTGAGTTTCACTCTCAAAAATGCCATATCTCCTTCTTCAAAGAGTCTAGTCGATCGTTTAGGGTCATCATAACTTTTTTGTCTATCTTGAGCAGTCTGAATATCTTGTTGTATAATACGGTCTGTACTTGCATTTCATCCAACATTTATTTGGATACTTGAACCCGTATGAGAGGATTTTTCTACTTGAGTGGAGTAAGACACTCTTTTCCATACAATGCTTGAAAAAGAGATATCCCAGTTGAGTGTTGGAATGAGTAATTATGTGCAGATTCAACCAAATACAAATATCTAGTCCACTTACCCTACTCATGCATACAATTAGCTCTCAACATGTCTTTAATGATTTGATTGGTCCTCTTTGTCTATCCATCATTTGAGGTGATAAGCAATACTAAAGGCCAATTGGGTTCCTGTAGCTGAGAATAAAGATTTGAGGTGAACTTTGAATCGTGATAAAAAATTATACGTCGAGGTAAACCATGATATATGAAGATACCTTTCATGAAGACTTGAGTTGTATCCTTAGCCGTAAATGTTGTCCTGACTAGAAACAAATGGGTCATTTTGTAAGCATATTAGCAACCACAAAAATAGAGTCATATCCAAGAGATGTAGGAAATTCTCTAATGAAATCCATGGATATGCATTCCTATTTCATTTGTGGTGCATCAATAGGTTGAAGCTTACTGGGGTATCAAGCTCGTTCATCTTTAATACACTAACACATTAAACATCTTGTAACATAGTTCAACATATTACGCTTTAGTCCTGGAAAAACAGAATTCTTCCTTACAGTATTATAAGTCTTAATGTATCCTCGGTGTCCCGCTATATGTATATCGTGAGCTTCCTGTAGTATTTGAAGTTTGATCCCACCTTGATTTGGAATACAAAGACGATTATACTGAAGTAAAGATCATTGCCTTCGATGTGGAAGCCTTTGATTTGCCTCTCTTGCTTCTCTATCCGATTATTTAGGTTTATGAAGTACTCAATTTTTATGTAATACAAGTCCTGAGACATACCTTCTTGAATGAGTTTAACTAAGGAGGTAGTAGAGGTTGTGACAGTCGCTACATCGCTCTTTCTACTTAAGGAATCGGCCACAAGGTTTTCCTTCCCATGTTTATATTCGATTCCAAAATCATATTTGCATAATAACTCCATCAATCTTTGTTGCCGTATATTGAGATCAGGTTGGGTGTAGATCCACTTCAAGATTTTATGATCGGTATGTAGTTCAAATATCCTTCCAAGAAGATAATGTTGCCATAATTCCAAGTCATGTGTAGGATATTTCAGCTCATGTGTACGTAACTTACGAGATTCATAAGCTATTGATCTTCCTTCTTGTGATAGAACGCCACCGATTGATTGCCACTTGCATCAGTGAGCATAGTGAATGTCTTTGAGAAGTCCGAAAGCTATAATATTGGAGTATGCAATTTTTAAGCTTTGTATTGAGCTCAAATAGCTAGGAATCCATTCTTTGAACCTTGGATAAGGAATGAAAGCCAACTTTTGTAATTAAAAACCTAAGTTTTTACATAATGAAAGTAAGCGTTTGCTGTAGAATCTCAATGTAAGCTGACTATTTTTTCAATTCCTCGTGTCTCTCTCATACAATGTTGCATTGCTATTCCGAGCAACGTGTTTGCGGTTGAAAACTCTTCTAGTTAACGTAAGTTTCTCACAATGAAAGTGTGTTTTTAGTTGTGCTGTCTACAAGTTGTTTCTGCTTCCTACACATAATACACGCACCAAAACTGGTTTTTGGCCTTAGGAATAGGTAGAGCATGTCTAAAAGAAGAGTGCTTTGGGCACCAAAATTGACTAGCCTAAAATAAATAGGTTGTTTATCTTATACACGATTTTCTTTTAGTTTTAAAAATGACATTTTTACGAGAGCGTTAAGGATACTCTGCTCATACTAGGCATAAAGTTTCGTTGCATTCAAAGACTCGTAGCTATGCCAAATCATTGGATCAAGCTTGCGGTAAGGAAAGTAGCTTTTGATGTCTCACACATTTGAGACTGAGATATGTAGGAGCGACATAGACTTGGGGTTTTTGAGAGATTATCTATCTCTTGTAGCATTCACGCACTAGTCGGGTCAGCTACGTCCCACGGATTGACAATTTTTATGTCTATGGTTCTCGCTTTGCTAGCATCGATATGGTGAGGCTTGGCAGCCAACCGACATGTACAATGTATACTTGAAAAGATAGTCAGGTACTGGGGTCTATTACAGCCATTGAATACAATATTCACATTGTGTGTGTTGTGGATAGTGGACCATCACTAAAGGAAGTACAACTCTTGCTAACCAAGTCTCCTTTGCTCGTCTTAGGATAATTTCATGAGTGTTGATGTACAATATCCGGTTAGTGATGATCTCTTTTTCCATTTTGGATTGTAGCTACTCAATACTCCCAAAAGGTGTAGCTTTGTGCTCAAGTGGTCTAAAATCTAGGTTCCTTGAAGCATAGTGCTACCATGGCAGTCCCAAAAATATTTGGAACTACACAGTATGTGGACACTAGCCTCTTCTTCTCTGACTCATACCATTTGATTGTCATGAGTTGTTGCACCTCAACTCCCATCTGTAGACTCTCTTCAGCTATCAACTATGAAAGTATGTTCACCCATATTGCACAAGGTAAGATGTTCGGTCATCTACACGCACACACCCCATACTCAAGCTAGTCCAAAATTGACAAAACTTAAGTTACAACTCAAAGATTATTATCTTAAAGTAAAAAAAATCAAATCAAATGCAAACTTTTTCAACTATAAATGGTTAAAGATTACATACTACTTTGGGGAAGGTGCATAGATATATAAAGGTCCAATAAACCAATTCTTGGATTCTACGATTGAGGTTCTACCCTTGTATCTACTCACATCTTGGGTTTCAAAATTCAAAACTCTACTTGATCACTTAGGATTACATCCTCTTCTTTATATCATTCTTCTCCATGAGAAGTATCTATCTAATGGATGTAGTTTACATTTCCTATAGAAATACTTGCTTGGATTCATCACCATAGTATATACTTGAGCATAGTCCCAAACACATCTTGGCTTCTCATATTCATCAAAATTGATAATGAAATTATGAGGAATATACTTAAGTATAGGGCCATAGGCTTTATTAAATCACTCTAAAGTATGAAATCCTGCTATTTGAATTCTTCAAGATTTTAAATATGAACTTCTTGCAAAAGCCATGTCTTTGGTTGAGGATGAGGATTTTCTTACCAAGAATGATGTCTCAGATAGGTACTTCCAAAGTGGATCATGTGTTAATCTAAAATATATATCTTTGCACCTGAATATCACTTTCATAAGCTTCTCCTTAACCCAAAGTTATGGATCAGCCATGTATTTAATAGGTACTTGCATTCGGTGTTCAGGTTGGGCATCAACATATTTCCCATGCCATCTAGAAATTTGGAACAACATAATATATGGTCCCCTTTGAAGTTCAAACCACTTTAACTCCCCAACAAACATTGAAGCCGATAGCATAGTTGAAAAGGACATTCTTTTGCAAAGTCACTTGGGAGTTCATCTAGATGATTAAGGAGATCCATCTAAAAACAAGACAAAGAGAGGGAAGGCTTAGTACACATGGATACCAAAATTGCGTCTACACTCTTTATTCATAAAAAAATATTTTTTATGGTTTCTTACAATACTACGCATGTCCCGGAGCCAACTCTATAAATACCCTCTTAGCTCTCATCATTGGAAAATCTCTTAGACCTCTCATACAAAATTGTGGTCTATAGCTATCTTCTTATCTTTCCTTCCCTATAACGGCAATAAGAGCTTCAAATTTCTTGGCAACTTCACAAATCCTAAGCATATGTGTGTGCATTTCTAGGTAATAGTACATGTCTCCTAGGCCTAGGCACATTGTAAGTTGGAGTAGCCTCAGGTTACCAAACCAATCCTTTGGGCTATCATCAATAGAGATAAAGAATTGACGGAAGGTTTCTTGATTACGAGTAAGATAACTACAATCAACACTTGTCCAACAAGTTATGGTGCATGGTATTGTGAAGACTTTGGTCCCAATCTCAAGATAGAAAAGTTCCCTTCCATCCCTTGGTAATTGTGTATCCATATTGCTGAATACTATGGCTAAAAGTTTGTTTCTCTTGCTAAAGCATTCAGATGTCACCTTAGGAGCCATTACTAACTACAAAACAAACATTCAAAAATCCTTAATACACCTGTTTGACACTCAAAACCAATTCATTGTAACCTAATACCATACAAATCCACACAATAATACAATCCAAGAATGGATAACCAATCAATGTCACACATAAATGTTCATGAGTACAATATTGTTTCCCAAATAGTATGCATGAATGCGTGCATGATGCATTAGTAAACCAACTAGTATCATGCTTCAAACTATTCCCATAACCGTAGGCTATAATACAAGGTGAGAGATACCCCTCCTAGGGGTCTATGCAAAAATTATACAATTTACACTTTTATACAAGTTCAATATACCATAAGAGTTGCAAAAGCATTTGCATAGGGAAAGAGTTCTCATCACCTGATGACCTAGCATGGAATTTAAGCTATGAGCAGGACTGCATTCAGAGGTACCTAGTGACTAATGCTATCTTTGAATGTGTATGAATGTAAGCGTACTTAAGAAATAACCAATTGGAGGGTGAATATATGTGTACACTACCTTGTGGGAACACACACACACACACACACACACACACACACACACACACACACACACACATAAGAGTGGAGAGTGAAATTGAGTGTATAGAGACATAGAAGAATGGCATAAGAGAATCTTTATAGGTCCCAATTAAATGAAATAGGAAAACCATGAATTAATGCAATAACAAAATCTGGGTATACCATAACTTCAAAATATAAATGACTTTGTAGAAGCACCAAACCATGTGTAGGGATCAACCGATCCACCCATCCACTTTTGCTTCTACTTGAGACAGAGATAATTTTACTTTGCAGGCCCAAGGGAATCACTAGTACCTTGTGTATGGTGGCACATGAGTGCACAATAGCGTTTTTGTTTTTAGAACTACCATAAGCATATACATTAGGGGGTGCCCCAAAATTTGGGGATTCTTATACCATACATGGGGGGGAGTGGATAAATTATCACCACCCTATAAATTAAGGGTATTCTAGGAACTTTCCCTAAAGTGTGCCATCAAATGGCTAATTTGGGTTTTGAACCATCTCTAAGCTAAGCTAAGGCAACCCTTTCTAAAATAATGGCTTATATTGAAAACTCGCCATAAAATTAAAAGTTTTTTGAAAATCACAAGTAAAATTGTATAAAGCTTATAGAAAATACAAGTGAATAAAAGAAAATATAGCCATGATTTTGCAAATACAAACTGTAAATGATGTTGGAGCTTGGAAGGGCATGTGTGTGTGTGTGTGTGTGTGTGTGTGTGTGTGTGTGTGTGTGTGTGTGAGAGAGAGAGAGAGAGAGAGAGAGAGAGAGAGAGAGAGAGAGAGAGAGAGAAGGATAGAGAAAGGAGGAAATAGAGACTAAATTAGGGTATTTTCTAGTTTGGAGACAGAATATTATCATGCAACTTTATCCTCCTTCCATGGACCACTGTGCTAGAAAAGCTTAGATTTGTTGAATATATCAAATTTCCATGTTTTCCCATTTCTACCTTTGATTTCTTGATGTGACTACTAGTTTGCCAATTCTTAGAATCTCTCTCTCTCTCTCTCTCTCTCTCTCTCTCTCTCTCTCTCTCTCTCTCTCTCTCTCTCTCAACCCCCATCTCTTTCTCATTACACGTCTTTCTCTCCCTATATTTGTGTCTTTCTCTCCATATTGTGGATGAAAATGTGACATAACCTTAAAAGAAATCCTGGGTAGATCACCTAATAAAATTGTAACCTATCACGTGAGTTCAACAGAAGGGTATTTATAGTTCTTCAAACTTACAGAAATATATATACAAAATGGCATTATTTTTTCAAATTTGAAAAAGACTTACAGATTTTAAAAGAAAAGTGTACATTATATTCTTAACAAATTCACAAATAAGGGGTTTTACAAACATGTCTTGAATGCATGTGATATGGTACTTTTACACATAGTTAACCCCTCGAGAAAAAAATACAATAAAATATCATAGCAAATTTAATCATCAAAAAAGGGAAAAAAGGAAAAAAATATTGCAAAAAACTAAAGGTATTCCTAATGGATTTACAAACAAAAGCCATAATTTCTTGTGACATCCTTTGGCCAAATTGTATCACCTAACCTATGAGGGAAAACTTTTCAGATGATATTGATACGCCATAAGCCTCACAGTGGTCCTATGGTCCTGTGGAGGTCTGGACATTGCGGACTAGGAGTCGTGTGGATTTGGGACAATTCTTCATAGGATATCATGGGAGAGGATGGGGTTTTGCACCATTCTCGATCTGCGCTGGAGGAGCGGTTGTATATGGGGGGCATACCTGTCTTTGGGGATATCTCTAATATTCATGTAATCAATACATCTTCTCTCTTGTACTCTATGTTTGGTTGCATATCAATGAAGAAGACGGTGTTCTATTTCTATAACTTGTTTTTTGTTCTACCTTTCTATGTTTTGATGTTCATATAATGTAAGGCAGTTTGAGGGTAATCATTCTCGTGATGCTTATTGCTCCTATGCGGGCAATAGACATTACATCTGGTGAGCACGATGCACCATGGACGCCCTGCGATGAACATGAATGCACACTAGGTCGCAGGGTCCTCCTGACCCTATGGTTCCAATTGTGGGGAGACGTCATAGGAGGGGTGGCTCAGATGAATTCATTTTTTCTATATTGCAGACTGAGGAACATGTATCTCCATCACTAAGTCCGGTGAGTGGTAGGCGTATTCAGCGTGCGCGGGGTACTCCACGTAGTCAGTCATGTCCTCGTGTCGTGCTACAAAATTTCGGATGCTTTTGCAGTGGGTATCTTAGGCACAAAGGCCAACAGCCGATGTGTTGAATGATTATTTTCTGCGAGGACGCAATAATGAACCGAGAACTGCTATGGCAACCGTGGATAAGGTAACTACTCCGTTGGATAATGTAATTGCAAGGGTTGTTGTAGCAAAGGAAGCTTTGGAGGATACGGAATCCCCAAAGAAATCAAAGAAAAAACAGCGGAAGAAATCTCATCGTAAGTCTCAAGAAAGTGGCAGTGATAGTTTGGAGTCGGAGACTGCAGACTTAGATTCCTATGACTCATGCCTCAGCGATTCGGGGAAAGAATCGGAGGAGGCATCTCGGAGAGAATCCCAGCATCAAGGGAAAGGTGTTCCATCCGGATCGCCAGAATCTGCTGCGGTGGTTAAAAGTATGAAGGAACTATGGTGTCCTCAATGTCAAAATCCGAGACATGTCGCTCAAGAGTGTGCAATGAATCAGAAATGGTGTGCGATCTGCACGGCCAACACTCATAATACAGTGGAATGCTATTTTAATGGTCGCGGTCGTAGGAGTCGGGAATCTTCTACATGGCACCCACCACAGTCAGGGAAGGGACAAGAGCCTCCGATGGCAATGGCTCATGCTCATACATCAGAGGCGCCCTTTCAAGGACAAGCAGGGGGGCAGGGTCAAGGAGGGGGTCGCGATCGCGGAAGAGGTGGTTGAGATCCTAATCGACCTAAGACATGCTTTTTCTATTTGGGGGATGGGCCTTGGCCGTACGAGTGTCTAGACTAGGCTATGGAATATGATCGGAAGAATCAGGAACCTGCTGCAGGAAAGCATCCTAGTGTGGCTATGGTTCATATTGAAGGGTTGGAGGAGTCAGATCCAGTGATTTCACTGATTACGCGTTTTGGAGAACAGCCTATGTTAAGCTTCCGGATTGGGCGACTCAAGAAGATGTATGGAGAAAGACTGTGACGTGGATGCCACAGTCAGCACCACCATTGCAATCATTAGGACCATTGACTGCTGGTCTGGAAACAAAGAAGGGGAAAGACAGAAACAAGGTTGATACTGGGAAGGGGATAATTGGAATTCAGTTTGGAAAGAGGTCCTCGATTTGCCAATACAAGTACCTTTGGGTTCATTACTAAAATTGGTTCCGAATTTTCATAATGCCTTGCTAAGTCAGAAGTCCAAGGAAATTATGGAAGTTGACATTGCAATAGCTGACGGTGAGGGAGAGGAGTCAGTCCCGTTGCCGACAAATAGGATCATGGATACACACATCCCGAAGCTTTCAGTCAGATATCATGGTACATACATCAACAAAGTACTGTTAGATGGAGGTGCAGGAGTAAATAATATCACTCAAGCAGCTTATGACCATTTTGGACTCAGGGATTGGGAACCTACACCCTTTGTAGTCCACATGGCAGATCAAAGACGAGTGCAGCCAGTAGGATTACTCCGGGGCATTGTCCTAGATGCAGCTGGCTTATCTTTTGCTATTTCTTTAGTAGTCTTCAATATTGAGGATCACAGTTAGGGGAGACCATGGTTAGGACAAGCCAAGGTATTGGGAGGCAAATATGCCTACAGTTAAAAAGGGTCACAGGAAAGTTTGGGTGATGTTGGAAACATGCATGCAACCAGTTCAGGCAGCATGGCATGTGATAGCAGAGACATTAAATATGGTGGAAGGATTAGAAGAGGATGAAGAGGAGCAATTTCTAAAGGCTAACCCGGATTTAGTTTCTTTATATCTTGCAGACATTTCTATGATTTTCAAGGGAAAATCTTTAGGGGCTTCACGAATTTCACCAGAAACAGGGGTGCAACAAAAAGCTTTGCCTAGACACAAATCATTGGAGGACATTATTAAGCAAGAGCGTGTGTTTGAAGCACAGATGAGAAAAGTTACAAGGGTCAAGGAAGATGAATTGGAGAAGGTCTTTCTAGGAGAGCAAGTGGAGTCTCAGCCCATTTATATTAATAAGCATCTTGAGGCAAGTTTCCGAGGAGATTTGATTAATTTTTACTGACAGAATTTAAGGATGTTTTCGCATGGGAATACACGGATATGCAAGGATTGGATCGACAGTTTTATCAGCATACCATTAATCTGAAACCAAATGCGGTGCCAGTGAAGCAGCATTAATATAGGATGAGTCCAAATGTGGCAAAGCAAGTTAAGGTGTAAATTAATCGTCTCTTGGAGGTGGGTTTTATTACCCCTATTGATAATCCCGAGTGGATTTCTCCCATTGTGGTGGTTCCAAAGAAAAACAAGCAAATTTGCATTTGTGTGGATTATCGGAAGCTGAATGCAGTTACTGTTTTGGATCCTTTTCCTCTTCCATTTTTGGATTCTATTTTGGATAATGTGGCAGGGCACGAGATGTATACTTTTTTGGATGGATTTAGTGGATATAACCAAATTTGTATGGCGTTGCATGATCAGCCTAAAACAGCTTTTATTACAGCATGGGGCGTTTTTGCATGCACAGTGATGCGGTTCGGATTAAGAAATGTGCCCTCAACTTTTCAAAGGGATATGTTTTAAATTTTTGGTCCCTATTTGATAGATTTTATGAGAGTTTTTCTAGATGATCTCAATGTTTTTGGAGCGCAATTAAAGCATTTGAAGCAATTGCAATTATGTTTTATGAAATGTCGAGACGTAAAATTAAGTTTAAATCCTCTAAAATGTGCATTTGCAGTTATAAGTGGAAGGTTATTGGGGCATATAATCTCTGAGGATGGCATTTCCGTGGATCCGGATAAAATAGCTGCAATTATGGAAGCACGTCCGTCAATGAACTCGAAACAGTGTCAGGTCTTTCTAGGCCAATCTCGTTGGCATGGGAGGCATTTGAGGTTTGTCACGCATTTGGAAATCCCTATTAATCAGGCAGCACATGCTAAAGATTTTGAATGGACATAGGAATGTGATCTGGCCTTTTGGAGATTAAAACTTCAGCTATCCAAAGCTCCGATTATGATCCCTCCGAATTGGGGTCAGGATTTTCATGTATTTGTGGATGCTTCTGACCGAGCAATTGGCAGTGTGCTGATGCAACAACAAAGTCAAGGGTGGTTTTGCCTTGTCTATTACGCCAGCAGAAGATTATTATCCGTAGAAATGAATTATGCAGTGACAGAAAGAGAATGTTTAGGGATGATTTATCTAGTGAAAAAATTTCGACATTATCTATTTGGCCGGTGGTCTTTCTTTCATGTGGATCATTCGGCTCTTCTATATCTAGTGCGCCAACAAAATTTGACAAGAAGATTGGCCAGATGGGTGCTCTTGTTGCAGGAATTTGATTTTGAGGTCATATATCGGCCAGGAGCTCAGCAGACGGTGGCTGACTACTTATCTAGCCTAGATTCTGGTGAGCCGCCGACGGGGGTGGCTAATGAATTTCTAGATGCATCTCTCTTTTTAACAGGAGCTGTTGTAGATGATCTTACAACTATGCAACAACCTAGGGTCATCGCCAGCATTCCATGGACTTGGTATGAGGAGATGTTTTATTTTCTTGACAGTGGGGAAATGCCTTCATTCTTGTCCACTCATCAAAGGAAACGGATGGCTATTAGAAGCGGGAATTTTGAGATTATCATGGGGAAGTTGTATTATCGCACGATTGTGGAGGTCTTGCTCCGATGTGTTCTACCATAAGAACAGGAATCGGTTTTGGAGGAAGTCCATACCCGCATTGCAGGGGGCCACTTTGCAGCATTGATCACGGCTAGAAAAGTTTTACAATCAGGATTATGGTGGCCTACTTTGTTTCAAGATGTGAGAAGCTTTGTGCAAAAGTGTGATGTGTGTCAGTGGTTGGGACAACCTACTAAAATGTCCACAATGCCTTTTCAGCCGGTATTGCCTTTGGAGCCTTTTCAAAAATGGGGATTGGATTTTATTGGACCTTTTAAACCAGTAGCAACTCACTAGAAATAAGTATATTTTGACAGCCATGGATTATGCTACCAAATGGGTGGAGGCATGGCTTTTGAAAGATAATACTGTAGTTTTTGTTGTTGCTGGGTGTTTATATAAGGATGTTTTTTCCAGATATGGTTGTCCTATTGAGCTGGTTAGTGATTGGGGTAGCCATTTTTTGAATAAGTTGATGGAAAGAATGCTACAATTTTACTTTGTATTGCATAGGAAATCTTCTCCATAGTAGCCACAGGCAAATAAGTAGGCGGAATCAACTAATAAGCAATTGGTTTGTATTATAACAAAGTTAGTGCATATCCATAGAATGGATTGGAATGTGAAACTTCCTTCCGCATTGTGGGCTTATCGAACATCATATAAAGTGCCAACAGGATTGACTCCTTTCAAGTTGGCATTTGGTATGGAGGCAATTACCCTAGTGGAGCATGTGGTTCCGAGTTTGCGGATGCTGATTGCGGATAAGCTTCTTCTGGAAGATTCTATAATTTATCATTTGGATGTTTTGCAGGAATTTGATGAAGAGCGGTTGCGCAGTTTTGCAGTGTTGCAGTGTTGCAAGATCTACAGTCTAGGCGGAAGAAATGGCTAGATCACCCTAAAGCACGGTAATTTTTACGGGGGTAGTTGGTCCTTGTATTTAATTCTCGCCTTGGGAAGATGCATGGGAAGCTAAATTTACGGTGGTCGGGACCATTCTGGATTTTTAAAGCATGCGGACCCACTTCTTTTTATTTAGCGGATTTGCGGGGTGAGGTGATTTCTGTGCCGGTGAATGGATTTTGACTACGCCATTATTTCTCACCTACCTCAATTCCGTGCCCCTTTGCTGTGGTACAAGAGCAGGAAGCCATCTTAATCATGATTGGGAATTCTTTTGCATGAAATCTTGGAAAGCAAAAAAAGGGCAATGATGATTGCGACACCGTGGCACGCCCTGTTTTGAGAACTCTTTGTGAGTGGTTTAGTGCATGCAGTCGATACCTTATACTCTCCTCACGGTTTTTGCATTGTGATCGCAAAGTTCTCCTGTCTCAATTATCTATGCTTTTGTGTCTCTTCGCTATCATGACGGCTTCCCTGCTGCAATGCATTCCATTTACTCCAGTGCAGCAGCTAGCTCTTCATCGCAGGATGGATGCTTGGTTGCAGGATTTGTGCCTGTGTGTCTTTGCCAACCTGGATTGGCAAGGAATTTTCGTTCACCCGCAGGCCACATCATTGATCGAGCAACTCGCTACTGGTGATATGGTGCAAATCAATAACTAGCAGATTCAGTTGACAGCAGAAAGGATTTTAAAATGCTGTTCGTGATGGTGTTGTGCAAGCATCGCATGTTATCCCTACTAAAGAGGTCGAACAAAAGTTTGGTTTGAAAGTTAAGGGTGAATACAAATTATCAAGGCTTACAGATAGAGCGATAAGGGATGCCTATCGCTGGTCTCTTGAGGCAATTTGGTTGCAAGCCAAAACGTATACCATTTCAGCCAAAGCATGCAATGTCTTGCATTTGGCCAACTTTGGGCCGGTAGTGTGGGCATCGATCGTCCGGGAGAGTTTGCTAGCAGAGTGCCAAAGAGTGGTGGCACAGATGGGATGCAGTACTCCAAAAAATACAAAAGTTGGCCAGCTGCTTACATTGGTGTTTCCGTTGAGAGAAGTTTTCCCTCTCACCCTTCGGACTCTGTGTCACTTTGAAGATGATAGATTTTTAGTATGTGGTACTGCTACACCCTTACCACAAATTCAGAGTCAGGAAGTGCCTGTTGTGCGGGTAACTCAAACCCCTGTTTGCATTGTGGATATGCCTGGTACATCGACTACAGTGGTAGCCTCTAGTGCACAAGAGATGGCCACTGCAGAAACATCAAACCGAAAGTGAGGTCGGGAGGAGAACTTGTTTTCCACACCACTTCCTGCTTGGACATCCTTGCCGGAGGATTCCATTGTTGCACGCTTGAGACGCAGAATGCAGGGAAGGGCGGCAACCTCCACTCTAGCTGGAACTGGCTCTGCGGGTGCGGATACTTCCTCGCAACCAGAAAATTTTGGAGTGACTATCACCACTGCTACGATGGAGGACACTCTTCCAATAGTTTTGCCTTGTGAGACAACGATTGAAAACCCCTCTGATCAGCTCCAGGCATGCGTCACATTTTTGCAGCGTCTTGCGAAGTCTCTACATTCATCCTGTCAAGCTCCCGCAATTGAGGCACGCGTCACTGAACTTGGAACGTAGGTAACAGCTTTGCAGGTTAGCATCATCGATTTAACAAATCAAAATGTAGCATTAACTACGGCAGCTCGATGGTAAACTGAAGAAATTGAGACACGTAGGGAGGCTAATTCTGTGTTTGTTACTTCTATTCAAGCGGATTTTCTTCAATTGCGAATGCAAAATAGACTTGGCACTTACTTAGCATCTCATCCTGGTGATGTGATGATTAACATGAAT
Organism: Adiantum capillus-veneris; assembly: GCF_014529385.1. Classification (NCBI taxonomy): domain Eukaryota; kingdom Viridiplantae; phylum Streptophyta; class Polypodiopsida; order Polypodiales; family Pteridaceae; genus Adiantum; species Adiantum capillus-veneris. The sequence continues at coordinate 49,284,317 of NC_140943.1, read as the reverse complement.
GATCTGGATGCCTTAGCAGTGGAGATGCAGCAGGAACTCCATAATTTTTTGGAGACTCAAATGCAAAGTTGGAGATCAAGGCTGTCTACCGAGGTGATAACGTAGCAACCAACTCAACAGGTTTTGATGAGGCAACCTGAGCCATCGAATAATGACAGAGGTAAGAATACTGTCCCAAAAGGTTTAGATATTAGGCTGATTGGGCAAAAGCTACAGAAGATTGTGCTGAGGCCCAGGCTCATGTCTCTCGTTTGTAGCAAGTGATTCATCACCTTCGTAAGGAGCGGCACAGAGTATGTTTTTGGGTGGAGACTTTGGCTCATTCATTCTTCCTCAGTCTTCCACCATGTCCTCCTTTTTGGCCTGCACTAAACAAATACTTGTCTCGTTATTATCCTCTGCATATGACTCTTGCTCCCTTGCCACAGGCACCAGTCTATTTCTTTGCCAACACAATTTATTCCAAGGGATCCTTGGACGGAGCAAACTGAGATAGATCCACAGCTATTGGCCGAGGTGTATCGGGCTCATCACCAAGATTTTTGAGGATTTGGCTATATCGACATTTCCTCCTCACCAGAGCAGGTGGAGCAATAGCAACCGAAACCTTCAACACGGAGGGGCTAAGGTGTGGGTTCATGCAATCCACCGTGCATGCCAGGTGTTACGACATAATTCGCATAGTGCGATCATGCGGTCCTGCAAAGGTCTGGACATCGCAGACTAGGAGTCATGCGGCTTTGTGACAGTTATTCATAAGATATCATGGGACAGGACGAGGTTTTGCACCGTTCCCGATTTGTGCTGGAGTAGCGGTTGTATATGGGGGGCATACTTGTCTTTGGGGATATCTCTCATACTCATGTAATCAATACATCTTATCTCCTGTACTCTGTGTTTGGTTGCATATCAATGAAGAAGACGGTGTTCTGTTTCTGTAACTTCTCTTCTGTTCTGCCTTCCTGTGTTCTCATGTTCATATAATGTAAGGCAATTTGAGGGTAATCATTCTCGTGATGCTTATTGCTCCTCTGCGGACAATAGACATTACATCTGGTGACCACCATCGTGCGACCTACGGTGAACATGCATGCGCACTAGGTCGTAGGGTCCTCCTGACCCTATGGTTCCAATTGTGGGGAGACGTTGAAGGACAGGTGGTTCGGATGAATTCGTTTTTTCTACACCGCAGGCTGAGGACCATGTATCTCCATGACCAAGTCTGGTGCATGGTAGATGTATTCAGCATGTGTGGGGTACTCTACGTAGTTAGTCGTGTCCTCCTGCCGTGCTACAAAATTCTGGATTCTTTTGTAGCGGGTACCTCAGGCACAAAGGCCTGCAGTTGAGGTGTTGAATGATTATTTTCTTCTAGGACTCAATAAGGAGAGAACTGCTATGGCAACCGTGGATAAGGTAACTACTCCACTGGATAATGTAATTGCAAGGGTTGTTGTAGAAGGGAAAGCTTTGGAGGATACGGAATCCCCAAAGAAATCAAAGAAAAAACAGTGGAAGAAATCTCATCATAAGTCTCAGGGAAGTGGTAGTGATAGTTTGGAGTCAGAGACTGCAGATGTAGATTCCTCAGACTCAGGCCTCAGCGATTCGGGGAAAGAATCAGAGGAAGCACCTCGGAGAGAATCCCATCGTCAAGGGAAAGGTGTTCCATCTGGATCCTCAGGATCTGCTGTGGTGGTTAAAAGTCTACAATAACTATGGCGTACTCAGTGCCAAAATCTGGGACATGCCGCTCAAGAGTGTGCAATGAATCAGAAATAGTGTGTGATCTGCACGGCCAACACTCATAATATAGTGGAATGCTATTTTAATGGTTGGGGTCGTAGGAGTCGGGATTCTTCTACATGGCACCCACCACAGTTAGGGAAGGGACAACAGCCCGCGGTGGTGATGGCTCATTCTCATACATCAGAGGTGCCCCTTCAAGGACAAGCAGGGGGACGGGGTCAAGGAGGGGGTTGCGGAAGAGGTGGCCAAGATTCTAGTCGACCTAAGATATGCCTTTTATGTTTGGTGGATGGGCATTGGAGGTCCGAGTGTTCAGAGGCTACGAAATATTATCGAAAGAAGCAGGAACGTGCTATGGCAAAGCAGCCTAGTGTGGCTATGGTTCAGATTGAAGGGTTGGAGGACTCAGATCCGGTGGTTTCACTGATTACACGTTCCGCGAGAAATGTGGTTCCAACAGCTAATGTTAAGCTTCCGGATTGGGCGACTGAAGAAGATGTACGGAAAAAGACTGTGATGTGGATGCCATAGTCAGCACCACCATTGCAATCATCAAGACCATCGACTGCTGGTCTAGAAACAAACAAGAGAAAAGACAGAAACAAGGTTGATATTAGGGAAGGGCATAATTGGAATTCCGTTTGGAAAGAGGTCCTCGATTCGCCAATACAAGTACCTTTGGGTTCATTACTAAAATTGGTTCCAAATTTTCATAATGCCTTGCTAAGTCAGAAGTCCAAGGAAATTATGGAAGTTGACATTGCAATAGCTGAGGGTAAGGAAGACAAGTCAATCCCATTGCCGGCAAATAGGATCACGGATACACGCATCCCAAAGCTTTTAGTCAGATATCATGGTACATACATCGACAAAGTACTATTAGATGGAGGTGCGGGAGTAAATATTATCACTCAAGCAGCTTGTGAGTGTTTTGGACTCCGTGCTTGGGAACCTGCACCCTTTGTAGTCCGCATGGCAGATCAAAGACGAGTGCAGCCAATAGGATTACTCTGGGGCATTGTCCTCGATGTAGCTGGATTATCTTTTGCTATTTCTTAAATAGTTTGAATATTGAGGATCACAGTCAGGATTATCACATTATTTTGGGGAGACCATGGTTACAACAAGCCAGGGTAAATTATAATTGGGAGGCAAATATGCTTACACTTAAAAAGGGTTGCAGGAAAGTTTGGGTGATGTTGGAAACATGCATGCAACCAGTTCAGGCAGCATGGCATGTGATAGCAGAGACATTAAATATGGTGGAAGGATTAGAAGAGGATGAAGAGGAGCAATTTCTAAAGGCTAACCCGGATTTAGTTTCTTTATATCTTGCAGACATTTCTATGATTTTCGAGGGAAAATCTTTAGGGGCTTCACGAACTTCACCAAAAACAGGGGTGCAACAAAAAGCTTTGCCTAGTCCTGAATCATTGGAGGACATTATTAAGCAAGAGCGTGTGTTTGAAGCACAGATGGGAAAAGTTACAAGGGTCAAGGAAGATGAATTGGAGAAGGTCTTTCTAGGATAGCAAGTGGAGTTTCAGCCCATTTATATTAATAAGCAACTTGAGGCAAGTTTCCGAGGAGACTTGATTAATTTACTGACAGAATTTAAGGATGTTTTTGCATGGGAATACGTGGATATGCAAGGATTGGATTGAAAGTTTTATCAGCATACCATTAATCGGAAACCAGATGCAGTGCTAGTGATGCAACATTCATATAAAATGAATCCAAATGTGGCAAAGCAAGTTAAGGTGGAAATTGATCATCTCTTGGAGGTGGGTATTATTACCCCTATTGATAATCTCGAGTGGATTTTTCCCATTGCGGTGGTACCAAAGAAAAACAAGCAAATTTGCATTTGTGTCGATTATCGGAAGCTGAATGCAGCTACTGTTTTGGATCCTTTTCCTCTTCCATTTCTCGATTCTATTTTGGATGATGTGGCAAGGGACAAGATGTATACTTTTTTGGATGGATTTAGTGGATATAACCAAATTCGTATAGCATTGCGTGATCAGTCTAAAACAACTTTTATTACAGCATGGGGCCTTTTTGCATGCACAGTGATGTGGTTTGGATTAAGAAATGCGCCCTCAACTTTTCAAAGGGATATGTTTTACATTTTTGGTCCCTATTTGATAGATTTTATGAGAGTTTTTCTGGATGATCTCAGTGTTTTTGGAGCGCAATTAGAGAATTTGAAGCAATTGCGGTTATGTTTTATGAAATGTTGAGAGGTAAAATTCAGTTTAAATCCTCTAAAATGTGCATTTGCAATTAGAAGTGGAAAGTTATTCGGGCATATAATCTCTGAGGATGGAATTTCCGTGGATCCGGATAAAATAGCCGCAATTATGGAAGCGCGTCCCCGTCAATGAATGCGAAACAGTGTCAGGTCTTTCTGGGACAATCTTGTTGGCATGGGAGGCATTTGAGGTTTGTCACGCATTTGGCAATCCCTATTAAGCAGGCAGCACATGCTAAAGATTTTTAATGGACACATGAATGTGATCTGGCTTTTTGGAGATTAAAACTTCAACTGTCCAAAACTCCGATTATGATCCCTCCGAATTGGGGTCAGGATTTTCATGTATTTGTGGATGCTTCTGACCGGGCAATTGGCAGTGTGCTCATGCAAGAACAAAGTCAAGGGTGGTTTCCCCTCGTCTATTACGCCAGCAAGAGATTATCATCCGTAGAAATAAATTATTCAGTGATAGAAAGAGAATGTTTAGGGATGATTTATTGAGTGACAAAATTACGGCATTATCTATTTGGTCGGCGGTTTTTCTTTCATGTGGATCATGTGGCTCTTCTATATCTGGTGCGCCAACAGAATTTGACAGGAAGATTGGCCAGATGGGTGCTCTTGTTGCAAGAATTTGATTTTGAGGTCATGCAAAGAGCCCAGCATGCGGTGGCTGACTACCTATCTAGGCTAGATTCCGGTGAGCCGCCGGCGGGGGTGGCTAATGAATTTTCGTATGGATCTCTCTTTTTAACAGGAGCTGTTACGGATGATCTTACAGCTACACAATAACCTAGGATCATCCCCAGCATTCCATGGACTTGGTATGAGGAGATGTTTCATTTTCTTGACAGTGGGAAAATGCCTTCATTCTTGTTCAATCATCAAAGGAAACGGATGGCTATTAGAAGCACGAATTTTGAGATTATCATGGGGAAGTTGTATTATCGCACGATTGTGGAGGTCTTGCTCGGATGTTTTCTACCACAAGAACACGAATCGGTTTTGGAGGAAGTCCATACCGGCATTGCTGGGGGTCACTTTGCAGCATTGATCACGGCTAGGAAAGTTTTACAATCAGGATTATGGTGGCCTACATTGTTTCAAGATGCGAGAAGCTTTGTGCAAAAGTTTGATGTGTGTTAGCGTTTGGGACAACCTAATAAAATTTTGAGACTGCCTTTTCAGTCGGTATTTCCTTTGGAGCCTTTTCAAAAATAGGGATTGGATTTTATTGGACCTTTTAAACCAGTAGTAGCTCACACTGGCAATAAGTATATTTTGACAGCCATGGATTATGCTACAAAATGGGTGGAGGCATGGCCTTTGAAAGATAATAATGTAGTTTCTGTTACTCGATGTTTATATAAGGATGTTTTTTCCAAATATGGCTGTCCTATAGAGCTGGTTAGTGATCAGGGTAGCCATTTTTTAAATAAGGTGATGGAGAGAATGCTAAAATTTTACTTTGTATTGCATAGGAAATCTTCTCTATATTACCCACAGGCAAATGGACAGGTGGAATCAACTAATAAGCAATTGGTTCGTATTTTAACAAGTTAGTGAATATGCATAGAACGGATTGGGATGTGAAACTTCCTTCCGCATTGTGGGCTTATCGGACAACATATAAAGTGGAAACAGAATTGACTCCTTTCAAGTTGGCATTCGGTATGGAGGCAATTACCCCAGTGGAGTATGTGGTTCCGAGTTTGCGGATACTGATTGTGGATAAGCTTCTTCCGGAAGATTCCGTAATTTATCATTTGGATGTTTTTGTAGGAATTAGATGAGCGGTTGCGCAGTTTTGCGGTGTTGCAAGATCTACAGTCCATGTGGAAGAAATGACTAGATCGTCCTAAAGCACGGTAATTTTTACGGGGGAAGTTGGTCCTTGTATTTATTTCTCACCTTGGGAAGATGCTCAGGAAGCTAAAATTACGGTGGTCGGGACCATTCTCGATTTTTAAAGCATGGGGGCCCACTTATTTAATTTGGCGGATTTGCGGGGGAGGTGATTTCTGTGTCGGTGAATGGATTTCGACTACACCATTATTTCTCACCTACCTCGATTTTGTGCCCCTTTGCTGTGGTACAAGCCGGAAGCCGCCTTAATCATGATTGGGAATTCTTTTGCATGCAATCTTGGAAAGCAAGAAAAGGAAAATGATGATTGTGACACCGTGGCACGCCCTATTTTGAGAACTCTTTGTGAGTGGTTTAGTGCATGCAGTCGATACCTTATACTCTCCTCACATTTTTTGCATCACACTCGCAAAGTTCTCCTGTCTCAATTCTTTGTGCTTCTGTGTCTCTTCGCTACCATGATGGCTTCCCTGTTGCAAAGCATTCCATTTACTCCAGTGTAGCAGCTAGCTCTTCGCAGGCTGGATGCTTGGTTGTAGGATTTGCGCCCGCGTGTCTTCGCCAACTTGGATTGGCAAGGAATCCCTGTTCACCCGCAGGCCACAATATTGATCGAGCACCTCGCTACTAGTGATATGGTGCAAGTCAACAACCAACAGATTCAGACAGCAAAAAGGATTTCAAGTTGCTACTGTTTGCCTAGTGATGGTGTTGTGCGAGCATCGCATGTTATCCCTGCTGTGCAAAGGCCAAACAAGAGTTTGGTTTGAAAGTTAAGGGGGGTGAATACAAATTATCAGGGATTACAGATATAGCGATAAGGGATGCCTATCACTGGTTTCTTGAGGCAATTTGGTTGCAAGCCAAAACGTATACGATTTTGGCCAAAGCACGCAATGTCTTGCATTTGGCCAACTTTGGGCCAGTAGCGTGGGCAGCGATCGTCAGGGAGAGGTTGCTAGCAGAGTGCCAAAGAATGGTGGCACAGATGGGGTGCAGTACTCCAACAAATACAAAAGTTGGCCAGCTGCTTACATTGGTGTTTCCATTGAGAAAATTTTTCCTTCTCACCCTTCGGCCTCTGTGTCACTTTGAAGATGATAGATTTGTAGTACGTGGTATTGTTACACCCTTGCCACAAACTCAGAGTCAGGAAGTGCTTGTTGTGCGGGTAACTCAAACCCCTGTTTGCATTGTGGATATGCCCGGTACATCAACTGTAGTGGTAGCCTCTAGTGCACAGGATATGGCCATTGCAGGAACATTGAACCGAAAGCGAGGTCGGGAGGAGAACTTTTTTTCCACACCACCTCCTGCTTTGACATCCGCCTTGCCGGAGGATTCCGCTGTTGAATGCTGGAGATGCAGAATGCAGGAAAGGGTGGCAACCTTCACTCTGACTGGGACTGGCTCTGTGGGTGCGGATACTTCCTCGCAACCAGAAAATTTTGGAGTTACTATCACCACTGCTCCGATGAAGGGCACTCTTCTAGCAGTTTTTCCCTGGGAGACCACGGTCGCAAACCCCTCTGATCATCTCAAGGTGTGCGGCACATTTTTTCAGCATCTTGTGGAGTCTCTATGTTCGGCCTAGCCAGCTCCCACAACTAAGGCATGCGTCACTGAGCTGGAAATGCAGGTAACGACTTTGTAGGCTAGCATCGTCGATTTAACAAATCAAAATGTAGCATTAACTACGGCATCTCGGTGGCAAACTAAAGAAATACAGGCACTCAGGGAGGCTAATTTTGTGTTTGTTACTTCTATTCAAGAGGATTTTCTTCAATTGCGAACATAGAATAGCCTTGCTACTTACTTAGCATATCATCCTGGTGATGTGATGATTAACATGAATGATCTGGATGCCTTAGCAGTGGAGATGCAGCAGGACCTCCACAATTTTTTCGAGATTCAAATGCAAAGTTAGAGATCAAGGTTGTCTGCCGAGGTGATAACGCAGCAACCAACTCAACAGGTTGTGATGAGGCAACCTGAGCTATCGAACAATGACAGAGGTAAGAATATTGTCCCAAAAGGTTTTTATATTGTTGATTGGGGGAAAGCTACAGAAGATTGTGCTGAGGCCCAAGCTCATGTCTCTCGTTTGCAATGAGTGATTCATCACCTTCGTATGGAGCGGCACACAATACGTTTTTGGGTGGAGACTTTGGCTCATTCATTCTCTCTCAGTCCTCCGCCATGTCCTCCTTTTTGGCCTGCACTAAACAGATACTTGTCTCTGTATTATCCTCTGCATACGCCTCTGGCTCCCTTGCCATAGGCACCTCAGTCTATTTCTTTGCCAACACAATTTTTTCCAAGGGATCCTTGGACGGAGCAAACTGAGATAGATCCACAGCTATTGGCCGAGGTGTATCGGGCTCATCGCCAAGATTTTCAAGGATTTGGCTATATCGACATTTCCTCCTCACCAGAGCAGGTGGAGGAACAACAACCGAAACCTTCGACGTGGAGGGGCTAAGGTGTGGGTTCGCGCAATCCACTGTGCATGCTAGGTGTTACAGCCTAAGCCGCACAATGTGGTCCTGCAGTCCTGCGGAGGTCTGGACATTGGGGACTAGGAGTCATGCGGCTTTGGGATAGTTCTTCATAGGATATCATGGGACAGGACGAGGTTTTGCACCGTTCCCGATCTTTGCTGGAGCAGTGGTTGTATATGGGGGGCATACCTGTCTTTGGGGTTATCTCTAATATTCATGTAATCAATACATCTTTCCTCTTGTACTCTATGTTTGGTTGCATATCAATGAAGAAGACGGTATTCTATTTCTATAACTTGTCTTTTGTTTTGCGTTCCTGTGTTCTGATGTTCATATAATGTAAGGCAATTTGAGGGTAATCATTCCCGTGATTCTTATTGCTCCTCTATTGGAAATAGACATTATAGATATCACACAACTACTTCTTGTTCACTGGACACTAGGGGCTTGGGGTAGGCACAATTGGGGTTGAGTAGCAGTTCAAGGGGAGGCATGTAGATTTAAGTAAAGGGAAAGATCAATTGGGGATGGCATCAATTGTGAGCAATTATTGGCTATGCATGCACCTTGCATTCATGACCTAAAAGGCATTGCCCTAGTGTGTCACCTTCCAATTCGTAGTTACAAAATTTTGTTTGGACAAGGTTACAAAATTACAAGTCGTAAAAGGCTGAAAATGTGAAAGAAACTTAAAAGGGCTTTTACTAGATGACAAGAGTTGGGATTGTTCTTTTATCTTTCTTGAATGAGGGTTTTTTGCAAGACTACCCAATGCCCACTACATAGGAGGTTTGAGCCTTGAAGTTGAGGTACATTCTATGAATCCCTTCTTGTGCAGGCTGCTTTCAAGTAAGCACGAGAAACTCCCTCTTCCGCTCTATTAGGCGGATTCTATACACAGACGTCCACCTAGCCGAACACCATATTTTTAATGAATTTGTACTTTGTTATTTTTTTGAGCTAGTGTAGCTACACTGTGTGTAAATCTTGATTTTAAAGTAACAGATCTTGATCATTAAGTGGTGATTTTCTTGTTGAGTTAATGTGTTTGCTTGTCATGTTCAATTCTTGAAGATTGATAACCTCAAAGAGTCTTTCGGGGGGGGGGGGGGGTCACTACGATAAAAAATTCCTATCACATGGGTTCAAAAGTAGGGAATATTTCATTCTATAGTTTCTCACATTTTCACATACAAAAGGGTGTTGAAAAAAAGAACCTGAAATTTTTTTAACCAGATTGAACAATAAAAGGGCCCCTTTTATTGGTGAAAAATTCACGGCTAAGGGGTTTTATAAATAGTCCTTGAACGCATGCAATACAGAGGTTTTACATATAGTGACACCCCAAAGTCTTCGTGCCCTATCCGAGTCACTTTCTTGAGTATTGACATATTATGTTACTGCTAGATAGCTATGCAATGATGTCCAATTGCGGTGAGTTGCTAACATTGGCACCGCTGTAGAGGAATGATATTTAAATGGTGAGTGACCTAGTGCATATTTCAAGCATTCTTTTCCAGAGATTAGTCTTTCCATTCAATTTACACCCTAGCAATAAAGAAGCTAGACACGAGTTTAAGTGCTTGATAGAGTCTAGAAGTCGGGGATTTGCTTTATCTACTCTCGAGAGATAAAGAGGGTTGTGAGTGAGATAGCCAAAAGTATTTCATTCTTTGATATTCTTGTTACTCTCAAGTGTTGTACCATTTTGTTCATTTTTGTTCCTAGTTTCCTTCTAGCACATAGGAATAGGGTAAGTAGCCCCCATAGGGGTGGTCGTAACCCACAGGAAAATATTTCAATGGGTCCTTGAAAAATAAGCTAAAAAATGAGAAGATAGGAGTTTGTTCTCCTCCCCTTCCAAAGCTAGATTAGAGTGATTAATGCTTTTATGATCCCATATATTTCTTTCCTGAGCCCCATGCTCAAGATGGCTAAGTGTAACTGGTAAGAATTCTTAAAACCATTGAAAAGGTTTCTTTGGAAGAACAACATGAAAACCTCCCGGCCATGGAAATGGGCTAGAAGGGAGGTAGTTGCTTGCCCGGTAGACCAAGGAGGGCTCGGCATTCTTAACCATGTATCCCATGCTAAGGCCCTTTGTGCCAAATTTATGGTCTCGTCAGCTAAACAGGACCAAGCTTGGGCTATCATGACCAAGGAAATGCTTGATGTAGTAAAAATGGGATCGAAAGGGGGAAAGTGGAAGGGGGTTGTGATGCACAACAAACTTCTTGCCCCGAAGTTGTCTTATCTTAGATCTGGTGGACTCTCAGGGGAGCTGATGAGGAAGTGAAAAAGTGTAGCTGAGGTTTTGGAATGGGGGGAAGCAACCAGATACTTTAAGAACTCCATTTTGCATTGGTCCCCTTGGCTCCATTCGGGCCGCTGCAAAGCTCCTATTCGATAGAAATGGATAGGGATGTGAATAATAAGGGGCTCGTTTGACTTGAGCAATTCTGAGATGGCAACAGGGAGTGCTCGAAAAGTGTTGAATCTTTAGCCACCCAGTTTCAATTGAATGGCTTTAAGATCTTACTAGTCTACAAGGTGATGAAAGAGCTTGATAAGGTGGTGATGCCAATTTGTGAATCCAACTTTGAATGGGACGCTTGGAGATGGCCTGGGAGTAGCCTCCTTTGGAAACCACATTCTAAAGGCATTTACCATGCATCAATGCACGAGGCTAATTGGTGTAGCCACCTCAACAAATCATGGAAGAGGCATTGGACGGAAAAAGGTTGTGAGGGAGTCATGGAGAACATCTAGAAGCCAAGGTGGCCTCAGTGTATGAAGATATTTCTATGGGAAGTGAAGTGGGGTGCTCTGTCAACGGGCCTGAAGATACACGAAAGAGGAATCGGGTCCGATCGTTGCTTGGGGTGCAGAATATCTAGTGAAGACCTAGCCCACTTTTTCATGGGATTCTAGGCAATCAGTGGCATGACTGGGAAAATATGCAAGTGGATTCAAAGGACATGGAAAATTAAGTTCTTCAAGAATTATATGTTCTTTGGTAGTAATAGGTTGGGAAGTCATGCTCTTCTTGTCTGCACTCAAATAATCATGTACTACTTCTTTCACCATATTTGGCAAGCAAGAAACCAGTGCGTGTTTGAGGGGGATCTGGTTGTGGCAAGCTTTTGTGAAATCATACAAGAGAGCAGAGTGACAATCCACATGATCAGAGGCAAATAAGTCTCAGAGGACTGGTTTAGAACAATACATGACATCTTGTAATAAGTAAAGCCTAGAAGTAGTTGTGGTCTCTCTGTCAAGCAGAAAACTTGTAATCCTTTGACCCTCAAGGCTCAAGGGTAATTAGAAACCAACACCATCAATTTGGGCTACAAAGATCAAGGAAAAAAGGACTGAAAACTATATTTTGGCCAAGTTTTAGACAAAAAACTGGACATATCTTGAGATTTTGTGATGCAAATTCAAAAAAGGTTGAGAACTAGCCTCTATAGGGCATAGACAACTACCTAATCAAATTTCATGCGAAAATGATGTCAAATATGGATCACAATCCATGTACCTTTTTATGATTTTGGGCTGAGGTTTGAGTAGAAGATAGTTGAGAGAATTTGGAACAATTTCCTAAAAGGCACATCAACAAAAAGTGGAAAAAGTTGTTCAAAAGTTCCAAGCATTAGCAACTAGTCAAAAACCACAAAGCAGACAGAAAATTCCACTTTTGATTGGCAAAACGTGATCCAAATCCAAAAGAGTTTGGAAAATAGATTCAAAATAGCAAGGACTATAACTTGACCAAGTTTCATGTCAAAAGGAGGTCAGCTATGGATTGCGATTCCTTGTACCTCATCAGAGTTTTTGACTAAAATCTGACCAATAGGTATTTAAGACCTAGACAAACACTTTTTTCCAAAAGAAGCGTTTGCAAAAAAGTTGGAAAATGTGGTCAAAAGAGCGTAAAAATAGAAGATACTGAAAAATCACCACAATAAACCTAAGAATTCACTTTTGGTTGGCAAAAACTAATCCAAATACAAAAATATTTTGGGGACAGCCTAGAAATACCTTCATCTATAAGTGATCAAAAGCTCTCCCAACAAAGTACCTTTCCCAAATTTTTGAGTTAGAACCTAGCTGCTATGTTGTACACGTTATTTCCAACCTAATCCAAAAGTTTAATCTCATATGGACATCAAAACAAAATTCAAAATACCAAAATTGTCCATGTACTCTAGACAGTGCAAAAGTTGACCTAATTTCCAATCCAGAGGTCTAAGCCCAACAAGTGTCCAAGTGCAAAAATTTACCTAATTTCCAATTGAGAGGTCCAAACCCACAAGTATTGATACCATAGCATCTACTGGTCACGTAGATCGTAATGGTACCAAGAAAAATCAATTTGGGCTCCAAACATGGATCACGGTCCATGTACCTATGGTGAAAGGTTGGACGTGAAACTTTCCCAAGCTATAGTGCATCTATAAGGAAACATATCCCCAAGTCCAATTTTGGAAAAAGATTTATTTCCAGCTTAATCTAACATTTTTATCTCATTTGGACATCAAAACAGAATTCCAAATCCCAAAATTGTCCATGTACTCTAGATAGTGCAAAAATTGACCTAATTTTCAATCCAGATGTCCAAGTCCAAAAATTGTCCAGGTACTCTAGACAGTGCAGAAATTTACCTAATCTCCAATTGAGAGGTCCAAACCCAAAATTATTAATACCGTAGCATCTACTAGTCATGTTGATCCTAACGGTAAAAATCAATTTGGGGTCCAAACATGGATCACGGTCCATGTACCGATGGTGACAGGTTGGACGTGAAACTTTCCCAGGCTATAGTGCATCTATAAGGAAACATAACCCCAAGTCCACTTTTGGAAAAAAAATTGACCAGATTTGGGTCAACAGGTAGAAAACGTTAGTAGATGTGGAAGCATACTCCCTAATCACCAATGATTAGTGTTAGGCTATGGAGGGTGAAGCCTTAGCTTAACCATGATGTTATGGTTAGGATTAGAGAGATGGAGACTAGGGTTAGGGTTACACCGAGCAAGAGCATAGAGAGAGAGAGAGCATATGGACACAATGATAAGAGTCAAAATGCAAGTGATTGATTAGATAATAGCCTCTTAAATAGTCTTAGTGATTTACAATCATTGTCTAGAGAGGTTACACCCTCTTGCTATTGGATCATGTCATCATCTATCCTTTCCTAGGTGGCTAGAGGGCTTTCCCATAGTGGTGCCACAAGTTGGGCTTACCCTAACATATGCCCCCTTATGAAAAACTTGGGTTTTAAAAAGCTTTCATGTGTTTTTGTGGTTCATGTGTTCATACATAGGCATCATTTTTGTGAGTCAAATGTAGCACCCAAAACACAATGGTCTCCTCCCCAAAGAACTAAAAACTGGGTGTAGGAGTCAAAAGTCAAGTATCCTCCTTAGAGAATTTTCAATTAAGTGTAGGATAATAGTGTTTCCTGCCCTTGAAGAATTGTATGGCAATCAAGGTGGTCAACCAAAAATACAAACGGTGTTTTCAAGTGATTTTGTTTTTTTGCCTCTGGTGAGGGTCAAATTTGTTGTTATCCTCATTTTGTTGGTTTTATGTGTTGTTGTCTTGTCTTTTTCTTCATCTTCATTTGTATGTCAATTTGCTTGATCTTCATTGTGTTGTTGGTCCGTTCAACCGAGGATGTGGCTTTCATGGCCAATGGTGCAAAGTATACATACATTTTTTTTGTGTGCTTGTGTGTGTGTGGTGATTCTCATGTGTGTGCATCTTGTAGGGAAGTTCTTACAACATTTAGTGGCAGTATCTAGTCCATGTGATATGTCAAAAAATACAAGATCACCTCAAAAGAGAGTGATAGCATACATATCAAATCTAGTGCTATGCATGGATGAGTTCATGTGCAAAGTGCTTCGGCCTTTGTAGAAGCGTCTTGGCTACCTTAGCTTCACTCTAGAAAATGGGAAATCTTTCTAAGATAAGATAGCCTTAGCCCTCGGTGGGTGATGTGGTTTCTTGAAGTGAGAATGGCCTATGTGTCTTTGAGGCTTTGGAGATCTACTCCCAAAGGAAGAGGCTCTTGCCAAGGGTGACTACCCTGGGTCGGCCGGAGGATCTTGCCACAAGCGACTGATGGGTTGCAGCATTGGGCATCATCTTGTGAAGAGTAAGTATGTGCATGTTCTGCAAATCATATGCTTACTTGCAGTAGATGTGAGGTTGTTTGTAAGTACATTTGTCTTTTGTTGTTTTTGTAGAGGAGGAGGATGCTGCACGACTAGGCCCAGTGGAAGAAATGGAGAGGCGGTCAAGGATGGACATGTTGACAAAAAGTACATTGCAAGTCATATATGGGAGGAGGATGAGGTTACTAAAGAGATATGGGATGTTCTCCATGATTTAAAGTATGGTAGTGTGGAAGGGAAAGAGACTGAGAAGGCTTAACATTGTGATACCATGGGGGACAGTGAATTTTTTTCTCCGTTTTTGTCATCAGAGGTTCTTTCCCTTTGATTTTATTTGGCTTAATCAACCTTGGTTTCTTTTGGTTTTGTATCTTTGCACATGCTCTATGTTTGAATACCTTCCTGTTATCTTGTCTTTTATGCATTCTGCTGTGTTCACATTTGTTAAGAATTACGTTTAGTCTTCCAATGGCCATTTTTAGTTTTCTTTCTTAAGTTATGGTCTCTCTTTTTCTGGTATCTTTGTTGGCGTCTTTGGTGTTGGTTTGGAAACTCAAAAATCATTCTTGCCCCCCCTTTGAGTAGTAGAAGCTCGGCCCTTACCTGCTCTTTTTAAAATCCAATCCCTCTGTTTAATTGGTTCTTCTTCCCACTCATCTGTAGCATCATAATAGTGATCAGAGAAGACTTGTTGCTCCTCGATCATCTCAATAAATACCATTTGGATTGGACTATATCATAGCCCTCTTCATCACAAAAGTGTGTAGTTGTAGATTCATTAACACATACATCCATGGTGGCCAGGATATGATTCCATTCAAAAGGTTCAAATAAATGTTCAGGGAATGGTTCTGGTATGTAATCTCCATCATTCACATCTATGTTCAAAACGCAGTCTTCCCTTTGTAAACTACCCAATTGAGAAGCCCCACAAATCCAAATTAGAGTGTTTTTATGTACCCATGATGGCAATTCAATTTCCGCACAAGTTTTCGAGTCCAATTTCTGTATTGGTGTCCCCAGGACATCCTTGTAAGAATCGTCTTTCAAGTTCACTTGAGTGATTGTCCCTACTTGTTTTAGGTAAAGATAACATTGCCCCAATCTTGTATTAATTGGTTTCCTAACATTTTCCCGGCTTTTAACCCAACTTGAAACACTTGCAAAGCTTCATTGATTGGCTCGTAAATTGTATTGACTAGTACGGATCCAGCCGATTTTGGTTCACATTCCTTGAAAGAGTCTGCTTTTTTTCTTGTATCTCCTTCTATATCTTCCCTTCAATCTCCTTTTGTTGTTTTTGTCTCTTGAGTTCATATCTTTTGCGTCGTTCGTTCCCTTGGACTACTGTATTTCCATCATATTTAGGCTTGTAGTAGTACTTGTTTGTCTCATGATTTGTCCATTTTCCTTCAATGGTGCACCCTTTTAATTGCCTTTGTTGTCCCATAGGTTGTCCCTGATTTGGTCCTTGCACTAGGCATTGCCCCGGGGGATTCACTCTATATATAAAACGGGACGCCACGTGCGAGTGGACAAATTTGATAAGAATCCATATATATGACTCATATTAGGGAATATGAACCCCCTTTATACGCTTATAAGACAATCAATGCAAAAATTATCATACCCCTATCTTACATACAAAATTTATGTCTCACATGATCTAACTGAGTAAACCTAGTCAAAGAGCGTGTAGCATAGTGACTGGCAACGTACTAAGGAACCACTTATGTTGATAACTAGATGTACTCTCAATGTGTCTTAGTTTGACTTTCAAACTATGTACCCGTTTAGCTTGCACTCTAGCTACTCATCCAATTCTACCCCATCTAAATTACTCAAAAAACATGGTCATATAGTTGTTCTAGGTTCTTCGTGTAAATTTGAATTTATACAAACTTTTTATAGCTTTCATCCCTCAACAAATGAACTATAATCACAAAACAATCAATTGATACAAAGCAGTGCTAGTTCTTGCATGGATCTTTGTAGCTATTGACTCAAAAGTTCAAGGGCAGACTCTTTTGGGAAGCAATGATTTTGAAACACAAAAAATTCCTCTCATTTTTCCCTTTTCTCACTCCCCCCCCAACCAATAAATATGATACCCCCTCCCTTATTTTTAAGCTTAGGAGATAAATTATTGGTGGTCTGGCCCTAACTTATACGCTTATATAACTTGTAAAAAAAAACCCCTCCATTGCACTTACGTGGTGCGATATGTTTTCCATTGTGAATCCCCCAGGGGCATTGCATTGGCATCCTTTGCATGTTGATCATCATATCATTCATGGGTTTAAGAATGTCCTCTATTTCATTGGCAAGAACTACATCAGTTGACCCTACTTGTGCTGGCATAGTGGATGTGTTTTTCTCGCTTTGTGTATCTTTAGCTTTGCTTTCCTCATTTACTCAAGTCGATCGCATCTAGACTGCATGCTTCTCGATTTATGTGTTTTTTGCTATACAAAATAGCATGCAAATCTTGTTTAATATCCCCTCTAGACACAATGAGACTAATCTTTCCTTCGTTGGAATCTCCAACTCTGGGCATCTATATACAGTCACATTCCACTCACGCTATCTCTGACGGTTTCTCCATGTTTTTGTTTGAAACTATAGATTTGTGCCACGGTACTATTCTTTATTTCCATTTTAGAACAATTAGAAACAAATGTCATGGTCAAAGTCGGCAAGTTGGTTATTGATCCAGGAGGTATGGTTTGGAACCAAGTCAAATCTTTTCCCTCCAAGGTCATCCCAAATCTGTCAAACTGTGTATGGAAATTGGTTATGCGCTTGGCTCTCAAAACCTGTTTGAAGCTGGCCAAATGGTCATATGGATCCCCCGACTCTACGATTGTGTTTAGCATCCGCTCTCTCCCTTCTAGCCGGTCTCATGCGGACCTCTTCTTGTCCTCATGTTACTCATTCCTCCCCTATTATAGGTGGTTTCCACCTTTCTTTCCCTGTTGGCATCATTGAGGTGGCTACTCCTTGGTGCACTTCCTTGTTGGTTGGCCATGCTATCATAAGTTCTAGCATTTGGATCCACATCCGATCGGTTTCTTGTACGGTTCCCATGATCACCTCATGGACTGAGTGTCCCTAGTACTTGGTTTGTTTAATCTCTTTTGGAGTCATCATGACAATTTTGTTTTGTAAAAATCCCTAAAGAGATGAGTGAGAAGTTCTACTAATCCCTTATCTGGTATTAGAGTATCAACCTCTAATCCCCATTTATCCACAAAATCAAGGTCTTGTATCTTGTGATACTATACTCCGTTTTGGTCTACATAAAGGTCGTCTTGTTTGTTTGCCCTAACCTCCTCTTTAGAATCAATGGTATGGTCGTCTATCTTCACTGCAAACTCCTCATTTGGGTCCAAATAAATCTGGGCTTTGTACTTGTTGGTATTGAAGAAAGTCAAGATGTGCTTGAACTTGAGAGAGGTCCCCGTTCTTGATTGAGTTGAAAAAGAATATATATCTCAGCTTGAATCAAAATAAGTGTTTGACACTTCTTTCTAATGGTCTCCCTTGATTTATGCTCTTTTTTGTGGACACTCTGCTCCTATTCTCTTCTAAGTCAATTGAGTTTCCCAAAACTCTACCAGATCTTAGGTTCATACATGGACTTACACTACTTAACTGAATTGATACTTCAAAACTGGAAGGTTGCCTTTGATTTTAACTGCAATGCTTTTGTTGTTTGCTCTCCTATCCTTCAGAAAGTCGCAATTCCCTGCACAAAAACACTTAAAGCCTTATGTGATTCCAAAATTTGTCAATCCTAAGTCACAAAATATAGAAAAATTCCTTTTTCTAGTGCTCAATAGACCCTATGTGCAAAAAATGTGAAATTTTGATCAATTTTATTTTTTGCACGCCTAAGATGGCTGCACCTATGTGTGGGATCTATAGCCACTTTTATCACACATTTGGAGTCTCCATAGCTTGCCAAAGTCAATCCTGGTGTCCAAATGACAAAATTGCTTTTCTGGTGAGAGGTTTATCTTCAACATGCCTAAGATAAATCTTCTCTATTTCAACATATTTTTGGCCAATGTGATTTGGGTTGGATTATACATGTGATTTCAAGCTTGTATAATGAGTTTCACAAGCTTTGGACCATTCACCAATGTTTTATTACTATTTTTGATCTTGTAGTTTTCCCAGTGTTTTTATCCTTGCACAGGTCCAAATTTGATGAAACTTGCTTAGGGGTTGTATTATGGTCTAAGTAGACCCTCTGAGTTGAAATTTTGACAAAATACCCAACCTCGAGAGATTTTTATCTTCAACGTGCGCCTAAGATAAAACTCTACCAGATTTTGACATTTTTTATTTTTTCTTCACAGATTGATTTTCCCACAAGTTTTATGATATGTCCACATTGTCGTTTCAAGTTTTAGCATGAATTGACTTTTCCATGTTGATTTTCTGTGAAGTCTACGTTTTTTTCCAATTTTGGGCTTGACCGAGTGTTTTAGTGATCCAAATGTTTCGAAAATAGTCTACTCAAGTTGGTCTACCACCTTGAAAGTTCAATTTCTTAGTTTCAATCTCAAAAACCCGTAGTCTATCTTAGGAGCACCTAAGATAGATTTAATAATTTTTTGGTTTTCTTCAATGCATCTCTGATCAGATGCAATCCTGATGGTTTTCTACTTAGCCTACTCCTATTAAACATGAAAAAAGAGTGTTGAAAGTAAAAAGTTCAACCTTAAGTCTGAAATCCCTACTCTCTACTTAGTTGATGCCCTTACCAACCAGTAGCTTGTCTCAAGGACCCTCTACTTAATCAATCCTACTAAACTAAAGCTCTTAAGGTCCTTATTGAGTATCTCTACTCTCAAGCACCTCTCAACCATGATAAAGTAAAAAAATGTGTTTCTCTAGACAAAAATAGAGAAGTAATGGAAATTCAAGTAGATGCTTTGGGTTTTTCTCTAGTATAGGTTGTCTCGTCCCCGACAACGGCGCCAAAATGTTGGCCGACTGTCAAGACTCACCATATTGATGCTAGAAAAGTGAGAACCGCATACATTAAAGTTGTCAATCCATGGGATGTAGCTGACCTGACTAGTGTGTGGAGGCTACAAGAGATATCTAATCTCTCGAAAACCCAAGTCTATATCACTCCTACCTATCTCAGTGTCAAATGTGTGTCAGACATCAAAAGATACTTTCCTTACCGCAAGCTTGATCCGATGATTTGTCATAGCTACAAGTTTTCAAATGCAACAAAACTTTATGTTTAGTATGAGTAGAGTATCTTTAACGCTCTCATGTACTCAAATGTCATTTTTGTCACTGGAACAAAATCACACATAAGATAAACAACCTATTGTAGGTCGGTGAATTTTGGTGCTTGAAGCACTCTACGGCTTCTTCTAGACGTGCTCAACCTATTCCTAAGTTCAAAAACTAGTTTTGATGTGTGTATTGTGCGTAGAAAGCAGAAACAACTTGTAGACAACACAACTAAAAACACGCTTTCATTGTGAGAAACTTACGCTAAATGGAAGAGCTTTCATTGACAAACGTGTTGGTATGCTCGGAATAGCAATGGAACACCGTACAAGAGAGACACGAGGAATTGAAAAAACAGAAGACTCACATTGAGCTTTTGCAGCAAACGCTTACTTCCATTATCCAAAAACTTAGGTTTTTAATTACAAAAGTTGTCTTTTATACCTTAGCCAAGGTTCAAAGAATGGATTCCTAGCTATTTGGGCTCAGTACAAAGCTTAAAAACTACATACGATTACAAACTCAGAGGCCCTCAACCCCTTTAGACTCATTGACAATCAATAATATTACAATAGCTTTGGACTTTGTGAAAAATCTCAATAATACAAAAGGGTTTAATACAATCAATTGGATTTAAAAAATGAGTGGCATCCCTTTTAATGCTCTTTCTCTGGATCTTGTAGCGAACAGTACAAATGGGTAGTAGACACATGATTAATTTCCCAATAATTCCCTTTACTTTGTCAGTTATATTAGCTTTAGAAATGTTACTTTTCATAGTAACATGTAGATGCTATGACGAACCGCTTACTTACACAAGAGTGGTGGTATGATTCGCATGCAATAAAGGACATGTTTTCATCTTCAATTCAAAGAGACAAATTGAATAATCCAAAAGATATATTTGTAGAGTGGAACAATTACGATCCAATGGTTGAAGGGTTTCACAATGGTCACCATCCATTAGAACTTAGAACTGTTAGAGAATATTGATAGCCTATGAAAGGACATGTATTGGAGGATTTTTTAAATGGAAAAGAATTTTGTGATATAGAAAATTGATTTGATTTACTCATTTCTATTCTCTTTCTTCCTTTCATCTCCTACTCTCATTTGAAAAATTTATTTATACTAAAAGAATTTTCCAGATAGAATAGGATGTTTTGAACTAAGGATGATCTTGACTTGATATGGTGTCGTAGCTAATCACGCCTCCTAGAGAAAATGGAGTGCAAATACCAATGTTCCAATTGCACCTCAATCAATGATCATTGATCATGACATCGTTGTTATGCCTTGCAAGCTCAACTTGGGAGCTTCGATGAAGATGACAAAGATGTAGGCTAGTTCTTGAAGATTGGATTGTGTGTATGGATGACTACTTTGATTTGGCTCATTTATCTTCTATCGAATATGAAAGTGTGTAACTCCAATCTTCACTGCTTCTCTGTATTTGTCCTTGATATGCATTTGTAAGGCTTGGGAATTTAGCATCTTCTATTAACTGACATTGGCTTGATTAACATTCCCCACTTTCGATTTTAGTGCCCATCCTTGGGGCACTATTAAAAAGTGTCCGTGGAGGCTGAAAGGTTTTTGATTGGTTGTGGATGGGCTATATTTTCTTCATTTTTCATTGAATTTTTTTATGAGGTTCATTCCATTGTAGCATCTTAAATGTCGAAACTTGTCTCTGGTGTGAGAGATGATGTTGCATTTGTCCGTTGTAGCAGCATGATGGCGAGGCTATCATTTACTTATTGATCAAGAGTATGTATAAGAGTAGTAGAATGATGAGGATCTAAATTAGGGTCTAATACCTGGATAACCAAAGGAAAAGAAACCCGCTGGGAAAAAAGTGCCTTTGGGATACACACATTATTGGAATACTTATTAGCATGGGAAATATTAATAAAGTATTGAAGGGATTATTTACTAATGGATATGGAAATAATAGGACAAAAAATATAAAGGGTATCATGATGGAAAGTTGGTTTGTCTATTGTAGTCCAGTCAAGGTGCATAGGTGGAGGCAAAAAAGAGTGTCTAATGCATTTATTCAATGATGGGACATCCTATATATGCATACACAAAAATGCATGAAACACAATATATTGTGCAAGAAAGAATTATGAGGGGTTCTTCAAAAAGAAGGTGTAGCTATAAAAGCAAATGATGTGGCTTTATAAGCTGGCACCCCTTTAAGAAGTATTTTTGTTGTTGAGGATAGGTGCTCTCATCTTATTGTGCATTGAGTGTTGAACTCTACGTCACTCCACCATGGTTAAGTTAATAGACTTTGACTCTTATGCTTATCTCCACCACCAGCATTAACAACACGACTTAGATATGATCAACTATTCCAGCTTGAGTGTAAGCCTAATAACTATGGCTCTTAGCATATACATTATTATTAATTGAAGCTTTGGAACTAACGCTTTGCTCATTTTGTGGCTTAGCAGCCCGACATTGACTATGCCAAAGAGTGTTTTTTGTACCCTGGTGACTTGACTGTTTAGATTCTTGTGCTTGTTCATCAAAAAGTGGATTATTGAAGGATCAAGTTGGCATTGAATCTTTCTTTTGACATACTTGTTTAATTAGCTTTGAATTTGCATCTATGTGGAATGGGTTGTCCTTCTTTGACTACGAAGACTCCATTGTTTGTTTGATTCTCTAGTTAGGCATGTTGAAAGGAACCTTTGTGGTTGTTGTTGGTCTTTGTTGACGGTTGGCATATGGATTTTGACTTGAATCATTGGAAGACTTAGGAATCCAAATCTTTACTACCTTTGTAGCCTTTTTGATGACTTTGTCTGGGATGAGATCTACGGTTGAGATCCTGAGATCTTCATGCAGCTTTTTTGTAATTGCAATTGGCCTTTGGTTAACTAGTAGCCAGATCTTTGTATAGCCTTTGTCATTAGGAGAAAGTTGGACTCACTTTTGGGCCTTTCCGTTCTAGAGAGAGAGTGGCGCTCGACGAATGAAGAAGAGGCTAACGTTACGTTGAGAATCGACATTTTGGAGCCAAGCTCGTTTAGGAAAAAGGGAGAAAATATTATTTCAGTTCATCAAATTGCACAATTTCACGCTTTCAAGACATAAATGCCATAAGTCGTACTAACTCTGTACCGCCGAATTTCAGAACTTTCATTGAAGACTCTATCTAGTATCTATGTTCCCGCCCAAATATGACTTTGAGTAGCTCTACTTGCCTCTCAAAACTTCTTCCCTTTTTCATATTTGCGCTAATCTTTTTGTGTATTCTAGTGCACACCATGACTACTTCTCAAAGGCCTAGCACTACCATTGACCATGTTAGCATTTTTAATAGTTATACTACATATGATCAAGCATGGATACCATCTCGAATAACTATCAGAAGTTGGGTTCTACTGCAAACTAAGAGGAGGAAGAGGAGGCAACGCAATGATTTTGTGGAGGCTTTCAAGGGGCAAGTTAAAGAGTTTAAAGTGTGTACACAAAGCAAGTGGTGAAAGAGGTCCTCATACAACATGCTTTCCAGCATGCAGACTTAAGGTTGCAAACATCTCCTCCAAGTTTTCCACGACATCAACCCAACTGTAAGTTATTTTGAGCATCTCAGTTAGTGCATGATTATATTCAAAGGTTAAGTGGTGCATATAATTTTTGGTATGTTTCAGATATTTATCTATCAAATAGGACAGATTGGCAACCAGTTGAGAGCATACTTGAGATTTTTTATGCTTTCCATGCATTTATTGGTGAGCAAATGTACCGAGGAAGACAACACAAGGAACTTACAGATAATGGAATATTCTTTTATGATATGTCATATTTGGAACCGAGAACTTCCTTTGGTTGGGGTCGTGTAGCTCCTTTGTCACTTCCATCCTTTGACAGCAAGGATTGGTCTCTGCCAGCTTTGCAAACTAGTGAAAGCTTTAGGAATAGGTTGTTTCAGGATATACAAAAGTCTCTCAAGTATTCAATTGCCGGCTTGCACTATTTATGCCTCTTGAAGTGTTTGTAGATTAGTTCTTCGATGAGCAAATAAGAACTATCGCAACAATGTTCATTTGCAAGTCTGAGAGCTGTTTGGACTTTTTAGATGATAATTGGGATAGGAAACGGTCACAGGGAAAAATCTGTATTTTGCAAAATAGGTCTATAATTTGCAAGTTCATTATAAGCTCTCAAAATTTCATAGTGTCGTTTTACTATTTTAGATATCATCTTCTTAGTAGGCAACTTATTCCACTCGGCCAAGATATACAGTCTAGCCTTGAGAACAAACCTTTATAAATGGAGCTCTACTTTCAAGATAGCCTACTTATTGTGATGGAGACAATGTCAAGCACAACTCTTGCACAGCCCAGGGTAGATCTTACATGTGAAGAACTTCCACTTTTGCTAGAATTGTATGCATTCAGTCTCAACAATAGAAAGGTGCTTACTATATGGATGAATTTTGATTGTCTTTTTTAATACATTAAGACATAGAATCTAACTCTTTCTTCTTCGCAGATTCCAAGACGCAAGGAGAAAACAACATTGTGCAAGGAGTCACTTTCAAATACGGTTCACTTAATTGCTTCCACTGGAAGCTAGGTCACATACCTTGTGCATGCAATGAGCTTTGATGCCATGCAAACCATGATGTACTCTTCAAAATGACTAATACAGAGACTTTTTGTGCCGCTCAAACAATGTTTAAAAAATGTACACTTTTCATTGTCTCAAAGCTTTACAAATTGTGTTGTTTCGGTCAAGATGTATACAAGTTATTGCTCCCTTTCCCTACTACTGCTACCATGTCCTCTCCCCCGGTTGGTGCCACTAGTCCCCTGTCCTCTCCATCGGTTTGTTGCCACTGGTCCCCTGCCCTCTCCCCCGGTTGCTGCCACTGCTCCCCTACCCTCTTCCCCGGTTGCTGCTACTTCTACCTCGGGGGACACTGGTCTCGGGCATCCTTTTGCATCATTCAAAATCATGGTCCTCTTCCATGGCTTCCCATGCATCTTGCACCTGTGAAGCTTCCCTATGTTCTTGCTCTTGTCACTGATGTGTAGCCCATTCCTCTACTTCTGCGGCGTCCGCATAATATTGATTTATTGCTTCTTGCATATTTCGAACCTCCTCTTGAGTCTGATTGTAGCGCTGCATCATTTCGTCAATGCGAGCCCGTTTGGACTCCTCAGCTCTTGCCCCTTCCTCTCTTGTACGTTTATTTACCGAGATTATAATATGTTGGATGGCCATTACAGAAAAATGTCGCACATCATTGGGGGTATAGTTATGTAATTGAAGTTCCTGTAGAAGTGTGATAATAGGAAAGTAAGTAAAGATGTTGCTTCTTTTAATACAAACGTTGTAGCAAACAAACAATGAAACAACACGATTACTTACGTTTGGTACATCCAAAATTTTAATGAGGAGAAACAAGGCATTCAAAAAAGTTCGCCAGCCACAACTATAGTCATCAACTTGCGTGGGCACGGTGACCCGTTTGTGCCGGATGGTAGTCCCTAGATCATGTTCTAACAAAACATGATCTACACAGCATACAAGTTTTTTCGTGGCACTACATACGTAACCACTTGAGTCAATAACACATTACAAAGAGATACTACTTCCAAAAGTACCTAGATGTGCCTTACGTTTTTACATGACCGTGAAACAACCTGCTTTGCTTGGAGTTTGCGTAGTAGACAATCTTATCTTCAATGTCAAATAATAACAGACTCCAATGATCACTACACCAAAACCATCAAAGATGAGGAGAAAGATCCTAAATCCAACATTGTTTTTACAAGGCAAGAAGAAACTCACGATTGATTGTATGCAGTGACCAGAAAATGCGCTAGATCAAAATGGACTCTACTAAACCAGCCCATAGGAGCCAAAAAGGAAACTCCGTTGTTCTGCAACATAGGCGAGATCAATGGATCTATTACATATATTTTGTTTTGAACCTCAGAGTCTAGAAGCAAGATAGCGTGCCTAACATGAATCAATGGCAGAGATTAGACTTAAGATATTTCAGCGGGCTGTCACTGCCACAAACCCATGAATCAATACCGAGCAAATGGGGCAGCTATTGAATTCCATTAGCCACTGATTTTCTTGGTATTGACCCATGTCTTAGTGGTAGTGAGCCATTTGATGAACCAAGCGTGACTTATAAAGAAAAAATTGAGCACGTAACACATAGCAACATTGACAACTGTCGCAAAGAAATGGGTCAATACCGAGTGAGAGGTATCACTATCCAATTCCATAAGACACTGACTCGCTTGGTATTGACCCATGTCTTAGCGAAAGTGAGCCATTTAATGAACCAAGCGTGACTTATAAAGAGCTTGAGAAGTACCACAAAGCAATGTTCACGACCGCATCCGTTGCGTTGGAGTTGGAGAAATTGCGCATGCACAGGAAGTCTTGTTGATCGAGTTTGAAAATGAAGGCCTCTTTTGACCTTCCAGGCAGAAGTATCTGTGCATGCAGAGAAGCTGCAATGATCAGAACTTGAAACTCCTCTTCGTTCTCTTTGTTGATTTGCTCTAAAATAATCAAGTCCTCTGATAAAGGCTCCTCGTTGGATGGCCCTTGTGAAGCAGAGCCTTTCCCTTGCATTTCTTGAGCTTTATGTGTGGCTGCCTCATTCTCCTCCCTTAATGGCACAGGCTCCTCCCTAACAGGCATAGGCTCATCCCTTACAGGCACATGACCTCCCTTACAGGCGTAGGCTCTGGATCCTCCATGCCTTGCTCATTTTGCTTCATAACGGGTTCCTCCATAATTGTCTCTGTTTCTTAATGACAGCCTCAGGGTCCACCCGGGCCTGCTCATGCCCCTCATCAGTTGGCTCAGATTGCATATCTGGTGTCATTTCTCTCAACCCGTGATCGTGTCCTTCTGTTGTTTAATCCATCCCTAGAAGGCTCTGTCTGTCGTGCAGGAGGATGGAGAGGGAGGATGTTTAGAATATCCATGGTTCTACTATCCTGGATAGGTATTGGCTGAAGCAGCCCATTGTAGTGGAAATGCAGCCTTCGAAGAGTGTCAAAATCTCGTGGCATGATAGTAACGCGGTGTGCATGGGCAGCTAGTATATATCCATCAGTGAATAATTCAACGAGGTAGTTTTGTGCAATTTCTTACAGGCAGAGAAATGCACTGCTGGCCCATCACATGCACACTCTCCAATGCTTGCAAATATCTTGCACTACTCACTGGAAAGGAAGATGTGGAATGGCTAGTTGCATGTGTCGTTTGATCCTTCGCAGCTCTTGCAGTACACCTCTGTGCGCCTCATATCGGTGTCTCCTTGCTTGAGCATTCAAAGAGTCACCTATTGACCTTCTAGGTGTGGCCTTTGCACGAGGCATCTCTACAAATAGCATAACAGAAAACGACATGTCATTTGTTGCACAAGGGACTTAAGATTTCTAGGGTCAGCGTGAAGCAAAGAAGTGCACCAAATATGGCTGTATTTCCTCTACTCTCTTGGTACTGACCTCAAAAAAGTATAATAGCAAACATCATTAATAAAGACGATGGTCAGTACCAAGAAAAAAGGTGCAACGAATAGAGTTTGCCTTCCCTTATTCGCTTGGTACTGACCTTGTGAAAAGTGTAATAGCAAACATCATTAATATTGTTTGAGGTTAGTACCAAGCAAACATGTGCAACAAACAGAGTTTGCCTTCCCTTATTCGCTTGGTACTGACCTCAAAAACGTGTAATAGCAAACATCATTAATATTTTCTGAGGTCAATACCAAGCGAACAGGTGCAACGAACAGAGTTTGCCTTCCCTTATTCACTTGGTACTGACCTCAGAAAAGTGTAATAGCAAAAATCATTAATAAAGATGATGGTCAGTACCAAGCGAACAGGTGCAACGAACAGAGTTTGCATTCCCTTATTCACTTGGTACTGACCTCAGAAAAGTGTAATAGCAAACATCATTAATAAAGATGATGGTCAGTACCAAGCAAACAGGTGTAAGGAACATAGTTTGCATTCCTTTATTCGCTTGATACTGAACTCAAAAAATCATAATAGCAAACATCATTAATAAAGACGATGGTCAGTACCAAGCGAACAGGTGCAACGAACAAAGTTTGCCTTCGGACCTTATTCGCTTAGTGCTGACCACACAAAATACAAGTGCACAAAAGTGTAGTATCATACCTCTTCACTGTGTGTAGAGTTATGCATCACTAAAGCAATGCAGAACAGGAGTAAGAGGAGGATGCACAAAAAGGAGGAGCACTAGAGAGTAAGAGGAGATGCGCAAAAAGGGTTGGGAGCACAAAAGAGATGGTTTGCTTACAGCATAGCGTCGATAGGGGCAGAGTTAAAAATGCTGGGCAGTAGAGGATGCAAAAAGAGGTAGAAGAGTGCTCATCTGGGACAAGGTTATAGTTAAAATGTTTGGCGGGGGTACTGCCTCTAAACTTAGAATGCTTACCTCGGCGAGGGTGAAAACTTCACTTATGCACATGATTACACCCAAGATTGTGGTTGGTAGATTATACTGCATGGGAATCTGAGCCCGTTTATTATTGGTTGTCCTTGTGAGCACAGCCCACGTGCCTTTTGTGAGTGACCGTTTAGAGTCAGACATGGATCGCCGTTGCAGTCACCATCTCCATCTCCATCTCCAAGTGTAACAAATAGATTGCCCGTACCTTCACCTTTTCTGCGCTCTTCCCCTTGGCCACCTCTTGCAATCCTGCGTTGAGCGACCTCCACTAGTTTGAGTCCTTTGTTGCCGCATCGTTGTCGCCCTTGCCTTCGCCTTTTTGTCCTCTTCCTCCTGGCCACCTTCTGGTTCTTGCTCTCAGCGACCTGTGACATCACCATCCAACTCGGTGCCATTGGATATTGTAGAGACAGGTTCTCTCTCTCTCTCTCTCTCTCTCTCTCTCTCTCTCTCTCTCTCTCTCTCTCTCCCCTGCCTCTGTGTTTTTAATTGTGTGTGCACCGAAGCCACTGTGTTACGGGGTTACAACACAAGGGGAACAACACTCCAAGGGCCAAGAGTGGTCGTTACGATAAGATTAGAAGTCTTGCACTGCATGGTTGGAATAATTACTCCTTATGTGACTGTGCCTGAGTTGTTATTCAATGCTATGTTTGGGCATAGTGACTATATATCTTTTACTGATAACATTAAATGCTCTGTTCCAATCCCCCTGTTCCAACGCAGGTATGCGTAAATTCAACTTGGGTCAGAACCAAGAGAATAGGGCCCTTCAGAGATTATTGGGTGCCCTATTCGCCTGGTTCTGACTCAAGTGACATCACCTATTATGACATTAACGCACGGGACAGAACCAAGCAAATAGAGACCTAGAGGGATACTCAAGGCTCAATATTCGCTTGGTTATGACACCAAATACAAACCAATTTTGAATAGTAGTTTTGGCTTGCTTTTTCTTTCAGTCATGGGGATCATAGTCCTGGAGACAGACAATGTGGGCGAGGATACAGAGCATTTATTGATAACATTAAATGCTATGTTCCAATCCAGCTGTTCCCAATGGACGTGGCTACAATGTAAATTCAATTTGGGTCAAAACCAAGTGAATAGGGTCCTTCGGAGATTCTAGGGGGCCCTATTTGCCTGGTTCTGACTCAAGTGACGTCACCTATTATGACATTAGCGCATGGGACATAACCAAGAAAATAAAGACCTTGAGGGATACTCGAGGCTCAATATTTTCCTGGTTATGACACCAAATATAGACCAATTTTGAATAGTAGTTTTAGCTTGATTTTTCTTTCAGTCATGGGGATCATAGTCTTGGAGACAGTCGATGTGGGCGAGGATACATGTGAAGAAAAACTATTCATGTTCTCATACAACACACGTGCTCATCACCGTGCACCAGAACTATCAGGAATGTTTAATGCAGAGTTGTCTATACAGAGGATCATAGATTTCTCATTTGAGTATCTACAAACCCATTTGCAACAATATACGGCAACCATTTGTGACAATTCCATGACAATTGATGGAATGAGATATGTGCACCCAACCGACCTTGAACCTAACAAGAATGCGGCAAGGAGACTAAATCGCTGTCTAGAAAAGTGTCCCTCCAATGCACTGCTTGTACAAGACAGGTGTATGAAGCACTTAAAAAGTGTCACTTAGTGGAATTATACCATGGGTTTGTCTGTTACTTGTACTTGCAGACGGATGGTGAGTGAGAGACTTCCCAGTCAACAACTTTTGATAGTTGTCCATTGACGTCAGAGGAAGAGGTAGAGGATGTGGAGGTGCAGTTTGACCCAGAAGAAGAGCAGGTAGAGGTATTAAAGGAAACATTTGATGCGGGCTTAACTTTTGCTTCTCTTGCGGAATGCAGCATTAGGGTGCAAGAAGGAAAGCCCAAATAAGGAAGTGACTTTGCCTCTGAATTGTGCTCCCAGCTTTGCTATGGCAAGAGACACCCACTATGTTCTGCTCACAGATATCATGCATGAGATGAATATACGGGAGGACTACTGCCTACCTGCAATTCAATTTTTTGTGAGGCAGACATGGGATTTGTGGATGATGATGGAGTGGACCAACATCTTATTGCTGACACAGTTGTCCACGACTCACAGTTCACTTCAGGGTGGCAACTGATCAAAGATACATTCAATGAAGCGAAGTCCGAAGAGGCCAATTTGCCAATAGACAAGCAGTTTCAATCAACAACAAAACTACTCGGCTTGGAAAACATGGGTAGGCCCGTGGCACCCAGAGCTCAGGTAATGAATAGTCAGTCTATTCACTTGTGAGGAAGGTCGATGCTGGAAATAAATGAGAATCAGATGGAAATTTTAAAGGTATTCAGATGGTATTGGAGAAGACCCACTGATAAAATATCATGATCAATCTTTTTGTTGACAAGTGTCAGTGTATGTTGATAGTTTCCTTAGAAGAGCGGGAGGCTCATGGCAAGGGCTTGTCACTGGAGTACAAGGCAAGGATGCGGCGTTGTATCACTACATCGGGCGTTTCAACCACAAAAGGTTTGTAGAAACAATTCAAGTACTTGGCAATTGTACTCATCTCACTTATGGCCCATAAATGTTTTACTATTGTTTTGTAGATCATAATATACCACAAGGAATACTCCAAGGACAATGCAAAGTTCCCACTGTTTGCAATGAAAGTTATTACAAGATTGTATGGTGGACACCTCCTCCCACTAAATGCAGAAAGACTAATTCTGATTGAGAAACAGTTTTCTCTATGCGTCTTTGTCATTGGGTATGGGTGCCAAGCACTCAGAGCCCCCTATTTCATGTCCTACACAGCTCAGGCTCTGGCTGCAAGGGTTGAAGACCCGAAGAGCTTAGATCCATACAACAAGCGGCTATTTTTGAGGAAAAGAAGATTCCTAATGCTCGTGGGGATGCTGCCATCAATAGAGGAATGAGCTCGTCTACAGAGCTTGCACATCGAAGAGGTACGAAGTGAGGAAGAAGGAGGTGCTTCGAAGAGGATAAAAACGACATCTTCTCAATCAGGTCCATCTTCCCCCGCTCTTGACTCGTGACTATTGCCACTTTGCATGGCGCTCCTCCGCATTTTAATTTCCCCAAGCCATCTGTTTCTTCTCTTTGCGGATGTGCTATAAAGACCATGTAATTTTTGAACTCTTAAGAAGCTCCTTCTGCCTTGCTTTATGAATTAGTCGTCTATAATCCATTGGTGTGACTCTAATAGGCTATTGGCCTTACCCTTTCCTCCCCCATGTCTACTGTGCTTAAAGTAACCTGTCCTTGCCATGTAGTGGATTCTTTCCATGCCTTGTGTGGACCATATTGATAGTGAGCCGTATGTCTTGGCAAAATATGGACCATGGTAGAACAATATGTGCTGCATTGAAATAAAGCAAAATGGTCAGTAGAGTACAATTTAAAATTTTGTTTTGTCTATGTAGAATGCTAACCCACCATGTAATGTGTGATATGTTGCCCACTCCACCCTATAAGGTAAGCCTTCTTCCAATCCAGCAAGGCTTCTTGAAATGATGTGAGCTTTACTTTGGTCCCAAGAATGCTGCTCAACGTAGTGGAAAATGTTATCTAGTGATTTGCACACGTTCGCCTTGTGATTTTGGACTGCCCCACCACTAGCATTGTCTTTAACCACTTTATGTAAGTGTTTCCATTTGTTGAACAGGTTTCTCCTCTCTTCTCTATCTGAATCTTTGATCCTAAACCCAAGAAACCTTCTGGCCTTCACACCGCCTATCGATGCTTTTCTAGGTACCTTGTAACGACTTTGAGACATCTTCAGGTCCTCTTTAATTTTGACATTGCCTCCACGCAAACCAATGTCTGAGAGCACTCCCTCTAATGCTTTGATCACTCTTTTTGACTCACTATGTGGCGTTAATGTCCATGCAAAACATATGTACAAATGCATCACCTTTTGAATTATTTGACTGAAGTGTACAGACGTGAACTCTACTCACAGGAATATCAAGCACTGGCCTAAAAGTTTTATCTCGAAGATGTCTGTTGGGAGCTCTATTCCATTGCACACTCTCAAGAGATTGTACATCAACCATGCAATATAAGCATGGATTTGCCAGAGCTGCTCCGTGTGTTATGTTGTACATACACTTAAGAGTCTTTAAGTCACCTGCCATGTGTCATTTCACTGTATAGTCACCAAATCCTTCCACTAGAAGAACAACTCCGTTTCTTTGTTCATTGATGATAGAAGGAATTTGGGTTTGCCTAAAAACCCAATCGAGGATTTCAAAATTTCCCTTATCAACCTGCAATGAAAAACGAAAACACAAAATCAACAACCAAATAATCAATATTTTTGTTATTATAGAGTAAACTAAGTATACATGAAATGATCCTAGAGTTAGAATGTTTTTTTTGGATTGCACGTTGAAGTATCATGAATCCTCTTTTGTTATTGATGGATCCACAGCTCTGTTCATGAGGGTAAGGTGACTCTCTCCAGCTTCTTGTTCTTCAGGACCTCGCACTCATCGAGCTTCAAAACAAACTTGAAAACCCCACCGCACTCCTCTCGACTGATGTCAAAGAAGTGAACTGCATACCTTTGCAATGCTTCAAGATCAACGAAGAGGTTGTTGTGCTTGTTAAACTGTACCTCTCTGCCACCCTTGCCTAGGAACGTTGCTTCAATATGGAATGGTGACCCAAGTTTCTCAAACACATCATCGTTTACATGCCGGCGGCAAGCAGCCTTTACATGTGATGGCTTTGGCAGCAATGATCCTCTCTGTAGTTTATTTTGAGACATTTTAGCTAATGCTTTGAAGAGTGCCCTGTATTGCATCTGCGAGATGCCACTCTCATCAGAAAGAAAACGAGATTTCATCAAACAAAGAGACAATCCAAGACCAAGCACGCTGTCTTTCTCGAGAAGATTTCATCAAACAAAGAGACAATCCAAGACCAAGCACGCTGCTCTTTCTCTCACAAACTTGTGATATTCTTATCAAGGCCTTGGATTGTCTCTTTGTTTGATGAAATCTTCCGAGAGCATGCTTCATTAAGTTTCTTCAGCTGCATGTTCTCCATCGACAAGAGGTTTCTTTGCCTTTTTGCATTCAATCCTCTCATTTCCAAATGTTTGGTGTATCCCAATAGCCCATCCTTGCCATCGCTTGTGAAATGTTAGTGATATTAGCGAAGGGAGGTGGCACATTTGTCATAGGATCCTTTGGATAAATAGACCCATCGGTCCACAAATCCAAATGATGTTCCTTGTTTGTCCTTCTAAGTTCTTTCTCCCGTTGAGATAAGAAAGACTCCCTCCTACGTTCTGCAGCAGTGCGTATTCTTGCAATACATCATCATGAAGATGATGTGTGTTCTTTCTTTGGGTAAGTGTTAAAGATGAAGGGGTTGAGGATTGCAAGTTCAAATTGGTGTTTTCATCAGAAAAAGAAGCGTTCTCCATTCCTAGAGTTGATAGAGAAATAGACAGACACTTGAAACTCATGAAATATCTCAGGTTTTGGGAGGGAAGGCCATATTCTCATGTTTTGAGTTGATAGAGTTTGTGTGGCTTATGTTTCTAGAGGGAACGCTTGTAAGTTGGCATTTCAAATCATTAGTCATACGGTTAGTTGGATTCCTGACAAGAGAACGAAGGATAAGAATGATAAAGACGGCGGCTACCTACCGCTACCTACCAAAGAATGTCATTTTGGCTTTTTGTTGGCACAAAAAAGTATCACATAAAATGCACAATTTAACATTTTCATTTTCTCTCTCTAAGCCGACGTGGAACTTCTTACAGGGCCCAAAAGTGAGTCCAACTTTCTCCTAATGAGAACCGTTGTGAAAGAGAAGAATAATTTGAAATCTATAACTGTTTCGTATCCTCTTGAGAGTTGTGGTTGAGCTGAGCAGCATTTGATGCTATCCTTTTGTTTTGTCGTGTCTTAGGTATCCTAGGATGTTGTTGAAGCTGATAGATATTTGGCCTTCTACTCTGGGAGGGTCTCAATTGCACTTCATATTCCCTCACCTTTGGTTTTGGTACCCATATTTGTCTATTACCATTGTAGTACTCCTGTTATTTTAAACTCTATTGTGATGCTATCATCCCATGTGCTTGCCTTTTTGTGTTGATCTTCCGTCTTCAATCCACACTAGATCACTAACTTTTACTAGACTCTTGAGACAAATACTTTCAGACTTTCATTTGCTTTCTTGACTACTTGGGCCGATGTACCTTTGCTTTTGTGGGTGTCTCCCTAGAGGTTTTATTTGGGTCAACAATTGACTTGAAGTTTCTAAAGCCTGATTTGCTTGAATAATTTCATCCATGAGGGTTCTTTAATGTCGAGTCATATGTTGTCACATTTTTTGTGCTAGGCGGTGTAAGGTCCACTTTAAATTTACCTTTGTCTGCAAGATTTGTCATTGACGCTTGTGACATTTTCAACTTTGAATCTAGCATTAATGGTACCTATAGTTGTTGCTTACTCCCACTTGGGAAAAAGAATATTAGCATTATGTATTCTCTATAGGACTTATGTTGGTCTTACCACTGATGTCCAAGGATGACATTTGCATGCATTTCTCTTGAAGACTTTACTTGAAATTTTAATTGCTCTTCATGCTTTTGGATGCTAAGAATAGCAACCATTTCTTCTTGACTTGTAGCCATACCTCGCATTGCTTTTCTATCCCTTTTGCATGGAGTGATCTTGAGTATTCTTTGGATGTTGTTTGAAACCATGTTGCACTCCAATAGAGTGTTCCATCTAACACTTTATCCATTTGCACTGTTGAGGACTATAGTTATTCTCATTAGATGTTCTCTTGAAAATCTTTGTTCTTCTTTTGATGTGGTTTCATCTTGCTTCAAATGAGTCTCTATAGAAGGTGATTTGAGACATTGAGTTCCACTTGGACTTCTATTTGTTGATTCACCTAGCAATGTTTGTCAGATTTTTGGACTTCCTATTGCTTCCTGGTTGTTTGCAACCTTGTTCTTCTTTACTTTTGGATTTGATGACATTTTTTTCTCAATAGCTTTCATGGTTGTTGTTTGCTAGGTTTGATCTGAACTTGATATTGCTTGAACCATTCCTGGTCCTCATTCTTTGTTGTCTATGACGACTGCATCTGGTTGGAACTATGTACCTTTAAAACCTTTTGGGCCATTGGCCTTCCCAATATGATGTTATTTGTTTTATCTTTTGCTAAGATGATATGGAATTGGGCTATGATGGTCTTTGTACTTATTTGAATGGCGGTGTAAATGACTCCCAACATTTTGCTTGTTTGTTTCTAGATATGCTAACAAATTCAAGAGCATCAATTTTGCGGTCACCCACATTTCTTCCAAGTGCAAAAAGATATGAGGTTCTTGTCTATATGAAAATCTAGTTTTACTTTGCTTGATAGCTTTTCTTCATGTTCACCAGTAATGTTGCACTTTATCTTCTCAAGATTTCTTTCTGTATTGAGTGATTTTGCTATGGTGGTGTCCTTGTATTGAATTTTTTTTGCATCTACTTTGCTTTGAACACCTACGTCAATTGATGTTGACTCATTTGACTATGATGTTGCACCTTTTTCTTGCAACTGCTGAGAATTAGCTATCTGCATCTTGATAACTTTTGAACTTAAGAGATCCACTTTGCTTTTTGTTAGCATCTGTCTCTTTGGAAGAGAGTTTGGTGGTGATCTTTGTGTAGATTTCTAAGATTTAAATTGATTTTGACCTATCTTTCACCTGTTCTGGTAGCTTGAGGCTTTGCATCAACTTGAGATAATATTTGATTTCACTCTGGCCATCCATAGGGGTTTGTACAAGGTCCTAGACTTTCTCATATTCATTGCCATTTGCATCTCTATATGCATATTTGATCTTGGTCACATGCAAATTCTCGAACACTATGGGATTCATCGGCTTTTGACTTTGACTTGTGGACGTCAATTGAAACGTTTGTCCTTGATGATCTTCATAGAAGCGTGTTCAAAAGATTTTGATTGAATCTGGGTCAATTGGGATCTTCCAACAACCATATGGTCCTTTAAAGGCTTTTGCTTTGAAGGGGTCTACTGGCTAGAAGTTCGAGGGCTTCTAAATTGACGTTGGAGAGGGGGAATGGGGAAACACGCCCAACACAAACGCAAGGGCCTCTCTATAGCTTAAGGTATCCACAACACCCCTATCCTCTTGGAAAACACCTTCAAAAGAGAAAGAGAAGGGGGAAGGGGAAAAAACAACAAGACAGGGAAATTGGGGCTTTCGATTGCACTTCACCAAACACGTACACAGGCTCACACTGCCATCACCATGGCTATTTTCACGAGAAAATACAAAGGGATTTGACAGGCACACTCCTCTGTCAGAGAGCTCCACTTTGCAGGCTTCAAACGCCACAAAATAGCCCAGAAAAAATCCCCTAATCTGATAAAAATTTGACTTTTATAGGAGGAGGTCTTCAATTTTGGAAATTGCCATCTCACTAGTCCATCTGGTATCCTAATTTGGTATCTTCGGGAAGGGGGCACCGCCTTGCTTCATCTCCTCAATTCCTCTCTCTTTTGCACTTGGGGGGGGTGCAATAGCGACATCGCTATTGCCCCTAGGTACTTTTCTATTTTTTTTCCTTTTTTCTTCTTTTTTTACCCCTTCTGGGAGTTTAGCTTTGCACTGCTTTCTTGGCCTAGTTTTGATCCGAATCCCTCCAGCCTTCTCTCTCTTTATTTCTTTATCCTTCCTCACTTTGGTCCCGGCCTTTGGGTGGCCCGCTTACCTTTGACTTTGCTCTGCCGGCCTTGAAATGGCCCACTACTCTTTGCTTGGTCCACATGGAGGCCCTCCTTGGGTTTTTCTCTCCTCCTTTTCCTTTGTTTGGTCCGGACCTTACCTTTGCCCTTGCTTTTGCTTGGCCGACCTTGAAATGGCCCTTTGC
Source organism: Adiantum capillus-veneris (assembly GCF_014529385.1). Lineage (NCBI taxonomy): Eukaryota > Viridiplantae > Streptophyta > Polypodiopsida > Polypodiales > Pteridaceae > Adiantum > Adiantum capillus-veneris. The sequence goes on along the minus strand of NC_140943.1, from coordinate 49,247,069 downwards.
TTTGCACGTGTACTCCTAGCGGCCCTCGGGATCTCTCTCTCTCTCTCTCTCTCTCTCTCTCTCTCTCTCTCTCTCTCTCTCTCTCTCTCTCTCTCTCTCTCTCTCTCTCTCTCTCTCTCTCTCTCTCTCTCTCTCTCTATGTTCACTACCCTGCTGCGAGATCCTCCCCTTGCCAATTAATAGTGATGTCGCTATTGGGGGGGTGACTCACCTCCTAAAAATTGGGGCCTCAAGGGCTAGGCGAAGGAACGACTGCTTATAGACCTTAGAACGCCTTCAACCACCACTCATACACCTCCTTAGAAAGCTTGGACACCGCCTTGGAATTTGCATTACCTATCATAGAGTGCACTTGATGCATAGAAATACCTCTATCTTTGAATTCGCACTGCTCTTCTCACCTGCCATGCACTCAATTCCAGTATCGTCGAGCTCCTCGTTGTCAATTGGCCCTTTATGATCGATAAGCACCATCTGCTTGTTGCCTGCAACCACCTGCTCTTCTACCACTGCATCATCAAGCTCTGCCAAGGAAGAGAGAAAATCGTTCTCTATCGCATCATCCTCGTCCTCTTCCACCAACACGACTGCTTTATGCCTTTTGGCAAAACTTTGCACCTGCTGCACCACTATGGCATATTCCACTGCTACCTTCATCAACATGGCCATTAGCATGGCACTTCACATCAACTTTACCTGCATATCATCACCTGCAGGCCTAGACCTTTCCACTTGGTCCTCACTAAGCACCTCGGCTTGCACTTTATGCTGCTCCTCGCACATATTCACTGCCTCTCCACTCACATGTAAGAGGTCAAATTCATCATACCTGGATTGGGACGACGCGGTCTCCCGACTAGAATCTGCGTCCACAGAGCTAATGTCATTCGACCCAATCTCCTCTTCTACTTCAAGATCGGGAATCTCTTCTATCTTTACCACTTCGACCTCGTCTGCAAACGCACCCTTTGGCCTTCACCCCACTTCAACGGAGCTTTTATAGCTGCACTCAAACTTGGCGTCACATTCTTTGTCCACTCTAGAACCACTTGCACTTTCTCCACAATTGGAGCAACTCTAGCCAGCATCTTCGGCATAGGAACCACTCTGTCTTGCTGTAGCCAAAGAACCCTTGGTTCTTCTCCCACTTGCACTTCTCTTTGCACCACCTGTGGCTAGGCTACCATTGCATTACACTACCTTGGCATCATTGCACTTTGCAAAAACTGCCTAGCCTCGCGTTTCTTCAAAGTCTTTTTGGTCCGCCCTTTCGCTAGAGCTACCGCCTCTTCATAGGACATCGGGCCATCTATCTCCACCCTATCTTGCACTTCCTCATGCAGGCAATCCATGAATTTACTCAACTTCAAAAAATTGGCATTCTTTGCAACAGTTACCCTGATCAATTTCCGCCATAGGGCTTAGAATTCCCACTCGAACGCTTGAAAATCACCCTCCAAGGTTTTCTTCAAACTGTCCAACTTTCTCTTTACTTCATCTAGCTGAGCATCTGCTACAAATCTACTTTGAAAAGCCACCTCCAGGGCTTCACAATCGGCCTTTTCTTTATCACCAAGGCTATCGAACAATAGCCTCGCTTTACCATGATCCAGGAGCGGGAACATATGTACTGCACCGTCTTCTCTAGATAGACCACTTTCCAACACGAACAATCCATAATCTTGAAGCCAGGTTTCCACATCTTCAACCCCGGTGAAAATGGGAAATCCCGTCCAAGCCATCACTAGTAGCACATGCTCTTCAAAGGCTTCACCTTTGGCTTCACCAAAATCACCTCTTCGACTTCAACTAGGAGCATCAGCATACTCCTCCGTGGGGGCACCAAAAGATGGAGAGGGGGAATGGGGGAACACGCCCGGCACAAACACAAGGGCCTCCCTATAGCTTAGGGTATCCACAACACCCCTATTCTCACCAGTAGACCACCACTTGCCCAATTTCCATTGCTCACAGCTCCACAAATCCACCACACGATGCACACATGCTGCCACGGTCTCTGTATCCACCCTTACACACGCTCATAGCCGCTCAATCTGGCTCTCACACAAAACATCGTTGATCTAGGGGGGCACACACATCCACACTACCGGCAGCGACGGAAAAGACGAGAGCAAGAGAAAGAGAAGGGGGGAAGGGGAAACAACAACAAGACGGGGCAACTAGGGCTTGATTGCACTTCACCAAAACGTACATAGGCTACCACTGCCATCACCATGGCCATTTTCACAAGAAAATACAAAGGGCTTTCACAGGCATACTCGTCTATCAGAGAGCTCCACTTTGCAAGCTTCAAACGGCACAAAAAAGCCCAAAAAAAAGCCCCTAATTTGATAAAAATTTGACTTTTATAGGAGGGGGTCTTTAGTTTTGGAAATTGCCATCTCATTGGTCCATCTAGTATTTGGTATCTTTGGGAAGGGGGGCACCGCCTTGCTTCATCTGCTGAATTCCTCTCTCTTTTGCACTTGGGGGGGTGCAATAGCGTCATCGTTATTGCCCATAGGTACTTTTTTATTTTTTTCGTTTTTTTCTTCATTTTTTACCCCTTCTGGGAGTTTAGCTTTGCACTGCTTTCGTGGCCTAATTTTGATCCGACTCCCTCCAGCCTTCTCTCTCTATATTTATTTCTCCTTCCTCACTTTGGTCCTGGCCTTTGGGTGGCCCGCTTACCTTTGACTTTGCTCTATTGACCTCGGAATGGCCCACTCCTCTTTGTTTGGTCCACTTGGAGGCCCTCCTCCAGTTTTTCTCTCCTCCTTTTCCTTTTTTTGGTATGGCCCTTACCTTTGCCCTTGCTTTTGCTTGGTCGACCTTGAAATGGCCCTTTGCTTTGCACTTGTACTCCAAGAGGCCCTCGGGCTCTCTCTCTCTCTCTATGTTCACTGCCCTGCTGTGGGACCCTCCCCTTGCCAATCAATAGCGATGTCGCTATGGGGGGTGACTCACCTCCTAAAAATTTGGGGCCTCACGGGCTGGGCGCGGCAACCATCTCCATCACTGCCTTTCCACGTCATCACGTCGACCCCACGGGTGTATTGCGCCATCGCCAGTGACCCCTCCTCATGCTGGCGCACACCATCGCGCTGCCCCTCGCCACCAAAATCAGCGCCGCCTGCACACAGCTCATACAGTGCCACACGACATCCAACGCCATAGCAACGCCATGTGGAAGCTCCCACTCCTACTAGTGGCTCACAACGGGCTCACGGGCGAGTTCAAATACCCCCCATTTGCAGGTACCCAGTGTTGATGTGGGATTATGCCTGTCCACGTGGCGGCTCCCAGCTCTATGGCCCTCGAGCTTCATAAAAACCCTCTAAAAATATATATAAAAACCCCTTTTTTTACCGCCTTCTCCCCGCTCCCATATTTTGCCAGATGGTCAGAATATCAGACTCCCAAGCTGGGTTGGATCTTTCACTAAGTTAGCCCCCGGTCCATGCACACCTCATTACCTTCCGACTTCTCTGAGCCCGTTTTCCGAGGCCGCCAAAACACGAGAAAATTATCTGCATGCACTCCCCCGCCAAATGCTCCCTTTTTTCCCAGGGCGTAACTCGGCGCTCGGGGCTCAAAATCATGAGCCGCAACTTGCTGTTGTCTTCACTCGGCTTGCTCTACGTGCTTGAACCCTGTTGAGGCGTGACAAATGCCAGATGGTGCATTCTTCAATGAGGACCAGTGTGCACAGACACGACCCCCGAAAAAATTTCAATCGACCGTAACTTGCTATCCAGAGCTCCGATTCACAATCCGAGAAGACATCCACACTCCATAATTCAAGCTCTATGCATCTATCGACTCACACCAACCCAAGCCACCTGTCCCCAGCTGCCCTACCCGTCGGGGATCTACGACACCTTCCATCTTTGAACTGCAATATCTTGAGCACCGGGGCTCCGTTTGACGAGCCGTCTGGATCGGATTCTAGAGCACATCAAACACTACATTCCGGAGCACTGACTTGGCATTTCAGACACCTTCATGTGTTATCCCAATTGAGCCAACTTGGAGCTTTTTAAGCCTAAAAAACTGCATCGGGCATACACTTTCGCTACCCTTTGGCTGCCTAGGACCTTGGTACTTGCCCTAGCCTTCTGCACTGCACCTGGCTGCAACCTTTGCCTGGCATGGACCACTTTCTAGCTCAAACCAACTTTGGTTGCACCATCATTTCCCACCCCCTCGTTGAACATTTATGTTCAACCACATATGGGCTTATTGCACTAAAAAGCTGCACACCAAAAACAAACTCTCTGTACACCACAAAGCACCTATCATTTATACAAAACTGGCATCTGCTACCCGCCACCTTTGCTCATGCGGGTTGCCCAACCCCCTGCTTTACCTATATCAACCACTTGGGTCAAACACCTTGCATTGGTCTCGTCCACCTACTTGTAACACCCTTGCATAGTGCCACACCAAGACACATAATCAACCACATAGCCACACTGCCAGCATCTTTCCACCACTCCAAGCACTCCTTGGCAAACTGCCCACTCGCAACAAAGCACCTCCAAGAACATCAAATAGAGCACCATCACTCGCACCAGATAGACCTAACATACTTAATATACCTGACCCATCCTCCCACCCATGTAAAGTTAGTCTTCATCTAGCAGATCCTGTATTGCTCAACAGCACACTGCATAGTTGCCTTTATTAGCACCCCCTTCAACCACCACTCATAGACCTCCTTAGAAAGCTTGGACACCGCCTTGGAATTTGCATTACCTGTCATAGAGTGCACTTGATGCATAGAAAGTACCTCTATCTTTGAATCCGCACTGCTCTTCTCACCTGCCATGCACTCAATTCCAGTATCGTCGAGCTCCTCGTCGTCAATTGGACCTTCATGGTCGATAAGCACCATCTGCTTGTTGGCTGCAACCACCTGCTCTTCTACCGCTGCATCATCAAGCTCTGCCAAGGAAGAGAGAAACCCGTTCTCTATCGCATCATCCTCGTCCTCTTCCACCAGCACGACTGCTTTACGCCTTTTGGCACAACTTTGCACCTGCTGCACCACTATGGCATATTCCACTGCTACCTTCATCAACATGGCCATTAGCATGGCACTTCACATCAGCTTTACCTGCATATCATCACTTGTAGGCCTAATCCTCTCCACTTGGTCCTCACTAAGCACCTCGGCTTGCACTTTATGCTGCTCCTCGCACATATTCACTGCCTCTCCACTCACATGTAAGAGGTCAAATTCATCATACCTGGATTGGGACGACGCGGTCTCCCAACTAGAATCTGCGTCCACAGAGCTAATGTCATTCGACCCAATCTCCTCTTCTACTTCAAGATCGGGAATCTCTTCTATCTTTACCACTTCGACCTCGTCTGCAAACACACCCTTTGGCCTTCACCCCACTTCAACGGAGCTTTTATAGCTGCACTCAAACTTGGCGTCACATTCTTTGTCCACTCTAGAACCACTTGCACTTTCTCCACAATTGGAGCAACTCTAGCCGGCATCTTCGGCATAGGAACCACTCTGTCTTGCTGTAGCCAAAGAACCCTTGGTTCTTCTCCCACTTGCACTTCTCTTTGCACCACCTGTGGCTAGGCTACCATTGCATTACACTACCTTGGCATCATTGCACTTTGCAAAAACTGCCTAGCCTCGCGTTTCTTCAAAGTCTTTTTGGTCCGCCCTTTCGCTAGAGCTACCGCCTCTTCATAGGACATCGGGCCATCTATCTCCACCCTATCTTGCACTTCCTCATGCAGGCAATCCATGAATTTACTCAACTTCAAAAAATTGGCATTCTTTGCAACAGTTACCCTGATCAATTTCCCCCATAGGGCTTAGAATTCCCACTCGAACGCTTGAAAATCACCCTCCAAGGTTTTCTTCAAACTGTCCAACTTTCTCTTTACTTCATCTAGCTGCGCATCTGCTACAAATCTACTTTGAAAAGCCGCCTCCAGGGCTTCACAATCGGACTTTTCTTTATCACCAAGGCTATCGAACCATAGCCTCGCTTTACCATGAACCAGGAGCGGAAACATATGTACTGCACCGTCTTCTCTAGATAGACCACTTTCCAACATGAACAATCCATAATCTTGAAGCCAGGTTTCCATATCTTCAACCCCAGTGAAAATGGGAAATCCCGTCCAAGACATCACTAGTACCACATGCTCTTCAAAGGCTTCACCTTTGGCTTCACCAAAATCACCGCTTCGACTTCAACTAGGAGCATCATCATACTCCTCCGTAGGGGCACCAAAAGATGGAGAGGGGGAATGGGGGAACACGCCCGGCACAAACACAAGGGCCTCTCTATAGCTCAAGGTATCCACAACACCCCTATCCTCTCGGAAAACACCTTCAAAAAACACACTTCTCACCAGTAGACCACCACCTGCCCAATTTCCATTGCTCACAGCTCCACAAATCCACCACACGATGCACACATGCTGCCAGGGTCTATATCCACCCTTACACACACTCATAGCCGCTCAATCTCGCTCTCACACAAAACATCGTTGATCCGGGGGGGCACGCACATCCACGCTACCGGCACCGACGGAAAAGACCAGAGCAAGAGAAAGAGAATGGGGGAAGGGTAAACAACAACAAGACGGGGCAACTGGGGCTTGATTGCACTTCACCAAACATGTACACAAGCTAACACTTCCATCACCTTGGCCATTTCCACAAGAAAATACAAAGGGCTTTGACAGGCATACTCGTCTGTCGGAGCGCTCCACTTTGCAGGCTTCAAACGGCACAAAAAAGCCCAAAAAAAAGCCCCTAATTTGATAAAAATTTGACTTTTATAGGAGGGGGTCTTTAGTTTTGGAAATTGCCATCTCATTGGTCCATCTAATTTGATAAAAATTTGACTTTTATAGGAGGGGGTCTTTAGTTTTGGAAATTGCCATCTCATTGGTCCATCTAGTATTTGGTATCTTTTGGAAGGGGGGCACCGCCTTGCTTCATCTGCTGAATTCCTCTCTTTTGCACTTGGGGGGGTGCAATAGCGTCATCACTATTGCCCCTAGGTACTTTTTTATTTTTTTTGTTTTTTTCTTCATTTTTTACCCCTTCTAGGAGTTTAGCTTTGCACTACTTTCTTGGCCTAATTTTGATCCGACTCCCTCCAGCCTTCTCTCTCTATATTTATTTCTCCTTCCTCACTTTGGTCCCGGCCTTTTGGTGGCCCGCTTACCTTTGACTTTGCTCTATTGACCTCGGAATGGACCACTCCTCTTTGTTTGGTCCACATGGAGGCCCTCCTCGGGTTTTTCTCTCCTCCTTTTCCTTTTTTTGGTCTGGACCTTACCTTTGCCCTTGCTTTTGCTTGGCCGACCTTGAAATGTCCCTTTGCTTTGCACTTGTACTCCTAGAGGCCCTCGGGCTCTCTCTCTCTCTCTCTCTCTCTCTCTCTCTCTCTCTCTCTCTCTCTCTCTCTCTCTCTCTCTCTCTCTCTCTCTCTCTATGTTCACTACCCTGCTGTGGGACCCTCCCCTTGCCAATCAATAGCGATGTCGCTATGGGGGGGTTACTCACCTCCTAAAAATTTGGGGCCTCAAGGGCTAGGCACGGGAACCATCTCCATCACTGCCTTGCCACGTCATCACGTCAACCCCACGGGTGCATTGCGCCATCGCCATTGACCCCTCCTCACGCGGGCACGCACCATCGCGCCGCCCCTTGCCACCAAAATCAGCGCCGCCTGCACACAGCTCATACAGTGCCACCCGGCATCCAACTCCATAGCCACGCCATGTGGAAGCTCCCACTCCAACTCATGGTTTACAATGGGCTCACGGGCCAGTTCAAATACCCCCCATTTGCAGGTACCGAGTGTTGATGTGGGATTATGCATGTCCACGTGGCAGCTCCCAGCTCTGTGGCCCTCAAGCTTCATAAAAACCCTCTAAAAATATATATAAAAACCCCTTTTTTTACCTCCTTCTCCCCGCTCCCATATTTTCTCAGATGGTCAGAATATCAGACCCCCAAGCTGGGTTGAATCTTTCACTAAGTGAGGCCCCGGGCCATGCACACCTCATTACCTTCCGACTTCTCTGAGCCCGTTTTCCGAGGCCACCAAAATACGAGAAAATTATCTGCATGCACTCCCCCGCCAAATGCTCCCTTATTTCCCAGGCCGTAACTCGGTGCTCGGGGCTAAAATCACGAGCCGCGACTTCCTACTGTCTTCACTCGGCTTGCTCTACCTGCTTGAACCCTGTTGAGGCCTGAAAAATGCCAGATGGCACAGTCTTCAATGCGGGCCAATGGGCACAGACACGACCCCCGAAAAATTTTCAATCGACCATAACTTGCTATCCAAAGCTCCCATTCGCAATCCGAGAAGACAGGCACACTCCATAATTCAAGCTCTCTACATCTATCCACTCACACCATCCCAGGCCACCTGTCTCCAACTGCCCTACCCGTCGGGGATCTACCACACCTTCCATCTTTGAACTGCAATATCTTGAGCACCGGGGCTCCTTTTGACGAACCGTCTGGATCGGCTTCTAGAGCACATCAAACACTACATTCTAGAGCACTGACTTGGCATTTCAGACACCTTCATGTGTTATCCCAGTTGGGCCAACTTGGAGCTTTTTTAGCCTTAAAAAATGCATTGGGCGTACACTTCCGCTACCCTTTGGCTGCCCAGGACCTTGGTACTTGCCCTAGCCTTCTGCTCTGCACCTGGCTGCAACCTTTGCCTGTAATGGATCACTTTCTTGCTCGGACCAACTTTGGTTGCACCAACGTTGTGGTTCTTGGTACAAGAGCCAAGTTTATTGGATTTGCAGCTCTCCCCTTCCTAGGGTGATCACTAAAACTTTCTCCATGATGAGAGCTTAAATCTATTTCGCTTTGGTTTGATCTCACCTTTTGGGACTGTAAGGCCATGTATGTATAACTATCGGTATTTGTCATGTGAAAACCTTCTGCATGGTTTCCTATATACCTCCGTAAAACATGCGTATGTTTTCCCAAGTCAAGCTGTAAATTGTATTATCTTCACCTTGATATTGTCTATCTTGTGGGTCTCCTATGACATGATCTTTTGTGGTTTTAGGACCCAAGGCATTAAAGATTGTAGAGAATTGTCTATATATAATTCCATTTTGGTCATAATATGTGCTTGTTGGATCAGGTGAGAGTTTGGCTCTAGACAAATTTTTGGGCTCATTCGGGTAATGTCATTCAGCTCTAGAGAGGATGGGCTATAATAGATTTTTTCTTCTGAGGAGATAAAACATCCTTCCTTATCTAACACTGGTCATAATTACATGAGTGGTATGTAGGTCTCTCAAAAATTGGATAACTCTTCTTGTAAAGCTGCCCATCTCAATCTATGTGGTGTGCATAGGAATTATGCATGCCATATAATGCTAGCAGCATTTGCTTTGATGTGTCCCTTAGACTTTTGAATGATTGCACAATATTGGCTATGGGTGCAGAATCATTTGCAAACCTTACACTCTTTTCAACATTCAATGATAATTGGACACTCTGACTAATTCATGTAGGAATTTGTTGCTGAATGGTTCCAAATCAAGTATTTCAGGTGTCTGTGCATCTTCATGCAGCTTCTAAACTTGTCATGCTTTTATTGGTTCTTCTAATGGTGATGCAAGAGGTTTTGAATGCATAAAAGATGATGAGTTAGATGCACTTACCTTAGAATTTTCTTTTCCACTTTGCTTCATATTGTGCTTTGTAGTTGTTGTGTCCTTGTTGTCCGGATTTCTTGGACAATCCTCTTGAAAATGTCCACATTTTTTTCCACAATCTAAGAAGTACACCATTACGGGTGATATTCCAATTAGCTCGTCCATCTCAAGCTCTTGTTGATAAGTTTTTCCCTTTTGTGTCTTCCAGGTCGTCAGCATCTTCTTTCAAAATACTTAGCATCAGGTTGTAGATTGATCCATCTTGCCCTTTGTACTACCTTTGAATTGGTTCTCCCATTAGATTTGCTTCTATTGGTTGATCTGCTGGATCTTCCAATTTTGGCTCTCAACTGTAGATCCGTTGACCACTGAAATCCATGTACAATGATCCTAAGTGCATATGTGCCAACTGGATGGTTTCCTAACTTGTGCAGATTTAAGGATAATTACTTGGGTCAATTTTGTGCACTTCTATTTGCATTTCATCCTTGTTTGCTCCATTGAAATTTGTGAGCATTTGGGAGTTCTCTAGATCTGGCTTTTCTCCGATCAGTAGGATCTTGGCTCCTATTTTGCTTTTATTGTTCATAAGGTATCTATGGCCTTCTACATCAGCATACAAGACTTTGTCTCCATTATAGCCATGTAACTTTAAGATGTGCTTTGATGCACTTGTGCATGTGCTACTGCTGCTAGTGGCTAGCTCTGGCACACTTGAATCCCCCGCATAACTTGAGTCCATGTTGTGTTTGGTTTGTAAATTTGTCTCCTAGCAGATTCTGGTGTTTTGCGCGTAGATTGATGCAATAGCTTTCAATCTAGTTTCATCCAATTTTTTTCAGGTTTTCTATTTGATCGGATAATTCATGACCCGTCCATTCTAATTCTTTAGCTACCCGAAGTGTGGGGATAAGAAATTCAAGTGGCAAAATCGCTTGAATTCCATAAACCATGTTGAATGGAGTCGTTCCAATTGAGGTTTTGTATGCTACTCTATATGCCCATAAAGCGGAATGCAGCTTCTGATCCCAGTCGGCTCTCGATTCACTAACAATTTTTGTGACAATTGTCACCAAAATCTTGTTCGTACTTTCTGCTTGGCCCTTAGCTTGTGGATGATAGGGAGCTGCTTCCTGTGAATTACCATGAATTCATCCAATAGGAATTCGATCACTTCATTGACGAAATGAGTCCCTCTATCGCTCACTATCTCATACAAAAACTGTGTTGTCGTTTTCGTATCATTTTTGGTTGTTGCTTTCGCTTCAACCCATTTTGTGAGATAATCTGTTACCACAATAATGTATTGAGCGTGCTTTTTATATCCAGGAGGCGCAATTGGTCCTACAAAATCTATTTCCCATTTCGCAAACGCTCTTGCCCCCATCATTGGCCTCAAGGGCATGTCATCTCGTGCTCTAGGAATCTTTGTCCTCTGGCAATCATCACATCGTTTCACAAAACTCTTTGGCATCCATGAATAGTGTGGGCGACCATATGCCAGCAATAAAAATTTCTTTGGCCCTTTTGTCAGCTGAGAAATTCCTCCAGCTTGTCCGCCATGTGCTTGCTCTAAGATAGGAACGTATTCCTCTTCCGTCGCACACATTCTCAATTGGTTGTCTTTTCCCCTCTTATAAAGATTGTCCTCAATCAATACATAGTTTTCTGCCTCTTTCGTGATCGTTTTGATACGTGATTTACTCATCCCTTCAGGTAGTAGCCCGGTCGTGAGGTATTCAACAATGTAGTTACTCCATCGGGGCGCTACAAATAATTTGAATAAAGTCGCGTGTTCTATCGGCTTTTGAAAAGTGTAGCTATCACATGATTTGATATGCATATGAACACTTTGTTGCATTTTCGGCCAATATACACCCATTCTCATCAATCTATGATACGTCTGTGCATGACCATTGTGAATCCTTGTGGTTTGCACATGAGACTGGTGTAGATACATGTCCCATTCACTTGATTCAACACAAAGCCTAAGGATTTGATCCGATCCCTGTTTGTATAGCCTTCCAGCCAGCATTACCAATTATTTAGATGCTGCAATGGTAGATGGTTGTCTTGTCAACTTCAATGACCCAATAGTCAACAAAGGAATTACATCCTCGCTCCATCTTGGAACTATTTCTATGTTGAAGAGATATGCATCTGGCAAATCATCATCCACTCCTATAGGGTTTTCTCCATGCACCATTCTAGATAAATGATCCACTCTTTGGTGTGTAGTTCCTTTTTTGACTACAACCGTGAAGTCAAACTCGAGCAGTATGATGAACCATCGTACAATCCGTCTTGTACTGCAAGGTTTGTTTACCAAGTACAGCAATGCTTGGTGATCTACAAAGAATACAAATTTGTTAGAAAGTAGGTAATGTCTAAACATTTTCACAGCATAGATCATACCCAAACCCTCCTATTCAGTTGTTGTGTAATTCTTCTCTGCGCTGTTCAGTTGTCTACTGTCCAGTAACTGATTGAAAAATCCATGTTGTTTTCTCCAGGTTGTGCAAGTATGCATCCTATAGCAAATGTTGATGCATCTACGTGGACATGGAATATCTTTTCCCAATCCAGAGCCTTCAAAATTGGAGCGGATATCAATCTTTGCTTCAAAGTTTGAAAAGCTTTCTTGCACTCATCTGTCCACTCAAATTTAGTTATCAACAGGTAAAGTGGTTTTGCAATTATAGCGTATGAGTAGATAAAACTGCGATAATATCCACAATGGCCCATAAATGCCTGTACCTCCTTTACCTTTAATGGTCGGGGTAGATCAACAATGACTCCAATCTTCTCCATGTCTGTCGAAATACCATTTTTGGACACTATATGTCCCAATATTTTTCCTTGTCTTACCATGAAGACACATTTCTCCGGATTCAGGAAAATCCGATACAGTCTGCATTTTTCGAACACTTTGGTCAAGTGCTCTATGTGCTCCAATCTTACGAGAGAGTGAACGCACAAGTCATCCATGTAAATTTCTAAAAACTGTCTTAGATATTCTTTAAAAGCATGACCCATCAGCCTCTGGAATGTGGCTGGTGCATTCGTTAAGCCAAAATCCATTACCCTGAATGCAAAAATGTCCCATTCAGTTGCAAAAGCCATCTTGTGATGATCCTCTGGCTTTATTGCGAGTTGGTTGTGGCCCAAAAAGCCATCTAAGAAACTGTAAGCTTCTTTTCCTGCCACTCTTTCTATTACATGATCAGTAATGGATAGGGGATAGTTGTCCCGAATTGTAGCAGCGTTTACTTTCTTGAGATTGACGCACACTATCAACTTTCCATTTTTCTTCTGGACCACCACAATAGGTGAAACCTAGTCAGTGTGCTCAATTTCGTAAATAAACTCTGTCTCTCTCAGCTTATCTATCTCCTCCTTGATCTTCCTTGCAAATGTCTCATTGTAAGTATAAGGACGTTGTCTGCTTGGTTTGGCGTCATTCTTAAGGGGTATTGTGTGTTGACAGATACTTGGATCCACCTCCTTAAGATCTTTGTATGACTATGCAAACACATCTCTATATTGTCTAAGAGTAGCTATCAAAAGCTTTTCCTCTTCTTCAGTAAGATCCGTGGCAATATATGCAGGTTTTGGATCTTCTCTTGGCTTCGCTAGATCTATTCGTTTGGCTTTTTCAAGACCGTCGTATGATATACGAGGTTTCTTCAATTCCCTCATCGGTTATTGCACTATGATTTTTCTATCTTGTATGGTATACTTCTTATAATGGAACGGTGCATCCATCTTGTCAGAATTCGTGTCCCCATCTGTTTCCATTTCAGTTGTCCATACGTCTTTGAGGGTTCGTTTGAGTTTATTGTATTCTGTTTTGGTCATTCTAGACATTGTTTCCCCCTCCTTAGGGCGTCTCAGTCGTTTGCTTTTCGCGCTTGTTCTTCTTGTTGTTTTTCCATGGTTTAGTTCCGATAAACATGCCAGTGACCTTGTCTTTGACACAATCGTCAGCTTTTACAAGCCTTAGATATCCCGTTTTGTCATTGACAAGTGGCATGGGTTTATGCTTATTCGCTCTTGATTTCCTTGTTCTCTTTGATCTATACCGCTCTTGTCAACGAGGTTTTTGGTTAGGAAACTCGTAAAACTTGTTTGGTCTCGATATGTACTTCCTATTCGTCTCTGATCCACTTGATCTTTCGTCATCAGCATCTATGATCTGGTTTTCATCAACCAGTGATGGGAGGTCATCGCTTAGTGAATCTGTGAATTTATCCTCTATTCGATTCCTATCGTCCACTACAGATATCTCATCAACTATTCTTTTACACTCAGTCTCACGTTGTGGTTCTTCCTGTTCCTTGCTATCTGACCCTGACTTAAGGATGATGCTAGCCATTTGCAACGTTACTAGGTCGTATCCTTCATTGTCATAAAATTTTGTAGGCGTGCATTCGTTAACGCATACGTCCAAGGTGGACAATATTTGAGTCCACCCAAATGGCTCAAATAAATGTTCAGGGAAAGGTTCTGGGAGATAATCCTCTTCTTCTATGGATCTTTCCAACGCACATTCCTCTTTTATTAAGTCTCCACAATCGGACACTCCACACATCCAGACATGTGCTTTCGTTTGTAACCACGCAGGTATTTCTTTTCCATTCACCGTGGTTGAATCAAATTCTTGCACTGGTGTTTTTGCAACGTCTCTATAGCTGTGATTTTTCATGTTGATTTTCGTTATTATCTCCTCATACCTTAGGTAAATTTGGTCGTAGTTGACGCATAAAAGGTCGCCCCAAAATAATGTCAAAGTTATTCGTTTTCTCAAAATCTACCACGGCAAAGGTGTGCTCATAGTTAATTCCACACGAAGTTACAACTATTTGGTCCAGGATACCCAAAGGTCTCTCTACGTACCCATCTGCAAGTTGCAGTTTTATTCTCGTCTTTTTGAGAGTTGGACGGCCCCACTTCTCCCAGATTTTCTTTGTAGCAATCGCAACTCCCGCCCCACTGTCTAGGATAGCTATCGTCTTTATATCCTCATATTCAACAGGTAAGGTTCTATTACCTTCCTCACCTTCACATTAATCTCCGACCTTATTTATGGGCACAAGTTGGGCTTTGGGTTGACCCTCCCATTTGTTTTCTTCTACCCTAGGGTTTGTCTGAAGAGGAATCTTTATTCCTTTGCTCTCCAAATGTTTCCTCACGTCTTCCCATAAGTGTGGTCTAACTTTCAAGAGTTTGGCAGGGTAATTGTGCATGTTACAGGTGTCAACAGCATCTCTTGAAGACTTTTTGAGTCGATCATTTGTGGAATAGTTCTTATCTGGGATGGGACTAACCTTATCTCCGATTTTGCCTCATGTTACCCTATAAATGAAGGTAGGGTTTTCAGGGATTGAGCTTTGATTTCCATTGAAACCTCCGTTCCCGCATCTCCATATAGTGATTGTATATCTCCTGGATAAAATTCATTGTCCATATTAACCTCAGGAATCGATGCAGACTGTAACATCGCGCTCTCGTTCTTTCTATTTCTGATGGTTTCCCATAAGTGTTGTGTCCATGGCTCTTCCACTTCCGGAATTGGCATTATAGTAATTGACTTAGCATCATCAGTGGTGTTTGGCACCATTCGGTGATCCAATGACAATCTCGTTTTAGGCCTGGTTTCATTTGCTTGCTCCGATTCATCGACCTTCGGTTTTTCTCGCTCTTTGTGAATCGGCACTTCTTGTTCTGGGGTTTTAATCGCATTAGGTTCCATCGATGGCTAGGTTGTTTCAATGAGGTGTTTACACATTTCCAAACGCTTCATTTCCACTTCTGGTTGAGGATAAGTCAACCATCTCTGTTCTAGGGTTTGGTTGGTTTTTAGCCTCGCTTCATACGCTTGTAATAGAGCATCTAAAGGCTCTAGCACTTTCTCGACCAAGACTGATCCCCCTGAGGATGCTTTTCTCGGCTTGTTATTGTCCTCAGCAGTTTTACTATCTCTTTCTTGTCTCAGTTGCTCTTTTGTTTCATGTAACTCATTTTGCATGGCAATTTGGGTTTTTATCCTTTTTGTTTTCATTCTGTCTCGTTTCGCCTTCTAGGATTTTCGCGGGGATCTCACAGATAAACTCTCGTTTTCTGTGGGTATTGGCATCTCGACCTTTTCTTCCAATGGCTTGTTTTGCTCTACGTCCTTGGCTTGGGCTCTGGTTACCGCATTGATCTGGATCACGGGTTCGGTTTCTGATCCATTGCTTGCACTTGGTAACATCCCCACAATATTTATAGTTGTTTTTCCTTTGTTGTCAGGATTCCTTGGGCAATCTGGCAGTATGTGATTCACACCACACCCGTCACAAAGCCCAAAAAATTTCACTCTTTCGCCTTTGAAAGGAAAATTACACTCCCAATGATCAATACTTCCACAGCTAAAGCACGGTCCAATTGGTGGTTGATTTTGAGGAGGTGGTCCCATAGGTTGTCCCGCCCTATTAGGATATCCTCTCAGTTTGTAGTTCTGGTTCGCAATGAACATTAGTGTTCTTTAGTCCACCAAATATTGGTCTCTCGAAGGTTGTGCTACATACGTTGGTGGTGCCATACCCTCATTATTTTCCTACGATTGATAGGCTTCGTCTGCGTTCATCTGTGGTTCAGGTTCAGTTACATAAGGCTCAATCGGTTCCTCATAATAAGAAATTTGAGGCGTACTATTTGTTCCTGGTGATGCTTCGTAAGGTTGAGCATACCTAATCATGGCCCTATTTTCTTGTGGTAATGGAGGTTGTTGACCCAGCACAGGTTGAGCTCTGTCTGCTCCTGCTACCATATTCGCATTCGGCCCAACTTGATATCTTGGAGGAGGTGGTTGGGGTGGTCCTGCTGGAGGTCCATACGGCCTTTCCCTTACATAGTTTTTGTTGTAAAAACACTCATCCGTGCCATGGTTTGTCCATTTTTGCTATATGGCGCACCATTTCAGTACTCGTCCATTTGCAACTGGTGCTTTCTGTTGTTGTGTGCACCACGGCGTCGGGTGATCTCCACCACATATGTCACATTTCCTCACCTGAGACTATCTCATCCCTGGATTTGATCTCATATGTTGCTGCATTCTCTTCGTTACTTCCTCTATCATTTGGTCAGCCGTCGACATCAAAGAAGCCTGAGCCTCTTTCCTGGTAGAGGGTTCACTCTTAATAGATGAAGAGCCACTGGTTACTGAATCAGTATTCTCTGACAATTCCCCATATGCTTTTCAGTTATCAACAAGATATAATGCATCCCTTGTAACCTATTCAAATGAGCTACAAGCTTTCAAGTGAAGGTCTTTCTTCAAGGTTTCGTTTCTAAGTCCTTCAATGAAGAGCACAGACAATCTCTCGTCCTGCGGTAAGTCTCTCCCTGGGCACCTCTCAATGTATTGCTTGAATCTCAAGGATGCTTCCTTCACTTTTTCTGTGAGGTCCCCACCCCGCCGTTTCCAATGGCGGATCTGATGGTGAACCCGGTGGCCACTAGATCTATTGCGGAAGCAAACAAAATGGTTCAGGGTTCGACTAGCGGACGATCTCTCATCACAAAGTGAGTCGAGTTCGAGCCTACTAACAGGGAGATCTAGCTCCACCTCACAGGGAAAGCGTACTTGAACTATCTAGCGATCCTAAGACCCACCTTCCAAGAGGAGAAAAACCCCGAGCGCCTTTTTCCCCATGTTTCAGAGGCACGTACACTCAAGATTTCACCGCTCTAGGGGCAATGAGTATTACTAATATCGAAGTAAGCACAATGGGGACAGAGAGTTCCCGACCAATCGGGACCACCCATCTCGTAGGCATTGGCAACCTAAGCCAAGCCCCCACTTTCCACCCCCACACTCACACTTCCTTGTGTGACCTAATTAGGTCACACTTCCTTGTGTGACCTAATTACTATCACAAAGGTTGTTCAACATAAAGATTCCTTGTTTAATTCCGAATCATATTATTCGTTAATGCAGCCCTTCAACCAGTATTGCAAACAACACCAAGACAGAATTCTAGTAAAAATTCTACTCAAACTTATTCATAAAAGTTCCAATGTTCTGGAGGTACAACATCCCCCCTCCAGCGAGAGTTCACTCCTCCCGTTGTCGCCTAGCTGCCCATACAACTAGGTATGTCCACCGCATAGAAAGCACGTCATGGACACTCCCACCGCATAGAAAGCAAGACGTGGGTTCCCACCGCATAGAAAGCAAGTCATGGATTCAAGAGCCCTTAATGAGGAACTTTGCCCCCTGTGATCAGTAGGGGGGTCAGGACTGATTCAACATTGGAAATAAAATGAACATGTCGAGCTAAATTTTCCCTAGCAGACATTCTTTCCTAATTGCAACCAGCATACCCATCAATCATTTCCTTCCTACTTTAGAACTTAATGTACAATGAATTCAATGCCGAGGTTTCCGTCGGATTTCTCCAACATGTTTGGGGATATTTTCATTCCTAACTAAATGTGTGCAATGTTAAATTAAACAACTTGAATGAAATTATGATCTACCTCTTCCATTTCTTCGTCAATGGCCCGTTAGATGGCCGGTATTTGTTCCTCCATGGGAGCTTTTCCCTTCCCGTTCACCTTGCTCGTTCCTGCCTCGTGGTCGTGGGATCCACCAAAGCGAGTCCTCTTAACCGGGGCCATTTTAAACTCACTACTTTAAGTAATTAACTTGGGGAAAAGAGCTAATGTCCGTAAACGTCATAACAAGCCAAATGATAGATTAGCAACATCAAACAATGCCTGCTACATGAGAGGTTTAGATTTTTCCATATAGCAATCATTATGGATGACACATGATCCTATGGGAACCGGCTCTAAAGATAATTACTCGGCTTACATGATTAAGAATAATAGGATTTTACTAACGGAATTACCAGTGAGATGAATTAAGCACGATTAATCTCTTTCCTAGCAATTAGAGGGTGCAGAATCACCGCATGCATAGGTGTGAGAAAAACCACCTCTTAGAGACTTAATGACAGATTAATCTTACCTTAATTATATCTTAATGCATAACAGAGATGGATCTAAACCAGCTACAATATTAATGCGTGATAGAAAGAGTGATTCTCATCAATCTACACAATTACCAGCTTACTGATTAATTTCTATGCTACGTAGAGAGAGAAAATTCTAATAATCGTGCACTAATCATTAATTAAGAGTGATGAATGGCTGATAATTCAGCTATGGGATGATGATTACATAATAGAATATGGTTAAGGAGAATTTAGAGAGTAATTATAGAGAATTACGACTAGGAATAAGCATAATAGACGAAAAATTTAGATGGTAATGAAAAGGATTTGTAGAAAGCATTAATTAAACCGTGGTTACCGGGATTAAGGGCTGATAATCCTCTCGGTTCTCTGATCTAATCGAGCTTCTTGAGGCGAGAATTCGACAGCACCTGCCTCCTTGCTTCTCCTTCAAAAGGTGTGTGTTCCGGCAGCACCTTCCCAGAGTGTGTGTAGGTGTGTGTGCTCTGTGTGTGTGTGAGCATATTTGTGTGTGTGTGTGTGTGTGTGTGTGTGTGCAGACCTTTAAGTAGGCTCCTACAAGCTGAAAATCAATTTGTGCTACTATAAGCATCTAATATGAGCACTCAGTCTCTGCATTGGCAAGTTCAGTTCCCCTACCCACCAAGTGTCAGGTTGGCTTGGTTAACTGACTCTGAGACTTAGTTATTGGCTTGGAAACTCTCCCAGGACTCCCACAAAGCAAGAGCGCGCCTCCTAGCTGCTAAAGCTGATCTGGAGTGGGCTGGAACCTGTTCCCGCACAGTCCCGGGCCCCCGGTACCTCCCCGGGCAATTTTGAGAAAATTTGATTCTAGGCTAAAACGGGTCATACGAGTCGGATTTTGATGCCGAAAATTGCTATAGCAAGCTCTAACTAAGGCGTACTGGCCCGAGTACCTGCCATATTTAGCAGCCCCCAGGGTTCAAAATTGCATTTTTTCAAATTTGGGGTACGGGTGCAGTTTTTCGAGACGATCAAAACTGGACGGGTCGGGTGACCAAAAACTTGCTATTTTTGGAATTTTATTTTACAAAAATTATTTTAATTCACATTTCGAAGCTTTAAAACATTCTGAACATCATGGCACTAACAGAATTTGGAAAGCTGCTAAAAATAGTAACTTTTTCCATTATGTTCGTTTCATGGTACAATGGTGCTCTTTTTGATCGGGGTCAGAGACCTTACATTTTCGTTCTCCTTTTGTTTAAAATCATATATTTATGATACAGTATTATGCTTTATACCCCTTTTTGAGAATTCTTCCGTGAACTCCCGCAATACATGTTCAATATTCGGACAAGTTTCAGGGTTCAAAGGTTGAAACCACGTTAAGGCCGTCCCTTCCAAGGTCAGCCCAAATCCTTCATATTGAGTATGAAAATTAGTGATCTGCTCTACTCTTAAGACTTGCTTGAAGAGCAACACAGGGGCATAGGGATCCCCTGATCCGCTATACTTCTTTGGCATGCACTTCGCTACCTGGGATGGCCTCATTCGTCTTTGGTCTACGACCAATCTCAATGCTCCCACGTCTCGACTTAATCGTTCTCGTACATCATGGATGTCGTGGGTTGCTCTCGTTGGCTCCCCTGCCACGAATCTACTAGGAGGCAAACGTGATGATGTTGCTGCAAATGTTGGACCTACTGCAGTATGTGTAGAGATAGGAACCGCGCTACCTCGATTCGTAGCCATTGATTCTCTGGAACGTAATGTTCCCATGGGGCTTGGCATAGAATAATGAGGTTGACAGAAAGAATCCGCTACATGATTCCTCTCTCCACTTGTTGCCATCGGGTCTGGCACGACAGTTGTAGATGCTGGTCTTAGTGGGCTTGGAGTGACATAATAATGGTGGAGTGGTCCACTGAAGTACGTATATCCTTTAACTCATTTTTATCGAGTGCTGTGTATCATGTTCCATATTTGTCGTATGCGAAAATTTTCGTTTTTGATCCCTCTGTGTAGGTGAAGACATAAAGTCTTTTCCACTCTGTCAACTCATCGACGTAGGGTTCCTCGCATCTATAATAGAGATCTTCCTCTCCATTGTTATATTTGTATAACCCCACGTAGATGTTGTTTGTGTTGATTCTCAAAGTTTCATTTTCTCGCCTCAACCTCGCATTAGGGAAGCTCATTGTTGGAGCTTTCTCCTCAGGTTCCTCATCCACTTTGGCTTTCGTGCCCAACAATCTCCACTTGTCCACAATGTCAGGATTCAAGACTACCAAGTACATGATACCTTCGTCATCTAGGTACCTATCTCCGCTATAGATCACAGGCACTAAGTCCTTGAACTCACTTGGTCTATCTTCTATTTTCACACAGTAGCGGTCCATACCATCTTTGTAGATCTTGGCACCTTGCTTGTTGTCATATTGATACTTGATGAACAATAGCTTCATTGTGGCCGAAGGGTCTGATGGTCATGCTGCCATGTTTTCTCTTTCATTTAGGCTTAAATGTCCCAAGTGTTCCGTGAAATACTCGTAAGATCTCTCTGAAGAAGTATCGGAAATACTTCCTTCTGGGATCATCTCTAACGGTCGTACTACACCTTGGTTTACACTCTCCTCCATTGATAAAACGCTTGCTTGATCCGCTAAATTTCGGTGTTGGTTGTTGATTTGTTTTCCTGATCTCAAAAACATGAAGAAAGTGGAATTACCGACTGAATCCAAACCTCTTACCTGGAGATGGAGTGATCTTCCAACTTTCGTGACTGCATGGATTGTTACTTGATCGGTCTCTGCAAATGAATACACTTGATGGCTATGAGATCATTGTATCATTCCAACTGTCAGCAGATTCAACAATTTCACAATGACTTCAACACACTTTGGCTTGCAGATTGTTGACGGTATGTCCAATTTGGGTTTTGACAACTCCTGGTATCTTAAATAGTCTAGGTCTAGGAACAGGTCAAAAATGAGTCAGATATGGGCCAGAGGTACACCGATCGCGATCATACTTCTGAGCCCAAATTTGATGAAACTTTACCAGCTTGTTCACTAGGCTATTTTTAGGCTACCCTTCTGATACTTTTGTATTCAGACTCCTAAAAGTCAAGCTTTTACCACTTCTTGGTTGGAGGTGTCTGTTTTCCTGAATCTGTCAGTTTGACTTGATTTTGGTGTTTGTTTTGGGATTTGAAAGCTATCTGGGGTTGTCCTGTGTACATGATATCCCTCTATATGGTTTCTTCCCAGTTTTGATGTATTTTGGTCTACTGAAAGTCAATTTCTATGCCAGTTTAGCAGTTTTTGACTTGGATCTGTATTCAGATGGTTTAACATGTATTTTGAGGTTTTTGGCTCTAGGACCTTTAGACTTTTATGTTTGTATACACATGAGGATCCCACAGCTGAAATCTGGTCAAAATCTGGCACTTAGGTACACCAACCGCGATCGTACTTCCGAGCCCAAATTATACCAAATTTGGCATGCTTGTAGACACTGATGTTTTAAGGCTTTCCCCCAAGTCTTTTTGCATTTGGATCACCAAAAGCCAAGATTTTTCACTTTCTGGGTTTGTCAGGCTAGTTTTACCCAAGTGGCCTGATTTCCTTGATTTTTGATGTTTTTGGTTGTGGTTGCTTTAGACAAACTTGTTTAGAATCTTACCAGGAAGGCACACAACAATTCTTGTTCAATTCTGGCAGAGAGGTACATCGATCGCGATCGTAGTACTTGGGCCAAATTTGATGAAATTTTGTCTGCTCACTCTGACAAGTGTTTCCTAGTGTTTTGTGCTACCACTTTGTGATTTGAAGCAATATCAACCTGTTTGGTCAGATTTTCTAAATTTCAGAGTCTTATGGCCTTTTTGCCAAAGTTATGGTTTTTTGACTTCTCGACTCTAACTTTTGCCCCAAATCTGACTCGAATGTGATTTACTTATCCTACTCCTAAGTACAGAAATGAAAGAACATAAAGAAATGAATCAAACAAAACAAACAAGACTGATTTTGGGTGAAATTTCAGTACTCAATCAAATTAGAGAAATTGAAGAGCAAAAATGCTTTGAACACTCTCAATCACAGCTCCCTAAATCTCCTAAGAGAGGATCTAGCCGGTCCACTGACTCTAGACTCCACTAAGCTCTAAACCCCTGTCTAGCAGCCAAACTGAGGTGTAAAATAGATTTGTGGATTGATCTTCTTTCAAGGAAGCTAACTGCACACTCAGTCACTCATCACCTAAGGCGCATTCCCCGGTAGCGGCGCCAATGTTTGCGGGTCGCCGCGACGGACGTCCATAGCATAGCTCTCACGCATCAACATAAAATATCAATACAAGGGAAGCGACCAGGATGAGGCATGGAAACTCATTAGGGTGTTGGTCCTAATGAAGTGAACTCGAAGAGATGCAGCTACTAACTCTACAAGCAAATCGAACACACTAAAGCCAAGTAATCTGCTTATATCCTTCTACGTAGCTCTACAGTCATCACGCCCGTTTACCATGCAAATCATGTCGGATTCGCACGAAACTTGAAGAGAAGCTACATGGGACTATCAGGAGCATATCCTATCACTGTCACAACATTCTGGAGAGGTACAAAGGTCGCGATCGTTCGTCACAAAGTCAGCAAAAACAGTGAACAGGTGATCCTAATGGGTCGTTTTAGGGTCCCTAAGGCCTCTCCTAGAGTCAAAACAACATAAAATACGCATGTAAGCACTCAAAAGAGTGATTTAAGATCTCAAACTTGTAGTCAAGAACCTACACCGAATCTTGAATGATTACACTTGAATGGAAGAGCAAAGTAAGAACAGAATGCAATAAACGAATCTGAATTTGGATTATCGTAGCCACAGTAGCGAAGATTACAAGTTGGAGCAAGAAGAATCTCTCATAACGTACGCTGTCTTCTCAGTTTCTCATGAAAAAAGGATAATGTTCAAACTTACAAAATTGACCTTTATAGTTTAGGTCTTTACAAATGGCTTGTCCAGCCAAAAAGCTCCTAAACTTCTAACTGGCTCTCTACTGTACAATTGCTCCCAGAAAAATAATCATACTTTCTTTTACAAGTTTTCGGCTCAGAGAAGCTTTGTTACAAGGGATAAGATTTCTGAAAAATTATAGATTCCTTGAAAAATGTGACTCTTTCTCTAGAAACCGCAGCTTCGTCGCTTCGTCCGCCAAACAGAACTAGTCTTAGAAGAAAAAAACATTGATCATTAGGAGAAACATTGTAGCATTGTAAGCATTGACAAGGTTCATACTATCCTTAAGCTGTGCTCCTTGCATCCATCTAGCATCTTCAAAAGGATAATTTTTGAACTTAATAAGATACCGTCGGAAAATCTTACCATGTCTTAGTACCTTGTCTTCATGTCAAAGAATCGATTTGGGCTGAAGCACATCTTCTTGATCTTCGATCTTGGGTTGGTCTTCAATGATTGGTTCTTGTGGTGGCTCTCCTTTGTAAGGCCTAAATAGGCTCACATGAAAAGCATTGTGAATGAGCCAATGGTTGAGCAACTTGAGTTGATAGGCCATATCATTGATTGGTTTTAGAATTTTAAAAGGACCTTAGTATCTTTTTGCTAGTTTAGCATAATACTTTTGGTGGCCCATAGGATTTTTCCCCATAGTCTACCTGGATCGAGCCTTGAGAAATTTAATTAGGACCCAATAATTTTCCTTGAAAGCTAAGGCCCTTCTATGCTTGTTAGCAGTAGCATTCTACCTTTGTTACGAGATGGATATAGCCTCCTTAATCTTTTGGAAAGATTCTTGTTGGTCTCGGCTATACTCATCAACAACAAAGATATTCCCATGTACGTTAAGTATCAAGGGACTTTTAGGTCTTCCTTCAATGATTTTGAAAGGTGCCTCCCCCGTAGTAGTATGGATAGTGTTATTGTATGCATACTCTACAAGAGGTAGGTACTTTTGGGCCATTGGGAATGTTGATCTACTTTGTAACATAGGTCTTAAGTAGATCTCAAATCATAAGGTTGGCTATTTCACTTTGGTCAACCATTTGTGGGTGATAGGTTGAAGAGAAATTAAGCCTAGTACCTAGATTCTCTAAGAGACCCTTCCAAAAATTATTGGTCATTCTAGGATCTCTATCCAAAACTATTGATGTTGGCAAGCCATGGTGTTTAAAGATTTGAGATATGAAGAGGGTTGCCATTTGGTGTGCCTTAATAGTATTTTTGACAGGTATAAAATATGCTTTGTTTGCTAAACTTGTCTACTATTGTCTATATTCCCATATTCCCGTGGATAGACTTGGGAACCCCAAAGATAAAATCCATGGATATACTCTCCCATGGTGAATTAGGAATTGGCAAAGGCTAGAGCAATCCAGGTTGCTTCCCCTTATCATACTTTGTCTTTTGACATATCACACATTTTGACACATAGTCTTGTATGTTCGTCTTCATGGTAGGCCAATAGAAATATGTCTCTACTCCACGAAAGGTAGGATGAATCCCTCGATGCCCCACGTAGGTAGGAGCATGGGATTCATACATCACTTTCTCACGAAGAGCCTGCAAGGTGAATGGTTCTTCTTTCTTCCCTAAGGCAAGGGCTGAAATTAAATCTTTAAAATTGGGGTCAATAGCATACTCATCTATCATAGAAGATAGATCATTGTGAGTTGCTATGGACACCACATTGGCTCTTGGCCATCATGATAGTGCATCAGCTACTTGATTGTTGTTACCGGCAATGTGAGTAATATGAAAATTGAATTGCAAAAGAAAATTAGGCCACCTCATTTGTTTGTCGCGGAGAGCTTGGTTTGTGTCATGAAGTACTTGAGACTTTGGTGGTCCGTTCGTAAGATGAATGGAGTCCCCAATAGATAGTGCTTCCAACTATCGAGGGCATGTAGGACAGCTAGTAGCTCCTTCTTGTAGATTCCCAATACTCACTTTTTGGAATTGAGTCTTCAACTCTCATATGCTGGCATGCCCTTCTTGAAGAAAAACTGCTCCAAGGCAGTCTCCACAAGCATCACATTGGACCTCAAATTTTTTTGAGAGATTTGGTAGTGTAAGCATGTTGAGAAGTACTCTTTTCTTTAAGCTTTTCAAAGGATTTTTTCTCTTTAGTAGTCCATATGTACTTTTTTTTTTTTTTGGTCAAGTCACGTAGTGGTCTTGCTATTTGGGAGAATTTAGCTATAAAGCATCTATAATATGCACACATATCAATAAAGCTTCGTAGCTCATGTAGATTCCTTGGATTAGGCCATCCTTTTACTACCTCAAGCTTGGTTGGATCCATATGGATACCATCTTGAGAGATAATATGACCTAAGTATTTAATCTCTTGGAGGAAAAATTCACTCTTCTTTTGGTTAATGAAAACTTTATTCTCCCTCATCGCTTGAAAACCTACCTGGAGGTGTTGCTTATGCTCCTCCAAGTATTTGGAGTAGATGATAATATCGTCAAAGAACACTCCAGTGAACTTGCGGTAGGTTCTAAATATTAAATATTTTCTCCATTAGGTGGTTGAAGGTGGATGGAGAATTTGTCAAACCAAAAGGCATGACAAAATATTCGTAAAGACCAAACGTTGTACGGAATGTGGTCTTTACAATATTTGGATTCACTATCCTTATTTGAGAATAGCCACTTTTAAGGTTAATCCTATTGAAGTAGGTTGAACCTTGTAGCTTATCAAACAGATTTTCTACCTGGGTAAAAGCATGTATTGGTGGTACCACTTTTTGCACCTTTTGGTGGTACTTTTTTAAAAAAAAGTGGGGACCGGTAAATTTTTTGCAAAAAAAATTCAAATCTTGTCATACTTTATACTTTTAGATTGTACATGAAAAAAACCTATTCATTGATATATAATGTGCTAATTTATTTTATATGTAACACATGAAGAAGGGGCTTGTAAAGTGCTACCAAAGGAGTGTCCAAGACACCCCTTTTTGGTACCACCAATAAATTCTTTGGCCCACCCACAATATGGGAAATCTGTTTTTGATAGTGATACGATTTAGTGCTCGATAGTCCACACACATGCGGTATGTTCCATCCTTTTTTTGCACTAAAAGGACTGGTGAACAAAAGGGAGAGGAGCTAGGCCTCACCATCCTCTTGTCTACCAGCTCATGCACTTGCCTCATAATCTTCTCTTGTTGAACTTGAGAAACTCTATGAGGAGGTTTATTAGGCGGTGAGCTCCTGGGTAGAAGCTCTAGCATATGGTCATCATCCCCTCATTTTGGAGGCAACTCCATAGGGATGTCATCAATAAATACATCTTGGAATCCATTTAGAAAATTAGACAAGCGTAATTCTTCTTGATTCCTACCACTTTGTTTTGTTAAAACATTAGCATCATTTAGAGACTCTTTGACAAAAATCATGTATGAGGAAATTGATATTTTCATTGACTTATCAAAAGTAGGTGAATTTAAAAGTGGTATAGTACGACCGGACTCATTATCATCTATATACATGCTCTTTTCCCTATAGGTGAAGTAGATTCTCCTTTCAAGGAACTTCATGTTGGCAGCCATTCCGTTGAACCATAATGCCCCTAGGATAACATCCTCATGTTGGAGAGGAGAGAGGAAAAATTCTTCTTTGTTGACGTAGCTTTGGACATGAAGCCTCAACTTCCCGATCAAGGGAGTAACGGAGGCTTGATATCCCTTGAAATCCCCATTGGCAGCTACAGTATCTCCCATCTCAAAAGCTTGCTTGCCCAGCTTTGTGGCCAACTGTATTATATGAAGTTGTGAGTAGAGCCAGGATCAAATAGGATGAAGGCATCATGCTCCCTCACCTTACCCCAAGCATATGAAAGAGATGATCCTTTGCAATGAGAATCCTCTTTTGGAGCTTGGACTCTAAAAGCTCTAGGAGTCTCATTGCAGGAATTTCTTTTGGGGCAAGAACTATAGCCATGTCCTTGCTCCCCACACTTAAATCATTTGTGATTTTTACAAAAAGCCTCTAGCTCTTTAGGAGAGAGTTTGTTTTTACCTTTGTAAAGTCCTTTCTCCTTGGTCTTGTTGTTGTTGTTGTTGTTGAAATTGCCTTGGGAAGAACTTTGAGCATTGTTCTTCCCCTTTGCATCATTTTGATCTTTGTTTTCCATGGGCTTGGCATTCCTTTTAGGCCCTTGTTGGAAATTGATACGATATGCAACCATAGTGTGGTGGATGAATTTAGCGATAGGACCAGGCCGTTGGGAGTTGACATACTCAGTCATTTCTTTAGGTAATCTCACACAAAATTATTTATTTTGCTCGACGAAGTCTATCTTTTGGAAGATTGTAGATTTGAATTGAAAATCCCAAAACTTGTCTACATATTTGTGGATAGACTCGTGGGAGAGTAGCTTCAAGCTTCTCCATTTAGTAAGCACTTTGTCCTTAGAATCACTTTGCAAGGAATTGCTTCATTATAGAAACTCGTAGAGTTTTCCATGTCCTTGGGGCTTCACCATTCCCGTGGAGACTAGCCCACCATTGACGAGTAGATTATTGAAAGTGCATAGCTACATGACATAGCTTGGAGGATTAATTGAATCCCACATCTCCAAAGGCCACATTGGATTGTTGGATGAAGGCCAATACTTTGTTAGTAGCACCAAAGGTGCCATCATAGGTGAGAAAAGAGATACTCTTTCCTCCCTCTTTGACATTCTTAAGCTTGTGGGACCTTTTCCAAGAAGAGTAGGATTTGTGATGTCCTCTCCTCTTGTATTCTCTAGGAGAATAACCACCACTTTTGTCGAAAGAGGAGGAAGGTGAAGAAGAAGGAGAAGAGGGTGATCTCTTTCTTTCTTCCTTTGTTTCCTCTCTTCCCTTTCACAGTGACGAGGAGAAGGACTACAGGATGATCTTTTCCTCTTGGGAGGATTTGGTGATTGGCAAGACTGTCATCTTTGTGGAGCCACATCTTCAAAGGAATTTGGAGATTCACTTCTTTTGGATTCCTCCTCTTCTCTTATCGAAGAGAGTCTTCTTTTGGAAGTCTCAACAAGAGGCTTCCTAATATCTCTCTCTTCTTGGAGAGGTTGGGAAATCCCATAAGCACGAAGTTGTTGGGTAACTTTGGCTTGCAAGGCAGGGTTGCCCATAGCTTGTTGCAACCTAGTAACAAGATAGCTTACAAACATTGGGGCATCATTAGTAGCACCTTCATGTACAAAATCAAATTTGTCAATTTTCATTCTAATCTCTTGATTATTTTGATCCATGTTAATTAAACTTATGTATATGCTTCTTTGTGCTTTGGTACCCTCAAAAACCTTAGTTGCTACTCTTCTTTACTTTTGAAAATTAGCTCTCAAGAAACCACACACATGGTTTAGAGACTGTTGATTGCAAAGAGCAGTGGAGAGGGTCTAACATTTCCTAGTTGATTATGGTTCATGTTGACTTGCTAGTAGCTCAATAATGGTTAAGCCAAAGGCAAGCCCAAAAGACTCCATTATTAAGTCTATAGTTCCCAACGGTGTACCTCAAACTAAGTCCTTTTCAACCAGGATAATAGATCCTTGTCCCACTTACCCTCTTGCAATGAATAGGTCCAACCTTTCATGGAGAAGTTAAGGACCTCTCTTCTTAAGCAAGACAAGAGAAACCAATAGAGCTGATACCAATGTAATGGAAATGGACTAAGAACATTGAGAATAGAGGAATCAAGAAAACTTTAGTGAGCATTTTTTATGAGAATACTTTGAGAAAATAGAGGGTGAACTTGATTAGAGGTAGCAACATAACCATTATACTTAATTAACAATACTTTGCAAGAGAGAGAATTAGAGAACTTGACAATAGTTGAGGACCGGATTTATGTGGAGCCGGTCCCCCTCCAAAAGGCTTTTGTATTATAGTTTATCCCATAAAGAGAGACTTGGTACAATACAAGCTTTGTGTTCCTTGAGACCTTGATGGTGCAATGACGATAGAGAGCTTCATGCACCACAATCATGCACGTAACTTAGCTAAATGAAAGCATTAACTTGTCCCCGATCTTAGCCTCAAGACCTCAAACACCTTTGAAGGTAGAGAGAGCTAGCAAGAAATGAGGGTAGGAAAGAGGAAGAAGAGGTAACTTTTGAGAAAGAAATAGTGTCCTCTTATACCATTACTCATAGATCTTAGCATAGCATAGTAGCATAGTAATGGAGATGAAGAAGATGGCTATAGTATAGCATTGAAGCATGGATCTTGGTTGGATTTGCATTCCATAGCGAAGGGTTGTTGGTGTAGGCTCTCAGCTTCTCAAGCTTGGAGAAGGAGATGGAGTTCTTGCACTTTCACAAAGTGAGAATGAGAGCATGTGAGTGTGTGTGAGAGAGAGTATACCCCCAAGCACACCCCCAACTTGGTTTGGTCGACCCCTCCTTGTATCTCATCCTTGAATTTGATTGGACCCCCACAAGCCTAGCCAATCACATGGTTAGTGCATATCAAACAACAAGGGTAGAATTTGGAAAAGTGTCCTCCTTACCCCTTTGAGAGAGAGGACTTGATAATGCCTAGATAATTGTTTAAATAAACTAAATTTCCATTGGACCCCTTTAGAGGTCAACCAATAGGCTTTAGGCACCTTATGAGGTCAACATGGGGAGGATCTTGACATGTTTCCTTGTTGCCTCTTTGGACTTGGCTTGCCTTGAGTGAGTGTGTGTGTGCGTGTGTGTGTGTGTGTGTGTGTGTGTTCTCTCTCATGCCCCTACTTGTAGGGCTCTCCCCCCTTGTGTAGGGATGCATGTTGACTTTGGGAACATCTCATCCCTTGAGCACCTTAGTCATGAAGCCCCTCAAGCATCTTAGTCATAAAACATGACAAACACCTCAAGCACCTTAATCATAAGCATGACAAGCACCTCAAGCACCTTAGTGAGCAAGCATGACAAGCACCTCAAGCACCTTAGTCAGCAAGCACCTCAAACTTGCATCAGGTTCCCACCTCAAGCTTAGCCCTAGCTTGCCTAAGATCCTAGGTCTAAGGACTTTTAGCACTAATCTTTGGAGGTCTTTAATGAAGATAACCCTAAGGCCTTTCAAGCTCCATTAGCTAGCATTTCTCTTTGAAAGACCGTCTCTCATTTGGACCCATTGACTTTGGTCATGTGCTGAGATAGATCCATAAGCACATATCTATACTCCCAAATTAAATGATCAGTTTAATATGAGAAAATCATTTGCGTTAGTTCGATATTAGATTTTATGACATCGTCCATAAAAAACAACCCAAATATTTGTGACCTTGCTAGAGCCCTCCAAGAGAGGGTATCGTGAATAGGCAGCTTCCCAAGCACTTCTTGTACTTTTTGAAGTAGATGGAATTTTTTCTACAAGTGGACAAAGGAAATTCCAAGCATGATCTTTTATTTCAACTATTTGAGGGAGAAAAAAAGAGCTTGAGCTCTTTTGTTCAACTATTTTGAAGGAGAACGAAAGAGCTTGAGCTCTTGCAAGCACACACAAAGAGATGGAGGTAAAACATGTTCTTTTTTTTCTTCACTGAGTCAAGATAAGGAGAGATCTTGAGCTCTTGCACACACCCACATAGATATGGAAGCAAATTGTGCTCTTCTTCTTCTTCTCTAACTCAAGATAAGAGGTCTATAAGACATAAGGGAAAATAACAACAGTGTCAAGGGCCTTTGAAAGAAAACATCGTGCTTGGAAATGCCTTCATCCACATGTATCCCAAATGTGGAGTACTTTAAAAACCACAGAAAGTGCTTAAGGAGCTACATGTCTAGGATGTTGTCTCTTGGACTTGATTCATTGCAAGATATGCTAAAACATGGCAAGGCCAAGAAGCTCTGGGCAATTTTCAACGGATGCAAAGTGAGAAAATCTCTCCATATACAATCAATTATGCTTTCATCTTGAAGATGTGTGGCACCACTCAAGATGTTGATACAAGCAAAAGAATTTCACTATGAAATTGTTAGTAAAAGGGGCTACTGAAAGAAAATGTAGATGAAATTATCAATACTTTTGTCTTGAAGGCACGTGGCACTACGCAAGACACTACTATGGGAAAAAGAATTCACGATCATATTATTAGTAAAAGATCTTTGAGAGAAAACATCGTTCTTGGTAGTGCCTTGGTTGACAAGTATTCCAAAAGTTGTCTACTTCAGAAAGCACAGAAAGTATTTGAGGAGCTTCATGTCCATGATGCCCTCTCTTGGAGCATTTTGATTGTAGGATAGGCCCAACAAGGGCCTAGGAATCTCTAGGTTGTTTTCAAAGGATGCAGTGTAATGGAATCTCTCTAAATTCAATTACCTATGTTTACATTTTGAAGGCATGTGGCACTACTCAAGACACTGATATGGGAAAATAATTAACGATGATATCGTTAGTTAGTGGATGTTGAAAGAAAACGTCTTGCTTGGCAATGCCTTGGTCAACATGTATACCAAATGTGGTGTACTTTGAAAAGCACAAAAACAGATTTAGGAGCTACTTCTCCGGAATATGTATCTTTGCATTGACTGCAAGATATGTTGAATAAGAGCAAGGCTAGAAATCTCTAGGTTGTTTCAGTGGATGCAAAGCGAGGGGATCTCCCTTGATGCAGCCACTTACACTTGCATCTTGAAGGTGTGTGGCACCACTCAAGATGTTGATATAAGAAAAAGACTTTACACTGATATTGTTAGTTAAGGTCTATTGAAAGAAAATGTAGATGAAAACACCTACGCTTTCATCTTGAAGCCATGTGGCACTACACAAGACATTGATATGGGCAGAAGAATTCATGATCTTATTGTTAGTCAAAGGTTATTGAATGAAAAGATCCTTCTTGGAAATGCCTTGGTCGACATGCATTGGCAAATGTCATCCACTTTAGGAACCACAAAAAGTGCTTAAGGACGTACTTGTTGGGAATGCCCTCTCTTGGAGTGTTATCATTGTAGGATAGGCTTAAGAGGGGCCATGTTAAGAAGCTCTTGTCTCATTTTAGAGAATGCAAAGTGAGGGAATCTCTCTAGATGTAATAACCTACGCTTGAATTTTGAAGTGATGTGTCACTACGCAAGACATTGATATGGGCAAAAGAATACACGATAATATTGTTAGTTAGGGGCTATTAAAAGAAAACATTGTGCTTGGCAATGGCTTGGTCAATATGTATGCCAAATGTGGCGTAGTTCAAAAGGAATAGAAAGTGCTTGAGGAGCTATCTATTTGAGATGTTGTCTCTTGGACTTCATTGATTATAGGAGAGGTTGAACAGGGGGCAAGGCAAGGAAGCTATCGGCTGTTTTTAGCAGATAAAAAGCAAGGGTATCTCTCTAGATGTGATCACTTACACTTGTGCATATTGAAAGCGTGCGGCACCACTCAAGATATCAATACGAGCAAAAGAATTCATGATGATATTGTTAGTCAGGGATTGCTGAAAGAAAACGCAATGAAATCACCTATGCTTTTGTCTTGAAGGCATGTGGCACTACGCAAGACATTGGTATGGGCAAAAGAATTCACGATCATATTGCTAATGAGGGACTATTGGAAGAAAACATTGTTCTTGACAATGACTTGCTCAACATGTATGCCAAATTTTATCTACTTCAAAAAGCAAAAATTGTGCTTGAGGAGATTACTATCTAGGATTCTGTCTCTTAGTGTTCTGATTGCGAGATATAAAAACATTGTGCTTGACGATGACTTGTTCGACATGTATGCCAAATTTTGTCAACTTCAGAAAGAAAAACATGTGCTTGAGGAGCTTCCTATCTAGGATGCCCTCTCTTAGAGTGTTGTGATTGTGAGATATGCCCAATAGGGACATGGCCAGGAAGCTCTAGGCTGTTTTCAAAGGATGCAAAGTGAGGGCATCCCTCCAGATGCAATTAGCTATGCTTTCAGTTTGAAGGCATGTGACACTACACAAGTCATTGATATGGGCAAACAAATTCACTATATTGTTAGTCAGGGGCTGTTGAAAGAAAATGTCATGCTTGTCAATGCCTTGGTTGACATGTAAGCCAAATGTGGTGTACTTCAAAAAGCACACGAAGTTCTTGAGGAGTTGCTTGTCTGAGATTTTGTCTCTTGGACTTCATTGATTGCAGGATATGCCAAACAAGGACAAGTCCAGGAAGCTTTGGGCTATTTTCATTGGATGCAAAGCGAGGTCATCTCTCCATATGCAATCGCTTATGCTTGCATCTTGAAGGTCTGTTGCACCATCAAGATGATGATATGAGCAAAACAATTCACGATGATATTGTTAGTCAAATGCTTCTGAAAGAAAATGTAGATGATATCACCTAGGCTTTTGTTGAAGGCATGTGGCATTACATGACATTGAAATAGGAAAAATATATCACGATCATATTGTTAGTCAATTTTTGTTGAAAGAAAACATTGTGATTGGTAATGCCTTGGTCGAATTTAAGAATTAATGATGATATTGTTGGTCAGGGCTTGTTTAAATAAATGTTGTGCTTGGCAATGCCTTGGTTGAAATGTATGCTAAATGTGGTGTACTTTACAAAGTACAAAACTGGCTTAAGGAGCTACCCAGCTGGGATGTTGTCTCTTAGGACTCATTGATTACAGGATATGTTGAACGGAGGCAAGGTCAAGAAACTTTTGGCTATTTTCAATGGATGAAAATTGAGAGAAATTCTCTAGATGCAATCACTTATGCTTGCATCTTCAAGGCCTATGATGCCACTCAAGATATTGAAGGCCTATGGCAGTACCACTCAAGATGTTGATACGAGAAAAATAATTCACAATGATATTGTTAGTTTTGGGGGGACTCATCAAAGAAAACGTGGTGCTTGGAATGTCTTGTTCTACATGTATACCAAAAATGTAGTCTACTTCCAAAAGCACAATGAGTGCTTGAGAAGGTGCTTTTCTAGGATGTTGTCTCTTGGAGTGCACTAATTTTTGGATATTCCCAATAGGGCCAGGTCCAAGAAGCTTTTGTCTATTCTCAGTAAATGAAAATCAAGGGTATCTCTCCAATTGTGACAGTCACCTATTCTCGCATCTTGAAGACGTTTGGTGCTACAGAAGATGTTGATATGGGCAAAAAAAATCACAATAATATTAATAGTCAAGGGATATTCGAAAAACATCTAGTGCTTGGTACTACCTTGGTCGACATGTATGCCAAGTGTGGTGCACTTCAGAAAGCATGAAAAGCGCTTGATGAGCTTCATGTCCAAGATTTTGTCTTTTGAACTTCATTGATTGCAGGATATAACAAACAAGGACAAGACCAAGAAGCTTTGGGCTGTTTGAAGCGGAAGCAAAGCAAGGGCATTTCTCTAGATGCAATCACTTATGCTTGCATCTTGAAGGTGTGTGGCATCACTCAAGATGTTGATAAGCCCCCCCTCCCCCCAAAATCTTTATAAGAATATTTGCTCCTTTGTATGCAATACTTGGGTCATGACTATACATATGTCGATAGAGTGTACTTCACTTTGTGCTCATGTGATGTATTGTTACATTTCTAAAAAAATTTATCTTTTTAGAAAAATGGATTACTACATGGAAATGTTCTATTGGCAAGATAAAAAAGCTAGTTAACATTGCATTCCCTCTCTCCCTCTGTGTCTATCATGCTCGTTGTTTCTCTAGTTCCTTTGCTCACTCGCATCTCCATGCCTGACACCCCCCTATTGTCCAAAAGATGCGCCCTACACTCGTATATCATAATCACCACAAAATGTGTTTATAGCTTCTTGAATAGATGCGTAAGGTCCTCCTCTTAGCCCTTACTCTTGATGACAAATCTCAGTCGTCGATACGATTGAGTAAATTTGGTCTATAGTCAAAGCACCCTAGCTACCCATGAGACACTTTCGATTTTCACCATGGGAACGTGGATATAACCAATGCAAAGCTACCCACGAGACTATTTCGGTTTTCACCATGGGAACGTGGATATAACCAATGCATGGTGGGTGAAAGCATGTTAACCTGTCATGCTTTTTCATGTCCCGGACAATGCTAACTAGCACAATTTTGACATATGTTAACTAGTACAATAACTTGAGCTACATCTCCAAGATCTATGACATATGATATATCAATAGAAAGCACTTGAAACAAGGAATCCAAATATACAACCTCCGACAAATTTTGATATTATTTGTAAAAAATTTACCGGACGCCCAACTTTTTGAAGATGTGCTAACTTGAAACTGCTAACTAGCACAAAAAGCGCGACAGGTTAACATGCTTTCACCCATTAGAGAAAATATAAATTTTCATAAGAAAACAAAGAAAGAATAAGGGTAAGGTGAAAAAGTAACTTATTGGAAAAGTAGCTTGTTGCATAAGCCACTTGTTGGGAAAGTAGCTTCTTACATAAGCCACTTGTAGGAAAAGTACCTTCTTGCATAAGTAGCTTGTTGGAGAAGCTTTGAAAAGGAAGAAAGGATATCAAGATATGCAAAAGTAACTTATCACGATAAGTAAAGGGCCTTATCAAATTAAGCTAAAAAGGAGGCCTTCCCTACTTATTAAACACTTCACTTCTCTTCACATTTTGAAAGTGCAAGCTTGATAGTGAGCTATGAAAGCCAAAACTAATCCTCCTTCACACACACCCCTATACTACCCTCTCTCCTCAAGAGAATCCATAACCATAATCCAAATTACCATTACACTCTTCACCTTCTCTCTTCTAACCTACAAGATTTCCATAGCTTGAATTTTCTTAACCTCTCTTTCTTCCCATAGCCAAATTGGTGGTTTTTAAGCAAAGTGAAGCGGAAGAGAACCGGTTACGTCAATACACTTTGTCGTTGCTCTTCCAAAGCAAGGACAAGACCTTACCATATACCCACTAAGTTGAGGTTTTGAATGTTAATTTAGCATCACCAAAGGAAGTTAAACGAAAAAGAGGATTTCCCATAAAGTCATTCCCTCTTATCAAATGGAAAGTTCCGAAACCATAAGCCTCTTCTAGAAACATAATTAATCCTCTCCACAATAGTAAAGGAATGCCTAAATCCCTTCTTAAAGAAGAACTTGTTAATCATTCATACACTACTACATGCATATTTTACAATACACTAGCATGTCCACTCTTAGGAACTTCGCAATTTTTACACTACCATGCATAGAAGGGTCTCACTCTTGTATAAGCACTCAAAGGAAGTTTTTGATTAATTATCCAAGATTGCAAGTTGGTACATTTTAGAAGTTTTGTGTGTACCACGCATAGACACACCAACAGAACTCATTATAGAAAGCATATGCATTGTTCATTTCAAGTTTGTCTACTTTCAAGTTTGTTTTGCAAATTCGAAGGGGGGAGTGTAAGGGGATAGCTTCACGGATGTCATGACCGTGTTGCTTGAACATAAAACTCCCATCGCTTCCATGGAAATGCCCCATGGATGGCAAATGATGAAAAGGGACCAAAATGGGATTCATTGAAGTCGGGGTTAACTCAAAACTTTCGTCGAGACAAAACCTAAATTTCCAAGAGATTCGTTGATTTCTAAGGTCTTATTTTGAGTATAAGATTAAAAAGAAATAGGAATTAAGGGATTATAACTCAACGAGCTTACTCTAAATTTAAACTATGATTAAAAACTTTACCGAGAATATTGACGTGGATAGCCCTAGCATAATTTCGAGATTTGTGTGTGAACTTGTCTTCGTGTTTGTAAAAAGGCCGGCACAGGTGTTTACCTATGGGATACAATGGGGGATTGTCCTTTTCGGCTAGGACTGATAACCGTTGGTCTATGTTTTGAGCTCGGGTTCATTCATTGTCCTAGAAATGGGATTGTCATAACTAGGAAAAAAGTGTCAATGACCTTGAACCAAGGGTGAATTAGAGAACTCCCACCAGTTGACCCTGGAAGGTTGAGTTCCAAGTTAGTCTGATGACTTTGATTGGTAAGTTTGATCGGTAAGCAAAGGTTCTTCGAGGCTAAGGGATCCATATGGGAGAAAGTGAATGTTATCACCCCCTTGAGTTGGCATCAAAGAGCAGGAGGAGTCCTGTCTCGGAGTTAGTATCAAGCAGGAGGGATGTCGGAGATCACGGTGTATCCATTTGGAGATGGTACAATCAGTGGTCCCCGGGCATGGCCCTCACAAGTGGTATCAGAGCGCGGTTTTTGTACTTGGATAGATAAAGGTCTTAATTGACTCTTGTATAAAGGAGTGAGATAATGAAAAATAACAAAGAGTTTACCTTTTTGAAAGGTCTATCTCGAAAAATAATTTAAGTAGTCTTATATATCTGAAAGGTTTTCAACTCGATTGCTAAGAGAAAAGGATATTTTTTTGTCATAGCCATAAAAATATGCCCACGTAGACTGACAAGAAGTTAGGCTGCTTGGGATTTACTAACAGCTAGTGCTTCAGATCATACACCACTCGATTCACAAGTGCCACCCACACCCCAAGTTACCCATGTGCCACATTCCAACCAAATGTCGCTTGCTACAGCCCTTGTAGAGGATTTTGGGCGTGACAAGGATCTCAAAGCCCTTCTCAAATCTGTGCAACCGCATCCATTTTTAGGCACGGGTGATGATATTCCTACCCTACTAGAAGAATGGATAATTCAAATGGATGACTACTTTGCTCTTGCTGGTTACAATCCAATAGATCAAGGGATAATGGGAAGATCCAAGCTAGAAGGACCTGCAAGAACATGGTGGAAGCTCAACTGTCAAACTCCCCAAGTACCAGAGTTGGGATGAGTTAAAGCATCATCTCAAGGAACGTTATCTTCTCGTAGACTACTCCACCACTAAGATGAATGAGTTTCTTTCATGCAAGCTGGGGAATAGGTCTGTCGAAGTTTACTATGAGGAGTTTGTCCGGCTTTCACAATATGCTCCCCTCATGACAGAGGAACAGAATCTAAGTCGCTCATCCTTGGACTTAGAGGAGATTTAGCTTCCGAAGTAGAGTCCCTCTGACCTGTCTCGCTCGCAGACGCTTTAATCCGGGCCAAGTCAAAGCATAAGAGCCTTTTTAAGGGAGGCACCACTACTAATAGAAAGCGAGAATTTCCTTCTTACCCCAATAAGCCCTGTCAAGCAAATAAAGTACCATTTATACAAAAGCCAGCTGCCCAACCGCCACCGCACTTTGTTCGTGTGAACGCCCTTGCAGTCACTCAAAGTGGAAGACAAATTCAATGCTACAAGTGCCTAGAGTTTGGTCATAAGAAGACCGAATGACCTAAAGGAAATGACTCTAGTAATTTGGCCCCCCATGTTAACCGTCTGAATCCACCCAATTAAAAGTACGGGGATTCCTTGGCCTCACAGGATGGTGTAGAGTATTTATAAAAAACTATGCACTCATCACAGGTCCTCTCACTGAACTCACTAAGAAAGAGGAACCCTTTATCTGGTCTGCCGACCAGAGAGATAGAGCCTTCAACAAATTAAAGGAGATCTTGGCCAGTGAACATATTCTCAAACTTCCAGATTTTAGAAAAACCTTTGAGGTGATAGTGGATGCTTGCATACAAGGTATAGGTGGAATCCTATAGCAAGAAGTCCATCCCATAGCCTATGAATCACGACAATTCAGGATTCATGAGAAGAAGCATCCCACCCATGACCTTGAACTATTAGCTGTGGTTCATGCCCTCAAAAAGTGGAGAGACTATCTTCTAGGTCAGATGTTTGAGCTTGTTATTGACCACAAAAGTCTCAAGTGGATTTTCACCCAGCTAGATCTCAATATGCAACAAAGGCAATGGGTTGAATTCCTACAGGAGTTCACTTTTGAGATCAAATTTAGACCAGTCAAGGAAAATCAAGTTGCAGATGCTCTTAGCCGACGAGTAGTGGCCCTTGCTATTACGCTATTCCATTCAAATCTACCCGAGGAAGTTCAAAACACCCTCCAAACTGATGAGTAATTTGGTATGTTGATCCAACAAGTCCAAGATCAAGTCCAAAGGAGATATTTGGAAGACTACTCTATTCAACATGGACTCTTATTCTTCAGGAATTGATTGTGCATACCTACATGCTTAAGGATGCAAATACTAAAGGAAGCTCATGAAACCCCCCTTGCAGCTCACCCACGTTATTACAAAATGTTTGCTTCTCTTAAACAAAATTTCTATTGGCCTAAGATGAAAAAGGATACCTTAGAGTATGTTAAGAAGTGTTTGGTATGCCAAAAAGTGAAGGCTAAAAGACTTAAGATTCCTAGGAAGCTACAACCATTAGATATACCTGCAATGAAGTGGGAGTGCATCAGTATGGATTTTGTAACAGGGTTACCGTAGACTGCTGAAAATTTTAATTCAATTTTTGTCGTGGTGGATAAACTCACCGAAGTAGCTCCCCTTGTCCCAGTCAAAACCACTGCCTCTACAGTAGATATTTCTTTGTAAAATAAATTATCAGATTACATGAAATACCTGCTAGGATAATCAGTGATCATGATGTCAAGTTTACCTCTAAGTTTTGGAAGTCCATGTTTCAATCCTTAGGCACTCAATTAAACCTGAGTTCAGCCTATTATCCAGAGACAGATGGAAAAACTGAAGAAGTTAATCAAGTCATAGAAGATATGTTGAGATCATATTGCAGTCAGCAACCTCATCTTTGGATCAAATATTTACCCTTAGTGAAATTTGCCTATAATTCTTCCTAGCATAGAAGCCTAGGAATGTCCCCATTAAAAGATGTTTATGGACAACACTGTATCATTCCTCTCAGAATGGCCGACCTAAGTCTCCCAGTTCCTGCAGCAAAGAATACACGTGAAGAAATGGATTGCAAAATCAAAATAATAAGGGAGAACCTTAAGAGAGCAAGTGACAGGCAAAAGATTTATGCTGATTTACATAGATCTCCTTGGATTTTTAAGGCAGGAGATAGAGTTTTCCTTAAGGTCAAACCAAAGACAAGTTCACTCAAATTGGGAAAATACAAGAAGTTAGCATATAGATATTGTGGACCCTTTGAGATTCTGACAAGGATAGGGGAACAATATTACGAACTCCCTTTACCCCCTCACTTGCATGTGCACAATTTTTTTCATGTTAGCTTGCTAAAAAGATATGTTGCGGATCCCCTTCACATCCTAAATGATGAAGATACTATTCTTATCACACAAGAAGAATTCCAGATGGAACCAGAGCAAATTTTAGACGTGAAGGAGCGAAGCTATGACACCGAACAATTCAGAAGGTTTTGATCCAGTGGAAGGGCTATCCCATTGAAGATGCCTCTTGGGAAGATTGGGAACGCCTTACTTCTCAGTTTTCTCATCGTTTTTTATCAGGATTCTCCTCTTTTTCGTACTCAAACTAAACCGTGTCAGCCCATCTAACTACAAATCCAAGTCCTAACCTTTTGCTAAATAATAATAAGATTAGCGTTGTCCTTTACATCTTGTGACTTGGATCTTTGTATGGAATTACAAAATCAATAAATAGAATTATCTATATTCGAAATTCTCTCAAGGACTTCTATCAAATAAAAGATATAAGAACTCAGAACCAATTTCATTATATCCATGCAGAAAGATCAAAGAAAAAAGGGACTTAAGACAGACCCAAGATCTTAGAACAACATGATGAACATGTTAAGGGATACAATGAAGATAAATTTTCTAGATGTCAATAAGACCATCCATTACATGATCACAACAGCAGTTATCACACTCAAGGCACATCTTAGGTCTCTCATTAATAGGAAGGATTCGCTGTGAAATTGTTGCATTGATCTCTCTAATATGAGGTGTGAAGTTGAAGGGCCCTCTAAGTGGTAAACCAAAGTGAGGGTAAAGATATATCTTTTGATGAGGAAGGAATTGAGCAAGCAAAAAGACTCGTTCTGATAAACCTCAATGCATTGACCTCATTACGCAGTAATATTGAGGACCCACCCTTGTTATACTTTGAAATGTCCGCCATTTGGTTTGAGCTACTGAAGTTTCCAAGTGAGGAAATAGCAGGCGCCCATATCGCTCCACAAAATCTCTCCTCGTGGATTCACTTGTTTGTTGTAGATGAGGAATAGCCACAGATAAAACTAGCTCTTGCCACCGATCCATAAAGTAAGATAATGAGCAAAAAGACAAACCTAAGAAATTTTGACAAGGGATGGAAAGAAAAGTGGAAGACAAAGTGAATAATATTGGAAGAAATGAAAATATAGTACACCTTATATAGGCTAGCCAGCCAACGAAGGGTAAATTAGCGTTACCCAAAAGTTGAAAGTGTAACCTACAGACCTTCCTTATTTATTTCGAGCTCAGGACAGTTCTTTCTTTTTGTTGGGGAGTTTGTAAGGTCCTCCTCTTAGCCCTTACTCTTGATGACAAATCTGAGCCGTCGACTTTTCCAATACGATCGAGTAAATTTGGCCTATAGTCAAAGCACCCTAGCTATCCACGAGACACTTTTGGTTTTCACCATGGGAATGCAAAGCTACCCATGAGACACTTTCGGTTTTCACCATGGGAACGTGGATATAAACAATGCATGGGAGATTAATTTTATCTTAAGAAAAAATAAATTTGCATAAGAAAACAAAGAAAGAATTAAGGTAAGGTGAAAAAGTAACTTGTTAGAGAAGTAGCTTGTTGCATAAACCACTTGTTGGGAAAGTAGCTTCTTGCATAAGCCACTTGTAGGAAAAGTAGCTTCTTGCATACATAGCTTGTTGGAGAAGCTTTGAAAAGGAAGAAAGGATATCAAGATATGAAAAAGTAACTTATCACGATAAATTAAGGGCCTTATCAAATTAAGCTTAAAAGGAAGCCTTCCCTACTCATTAAACACTTCACTTCTCTTCACATTTTGAAACTGCAAGCTTGATAGTGAGCTATGAAAGCCAAAGCTAATCCTCCTTCACACACACCCCTACACTACCCTCTCTCCTCAAGAGAGGCCATAACCATAATCCAAATTACCATTACACTCTTCACCTTCTCTCTTCTAACCTACAAGATTTCCATAGCTTGAAGTTTCTTAACCTCTCTTTATTCGCATAGCCAAATAAGTGGTTTTCAAGCAAAGTGAAGCGGAAGAGAATCAGTTACGTCAATACACTTTGCCGTTGCTCTTCCAAAGCAAGGAGAAGACCTTACCATATACCCACTAAGTTGAGGTTTTGAAGGTTAATTTAGCATAACCAAAGGAAGTTAAACAAAAAAGACGATTTCCCATAAAGTCATCCCCTCTTACCAAATGGAAAGTTCCGAAACCATAAGCCTCTTCTAGAAACATAATTAATCCTCTCCACGGTAGTAAAGGAATGCCTAAATCCCTTCTTAAAGAAGAACTTGTTAATCATTCATACACTATTACATGCATATTTTACGACACACTATCATGTCCACTCTTAGGAACTTCGCAAAGGAAGGGTCTCACTCTTGTATAAGCACTCAAAGGAAGTTTTTACCATGCATGGAAGGGTCTCACTCTTGTATAGCACTCAAAGGAAGTTTTTGATTAATTGTCCAAGATTACAAGTTGGTGCATTTAGAAGTTTTGTATGTACCACTCATAGACACACCATCAAAACTCATCATAGAAAGCATATGCATTGTTCATTTCCAGTTTGTCTACTTTTAAATGTGTTTTGCAAATTCAAAGGGGGGAGTAAGGGATAGCTTCACGGATGTCATGACCGTGTTGCTTGAACATAAAACTCTCATTGCTTCCATAGAGATGCCCCATGGATGGCAAATGATTAAAAGGGACCAAAATGGGATTCATCAAAGTCGGGGTTAACTCGAAACTTTCACCGAAACAAAACCTTAAATTTCCAAGAGATTCGTTGATTTCTAAGGTCTTGTTTTGAGTAGAAGATTAAAAGGAAATAGAAATTAATGGACTATAACTCAAGGAGCTTAATCTAAATTTAAACTAGGATTAAAAACTTTACCAAGAAGATTGACGTGGATAGCCCTTGCATAATATAGAGATTTGTGTGTGAACTTGTCTTCATGTTTGTAAAAAAGCCGGTAAAAGTGTTTTTCTATGGGATACAACGGGGGTCTT
The DNA here is from genome assembly GCF_014529385.1 of Adiantum capillus-veneris. Lineage (NCBI taxonomy): Eukaryota > Viridiplantae > Streptophyta > Polypodiopsida > Polypodiales > Pteridaceae > Adiantum > Adiantum capillus-veneris. The sequence continues at coordinate 49,203,376 of NC_140943.1, read as the reverse complement.
TTTTGGCTAGGACTGATTTGAGCTCGGATTCATTCATTTTCCTAGAAATGGGATTGAATGGGAGTGTGTCTTGGCTGGGTGGATGGGACCCGCGGATGCGTCTAGAAATTGGCCTAGTCCAAGTAGGCCTGATGCCTATGAGAAAAGGAGGAAGGAAAAAGGATCCATGGAGGGATCATGATAAGAGAGGAGGATGTGATTTAATTAAGGAACTCTTCAAATTGTTTGGTAAAAAGGAACTTTAGAAAGGCTAGGAACCTAAATGGGCTATTCCGCAATTGTCCTCATCAGTCGGACCTTTGCTCTTCTTCTTGGGATTATTGATTTAAAAGAAACCTAAAGTAGATTATTTTTGAAGAATTTTCCACACAAGATAAAGAAAAATAAGAATTGTAACCTGTATAAAGGCGCCGCCTCCACACGTGGCGGAGGAGACGGGATACTCGAGTCCTTGGACGAGGATAGGGATATGCGTGGAGAAGTATATGTGATTGCTTGAAAAATAACTAGATAATTCTACTAATATTAAAGGAAAAAGGAAGTAAAAATATTCTATAAAGGAAAAATATGGAAACAACCTGATAAATGCACATTTGCAACAAGGGTATGCAATAGTTTGCATGCTGCTTTCAAATGCTTGAAATGTATTCTTGGTTCAACATGATTTGAACAGTGTTTTCTAGTATCATAGTATTACCTTGGGGAGGTGCATTTATCAAACGGTTCGGTGGGTGGGCGGATTCCAGAGGGTTAATTGTTGGCTAGAAAGTTGAACCCAATTTTATGTTGCGGGAAAATGGGATTCCGATCTACGGAGCGGGAGAAAAACTTGGGATCAAGGGATTCGCGTAGACTATAAATACACTCACCTTAGGGGAACGCATTGACGGCTGTGCTCAGTCATAATCGGGAAAAAAAGCATCAATGACCTTGAACCAAGGGTGAATTAGAGAACTCCCACCAGTTGACCTTGGAAGGTTGAGTTCCAAGTTAGTCTGATGACTTTGATTGGTAAGTTTGACCGGTAAGCAAAGGTTCTTCAGGGCTAAGGGATCCATATGAGAGAAAGTGAATGTTATCACCCCTTGAGTTGGCATCAAAGAGCAGGAGGAGTCCTGTGTTGGTGTCGCTCTAAAGCGGGAGGGATGTCGGAGATCACGGTGTTTCCATTTGGAGATGGTACAGTCGGTGGTCCCCGGGCATGGCCCTCACAAGATGTAACAACTTAGTGGGAAAACATGACACTTTTGTTTCCAATTACAGAACTATGTCAAGGCAGGATGTTCAAAACATAGCCTTATATGAGGAATGGTATGTATGTAAGAAACATTTCAGTAGTCATAATATTCATTGTAAGTAAGGCTAGTCAGGGGTGTCCGCCCTCCCTCGCTATGTCAAGGAAGGATGTTCAAAACATAGGCTTATATAAGGAATGGTATGTATGTAAGAAACATTTTAGTAGTCATAATATTCATTGTAAGTAAGGCTAGTCGGGGGTGTCCACTCTCTCTCGTTGTATTCTTTTTCGGGTTGACCTTGTGCAAAGGATATGCCAGGGCTCTGTGTATCATGTTGTGATTAATGCAAGCTCTTTCGGGCATATTTTTCTAAAAGAAAAGTATTCATTGTCTATTGTGGATGTCTACCAATATTCTATGAGAAAGCTTTCACAAAAGTTAATGTTTTCTTTTCCCCCAAATTCACAATCCTTGCCATCATGACCACGAATCAATGTTTATGGGTTCATGCGTAATGGCTCAACTCTGGAGCCTTGTAGCTTCTCGATGTATCGCTTGATCCCTTAAGACTCAACACAAGCTTGAGATTACTTTGTACATTTTTTATTTTCTTTTTTAACAAAACTCACAATTCGCGAGTGTATTAAACATAGCATAAAATTAGAGAACCAACATCAAGCTCAGATGGAGCCTTGAGAGTACTTTGTACATTTTTTTATTTTTCTTTTGCAAAATTCTCGAGTAGAGAGAGCGGAACAAAGAAAAAAAACCTCAACAGAAGCACCAGGCTCAAACCTACGTTGTACATTTCTTATTGGAGAATATAATACAACCACTCACAATTGTGAATTTGGCAAACAAAAGTTAATGTTTTCACATTGATGAGAAAAGGGACACTTTAATAGGTTATCAATTTTTGTAGCGAAATCTCAAAAAGTTTGTGTTTTTCAAGACAAGCTTGAAATCTCCTTAGGTTTGGTATTTTAGCGTGTGAAAAACACTCTACAAATTTCGTTAGTGTGGCATTACCATGAGAAAAAGGCAAGCCTTAACCAACTTAAGAATTCCATATCATGGAAAGAAGGAGTAGTGTATTAGCCTATCTTTTATTCCATTTCTTTATGGAGCTTGAAAATTTCTCAAGCTCCGAGCATTGCCACGCGTTGAACACTTATGCCGCTCCACGACTCTCAACTCTAGAGGACATACAAGATGAGGCTCAAGAGAATCGATACAAGAACTCGCCCGAACGGCCCCACCTTCACATGTGGCACCACACTCTCATGCATGAGAGAGAGAGAGAGAGAGAGAGAGAGATAGAGAGAGAGAAAGAGAGATTAGCCTGTTCATAAGCTTCTTTCCCTCCATGCCTTCACTTATGTGTGTGTGTGTGTGTGTGTGTGTGTGTGTGTGAGAGAGAGAGAGAGAGAGAGAGTGAGTGAGAGAGAGAGAGTGTGAATGTTCAGCCTGCTCATAAGCTGCTTTCCTTCCATGCCCCCGCCCATGAAGAGAGAGAGAGAGAGAGAGAGAGAGAGAGAGAGAGAGTCCATGTGTGTAATAAGACTCTTCTTCTACATTTAGTATGTAGGCATGGCAGGCATTTCGGATGGATCACAATAGAGAAGCACCATGGGACCCTTTGTAGAGCATGGCATCAAGGTAGCCAAAATTATCCCCTTCTCGCCACCCTTGCACATGTACACCAAGTCCCTCTCTCTCAGCTCTCTTCTGCACCATCGATTCTGCACATTGTCTTTAAAAAAGAAGAAGAAGATTGAGGACAAGGAAGAGGAGGAAGACATTGGTTATAGCCAGCCACAACACAAGCCTGGCAAAGTCGCCAAGAGTGCATATTCAAAGTGAGAAAATATCAGGTTTGACATGTCAAAGCAGACCAAGCCCTCTTGGAAAGAGCAATGATGCTAGAGAGCATTCTAGATCAGTGAAATAATGGGCCCGAATTTTGGTCGTAGCTATGCGCAATCCAAGTAGCTTCTTCCTCTCAGCATCCTTAGCAATCACTTGGAAGTATCTAGAAATCAATTCTCTATCTCGCAAAATATGCTCCAAGACATTGAAATAAGGTATGACAATGGGGCCTTGGAATGTTGAAACACATTGTATGTATACTGTGGGCCCCTTTCATTTTGGGCTGGTCATTGATGCATTTGGACGGCTTCAAATGATTTATATTGAGGACCAAACACTTGCTATTTGTACTTTTGCCACATTATGTGTCGCCTTTGGTGTTCTATGGTATGTTAGTTTTGATATGAAGGCTAATTTGAATATGTTGATGGATGATGGACATTGTGTGTGTGTGTGTGTGTGTGTGTGTGTGTGTGTGTGTGTGAGAGAGAGAGAGAGAGAGAGAGAGAGAGAGAGACTCCACCGATTTTCATGAGAGAAAAATAATTTTTTTTGAATGTTGTATCTGACTTGATTGAGAGAGAGCATCATAGAAAACCATCTTATTCTAATTCAGAATATGCCGTTGTCATTGTCACGGGCCCTTAAATTGACACCTATTTTTCTATCAAGGGCTATTTTGCCTATCAAAATAGCTGCTTTTGAAAAACTTCCTGTCATTTCACATGCTAAAATCTCAAAATTTCCTGTCATTTTCCATGTTTATGTCTTGAAATTTATGTTAGATTGGTCACCTTATACAAAGCATATGAAAGGGGGCTTGGAAAATTGCCTAACAAAAGAAATTTCTACTATGCCTATCAATTTTAGGCCCACAATCCGGCATGTCTCCAATTGTCATAATAACTAATATCTAATTCTCCTAAATGATTTTCTCATGTTAAACTGATCATTTAATATGGGGAAGCACCGGGGGAGAAAAAGCTAGAATATTGGTTAAGCTGGCAGACCGGCCACAGTAGGGATCCAAAGGAGGGAAAATAGGAATCCAAAGGGGGGGCCATCTGTAAAAGAGCAATGTGCAACAATGGGCTTCAAAGACCCTAAAGTTTAGCACATTAAGACTTCTAAAATGCTAAGGTTATGTCCAATGGTCCAACCCTAGGGAAAATTGGATGCTTTGTAGTGTGCCAAAAAGTCTTTGCAAGCTCCTACATAGGAGGGGGCGAGCCCTTTTAGTAGGGGATGGGAGAGAGAGAAACACACACACACACACACACACACACACACTCATGCAAGCCCCTTTACACAAAGGGCATAGTGGACACATGTCAACTCCCTAGCCCAATTTCCCACAAGGTGCACTCAAATCCTATTGGATGGCCATAGAGGTGGACCAATGAGAATTAGGCTAGAGTAAATCTAGTTTATTTCATTTAAAAAACACTTAATAAAATAACCAATGAGAATTAAGCTCTCTAGAAGACTATTGGAGTGTCTCCCAAGGGGTCCAATGAGCATTCAGCAGCCCCATGGCTTGCCTGCTTCCTGTTGGCCAGAAGAAAAAGGGGTCCAATGAGAGTTTAGTTGCATTATTTAATTACCTAAAGCTCTCACAAATGGGGAAAGGGGGACACATGTCACAAGGCTATCACTTATGCTGCTCAATTTTCATTGGCTATGCTTTGCAGTATCCAATGGGATGCCAGCATGAGTATTTTCGGAAGAGGGGTCAACCAAGAGAGAGAGGGGGCTGATTTTAACAAGGTATTATCACACACACACACACTCACACAATCTCATGTGTGAAGCAAGAAGACTCTCTCTCTCTCCTTCTCAAGCTTTAATGGAAAGCTCATCGTCTACTCCAAGCTTGTGAGAAGGAAGGCCTACACCAACAACTCTTGGCTTTGTGATGCAAATCCAACCAAGAGCCAAGCTTCAATGCATGCTCATCTCCTCTACCATGCTAATTACTAAGATATGCTAAGCTATTATGAGTGATTATGTGAGGAGATATACTTCTTTCTCGTAAGACTACTCCTTCCTGTCAGTCTACTCTCATACCCCGCTAGCTCTCACCATCTTCGAAGGTGTGTGAGGTCTTGGGTCTGAGACTATGAGGGAATTGATGTTGTGTTTTAAAGTGTTTGCTTAGTGATTGAAGCTTCCATCTTCATTGTACTAGCTAGTTATTGAAGGAACACAAAGAATTGTCCTGTAAAATGTCTCCCTTGATGGGGGAAACCTATAATACAAAGCCTTTTGGAGGGGGGACCGGCTCCATGTAAATCCGGTCCTCAACTATTGTCAATAGCTTAATTTCTCTCTCTCTTTTGAAGTATTGTTCATGCCTATCTAACTAGGTGTTATGCTTTATGTTGCTCTCTCCATCCAAGCACTCTTGCTATGCTCATTGGGAATCTATTCTAATGAAATGCTCACTATGTTCATGTTATTTTTCGCTACACACAAGTTACTAGGTCATTAAATGTTACATTGGTATCAGAGCACAAGGTTTCTCTTTTCTTGCTCAAGAAGGGAGGTCCTCAAGCTAGCTATAAATGGTTGGTATTATTAATTGCAATTGAGTAAGTAGAATAGGGATTTTTCAGCCTTGTAGTGCGCCTACCTTCTTACAGGCATCACCGTCGAGAGCTATAATCTTAATAGTGGAGTCCTACGAGGCTTGCCTACGGCAAAGCTATTATAAGCTTGACAGGAGCCAGTATTGTTTTGGTGTTGAAAGACCCTCTCTTCTATTCCTTGCAATAAATGATATTCAAGCCACGGGTACAGTAGCTTGAGTGCTTTTCTAAAGGGGTAAAGAGGAGCAGCAATTAGGTCTTGAAGTGCCAAAGTACACCAAAAAATAACACGTAAAAATTGATAGAATGCCTGACAATAGTAAAGAGAGTGAAATTAATGTTGATAGCTTTGATTTTACTAATGAACAGGCTACTAATGATGCCCCTATGCTTGTTAACTACCTTGTTTCTAGGCTTCAACAAGCCATGGGCAATCCATCCCTCCAAAGTGAAGTGCAATGGCAGCTTCGTGCTCATGGGATTCTCCAAACTCCCCACCATGAGGAGAGAGTACCTAGGAAGCCACCTTGCGAGACTTCCAAAAGAGGCCTTTCTCTAATTCAGGAAGAAGAAGAGGATCCATACAAAGGGCTCAAAAGTTTACTTCTTGATGACGCATCTTCTTCCCAAAGGAGAACTCAAGAGCCCCCACCAAAAGAACGAGAAAGAAGTGAGTCTCTCCTGCCACCTCATTGGAGATGGCTCTACGAAGACGGTGGGAAAAACGCTCTCCATCACCTCCTAAACGGAGAAGACCATCACACACCTCTCCTCACCATAATTCAAACAGGGATGATAAAAAACAAGAGAAGAAAAAGGCGAGAAAGAGGTCACCCTCTTCTCCATCTTCTTCATCCTCTTCCTCTTATGAAGAAAGTGATGGTGCAGACAAGGAGGACCAAGGCAAGAAAAAGGCACGAAAGAGGTCACCCTCTTCTCCATCTTCCTCAAATTATTCAGCTTCTAAAGAAAGCCATGGTGCAACTTTTGAACCATCAAAAAGAAGAGGCCATAGGAAATCCTATGCCGCATGGAAGAGATCATCCAAGCTCAAGAAGTTCAAAGAGGGAGGAAAGAGCATCTATTTCCTTACCTACAATGGCACCTTTGGTGCTACGGACAAAGTCTTGGCTTTCATCCAACAATTCAATGTGGCATTTGGAGATGAGGGATTCATGGAGTCCTCTAAGCTACGCCATGTAGCCATGTAGCCTACGGGCAAACGGTGAAGCTCCAGGAACATGGAAAGCTTTAAGAGCTTCCATTATGAAGCAGTTTTTGGCCATGAATTTATTCACAAATATGTAGACAAGTTTTGGGACTTACATCTCAAAGCCACTGTCTTCAAAAAGATGGATTTTGCAGAGCAGAAAAAACAATTTTGTGCAGGCTTAACTGAAGATATGGTGGACTATGCCAATGTTTGGTGGACACCATGGACTAACACATAACAAGTAGATGTACACCAAACCCTGTAATACTTGCTCATTTTTTCAAACGAAGTGGTGTAATTCAGCCCATGAAGATTTGTAATTGTAATATTTTTGCATACCCTCTTAGACTCTCTGAGTCTACACCTCTTGTAAGTGGCCGAATGGCCGCGGGAAAGTTCCCTTAGCCTTTAAGTCAAAACCCTTAGATTTGAAAAAAGGAGATATCATTAGCTTGGAAGAGTTTTTGAACGTTCACTGTGAGAGCCTCTTGCTGCTACAAATTGTCATCCTCTTTTCTCCTGGACTAGTAATCAGAATTCATTTCCGAATAGCACATTGTGTTCCTTGTCTCTTGCTCTACAATTTAAGGATAGTCATTCTCAATTTTGTTGTGGTTCGTGACACGTTGCTTGTGAGCTAAATGCATTGATTTGAAGGTTAAAATGGTTGTTTTTTGATGTTTTGCACATTTTTTGTGATGGATTGTGATTTAGGTACCTTCCTATATGGTTGCAGAACTTGGTAGAATTGTGCCCCTAAGTATTCCATTCCGAATTCGTTTGGATGCCGAAAAGGCGTGATAACCTAGAGCGGTGAGACTAGACGCATACTGATTTTCTGACTAGGAAGTGGTTGATTTGCTTTTGTCGTAGTATGATTAGTTCTCTGAGTTCACTTTGATGAAATTTACACTCTCACTAAATCTTTGTGCCCCATCCCTAGTCGCTTCCTTACATATTGACATTATGTTAGTACAAAAAGCTATGCTGCAGACGTCCGTCACGAAAACCCGCTAACATTGGCGCCACTGCCGGGAAAACCGATCCTTAAGTGGTGACTGACTTATTGTACGAAATAAATCCCTTTCAAAGCTTTTGACACCCATTCCGCTTACACATAGACAATAAAGTAGCTAGACGTAGGTTTAGTGCTTAGTAGAGACTAGAGTCCGAGACTAGCCAGTGCTACTGCTTATGAGCAAAGAAAGATGTGAGTGAAGTACAAGAGAGTATTTTGTTCTTTGATTTTCCCATGCTTGGAAAGGACTGTTCCACCACATACTTTGTTGTTGTTTTTTGTACTGTTAAATTCATTTATGTTTGCGGATTTATTTCAGTTTATAGGAGTAGGTTAGGTAACAAATTACACCATCATTTGGGGCCAAAAGGATCGATTGAAAAACTGTCAAAAAAATTATTTTGGTGTTGAAGACCATAACTCTAAAAATTTGAAAAATTGATGGTCAGAGCTTCAAGACTGAACCAAACCCAACAAAACCTTCAGAAAAGACTGTGCAGAAAATTTCCAATTTGCCGTCCAACATGGAACGCGATCCATGTACCTTTTTTGCAAAATGGGCTAAAACTGTTTCCTTTGCTTAGAATAGGCTCTCAGGAACCAAAACCTTGAGTTTGGTCAAAAATAGAGTGCTAAAAGATCAATTAAGTCAAGAAATTGGGTTGAGCAGAGCAAAAAACCTTGAAAATTGAGGAAAATAGAAAAAAACTGAACTTTTACTTGTCCAAATTCAAAAAGGAAAGAGAATTGGAATTAACTAGAGGCAGAGAACCAGCATAACCAAACATCATGACCAGATGATTCATATAGCCAGCATCAGTAGGCCAAGGACTACCTGTGGGTCAAGTTTCAGTACATTCTGATACTAAGGTATCTCGATCGCGATCCATGTTCCCCTAGCACATTTTGATACAAAAGTTGCACCATAGCTAGAGGGCATCACAAAGAGTCTAGTGGTTCTTTCAAAAATTGAATTTGGATACAAAAAACCATACCAAAAGGCCAAAAAGTGGCAGGAACTCTAGCAAAGTGATAGAATTGACTTGGCTTCCAATCCAAAGGTTCATTTCTAAACAAAATTGATACCATAAGACCTCCTAATCATGCTGAACCTGATGGTATAAAGAAAATCCATTTGGCTTCACAACATGGATTGCGATCCATGTTCCTCTAAGTTAGAACAGAAGCAAAATTTTACCACACAAAGAGCTAGTCCAGAGGACCCTGGTGGCTCTTTCAAAATTGAAATTGGACCTAAATTGTTGATGTTGTGTGAGGAATTGTGTGCTATTGAAAAACCTAGCTAAATTTGGTCAATTAAAATTTAGAACTAACAGGAACGGTTGTAAACTCACAGCTATCAAGCATTTTTGATAGATTACAGGTACTAGAGGATACTACCCAGCAAGTAAGATCAACCAGAGAATTCAACTAGCTAATGAGGTAACTTGGTTTGGATTTTGCAATACCAATTCTTCATGAATTTGCGATCAAGAAGATTGTACTAGAATAGGAATCCCAGTGTCTTGGACCAAGGGAGCAATCACTCAACCGAAGGAAGCATGAATCAAAGACCCCTGCAACCCTTAAACCCCATTATAAAGGAGAGCTTCTCTGACACTTTGTCAAAAAAATCACACAGCCTCATGACTGAAGATTCTAACAAGTTGAACCCGAAGGGAATAGCTTCAATGGGGGTAGATCCTTCTCAACCTGCATCTGATATAAAGCTGTCGTATTTGAAGTTTCAATTTGAAAATGTGCTTAAGGCCAAAATCTATAAGGATGGAATGGACCGTGACTGTGTTAAGTTGGAAAATAAGCAGAGTGAGTTCAGAGATCTTGTAGATGTTGATATGACGGAGATCGATATTTTGACAGAGAGGGAATGATGTACCTAGTGGTTCATAACCCCTTTATTGTGGATAAATCGGGGATGACTGTTACCAAGCACAAGGTAGACCGCGAGTTGTCCGATGAGCCACCCAAAATGGAGGAACAAAATGCGGTGCTCAGATGCACCAATGAGACAGAGTGCCTTAGTACATACAACTTGTATGTGGGTCTAAATAAGTTTAATAATGGAGAACAAACACTCTATTACAGATGTGACAAACCCCTCATCAAGGAACTGACTGATCGTAAAAAACCTGTATGTTTCATGTACACGGAGAGGAGAAGTATTCGGGCGGTCATAATAGACAAGTATGGCCAAAAGTACTCTCCGATGGATCGTAAGGAATTAGAGAGATATACATATTTTGGGGGACCACTCCACCAATACTATGTAAATTCAGAAGAGGTGAAAACCATGAGTACTCACACAAGACCTGAGACTGTACATGTGAGCCCAGTGAGAAACAGAGTGGAGTCGTCTTTTGGACATAAACAAGTCCCAAACACAGGGCCTTTAGGATCAACGGGGTCTAGAACTTCCGTGAACACACATAGGGGCAATACTGCTCTTGACGTGACTTACACCACTAGAATCCCTTCGGCTATTACACGAGATCAACCTGACGAACGTATAGCGGATAGGATACCACTGGTAGTACCAAGAGGAGATTATGAACCTAGAGAGACCACACCAAGAGGACTAGGTGTTGTAAGAATGGTTGCGGAGGCCAGACGTATGCGACCATCTCAAGTGGAAAAGTGTGTACCCAAAAAGTATAGTAAATCAAGAGATGCGTATACTCATGTTTCAATCTTCAAAGAAGTGTTGAGAGCGGAACAGGTCATTGATTTCCATACTCAATATGAAGGATTTGGGTTGATGCTAGAAGGGATTGCTTTGACCTGGTTTCAACCGTTAAATAGCTTGGAATTCCCAAGTATTGAGTACCTTCTCCAAGAGTTCACTGAGGAATTCTCAAAGAGAGGAATCAAGAATAACACTGTCTCCTAGATTTATGCATTTAGACAAAAGGAGAAAGAAAAAGTGAAGGAAGCATCGCTTCATTTCAATCAATACATAGAAATATGCCCTACTTGAGAACTACCTCAGGATGAAAGACTGTCAGTCCTTTTCATAGAAGGATTGCAGAATGACACGCTAAAAAAGGACTTGCACCTGAAGGCATGTGTAACTTTTAAGCAAGTCACGAAAGAGGCGTTGTATCTGGTAGATAATTGCAAGGCATATGGGGAGGTGACTGAAGACACAGATCAGGGAACGAGTAGAACCTCTTCAACCAGTAGTGAGTCCACGATGAAATTGGGCGGGCAAAACCCAACTGTGCCGGGTGTTGATCAATTGATCAAGGAAGTGATCAGAATGATAAACCAAGGAAACAGGACGAACCCAAACACACGACAACCGCCCACCCAAAAATGTGACACTTGTGGAGGAGATCATCTAACCCAGTGGTGCAACCTTCAACAAAGGCCAGGAGTAAACGCACCATGAGTACTGAAGTGGTGTGCTACCGAACAAAAATGGACAAACCATGAAACCCATGAATGTTTCTATAATCGAAACTATGTTAGAGAGAGACAATATGGACCACATGGAGTGCAATAATTTCTACCCCCTCCAAGATACCAAGTAGGGCCAAATAACGCAATCCAAGGGCAGGAAAAACCTCAACCTGTGTTGGGGCATCAACCTCCTTTACCCCAGGACAATAGGACCATGGTACGAATTTCTCAACCCATAGAAACACCTTCTAATCAAAGTATGGTCCAGATAGTCTCATATCAGAAAGGTTCAGACAATACCTATGAGAGGGGGTTTGATGGGAATGCATATGCTCCACAGGGACATATTCCATGGATAATTCCTAAAGAGATTCACGAGCCCCCATACATGGCACAACCAACCAAAAACCATTACTTAGTCGATGAAATTATGCTTATGTTCATGGAAAACCAGAACTACAAACCTACGGGATACCCTCCTAGAGCAGGAGAACCGATGGGAGCTCCACAAGCTTCTCCACCACCTGTAGGACCATGCTATGAATGCGGCGGTGATCATTGGTGTTAACCCTCACGGCTCACGGACACCATATCTCCTACAACGGACGTTGTATTATTTACTTGGTAGAGTCAGGTACCGGGCTTGTCGGTCCAATAGGACAGGGTAAGAGTGATCGCTGATGAGAGGCGCACTCTAACTGGAACATTCAAGGGATTAGTTGGCTAAGCATGGACGCCCAAGTGTGAATGGGGCGAGCTCATATAAAAGTCAACTAAACCTAAAATTCACTCGTTCTCTCATTTGTGCAATTGAAGAGTTCTCTTGCTCCATCTCCATCTTCTTCTTCTTCATCTCCTTGTGTGTGTGTATGTGTGTGTGTGAGAGAGAGAGAGAGAGTGTGTGTGTGTGTGTATGCGTCAGAGAGAGAGAGAGAGAGTGTGTGTGATCGAGCATTGCGGCGTCACGACGGTGGCGAGGCGGTTGAGCGCGGCATAGCGGCGTCTCCCTCTTCTTTGCAGCGAGGAATCCTCCATGAAGCAAACGTAGAGCGGTGAGTGACACACCATCGTCATCTTTGAGCTTACTAGTTTAGGCTTGTTGTGTGCTTGGAGCCATTTGTTTCTCGCACGCGGTGTATCGGCAAGTTCGTTGCATTGACACGTGCGACATACGCGCATATTTTTTGTGCCGTTTTTGGGGAATGCCATACACTAAGCTTGAATGGCACTCTGTGCTTCTTTTGTGGTGCAATTTCAATTGTAAGAAAAGTAAGGAAGGAGGGTGTGTGTGTTGAGAAGAAGGATTTTATGTTATACTGTGTATTTTTTTTGTTAATGGAGTTTTCAAAGGTACTATGTTTATTCTCTGTGTATTAAGGTTGTTAGTTTTCTTTGTTAATGGAGTTTTCAAAGGTACTGTGTTTATTCTCTGTGTATTAAGGTTGTTAGTTTTCTATGTAATGTAATGTAGAGTAAGTAGCAAGTAGATTTGTGAGAGCTAATAGAGTGTGTTAGTGTGTAACAGTAGGTGTACAGTAAGTAGCAAGTAGATTTGTGAGAGCTAATACAGTGTGTTAGTGTGTAACAGTAGGTAGATAGAGTGTGTGTGTGTGTGTGCTCTCGTGCAGGCCGTGGCGACCTTATTCTTAAAAAAGAATTTTAAAAATTTAAAATTTAAAATTTAAAATTTTAAAATTTTAAAAAATTTAAAAAATTAAAGGTAGAACCGAGATCGGGAATATCTCCCAGACCCAAGCCCAAGCTCACGCTCAGGCCTAGGCCTCAGTCGCTTTTTAAAATTACGAATTTTAGCTTCACATGTAGCTAAAAATTGATTTTTGGAGGACCAACGGAACTTCAGATGCCCGAAAATTGTGTTGTAAAGCACACAGCGACCCTCTAAGTGATACGCTCGTTTTGAGCTATCACACACTTCAATAAAAAAATCAAACATTAAAAAACATTAAAAACGTAAAAAACACGAGTGAAAACGGACGCTTAGAAAAGGTAAGCGGTTAACCTTCGAGGTTATTCGCCGACGCTTGTAGGGTGCCAAAGGCACATGCATCTGCGCTCTGGTCGTGTGCTAGAGACGGAGCAACTAGAGAGAACTTCAACTTACGTGAGTTCTCAATATCCACCTACTTTAGGTTTCGGGCCCTCGGCGGGGACCCAAGGTAGTACAAACCAAGACCTGAACATAGCGGCTAGTAACTCTTCCTCTGACTATGACGTCATGGAGGGTTTCCCAATGCCTAATCCCGATAGCTGAAACCAAGACATGCATGCCATGGGCCCACGGTCCGGGCCGAGCGTGCTTAGCCGCCTGAAGGAAACCTTTAGTAGAGCCACTCGCTCCGAACATGGAGCTAATCATGTAAATGAGGGAGGTGGGGAAGTAAATTCTCCATTCGTGACCAACGTAGACCCTATACCCTTAGAGAATGTGCACGTGAATACTTCATTCACTACACCTCCTGACTCTTCAGAGTTATTTCCCTCCGAGGTCATATTACCCGATGGTAGAAGCCTTGCCGAAGTGCAAGAGGTTGAGTGATATATCCTTGCAGCGAGGGAAAAGGAAGTCGAGAGCTTACGTAAGGCGGAGCAATGAAGAGAGTTAAAATCAAAAGCCCCTATGTCAATATCCTTGCTAAGAGAGCAATCGAGTGCTCCTGACTTAGCAATCGGTGAGGGCCAACCTCTAGAAAGCAACATTGCATCTAGCTCAAAGTACACCCCTAGCACCTCAATCCTAGATGGAGTCTTCTTAAATGAGAACTGGGAGTACGAACTACAAACAGAAACTCTGACCAACCTATACACAGGTCACACCTATCACGTGGGTTGGTTAGATGTCCTACAATCCACAATGGGTGCTACTAGTGTGGAGGATCAACAACAAAGAGTTTGTGAGGTCATCCATAGGGTGATTGAGTTAGAGAGACAGAACAAGGGGATCAACATGCCTTCAACGGGTCTCATGAGATTCTTGGATACATGAAAGGCTAAACAACTGACCTTATCGCAAATGGAGACTCCCTCGATAAGTCCGATGGATCCTCCATATGTTGTTTCGCCAGGGGTCTCAGTGCAATCTGAGCCCACAAGTGATAGCTTCACCTTTCCAAGTCTAGCTCATCTTTCCCTTGATGACACCACGGCTACCATGCCTACCCCAATGATGGGCATGCCGAGAAACACGCCATGGAACTCATTTGTTAGTAAAGCACCGCTACATGGTAGCTCAATGCATGCAATAGTACCTACAAGTGTGTACCAATCGTATACACCCATGGGTCCTCGTACTCATGTAGTCTCTACTCCTCCCATTGTTTCAACAACCTATGCTCCACAACCACAACACCCAAGTTATTATTTCCATGGGACTATACCGGCTAGCATTAGCATGTCACATCTGACGTCTGCTATGCCTAGGGCCACACATATGAACTTTGGACCACCACATGGCACAACATCGTACCCAACGTGGAACCCAAGGGCTTCCTATGCGCCAAGCTCGATGCCAATACCTACTCCACATGTAGTCTCTGGAGCGTCTTCATCCACGGTGCCTGCTCACTTAGGTGACTTGGCAACATTTGCTCAAGCTATTGGTCGATCTATTGCTGAGAATATGCGTAACACGCCTGATAGAGAGCCTAAAAGTAAGGCAGTAAAAATAGCCAAGCTCACACAAAAATTTAGTGGCGACGGGGATGTGAGAAAGCATATCGAGTGTTTGAACAAATATGCGATTCTCTAGGAGAACACAATGACCTACATAAGAGTAATGCTTTAAGCCTAACCTTAAGTGGAAAGGTTGGGGATTGGTATAGAACCCTAAGGGTGGAAGAAAAAACGATTTACCCTACTCTTAGGAGACTGTTCATGAAAGAATACATACGATGGGAGTGCTTTGGGATGTATCCTCTCAGCTCCAGAAAGCCCAACGAGAGAAAAAAGAGTCGGTGAGAGACTTTATAAGTCACTTGAAGCATTTGAATTCTCGTTGTAATCCAAATGAGCGCTTCAACAATAACCAATTGCTTGAAAGATTCATTAGGGGATTATGACATGAGGATATCTACAATGGCCTAGTCATTAGAGGTATCACCACTTGGGAAGCAGTCACCACCAATGCAATCCAATTGGAGGATAATTTAATGATTCAAGGAGAAAGAGTGTCTGTTGAGTCTAGATCTATTAGCTCACAAGCATCGGGGCATCAGCCAATGACCCTAAAGCCTATTCCTAAGGAGCCAAAGATATCTGAGATGACTTTAGCATATCTCACCAAGGCTATTCAATAGAGTCTTAGAGACAATCGTGCTCCGCAGAACAATCATATGTATCCAAGAAGGGAGCAACAATGGTGCTTTGTATGCTATGGACCGCATAGTACCAGTGAATGCCCTACTTTTAGAGTAAAATTCAATGGGAATTGCAATGCATGTGGAAGGTATGGTCATCAAGCTAAGGATTGCATAGTATTTAAGCGTGCGATGGCCAATAGACTAACCTTAGCATGGACAGACACACCTCGAGTGCCTGCATTGATGCCGGCCCCACCTCTTGAACAAACATCACAACACATGGTCCCTACAGCCCAAAATGTTGTTCAAACAACACCCTTACCACCTCCAGTGCGACGACCGCAACCACCACATCCGAGAATCACTTCTGTGAATCAAGTGGGTTGTGAGTCATCTATTTCTTGTTTGGAAGGATGTAAGGAAGATATAGATCCTAATATTGCCTATCGGATGGATGTGCTTGAAGAAAGTCCACAATACTACATGGAGGACTATTGGGGACAAGTCAAACCTGTCTATCAAGTAGCGGCTCTTGCGGCAAGAGGCAAAAATATCAATTACACTGCTAAGAGACCACCTCTTCAATGCTATGAGTGTGGAGGTCCACATCGTGTAGCCGAGTGTCCTATTAGGCTACAAAAAAACGCCACACTAATGCAAACCAATCAAGCGAGCAATTCTACAATGCCGATATTCATGTGTAATCGATGTGGAATAGATCATTTGATTGCCCAATGTCCAAATAATCCAAATGCACCAAAGATCACGTAGTTAAACTTGATTGAAGTTACCGAGGAGCCATCACAAAGTACATCTGTGGTACCAATAAACGTACTCACACGATCGATGCTCCAAAAACAAAATTATATTCTTGAGGAAAGAGACACGGCATCAATTGCCCAATCTCATAAAAAGAAGAAAACACGAGGAAAGAGATCGCAAAAAGCACCGAAGTCAGACCCCAGTTCAAAGACCAACATAGGGACTAGTGACATTCACTCATTCTCTCATTTGTGCAATTGAAGAGTGCTCTCGCTCCATCTCCATCTTCTTCTTCTTCATCTCCTTGTGTGTGTGTGTGTGTGCGTGAGAGAGAGAGAGAGAGAGAGAGAGTGCAATCGAGCATTGCGGCGGCACGATGGCGGCGAGGCGGTTGAGCGCCGCGTAGCCGCGTCTCCCTCTTCTTCGCCGCGAGGAATCCTCCATGAAGCAAGCGTAGCGCGGTGAGTGACACACCATCGTCATCTTTGAGCTTACTAGTTTAGGCTTGTTGTGTGCTTGGAGCCATTTGTGGCTCGCACGCAGTGTATCGGCAAGTTCCTTGCATTGACACGTGCGACATCCCTGGCAGCGATGCCAAAAATGTGCGCATATGTTGCACATGTCAATGCAAGGAACTTGCCGATACACCGCGTGCGAGCCACAAATGGCTCCAAGCACACAATAAGCCTAAACTAATAAGTTCAAAGATGATGATGGTGTGTCACTCACCGCTCAAAGCTTGCTTCTTGGAGGATTCCTCGCCACGAGGAAGAGGGAGACGCCGCTACGCGGCGCTCAACCGCCTCACCGTTGTTGTGCCACCACAATGCTCAATCGCACTCTCTCTCTCTCTCTCTCTCTCTCTCTCTCTCTCTCTCTCTCTCTCTCTCTCTCTCACGCATACACACACACACAAGGAGATGAAGAAGAAGAAGATGGAGATGGAGCAAGAGCACTCTTCAATTGCACAAATGAGAGAATGAGTGAATTTTAGGTTTAGTTGATTTTTATATGAGCTCGCCCCATTCACACTTGGGCGCCCATGCTTAGCCAACTAATCCCTTGAATGTTCCAGTTAGAGTGCACCTCTCATCGGCGATCACACTTACCCTTTTCCTATTGGACCAACAAGCCCGGTACCTGACTCTACCAAGTAAATAATACAATGTCCGTCGTAGGTGATATGGTGTCCGTGAGCCGTGAGGGTTAACATGTGCTCTTGCTCCATCTCCATCTTCTTCTTCTTCATCTCCTTGTGTGTGTGTGTGTATGCGTGAGAGAGAGAGAGAGAGAGAGAGTGTGTGTGTGTGTGTGTGTGTGTGTGTGTGTGTGTGTGTGCGATCGAGCATTGCGGCGGCACGATGGAGGCGAGGCGGTTGAGTGTGGCGTAGCAGCGTCTCCCTCTTCTTCGCAGCGAGGAATCCTCCACGAAGCAGGCGTAGAGCGGTGAGTGACACACAATCGTCATCTTTGAGCTTACTAGTTTAGGCTTGTTGTGTGCTTGGAGCCATTTGTGGCTCGTACGCGGTGTATCGGCAAGTTCCTTGCATTGACACGTGCGACATATGCGCACAATTGGGCAAGGGTTTGTCCAAACAAAGGAGAACGGGCTAAACTTTTTGGGTTCTGTGAAGGATGTACAATTGACCGTCTCATCCGACACTGTCCAAAAAACCCTGACAACAAAGGGAAAGAAACCATGAACAAGATTGGGATCGTGCCAAGCTCAAGTGGATCAGAAATAGAACCAAACATTTTGATAAATGCAATAACTAGATCTCAAGCACGTGAGGCTACAAGAAATATCCCAGCCAGCCAAACAGAGATAGAAAATTTGTATGTCTGAAACCCTAGGAAATCCTGGAAGGCAAAACAAGACACGATGAAAGCCAAAAGAGAAAAAGAAAAAATGGCGTTGGAAACCAAATTACTGCAAAAAGAGGAACAATTAAAAAGGGAAAGAGACCTTAAAGAAAAGAGCGAGTTGGAAAACCGTCGGCTATACCATCGGAGGATCTATCTTGGTGGACAAGGTTTTGGAACCTTTGGACGCAATTTGATAAGCTTATGATGCAAGGTTAAAGCTTAACCAAACCCACGAAGATAGGTGGTTAACATACCCTCATGCGGGCTATGAAAAAGAGAGGCTAAAGATGTGCAAGGAGCTCATCCAAGCCGCTCAAGCGCTTATAGAACCACCAGTGCCGACTGCTCCAAAAACTGAGGTATTGATCCGTGAAAAAATTTAAGAGTTAGAGGAACGAGGAATTGAAAAGGAAGACCAAACAGATTCTGTAAACAAAACACCATTGGATATGAGGGTGGCAGCCAATACAACAGATGGAAGGTATTCACAAGCACCTCTACCAATTCCAGAAGTGGAAGAATAATGGCCCCAAGAGCTATGGGAACAGATCAAGAATAGAAAAGATGGAAGTGCTACACTTTTTCCAGCTCCTAGCACACAGAGATCCACTTGTAACATTGTAACATGAGCTCTACCCAAATGACATCCGATCACAGTATGGTCATGCAAGTACATCGATATCGGAAGACAGCAAACCGCATTCATTGAAGACTTTACCTTCATTTATTGGTAACCATGAAACCTGATCAGAGGTGAAGAAAGTACCATCTCAATGGAAGGCAAATCCTAAGATGATGGATACAAAAACTCTTCATGAGCTGATGCCATCCCCTATCCATTGTACGCTAGCTGTGTCAGAGTTACTGCAGATAAGGCCGCATCTTTGGGAGAAGATCGGGAAAATTTTGGAAAAAATAGGGCTGGTAATTATGTCACCCAATGCTTCTCCAAAAACACTAAAGACACAACCCTTGAAACAAACTAAACATGAGTAAGTAGCAATGAACAAGGTAGGAGATTATTGTGAAGGTGACGAAGGAAATACTACCCTGTTGGTGGAGTACAAGGAGGTTAAGTCGGTAGCAATATTGGATAGTGGGGCAAGAATAGCCATAGCCACCAAAGCAATGTGGGAAAAATTGGGGAAACCTACTCTCCAAAAGACTAGAATGGAACTTCAATTAGCAGATGGGTATCTGGAGAGACCAATTGGCATCTTGGAGCAGATTGTGGTAACCTCTTGTGGAATTGCATATGAACACACGTTTTCTATTTTGAATTTCAACGAGAGTAGCAATTTTGATATCATATTGGGCAGACCCTTCATGCGTCAGCTCAAAATGGTACAAGATTGGGGATACAACTATATCTATCTAAGGAACAAGGATGTCACTATGAAAATTAGTGTCACAGATCATAGTTATAGAGATGTAGAACAAACCCCAGGAGAAGAACTCAACTCCACAACTGACCAAGAAGGGGGAATACCGGCTTGGCTGCACAACAAAGCTCACCATTGGACAACAGAAGCTTCAGAAGGTGGTAGTTTAAAAAAGGAAGATTGCATTCTTGATAGGGCTACACAAGACGAGGCATATATACGAGATGTTCGAACCGTTTGGATGGCAACAGATATTGGCCACTCTTGATGTGTGTGTAAACAAAGTGACCCTCACCAAATTCTCTGATGAGGAAGGATATGATATCATTCCATTCCAAATGTTGGGCATCAGTCTAAATCCGAGATTAGAGTGGAAAGTCCTTGACAAGGAAGGGGTTGTCGATTGCCGACGCATAGTGGATAAAATATCAGTAAGAGTCCTTGACCAAACAGTCGAAGAAGCTTTCCAGGACTCGATGGATAAGCTGTTACAGGACTACGTAGATGACAAGCTTTCTAGTAGCTCAAGTCAGAACATCAAACGGAAGGATCGACAGGTGATCTACTATGATTTTCCAAACCAAAATCCTCAAAGATAGCGTAGATATCGAGATAAACGTAGAAATAATGGAAGCAAGATCAAAGAAGACCCAGTACCTTTGTTAACCAACAAAACACAGTACTTAACGTTAGTAAAAGCAATTGATTGCCTCAAAGACGGGATATCAAGGAGGTACATGAAACCTGACTCAACCAAAACAAAAAAGGAGCAATTTTGAGAAATCAACGAAGTTGTCCAAATGTAGTGCAAAAACAAATACAATGAACTGAAACGAGCTTTGAATCAAGTTTGGACAATAGAAATGGAAACTGACAAGGAATCAAACGATGATAAATTCGATGCACCTTCCCACTATAAGACGTATACTATTCAAGATAGGAAAATTGTGGTGCAAAAACCCAAACAAGATCCCAAAGAACTGGGAACTTCGTATGATGGGCTTGAAAAGGCCAAATGCATCAACCTAGCAGAACCAGGCAAGGAGCCTAAACCGGCATACATTGCCACGGACCTCACTGACAAAGAAGAACGACTTCTAGTCGATACGCTCAGACAATACAAATATGTCTTTGCATGGTCATACAAAGCTCTAAAAGGGATAGATTTTCAGATCTGTCAGCACACAATACCCCTTAAAAGTGATGCCAGACCATGCAGACAACGCCCTTACACATACAATGAGACTTTTACCAAGAAAATTACGAAAGAGATAGGCAAACTGAAAGATGCATAGTTTATCTCTATGAGATTGAACACACCGATTGGGTGTCCCCTATTGTGGTAGTACCCAAAAAGAATGGCAAATTGCAAGTCTGTGTAAACCTCAAACAGGTAAATGTTTCCACCATCAGAGACAACTATCCACTACCAATAATGGATCATGTTATTGAGAGGGTAGCAGGGAAAGAAGCCTATAGTTTTCTGAATGGATCATCAAGCTACAACCAATTGACAATTAAGGCAGAAGATTGGCATAAGATGGATTTTGCAATAGATTGGGGAATATTTACATGCAGGGTAATGCCTTTGGGCCTGACCAATGCCCCTGCTACTTTCCAGAGATTCATGAGTCATGCATTCAAGGAATATCTCAGACAATTTCTCAAGATATACATGGATGATCTTTGTGTTCATTCTCATCGGAGAAGTGACCACATAACGCATCTGGGGAAAGTCTTTGAAAAGTGTAGAATGTATCGTATTTTCTTAAACCCTAAAAAATGTGTCTTCATGGTAAGACAAGGTAAAATTTTGGCCCACATTGTGTCCAAAAACGGAATTTCCACTGATCAAGAAAAGGTACAAATAATTGCCGCACTACCGAGACCAACGAAAATGAAATGCAAGCATTTATGGGGCATTGTGGATACTACAGGTGTTTCATATATATGTATGTTGTAATAACTAAGCAGTTGTATGCCCTCATTGCTATGTTTGAATGGACAGAAGAATGCGAGTAGGCTTTCCATAAATTGAAGCAACAACTAATTTTTGCTCCAATTTTGCAAGCACCTAACTGGAGAAAAATCTTTCATGTTCATGTTGATGCATCAGCCTATGCCATAGGATGCGTACTAGCCCAGTCAGGAGAGAAGAAAATGGATTTCCCCATTTGCTACTCTAGCCGACAGCTAAACAACGCAGAGAAAAATTATACCACTACGGAAAGAGAAGGTCTGGGAATGATATATGCTGTCAAAAAAGTTAGACACTACCTTCATGCAAACAAGTTTTTTTTCTTCGTGGATCACCAAGCACTGCTATACCGAGTAAACAAACCTTGTAACACTAGAAGAATTGTTCACTGGTTTATACTATTGCTTGAGTTTGACTTCACGGTAGTCGTAAAAAAGGGGACTACGCACATACAAGCAGATCATCTTTCACGACTGTTCCATAGGGAAGCACCTGAGGGTATCGATGATGATCTTCCCGATTCCTATCTGTTTAACATTGAAATGGTTCCAAGGTGGAGCAAAGAGGTCATTCCTCTATTCACAATCGGGTCATTACAGGTAGAAAGACAACCATTAATTATACATCAAACACAAAATTCCAGCTCTTAGCAGGACGATTGTACAAACACGGTAAGGATGGGATATTCAGACTATGTGTATAGCCCAAAGAATCCACCTACTACCTCAAACATGCTCTTATACAAAATACGGGGTTTCACAATAAGGAAACACAAACAGGCCCGGTGGCTAAAGAGACAGGGAGTCTACTGGGAAAACATGGAACACAGCATCCATACATATGTAAAATCATGTGATATCTTTCCCGGGCTTAGTCGCCAGTTGCTCCAACACACGCCTGCTCACTTTCTCCGATTTCAGTGAGCTTTGGCGAGCGTTCGCAGGTCGACAAATATTTTGGGTAAGCTCTAAGAGCTTGGTCTGCTCAGAATTTTGATTTGGGCTCATTTCGGCCTTCGTTTCCACTACAGGCACTACTGCACAGGCTATTTCGTCATTTTGTGCAGAATTTCTGTCAGTGCCATTTTCTGCATAACAGGTGCCTTATAGTCTTCTACGGTTTGTGCTATATAGCACAGGTTGTTCCCGCTCCATTTCTCCTATTTTCGGGCAGTTTTCACATCAGGTGCAGCATTTACCATGGCTGACAACAACAACACAGATGTGTTCAAGATGTTTGTTGCTGAGGACAGGTTGGATGGGTACAACTACCCTATGTGGGCTTATATGATGCAACATGTTCTTGTGTCAAAAGGTGTCTGGAACATTGTGAAGGGCATTGATGTACGTCCTGGTTCTGATGATGTAGGCGATGTTGAGGATGTTGCATGTCTTGCTGCAAGGATTGCAGCTGTTAGAGTTGTTTTTCCTACGGCAGAACAAGCTCGTTGGGATGTTAAGGATGCACAGGCTCATGCATTGATTGCGTTGTCTGTGAAGCGCACCATTGTTCCTCACATCCGTTCAGAAAAATCTGCAAAACAGGCTTGGGATATTTTAGTAGGTCTTTATGCAAGCCGCAATGAGGCTAAAATTGCTTTGCTGCGTAAAGAGCTGGAGTCGAAGATTATGCATGAGGAAGATGATATGGACACTTTCCTTGCTAGTGTCAAGGATATCAATGAGCAGCTTATTTCTGCAGGTGAAGTCATTTCAGACAGTTCCCTTGTGCAAACTGTTCTTGATGCCTTACCAGATTCCTACCAGACTTTTGATAGTACTTGGAGACTGATGACCCAAGGAAATCCTGAAGTTTTCAAGTTTGATGCATTATGCACATTGCTGTTGCAAGAGTCACTTTCCAGAAAAAACAGGACTAGGCAGCGTGCAGTTGAGCAGGCTTTTATTGCTTCTCAAAGAAAGGGTGGTAACAGTAATGCAGCCACTTCTTATGGTTCTGCTGCGAGTGGCAAAAATTATGTTCCTAATGCTTGTGCTGGCAGCAATTCGTCTGGAAATTCTGGTGATAAGGGCAAAAAGAAGATGCGTTGCCATTATTGTAAAGCCAATGATCACTTGATGAAGTCGTGTCCTAAGTTGAAGGCCAAAGAGGCTAAGAAGAAAGAGGGTGGTTCCACTGCAAATGTTGGTTCCACTACAAATGCAGCCATTGTTGAGTCTTCTGTGAAAGGAGACTGTAATGCTAATATTGATGCAGAATGGGCTTTTAGCGCAGAGTGCACTTACAATCCTGCTGTCCATGATGCATGCTTGTCAGTTGCTCCAGATTCACATGTGTGGTATTTCGACAGTGGTGCTACAAAGCACATTACCTCACATCGTGAATTGCTTACCTCTCTCGAGTCTGTTCCCCATGGGAATTCAGTCACTTGTGCCAACAACGCCTCTTATCCAGTTCAGGGAGTTGGAAAGATTGTGCTCACTGCTGCTAATGGCAGTTCCTTCACACTTGTTGATGCACTTTATGTACCTGGGATCAAGAAGAATCTCTTGTCTATATCCGCACTTTCTAGACTTGGACTTGTAGTCAAATTTGTGGATGACAGATGTACAGTTCATGATCTCAGTTTTGGTGATGAAATTGTTTCATCTGGGCTTTTGTGCCGTGGGCTGTATAAGCTCACTTTGTGTGACAAGTGTGGACAAAATTTTGCAAATGCTGTTGCAGATTCAAGGGCTATTTTAGATGCAAAACTTTGGCATGCACGTTTTGGTCATCTGAATTTTTCCAGTTTGCTACGTTTGCAGAAATCTGATATGGTTGCTTCTTTGCCGCCTCTTGAAGCACCTGTCAAACATGTTTGTGAAGGCTGTATTTTGGGTAAGATGCAACGTTCTAAATTTCCAAAGGATGGTTCAGTTCGGGCCACATGTAGGTTGCAGCTTGTGCATAGTGATGTTTGTGGGCCCATGCAAACTCCGTCCTTGGGCAATTACCTGTACTTCGTGACTTTCATTGATGATTACTCCAGGACTGCATGGGTATTTTCGCTTAAAGCGAAGTCCGAAGTTTTTATGTGCTTCAAACAATTTCTGGCTATGGCTGAAAATGTCTCGAAATGTACTATGGGCACCCTCTGTTCCGATCGAGGGGGGGAGTGTATGTCTCATGAATTTAATGCATTTCTGGCTAGTCGTGGGATAAAACACCAATGTACAGTGCCTTATACGCCTCAACAAAATGGTGTTGCTGAGAGGAAAAACAGGTCACTGACGGAAATGGCACGATGTATGGTCAAAAGTCAAGCTTTACCGCATTCTTTTTGGCTTGAGGCCATCATGTGTGCCACTTATGTACTTAACAGGTGTCCTACAAAAGCTTTGCAGTCTATTACTCCATATGAAGCATGGAATGATAGAAAACCTTCTATCGAGCACATGCGTGTTTTTGGTTGTTTGGCATATGCTTTGGTGCCACAAGTGCAGCGTAGAAAACTGGATGATAAGGCTGTCAAATGTATTTTTGTTGGTTATAGTGCTGAAAGCAAAGGTTACAGGTTGTATCATCCGCAAACAAAACGTATTCTGGTTTCTCGGGATGTAGTGTTTGTGGAAGATTCTGTTCAACCCTTGCTGTCATGTACTAGAGACAATAATGTAAGCTCACAGGACATTTATGACACTTTGTTGCCTCTTTTCAGTGGTGGAAATACGAATGTAAGTTCCAATGAGGCAAATGTACAGCCTATGGGGGTTTCTGAAAATGTTTTAGATCAGCCTATTACTGATGCAGATGTACATGATGTACTTGATGAGGAAAGGGCTGAAAATGAGCAGGCTAGAGGTATGCCAAAATGGCTGGTGCACACTTTGCATGACAGTAAATTGGATGCACCTTTGTCTAGTCGTACTCGTTCAGGCTCTCGCCATGCATCTTATGCATCAGATTGTTATGCCTTGGCTGTGTCTAGTTTACATGATGTTGAGGAGCCTCTGTCTTTTGATGAAGCACAGAATTCAGAAAATTGGATGGCTGCCATGCAATCAGAATATGATGCACTTATAGAAAATGACACATGGACTTTATGTGATTTGCCTCCTGGCAAAAAGGCCATTGGTACGAAGTGGGTTTACAAGTTGAAACGCAAGCCGGATGGTGAGATTGATCGCCATAAGGCTCGACTTGTTGCAAAGGGTTATGCACAGCAAAAAGGCATAGATTATGAAGAGACTTTTTCTCCCACTTGTCGTATGACTACTGTGCGTTTTCTATGTGCATTGGCAGCTCATTTTGGTTGGGATGTACATCAATCAGACATTGTTACTGCTTTCTTGAATGGTGACATATTTGAGGAAGTTTATGTAACGCAACCTCGCGGTTTTGTCATAAAAGGACAAGACAACAAAGTGTGCAAATGTAACAAGGCTTTGTATGGGTTGAAGCAATCTCCTCGTGCTTGGTATGAGAAAGCTGACACTCGTTTGGTCAAACAAGGCTTTCGTAACAGTCCAACAGAAAGCACATTGTATGTAAAGCGTGAGGGTGATGTATTTCTCATTGTGGTTCTTTATGTTGATGATTTGCTGATCACTGGACCAAATGAGAGACATATTGCTGAATTTAAGGCTGATTTGAATGCTACTTTCATGATGAAAGATTTGGGGCTGTTGCATCATTACTTGGGTATATAGTTTAAGCAGTGTGATGGTGGTATTTCCTTGTGTCAGAAAAGTTACATAGAGACATTGCTATGTAAGTTTGGACTTGAGGATTGCAAACCTATTGCCACTCCCATGGAAACAGGTTTGAAGTTGAGTCTACATGATGCTGGCGATCCTGCTGATGTCACTCTTTACCAAACTGCTGTTGGCTGCCTCATTTATGTATGCAACACGAGGCCAGATATTCAGTTTGCAGTCTCACAGGTCAGCAGATTTATGCATAGCCCAGGGTCTAAGCATTGGCAGGCTGTCAAGAGGATTTTCCGCTACCTTAGTGGCACTTTACATCTTGGCTTGTTTTATCCCAAGGGGGGATCATTGCCGCCAGACTTACATGCTTTTTCGGACTCAGATTGGGCTGGTTGTTTTGACACGCGAGTGTCCACAAGTGGTTTTTGTTTCATGCTTGGCAGTTCATGTATATCATGGTTGAGCAAGAAGCAACCTACTGTGGCCACTTCGAGTTGTGAGGCTGAGTACAGGGCAGTCTTCACAGCTACGGTTGAGTGTGTATGGCTCAGAAGCCTTATGGCTGATTTGGGTGTTGGACAGGACACTGCCAACACTATCTACACTGACAGTCAGAGCGCATTGGCAGTTGCGAGGAACCCAGTTTTTCATGCTCACACAAAGCACATTGAGGTGCATTACCACTATGTCAGAGAGAGGCTCTCAGCAGGAGAGATCAGCTTGGCTTATGCGCCAACACAGGACAACCTTGCAGATCTTTTCACAAAGGCATTGTCTCGTGAGAAGCTTGAAGCTTTCCGCAAAGCTTTGGGCTTACTCCCCTTTGTGGACTGATCATGTCCTCAGGGCATGGCACTTCCCTTTACTCATGTGCCAGCTCTTGTTCACCGCATCACTCCAGGGCGGATTTGTTACCATATACATGTGTTAGTGATGTGTGTGAACACACTAGGACCGCCGGGGCATTTTTTCCCTCTTTAGGAGGTTTTTTCCCCCGTGCATTGTATATACGCCCATCACTCTAGGGCTATCTATCTTTCCATTACACACTAAGTAACACACTCTCTATTGTGTGCCTTGAGCTTCCTTCATCTTCTCCAGGCTGTGTGTGTTTCTCTGCAACCCTAATTCCAACATGTTCTTCTTGCCAAAGTCAACAACAGCAAAAGTGTGTTCATATTCAATACCACAAGAAGTAACAAGTACTTTTTCTAGAAGTCCTAGGGGCTTTTCCTTGTGTCCGTCTGCAAGCTGCAGGGTCATTCGTGTGGATCTCAAGGCAGGTTTTCCCCACTTTTTCCAAACCTCTTTGGTTGCAATGGCCACACCAGCTCCACTGTCAAGGATTGCCATGGTTTTTACATTATTGAATTCCATAGGAAGGGTGGTGTTTCCATCTTCTCCCTCGTAATACTCGCCTACCTTGTTTAATGGCACTAGCCTAGTATTTAGTTGAGGAATTTCAAGCTCTTTGATGCCTTCCTCGATTTGAGTCATTGGGGTTTTTATACCAAATTTCTCTAGACATTTACCCACATTAGCCCACATGTTTGGTCTTATTCTGAGCAACTCGGCTAACATTATTGTACAAGTGACTGGGGTAGATAGAATATCTACTAGCCCCTTTGAATCGATGGCCTTGTTGGGAGATAGTGTCTGTGATGGGATTGCAACCACATCTGACTTGGTCTCGTACTCTCCCATGTAGGACGGTAGTGTTCTTAGCGAATGGGGTTGACTATCCATAGATTGTACAGATCCTTTGTCTCCCCAATACGATCGCACGTCTAGATTCATTTGAGATCCAGTCTCAAATTCCTCTATTGGTGGTAGAAACACTCCTCGTTCATCACTAGACAGTCTTGTCTACTCGTCTTCTTAGGTCATCGGCTTCATTGGCCTCTCTGACTTGTTTCCACAATTCATCAAGACCATCTATCTCTTTACAATCCTCAGGTATAGCTTGGTGAAATCCCTCGGAAGAGTTATCCGTGGTATTCAGTACTATCCTTGGTTCTAATGCTGGTTCTTTGAGGTTTGGTCTGTGCTTATGACTAGAATCTGGCTCTTTTAGTTCCTGTTTTGGTGGGATTACTTGTGTAGGCATGACACGGATCACATCCTCAGGTTTTGCAACTGGTGGTTCTAGTAAAGCTTGGGCTGTTTGAATCATTTTCTTGCACATTTCAAACCTTTGCTTTTCTAGTTCCATATAGGGATATGTCATCCACCTGTGTTCTTGGGTTTTGTTGTTTTTGAGCCTCACATCATAGGCTTTCAAGAGGGTATCTAATGTCTCATTAACCTTCTCTGCCAACACAGATCCTCCTGAACTAGTACTTCTCGGTTTCTCATCCGTGGATGGTTCTTTTAGAGGTTTAACCGTCTGTGTAAGAGAAGGTGCCTCCTTCTCCTCATGTTGTTTTATCTTCTCCTCAGCTTTGGTAAGCTTCTCAGCTAGGGATTTTTGCTCTCGTTCCCTGCGTGCTTTCATCCTAGTCTTTCTAGATTTCCAACTATTTTGTTTGCTCTTGGTTTTCTGACTAGGTGCGTCTGTCTTTGGTCCATCATCTGTCTTTGGACTCGTGTCACTTTCCGTGTTCTTTGTCTCTGGATTCTGATCAGCTTTCTTTTGAGCTTGTGCTCTCGTAACCACTTGCACTGGTACAACATTTTCATTTTCTGAGCTACTAGGTAGCTGAACAATCCCTGATACATTTGTCGTGATTTTCTTGATTTGGTTTGGGTTTTTCGGGCAATCGGGTATCAAGTGAGTGATGCCACACTCAAGACAATAGGCATTTACTTCAGTGATCTCCGTATGAGGACATTGTTTGACCAAGTGGTTGTCACGACTTTTGTGACAATCTGTCTCTGGTTGAGGAGATTCTTTTAGCATTTCCTCTTGGCTATAAGCAAGCTTTGACCTAGATAAGCTGCTATTTTCAATGAATCGCACTGTCCTTTCGTCCATTTCATACCTTCTTTCTTTTGGCTGAAACCCAGGAGGTGGAGGTTGTACCGGCCTCACCACTCCATGTGTTTCTCTCACATTTTGTTGCTCCAAAGGGTAGTACTCACTTTGGTTGCTATACCACATTGTAGCTGGTACTGGCGTTGGTTTATTTGATGCTTCCATCATTGGCATGTATCTCGTGTCTACCTGCATTCTAGCACCTGGTAGCGAAGGTTGTTGTCCTAAGACAAGCTGTGGCCTTAAAACTCCTACTAGTCGTGGCGCATTCCCCGTAATGTATCTAGGTGGAGTAGGTGCTTCTGGAACAAGTTATACATACCTCTCCCTAGCATTTTCCATGCTATAATAGCACTCTTCCCCCGTATGGTTCATCCATTTTCTCTCAATTTCACACCACTTTGGCTCTCCCGAATCAGACCTTACAAGAGGAATCAACCTCTTGACTAAGTCGTCGATAAGCTTTTCTTGATCAATAAGTGCCGTTGGCTTGGCAATGGACTCACTTATCTGTGAAACACTGTGCTGAGAGGATGTGTCATCTCCTTGACTCTTTAAGTCCTTTTCTTTGTATGTCCCACAATTATCCACTAGATAAAGAGCTTCTTTGATCAACTCGTTTAGCGTCATCCTCCTTATCATATGCAGATCCTTCTGAAGGCCCGCATGTCTCATTCCCTGGATAAAGATCAGCATCAATCGTGCTTGCGTAGGTAATTCCGCTCTCGGACAGAGCTTAACATATCTCTTGAGCCGTAATGATGCTTTGCGTACTGATTCATCCTCTTTTTGTTTGAATCTATGGATTTGCGAGACCGTGTTGTGAGCAATGCCTTTTGGCGAGAATTCTTCAATAAACTCCTCAAACAGCTCATCTAGGGTCTCAAAATCCCATTTTTCCACCGAGTCGAACCATGTAGATGCATCATCTTCTAGAGTCAATCCAAATCCCGCAAACTGTGTCGCAAAATCTGAAACTTCCTCTGCTCTAACCACTCTTCTAAAAGCCGCTACATGATCTCTCGGATCTTTATCTCCGGAGTATTTTTTGTTTATCCATTTCTAGACTTGGGATGGTCTAACTCGTTGATTCTCTACAAGTCTAACCCGAGACTCTCCCAATCCTTCTCTCGTTATCGCTCTTGAAGGGAATCCTGGTGGCTCTCTTCTTGGAATTCCTATAGGAATTCTCATGTTTGGTGGAGGCATTTGTGGTCCTTCATTGACCAAATATCCACCTCTTTCTAGTACAGTCTGTGGATTTGTGCTTTCTACAACTCTGTATTCTCGTCCATACTTGTCGACAACTATAGATCTCCATTGACAGTCGACTCCGTATGTGTAGACATATAAGAGCTTGTAATCCGTTATCTCTTCTATGTATGGATCTGAGCACCTATAAAGATTGACCTCATTGTCGTCAATGTATCTATATAGTCCTTCACTCTCATGACCAATCATCCAAACTCTCTCAACAAGATGGGTCTTTATCAATTGCAAGTTTGGAAGATCCATTGTGGGAGGATATTCCTCTATCGTCGGGATCTCCAAGCTTGTGTAAGCTGCGTTTGAATCTAGGGTAGACATGATTTCTGGGCTTAAGAGATTTTGCTTGATTCAAGTAGACTTAGTCCACTGTGTCCAAGTTCTTTGGTTAGTGAAAAGTCGAAACTATGTCCAAAACCGCAACCGTTTCGTCACAATTCTCGCAAATTGTCGCTTTTAGACACCCCTAACTTGCAGATGAATTTTGAGGCCTCAAACACGTTTTTTTCAAAGTTGAACTAAATGGTAGAGCCGCTCTCAGGCTACGTTTTAATATAAAAACTTTTCCAATCCGATACCGTTTGTGAAAGTTATGGCCAAAACAGTGAAATGCAGTTTAGAATGGTCAAAATGAGTCCAAATTTAATTTTGAAAAAAGATTTGGGATCTCTGTGAGACTATGAACACTCCTGAATGGTCAAAAGTACAGCTGGACCCTAAAACTGGCCTAGAGACATCCTACGCGTAGGATGTCTATATGCTCAGAATTCAACACAATTTGGTCCAGAGACTCCCCTTCAGTCCAACAACACAATGATATGCTCAGCATTTCATTTGGACCTAAAAATGGCCTTGAGACATCCTACGCGTAGGATGTATTTTTGCTCAGAATGACTTGAAATTTTCACCCCAGCTTCTCCTTGATGTGCTGATCACAGTGGTGTGGTCATAGGTTGGTTTGGAGTCCTAAATCAAGCTAGAGACATCCTACGCGTAGGATGTCTTTTTGCTCTGTTTCAGCTTAGACTTGCACTGTAGCTTCCCCTTGATGTGCTTAACTCACAGCTATTTTTACTTTTTGATTCTGACACCCATAGGTTGGTCAAATGATCAAGACTCTGTTTCAAAATCCTGATGTCTGTTCTAATGAATTCCTAAGTCAAATCAACTCCAAATTGGACCAAATTTGACTAGGAGGCTTGCCTAAGGCTATATGACAGCATGGTATGGTCACAATAGAATTTTGGTTTCAGAATTATGCGTTAGACATCCTACGCGTAGGATGTCTTTTTGCTCAGAATGAACCCAAATTTGAACCACAGACTCTCCTTAAGGTGCTGATCACTGTAGTATGCTCAAAATTAAGTTTGGAGTGCAAAATCACACATATGACATCCTACGCGTAGGATGTCTTTTTGGCATGTTTGACCCCAGACTTGTCCCACAGCTTCCCCTTGATGTCAGTAACCCAATGCTATGCTTATATTTTAATTTGGATGTCAAAAGACCCCAAAACTAGCTGTTCTTGCCTTTTGTCTGTCCAAAAACGCTAAAGTCTGTTCAATCTTCACTTTCACTGACCCAAATGAGATGAAATTTATCACATGCACTCAATACAACATTTAGAACATGCCTATGGAGTCATCCTATGGTTTGGTCTCAAAATTAGGCCTTGGACACAATTTGGGTAGGATGTCTGGTAATTTTCGTCTTTTGGCTTTAATCTGTCAAAATTTGGTCAAAATTCCACTTTCCGAGTGAAAATAGGGTAAAA
Organism: Adiantum capillus-veneris; assembly: GCF_014529385.1. Classification (NCBI taxonomy): domain Eukaryota; kingdom Viridiplantae; phylum Streptophyta; class Polypodiopsida; order Polypodiales; family Pteridaceae; genus Adiantum; species Adiantum capillus-veneris. Next base: position 49,171,060 of record NC_140943.1, on the reverse strand, counting down.
CCTACCTTCTGAACACACTGGCAACCTCAGATTTTCAAAATTTCCACCAGATCACCCTGTAGACATCCTACGCGTAGGATGTCTACTGCTGATTTTTTGAGATTGAAGTGTCCTTGATGCTTCCTTATGCTCTCAACAAGTGCAAGTATGCTTCACAATTGCAAAAACATGCAAAAATCACTCAATTAAGCCTTTTCTGAAATTTTACGTTTTCTGACTCCGCCTTTTGGCTTTTGGTCAACAAAAATGGGGAAAAACACCCAAGTCAATATGTTACTAGGGTAAAACCTACTCTCTGAACCCACTGGTGCAGTCAGAATTTTCAAAATTGGTCTCCAGAACCCCCTTGAGACATCCTACGCGTAGGATGTCTATGTTTACAGAATTGCAGGTTTTCTTCATAGAACCCTTGCAAATGCTCTTTTATATACACAACATCAGTCAGTCATACAAAAATATCCACAAAAGCTTGTTTAATGCATTTTTACCCTCAAAAGCACACTTTTCCGTGATTTCAAATGCACTCAAGCACTTTAGCAAATAATTCAATGCTGAATAGCTCTAGATCATAATCGAATCACTTACCTAAACCTACTCCTACAAATCATATGGGGTTTTGCATCTATGAGTAGAAAAACGCTTCACTGCCACACACGGACTAGTAAACACTTTTATCACCTCACAAATCACTCGACCACCAGCAACTACTCTAATCCACAGATCCTAACTAAACCTATCTAGTCGCAGACCCTCAGCAAGACACACGCTTCCTGGCTATCCACTTGATCGCAGAATATCCTCTCCCGGATCCACTTAAGAAAAACGCTTTCTTTAGCCGAAACTAAATCAAGCAACCATCACACGAGTGTTAGTAGGAAACCTACTTAGGTCCTTGTGTCCCCGGCAACGGTGCCAATGTTGGACGGGAGCGACTCACACACCCATGAAGTGCATCCAAACACTACCTAGATCAACATAATTTCAATCGAGGACACAAATGACACGATAGGCACACGGAGGAAATCTCTTAAGCTTGTCAGGCTGAGACCATCCTACACATACAACACTCTGGAAGGCCAACTATACCACAATCAAGAACCTCACTACCCTCAACTACACCACCTAGCCACATACACACATACGAAAGGTAACTCACCTAATCATGCCAGATTCGTACGAAACTTAAGGAACACCATCCCCTCACTAGGATACACCTGTCCCTAAGCTTCTACACTCAAAACCCTCACTCTAAACCCATCTGCGAAAAACGCGTAGGATGACAGAGCCGAATTTTGAAAGTGACCGAAATTGAAATTTATGAGTACCTATGCGTAGCTTATGTCGCCACGATTCTATAGACTACTAGCATGCAGAAAACAGACATCGTTTGATACACTTACGACCACAAATAGCTCGTAGATGCGTCGACGTGTGCGCTTCGTCTCGCGTGGAATGCTTGGCGTTGTCGCGTAGCTCTCCTCGAGCCTACAACAATGGTGCAGTCCGATCTCCAATGCGTTGAGCGAGCTGGGCGTAGCGAGAGGATGAAGCTCACGCTCACTCTCTTTCTCTCTCACACACTGTACAAAATGACCTAGGTACGTTATATACTAAGGCTACCTTAGGTTTAACCAAAAATGGGGTTGAAAGGGTCAAATGGCTTTGTATTTACAATCTGGAAGTGCCATTGCACCCCGGCTTCTGAAACTAGAATAGCTACTCATTACAAATGACGTTTATAGGCATAATCCGCAGCATTTCATAACTCGCAAAAGATAAGACTTTGATACGAAACTTGAGTTATGTTGTGTTGTTGACTCAACGGTCAACAATGGGCTTCAAAGACCCTAAGGTTCAGCCCATTAAGACTTCCAAAATGCTAAGGTTCCAAAATTCAAAGGTTATGTCCAATGGTCCACAACCCTAGGGAAAATTGGATGCTTTGTGTGCCAAAAAGTCTTTGCAAGCTCCTACATAGGAGGGGGCGAGCCCTTTTAGTACGGGATGGGAGACACACACACACAAACACACACTCATGCAAGCCCCTTTACACAAAGGGCATACTGGACACATGTCAGCTCTCTAGCCCAATTGTCCACAAGGTGCACTCAAATCCTATTGGATGGCCATAGAGGTGGACCAATGAGAATTAGGCTAGAATAAATCTAGTTTAATTCATTTAAAAAACACTTAATAAAAGAACCAATGAGGATTAAGCTCTCTAGATTGGACAGTCTCCCAAGGGGTCCAATGAGCATTTAGCAGCCCAATGGCTTGCCTGCTTCCTATTGGCCAGAAGACAAAGGGGTCCAATGAGAGTTTAGTTGCATTATTTAATTACCTAAAGCTCTCACAAAAGGGGAAAGGGGGACACATGTCACAAGGCTATCACTTATGCTTCTCAATTTTCGTTGGCTAAGCTTTGCAGGGTCCAATGGGGTGCGAGCATGAGTATTTTGGGAAGAGGGGTCGACCAAGAGAGAGAGGGGGGGCTGATTTTGGCAAGATATTATCACACACACACTCACACAATCTTATGTGTGAAGCAAGAAGACTGTCTCTCTCTCTCTCCCCTTGTCAAGCTTTAACGGAAAGCTCATCATCTACTCCAAGCTTGTGAGAAGGGAGGCCTACACCAACAACTCTTGGCTTTGTGATGCAAATCCAACCAAGAGTCAAGCTTCAATGCATGCTCATCTCCTCTACCATGCTAATCACTAAGCTATGCTAAGCTATTATGAGTGATTATGTGAGGAAATATACTTCTTTCTCGTAAGACTACTCCTTCCTCTCAATCTACTCTCATACCCCGCTAGCTCTCACCATCTTCGAAGGTGTGTGAAGTCTTGGGTCTGAGACCATGAGGGAATTGATGTTGTGTTTTAAAGTGTTGGCTTAGTGATTGAAGCTTCCATCTTCATTGCACTAGCTAGTTATTGAAGGAACACAAAGAATTGTATTGTAAAATGTCTCCCTTGATGGGGGAAACCTATAATACATAGCCTTTTGGAGGGGGGACCGGCTCCATGTATATCCGGTCCTCAACTGTTGTCAATATATAGCTTAATTTCTCTCTCTTTTGAAGTATTGTTCATGCCTACCTAACTAGGTGTTAGGCATTTTGTTGCTCTCTCCATCCAAGCACTCTTGCTATGCTCATTAGGAATCTATTCTAATGAAATGCTCACTATGTTCATGTTATTTTCCACTACACACAAGTTACTAGGCCATTAAATGTTACACCAATCAACAGTTTGTTGCTATGAACGGCCTCAGCAATCAGAGAAACCTACACACATGTGAGCCTCTTCAACAATCATGTTGCGTATGTTGGTGACTTGATGGGGATAGGGGGGGGGGGGGGTGTTTCACCACGGTGAGGTCCTTGAGGGGATATCCAACTTGTGTAATTGGTATAACAATATAGTGGAAACACAAAGAAAGCATGAATATTTTCAACTTGGAGGGAAGAATTGTGCTTACAAGAATGAATGCCATGTTTTTTTGCCGCAGCAACGCGCGGGTTACATACTAGTTCTCATTTATAATCGATGGAATCTCTCTAGATTTGGTTTGCTTGGCCCTTTGTTGAGACTTCCCCACTAAAATGGTCATCTCATCTCCCAGGACGGAATGTGAATCAAACTCAAGACATCACCCTCAAAGAGGGGGCTACTATGGACTGAGCCAGCTGAGCATGGCTACCTTGATGCCAGAACGCAATAATGTTCATATAAAAAAAGTAGAGCATGTTGCTCCTTCCCTTAATTCGCCAGCAACCTCCCCTTGCTTGCATGTGCAACACCTGGTTTCCCCCTTGCGTCGTGCATTATGCGCCCCTTCGTGGTCTCCTCTTCTACCGCGTGCCTTCTCTTGTTTTTTCCTCTTCAATCCCCAATGAATTCACGTGCGCCCACCCATTTGACTTTTGCTGTTCGATTTGATTTTCCATTTTTATCTCCAAAGGGCATCTTTGTCAGATTCTTACTAAATAAATGCCCGCGGGTGGAATCGTTGCAACATCTTGCATGATATAAGTTGGGATGCCATTGTAAGCATCTATCATTTTACTACAATTTGGCTAGCAAATTGGACAATCTTTACCAAAAAACTTGAATTTCTATATTCACTAGTAAAACGGCACCGCCTCTGGCGGCGGCATGGCCCCTTTTACCCTCAAACTCAAACCCCTTGCCCTTGACAAATTTCATAAAAGTAGAACAAATAAAGGTTCTAGTTCTCTCTCTCTCTCTCTCTCTCTCTCTCTCTCTCTCTCTCTCTCTCTCAACTTGAAGCACTCGCGCAAAGTAAATTTGAACGCCGCCCCTCATTAGTTACATCCATAAATTCCGGCTCTCTCTCACTTACCGGTTGTGACTCTTACCCTCACCTGATACTCACCAATATTTGAGAAAAATGTGTGCTAGCCTACAATCGCACCACTTTGAAATTTGAAATGCTTGTTGAGGCAGTGCTAAGCCTCAATGAATGTTTTCTCCCAAATCCTCCCTCTCCTCTCCCCGCATAAGTACTCCTCCACAAGGGACTAGGGTATTTCGAAGTGACCCTTGATTGGACATCTGCTCTCTCTCTCTCTCTCTCTCTCTCTCTTACAAACACACACACACACACAAGGAGGAAAGATGCGTAAAATCTTTGAGGAAGGGGCTAATTTATAACAATTACCCCCCTCCGTGTGGGGGTACCCATGGTAAACTAAGTAATGGGCATGAAGGATGAGTGTACGGCCAACAAATTTTTGCCTACTAAGATGAAGGACGACATTCATGATGACCCTTCCTAGCTACTACAATACAAAACCCCCAACCCCCTCTCCTTTCCCTTTTTTCCCCCCACCCCTTCCCTTTTCCTTTCTTCCCCTCCCTAAACTAATTAATGGGTTTCTGAAAAAGTAGTTTTGGGCACTTATTATAAATGGTCTGGAACTCCAAAACTCAATTAATTTCCCATCAAGATTCCCCCCAATCTTGTAAATTTAATAGGAAAAGGTTTGGAGCCCCAGTTCTTGCACATGAATGCCTCGCACACATCCAACCCGTTTAAGCATGGCCTCCTAAGTCAGATGCGCCTCGATCAGGTTATCACCATCGTTGCATGACTGATCTTCACTCTCGCACGATAGCTTCCGATCATCATTTGACAATTGGTCATCTCAGGTTATAGAGAAACCAGAGAGAGAGAGAGAGAGAGAGAGAGAGAGAGAGAGAGAGAGAGAGAGAGAGAGAGAGATTTTGCTCTGCTTGAGAGAGATTTTGCTCTGCTTCCACCCAGTCTGCTGCCCTGCTCTGCGTCCCGCTCCCACAACTGCACCCCCACCAATAATGGCAATGCCGGCTCCCTGATGATCCCTCACCAACGCTCTAGCATTCCCATCAGGAGGCCCCTGCAGTCACCATCACCTGTCGTGCGCACCCTCCCTGGCCCGTACTCCGCAGTGCGGCCTTATCTTCATTATCGCCTTGCAGCTCTGACATGGCATAGGAGCACGCAGTACGACGTAAGGGTGTCATGTAAGATCCACAAAGAGAGTCGACGCAGGCCATTCCCTCCAACCAAGAAGAGAGAAAAAGAATCCAACCTAGTCTTTGCTGCCTTCTTGCTCCAGCAGCAACCGCTCTTTTTGACGAGTCCCCCCCCCCCCCCCCCCCCCTCTCTCTCTCTCTCTCTCTCTCTCTCTCTCTCTCTCTCTCTCTCTCTCTTTCTAGCTCCGTGCGTGCATGGCATCTCTCTTGTCGCCTTCGAGCCCAGCACGCCTTCAACTCCTTGTCCACCATCGATCACAGTGCACTGCTAGTTGCCCTGTCCCATTCGCTGCCATCTCCCATCCTCTCCTACAAACAAGCCCTCGTCTTGGAGCTTCCGAGTTGCTCCCTGCAGGATCCCGCCTACATCAGCAAGGTTTGACTACTCCAGCTACAGATCAACGCCAGCTTATGAAAGCGGTGCGCGCTCTCTTTGTCTCCACGCTCGCACGCGAGTCCTGTGGCCTCGCGTATAGCTGGCTCCTCCTAATCCATCGAACAAAAAAATCTCTGTATCTTAGCGCTCTCACTGACACTTAACATTTCCCTCTCTCTCGTTAAAATTCTCTTCTTCTTCTTCTCACTCTCTCTCGCAGCTCCTCGACGCGCCACATCCTCTTTTTTTTCTCTAGAAAAGCAACTGAGCATCCGCAAAGATTCTTACTAATCAACCTTAAAAACAAAATTGGCACGACCTATTGCAACAGAATTTGACATGGAAATGGAAGCAAGGGGTCGGAGAGGACATGGCAAAAGTGAAGCGAAAGGTGGAGGCGGACCCCATGGTGTCCACGTGGGGAAGGGAGGGATGATGTAGATGGGCAGATTTGTGCGCCACAAAGTACATTGGGCCCTTGGGAGCCACGTGAAAGGGTGATGCCACCTTTTGACAAAAAGTAGCAAGATGCAAAAGTTGCACAACCTTTGTAGGTAAAGGCACTTTTAGAGGGAAACGGACACAAAAGAGCCCACTTGAAGAAAAGCCTCAAACAAACCCCACACTCACACTATACAAAATTGACCAAACCTTGTAGTGCTGATTGCATAAGCGTTCCCACGCATGCATACACACTCCTCCTCAATGACTACACTAGCCCACCTAACAAAAGTTGAAGTTCTTATGTGCCCCCGAGCACACACGCACACACAAAATATACACACCCTCAATGCTTTGGAAGTTCAAAGTTATTCCCCTCTCCCAAATTCACACAACAAAGACATCAACAAGCATGAATCTCCCATCGCCCCCTCTCGCGAAAGGCCCTTGTTGAAGTTGTTACCAACGAACGAAGGCCCTTTCAATCCAAGTTGTTGTGCTACCTCATCTATGTAAATTAACAAGTGTCACATTTGTGGACCTAAGAACTTTGTAAGCCGAAGAATAGTGGCAAGACTGGAGGAGGAGGGAGTTAAAGAACCCACTCCCCCAAAAAAAGAAAAAGTACAAAGAAAATCAACAAGGTAGTGCCAAATTATACCCCTCCAGAAACGAGCGAAGGTGAAGGACTCATCATCCCTACACTACTAACAACCGATCGCTTTGCATGCTACAATCAGGTACACCCTCATTTTAAAGGCAATCCAAGGGGGTCATTGAAGTGCTCCCTTTTGAGAAATCCCCCCTAGTAGACCATTGCTGTTTTCTCAAAGTATGGGGTGACACTCAATTTATAGGGCCTTTCAAAGGTGACTTCAGGGACCTATGGGGAAGCCGTCTTAGAACCTGGCACGTGAAGCCCCACTTGGGACAGACCTTTTTGCAAAAAACTATAAAAAGATATGTGGCCATGAGCCTGGAACCTTTTAGCTCGAAAAAATGGGCCCCGTAATAATAACTTAATAAGCACACACGCCTCTTCTACCCGCTTCCTTCTTAAAAGATAAATTATGTGGCAGACAATGATTGGACATCGAGCTTTCTCCACACGTGGCAAGCATTGACAAGAGGACTAGTCAAAGCCGCCTTTGCTTGCTAGCCTTTTGCCGGAATGGATCAGATTGAAAATTATAAAAGAAAAAAAGAAAAAAAGTAACTTAAAAAAAATTTAAACTAAAAGCTAAAAAGAAAATGCTGTTTCGTTTCTAAATAAATGCTTCCATTGGCCTCCAGAAATCTAAATGCTGTTTTTCCTTATTTGAATACATTTCCAGCTTCTTCAAAAAAAAATTAAAAAAATCCAAATGCTTCTTGTGCCCCCCACAAAATGCAAAGTGGTAAAAAGTTAGGTAGATGAGGGAGATTGGGGAAACACTTTTCATCCTGGCTTCCTTTTTCCTTTTTCAATGGTTAAAAAAGTAGTTCTAGAAAAAGGAAAATTGTCTTTCGATGAGGATTTGACACCTGGAAAAGAAAAGTAAAAAAATAAAACATCTATATTTTCATTTATATAATTTTCAAATTGACCGGAAATTAAAGCTGTAAATCAATGGTCTCTCTCTATAAATGGTTGTGATGGCACTCTCTTCTCTTCTTCCTCAGCTTCTCTTCTGGTTTAATGATCTTTATAAAATTAGGGGCAGAGCTTTCTAATTATGTAGGTAAACCTTTTGACATTATAGTAGCCATTGCAATAATTAGTAGCATCTTCCTGCCTTTTTAATGTCCATCATCACTTTTTTAATGGAAACCTGCCTTTTCAATGGCCATCATCAATCTTCCCTAAGCCTCCTCCTCAGCTTATAATTGGTCTGCTTAATCCCCTTCTCAGTACTAAGCTGGCCTTAATTAGGGCAACCAACCTCTCATCCCCATGGACCTTCCACTAAGCAACTGCAGCAGAAAAGAGGAGACAAGAGCACACCCTGCATTCATGCTCTTTGGCAAGCATATCAAAGGCCCACTCCCCACCAAGAAGATAAAGGTACATACCCATACTTTTACACAGGCCCATAGTGCATTCCTCATGTTTTTGCATGCTTTTTCTCAAGCAAATTGAGAGTTTCTCCTTTATCCCCTTCACCCATGAAGATAAGCTAGAATATGATGTGCCCCCCGTGCCGGCGGCCGGCGCAACTTTTTTGTAGGCTCGCAACACTGATTCGAAAGTTGCATACAAATGTTGTTTAGTAATGCTTAATTTTTTTTATATGAGATGTCCCTTGCCTTTAATTAGGTTCTGACCATGGATTATGTTTAACTCAGGAGGAGCTTTCACCAAGAGGGGTAGATGAAGGGGGAAGTGTCTCTCTTGCCACAAGCTCTGATGAAGAGGAGGATTTGAATGCAATTGAACAGGACCCAATTCAAAAGGGTTCAGCCCACATTTCACAAGATCATTGGAAGGCAAAGAAAATTTGTGAAGAAGACAGCTCCACTTCCAAGAAAATGCAATCCCACAAGCGCAAAATCGTCGACTCGGAAGGGTATTGGCTGGCACAGCAATCCCTTGCTACTAGACAGGAATCGGAAAAGCGGCAGAATGTGGCCAATGAGGGGATGGTGTGCCAAGGAGGAGGAGGAGGAGGAGGAATTGCAATGGGAAAGCACACATTTACTGAGAAGGAGGTGAAATTGGAAGGAGATATGCAAGCTAGGAAGCGACAAGTCGGACTGTGGAGTCGATGCCCACGATGCAACAGCACGGAGACAAAATTCTGCTACTTCAACAACTACAATGTCAACCAGCCTCGTCACTTCTGCAAGCATTGCCAGCGGTATTGGACAGCGGGAGGAACACTTCGCAATGTACCTGTGGGAGCCGGAAAGCGGAAAAACAAGCATGCTCTTCGCAAGGATGCTTTCTTCATGAGCCCGTTATGTGAATCAAGCAGTACAGCATCACTGGATGCTCTTGTCGACGGTCCTGATGTAAAATCGGGGCCGATGAGTGCAAATGCCAATGTCCCAGCAGACATAGGTAGCACACAGGATGCAAATTGCCAAATCCCATCAGAGCAATCTCTAATGGTTGGGCAAATGGCACCTATCAATACTGAACTCGAGCTCACGGTGCATCGGGGTACGACATTACCGATAAATACCTCGCTCGCCTTTTCGAACACATCTCCTCTGCAAAAGCCACATAGTCTGACCCCATTACAGCAGCTTCATTGTATGGGTTTGGCAAATAGAGAAAGGCCCACTTGTTCTGGATCCACAAATTGTGGTAAGCCATGCTCTGAGTCGGCTGTTGGACCATTTTGTCTTGCTAGTGAAGTCTCTTCTGATGAAGCCAGGCAGAAGCACCCATGCTCTAACTTTAGCGGGATGGCCTCTAATTTAGGGGTTGGAAGCTCTAGATTTGGCGCTTCCGGCTCGGCTAGATCAAGCGAAATGAGCGCTATTTTGCAAAGTGGCGCTGATTTAAGAAGTGGGTCCTGTGAATTAAGCGATGCAAGAGCGTATGTGCCAAGTGGGTCGTGTGATGAGGTGAGATCAAGCCTCCATGTCGAAGCTAAAAGAGCCCCAAATCAACCAAACCTTGATGAGCTCCCTTCAAGAGACCAAAAGAGTGCAAGCCCCCATCATGAGAGCAGGCACTCACAAATTAACCCCACTTTCCACCATGGTTTAACCCTAACCCCAAGTCTTGTAAACCCTCACTCTAGCCTAGGTAAAGCACAAGGCCTTGCTCAACATAACCCCCCTAGCTTGCCCTTATTGGACCCCAATTTATGGCCTTATTTCTACCACATGTATTGGCTAGACACTCTAACACCTCCCCATCTTAAGCCCGTTTTGACACCCCAAGGATGGGCCTTTCCTTTCGTTCCGCCAAATTTAGAAGCTCCCTCTTCCCCTACCCAATCTACTTTTCCTACTCTAGCGAAATCTGAGTTTGCACATACAACCGATACTATTAAGTACTTGTACCATTGATACTATAAACACTTGTAACACTGCACCCACTCCAAGTTTGGTCACTCTCAAATCCACACATCCACTCAACCCAACAGTTTTGTAACAATGTTCCGAACGTGCATTGGATGTTGCCACTCCATCTATCAAAAATGCTCTTCCGAAGTTTTGAATTGTCGACAATGTCCCTCTCCATGATCACAAGCTCCAAGTCTTCCAAAGCTGAGTTTTGACCTTTATGCCCACCCATTCCCTCATATCGCGTGTACTCTTGCCAAGCTACATTTCTTGACCATCCTACGCGTTTTCCTCTAGCGTGTTCAAGAGGATTTACCACAATTTTTTAATATAGCTAACATATTACAAGTGCATATGGCTACGAAGGAAGTATCATTTATGTATGTTTTGGAGCTTGTGTTCCAAGCATAAGTGGCCTTTATTAATGAGCAAAATACAAGAACTTCTACACCCATTTAAAAAAGAAGTGAGGTTGAAAAATGCACAGAAAAAAAGAATAAGGAGAGACATTAAGTGACCATCACGATTTGCAACTAAACGAGAATCTAGGGTAAAACAGCTAGTAGGGGTGCCGACTATGGTAAATCTACTAACATAATATGGTGGAAGGGAGAGCCCTTTACACGTGTTGCAATCTACGACCTGAAGGCTAAAGTCCAAAACTAAAAAAGCCCCTTTGCATGCGATAAAGAGGGGGAGGGGGGGGGGGGGAGAGAGAGAGAGGCCGCCGAAGACGGCCGGCCGTACTAGTTCAAAAAAACGTGAAGTATTGGACGAAGCAGGGGTTGAAGTCGGGGTGACGCAACATGCCTCTTGGGCAATGGAGGGATGCAACAATCCAAACATGCGAGGAAGGGTGCCCATCACACTGGAGCTGCCTACATGGGCCCGAGGGCACGACGTAGATCATGTTCAATATTTTTTTTCTAAATGTAGGGGTTGCACGGAGTAGCAACATCACGTGAGTGGTGGGTTGGTCACAAGAACCCATCGCGAGGCGTGTGAACCTCAATCTATGCATGTTCAAATCTGGCATCCCCATTTTAGAGAATGTGAGTGAGTTCGAAAGCTCGATGTAAAGAATCTCCTCAAGAATGATTAAATATCAAACGAGCCAATCTCAGAAAATTAAAAAGCATTTCAAAACATATTAAGTGCATAAGTGAAGGGTGAAAGACTCATAGAAGTGGAAAGTCAAAAGACTTTTGTGTCCATATAAACAGAGACTAGTATGTGACCCACGCGATGTTGCAGCTACAGAAAAGCATGGCATCTATTCTTGAAACACAATCCTCCCTCTGCAAGTAGAAAATTTACACAAAAAAAAAAATGTTGCCGCTATGTACTACCAAACATACATTTGATGCTACATTATGTATGTATACAATCTTTGTCCCATACACGAGTAAGTTCCTCTATCAAACTAATGATAATAGCACCAATACGGTAGAGGAAAAGGTACATTCAAATCCTTGGATGCACTATTAAGAGCACTATTGACAAAAATTATCACCCCCCACCCCCTTCTCTCTCTCTCTCTCTCTCTCTCTCTATCTATCTATATATATATATATATATATATACACATAATTTCGCATGTCGTCAGCATGCAAGTGCTTAAGAGAGTGTCCCTCACTTTGCATCAGATCAAAACAGCCTAGAGCTAATTTACTCAATCCATGGTGAAAATACATAATTTCGCATGTCGTCAGTATGCAAGTGCTTAAGAGAGTGTCCCTCACTTTGCATCAGATCAAAACAGCCTAGAGCTAATTTACTCAATCCATGGTGAAAATACCACAAGTGGTATACATGTCAACCAAATCATGACATATTTATTTAGCAATCCCTAGCTAACCATCTCCTCATACATTTATTTGACACATCAATGTCCTAGATGATGCCACATGCATGATCACATTTGGCAATATGGCCTAACTTAGCACCCATTGAGTAGACTTAAGAGCTCCTTGACCTACCCATGTTGGCGAACAACAATCAAGATAGGAAGCCCATCAAATTGTTGTGTTTCAAAACGTACATCAAACTTCTCGTACATAGATGAAAAATCTAGACAGAAAGGTCATCAAGAAATTGGATGTGCTGCAAAAGTAAGCATAGTCCAAGATACAACAACCTAAACATTTTCGAATAGAAGCACACTCCAAGAAATAAAATTTAGAGCAGGATGTTCATCAACACTTAGTGTGCTTTCCAAAGTACATGACACTTGTTATACGTGAGGATTGCAAAGCATGACAACATTTTCCAACGCCCGTCTAATGAATTGGTTTAATGAAGTCAATGCCTTGCATAATACAACATGCCTTTAAAATGAAAACATAGGTACACTCATTTGGAAAGTAGCTTAGCTCCACAATTGCTGAAAAAATCAAGCATATCATACACATGCCTATGAACTATTGTAGATTCCATATACTCGTTTAGGCCAGACGATGCAAATGTGACCACACTACAGTTCTGGCTTGATGTAGTGGTTGCTCTAGCATGCACAACAAGATTTGCATTAGCTGCCTTTTTATTTTGCAACAATCTATCTGCTACCACAATCCTGTCCATGATTTCTTCCACCTATTGCAATGGTATTGTCAGTACTAGCTGCCCCATCAACACCTATATGTGGACTCTGTAAGCCATCATCAATTGGGCTTCTTGTAGGCCCATTAGCAATTGGGCTCCTTGCAGACCTAAAGCTCCTCCGTAATGGTAACCCTATGCTCTTTCAAACTTGTTGTCACATTTGGACCCTTTGAAGCTTACACAATAGACTTAGCTTGCAACTTGCCATTTTCTTTTGTTGGTATTTGACATATGTCTGCAATACCTCCTTTATATCACCAGCATTGCAAAGCAAACACTCCAAGAGAAAAGAACAATTTTTATAGCCCAATAAAAAGAAGTGGTGTGGCAAAAACAATTTCTACTACAATGACTTTAACTAACAATCTCATTATAAATTTTTTTCCCGTGTCAACTTTTGCCATAATGTCCCATGCCTTCAAGGGGCAAACATAGGTGATAGCATCTAGAGAAATACTACACTATGCATCGGCTAAAAGCAGTCCAGCTTCCTGACCCTGTTGGGCATACATAAGTACATTTTGAGATATCACCTCTTGAATAGGAATCTCATAAAACATGCTTTCAAATTTACACCACAATTAAGTACAGTCGACCAGTAGGCATGAAATTTTTTTTCCAAAAGTCTTTGAATAATAATCTCAACATAAAAAAAAAAAATCCAGTCTACTCCTTGTGTATAATGTAGAACTTCAAGATGCAAGCACATGTGATTGTATATGAAGAGAAGCACTCACTCCACAATGTTGAATATATCCGATTGCTTTGTTGCCTTGCCCTCTTGCAAAAACTATTTGAGATCTCAAAATTACACAAAAATCTCATATATGTGGACCAAAGAATTTTCCTTGACTCATATTCTCACCATGTGTATCTTCCCTCATGCCAAATTTCAACTTCTTGCATATACCCCATGCTTTTAAGATGCAAAGTAGGGGAGACTATTTGTAGAGATACTCTTTCTTGCCATGCACATGTTCATGCATTCTTCAACTTCTTGTATAATGCCATAAACTTGAAGATGCAAGCATAGGCATGAGAGCATTCAGACCCAAATCCTGCATACGCATTGACTAAAAGCAACCCAACTTTGTGAACCTATTGTGCAATAAGATATCGCCTTTGAAATTGGAATCGCATAAAAAACATGCTTTGTCTCAAAGAAGAACATCCCATTCACTTGGCTGTCCCAAGAGCACACTTGATTTTAATTCAGTCGTGTCTTTAGACACGAGCCTGATGTTTGCATGCGATGTTCAGTAACTAACTATTGAATAGCCCTCAAAACCAGACTCACCATCCTTCTTCAAACCCATATCCCATTGCCTCAATCGCCATTGTCTACACTCGTGAAGTGATGCACATCCCCTCCACATGGTTGCTTGCCTGCAACAAATTTGTTGTGAAAAACACCATAGACTTTTATGTCTTGGTAATTACAACATCAATAAAAAAGAGACCCTATCATCTCAAAGCAGTTTCTTCATAAAAGAAAGCATACCTGTGGACTGAATAGTGCCAAAATGTAGTGGAATCAAATACACTGTCACTAAGAACTTCCATCAAAACTTGGTCATCAACTCTATAAGCAACCTTTCTTTGTGAAGGGTGCCAGGTAATATCGCCACACTTGTGCTCAAATGTAAAAAGGAGAACCCTGCCCTGCAAATCTCTATCACTCAAACTTTGATAGATGATGGATCGTCTGAACATTGGTTCTAATAGCAATGTGACCTAGTAAGCACAATGAAACCAACTTGTAAAGGACATAAAGAAACCAAGGATTGAAATTGTACTACACACAACATTTACAAATTTCATGACATGGGAAGAAGGGCTAAATGTTACTATTTCTGTGTGCAAGATCTACATGTAGTATAAAGCACTTCAAAAGCTAAAATCTATTGATATGGAATGTCACCCAAAAGACATGCCAAAAAAATGATTTGCGCTCTAACTGGTTAATGGTTTCTAACTGGTTAATGGTTGTATCGTGGCAATACTCCCAATGACACTTTAGGTAGCATTAAGCTCTTCATCTACCTCTATAAGATCAAGAATCTTGGCATAGCCCTTTGATTCTATCATAGGCACAACCAATCTCAAGCCAATGCCATAATCATGGACCACTCCACCTCTTCCTTTAAAGGACCTTGCATTAGTCCGTGTGCTAATCAAGCTAGCAATTCTCACACCCTCCCATAATGGTGCAATACAAAGAGCAAGCCCGTATAAGGCAACATCATGAAGGGACTATCGAGTGCCCACTATGTTGTCGAGGGAGACGGTCATTCACTTCTTGTAGGAAATTAGTTGATGGTTGTAGTCCCAAGTACCGATAAGAAGCCCTTGGTTGCCACCGAAGCATGTGAGTTTGAGAGAACTGGTGGCAATATGCTTTGGAATGACCTTAATATTTTTCTTCGTCCTTGCCATCTCCTCCATAATCTTTGTTTCCAAAGTTGGGATAAACAATCTAAGATACTGTGCAAGGGAGGCTATTGGGCCACTTGCCATAGGCATTGTCGGCTTTGCAAGAGAGGGAGTCACAAAGAGCAGAGTCAAGAGGAGGGCAATCCTGGGTGACATTGAACTGCAAATTGAGTATAATAGTTGTGAAGATGATAGCACGAATTATGTTAAGAAGTAGAAAATGCTCCATGTCCGAAGCTCTACCCTAATCCTTTGTTACGTTACCTAAAGTAAACTCCCTCTCTCTCTCTCTCTCTCTCTCTCTCTCTCACACACACACACACACACACACACACACACACACACACACACACACACACACACACACACAGAGGTGCACTCGGCCACCACCTGCATGGTGTTGGAAAGTCTTGAAATGAAAATGGCATAAGAATGGCAACACAAAGTTTAAGGCACTGTACATTTCAATGCATGTGATGTTGCAGGTCCGTGCAAGTCCTCTAGACTCTATGAGCCGATGTGTACATAGGCTGTAGTTGGGTCACATTCTCTCTCTCTCTCTCTCTCTCTCTCTCTCTCTCTCTCTCTCTCTCTCTCTCTCTCTCTCTCTCTCTCTCTCTCTCTCTCTCTCTCTCTCTCTCTCTCTCTCTCTCTCTCTCTCTCTCAAACACACACACAAACATGCGTGCACACGCGGTAGCTATTGCAACTTAGCGTGTAAAATTCAAATGAGAACACCGAGTGTTGAGCTCACTGAGGTTCATTTATGCTATGGAATTTGATTGGAAGTTGGAACATCAAAAGTGCAGACAAAGGCGTAGTTCGTTCAACTCTGCAGAAGATGACGCATAGAGACCCTCACCTTCCTGCAAAATTTTAAGCTCCAGTATATGTAGCGTAGATAGTAGAAGTAGATTGCGTCTAAAATTTCTCATATGCACATTTTCCAAGTGTCTAAGCAGAAGCATTGTGTAGCTGAGTGGGTATCTGATTGCTTGAAAAAAACATAGGTTTTGTGTATTCCCACATACAAAATCTTGAAATTCACCTTTTAGTTCTAGTTTTGAAGATGGGAAAACCTACAAAGTTTAGGGAAAAAACATTGAAACACATTAAAATTGCTGCAAATTTTCTCATACATCGGTTTTTCAACTTAGGTTTAGTGTAATCCTACCTATTGATTTTGAGATTTAGCATTGTATTGCATGTTGGTGCAAATTTTCTCATGTTTGGTGTAATCCTACCTATAAATTTTGAGATTTAGCATTGTATTGTATTTTGGCGCAAATTTTCTCATATGTCAGTTTTTAAACTTAGGTTTAGTGTGATCCTACCAATAAATTTTGAGATTTAGCATCGTATTGTATGAGAATGCTTGAAGAGAACTTAGTTTTAGTGTAACCCTTCCTATTAATATCTAGATTTGGCTATAAATTCTAACTCGAAGGTGAGAAAAAGCTCAACAGAGTTTCACTTACAAATTTTGAGATTCACATCTAAATCCTAACTTGAAAGTGAGAACACCACAAATCCTACAGGAATTTAGTGTAAAAACCTTCAAATATCGTTAGAATCTTTCTTTGCCTTGTGCCTTTGCCACCTTGGGTTCGCTCATGCATCTTTGGATTCGCGCACGCCACTTGGGTTTGCTCACCCTCCGCCTCAGTTTTGCTCGTCTTCAACAGTGACCTTGGATTTGTTTTCCTCCGCTCCTTGCCTTGAATTCAATTAAATGCCCTTGTTGATGCCCTTGATGATGGAGAATATGGAACCAGCCTCTTATTCTCTCTCTCTCTCTCTCTCTCTCTCTCTCTCTCTCTCTCTCTCTCTCTCTCTCACACACACACACACACACACACACACACACACACACAATTATAGCCATTGCGCTCCTAAAGATCAGGTTCCTAGATGAGAGGATGGAGACACACACATACACACAATCGCGTCGTCCCTGCTATTGTTTGGGGATCAAAGAGCACATCATTTTTTGCAGCTCTCTCTCTCTCTCTCTCTCTCTCTCTCTCTCTCTCTCTCTCTCTCTCTCTCTCTCTCTCTCATGCAGAGGGCGCCTCACACACACATAAAAAATCACTCATCAGAAGCAAGCAGCCACTGCCAAATTTGTGACGTGTTCTCTCTCTCTCTCTCTCTCTCTCTCTCTCTCTCTCTCTCTCTCTCTCTCTCTCTCTCTCTCTCACACACACACACACACACACACACACACAATTATAGCCACTACTCTCCTAAAGATCAGGTACCTGGAGGAGAGGATGGAGACACACACATACACACAATCGCATTGTCCCTGTTATTATTTGGGGATCAAAGAGCGCATCAATTTTTGCAGCTCTCTCTCTCTCTCTCTCTCTCTCTCTCTCTCTCTCTCTCTCTCTCTCTCTCATGCAGAGGGTGCCTCACACACACATAAAAAATCACTCATCAAAAGCAAGAAACCACTGCCAAATTTGTGACGCGTTCTCTCTCTCTCTCTCTCTCTCTCTCTCTCTCTCTCTCTCTCTCTCTCTCTCTCTCTCTCTCTCTCTCTCTCTCTCTCTCTCTCTCATGCAGAGGGCGCCTCACACACACATAAAAAACTCATATACGGATCGTAATGGTATGTAGGCCTCATCAATTCTCTCTCTCTCTCTCTCTCACACACACACACACACACACACACACACACACACACACACACATACACACACACACACAAACGCACTCACTAGACGATGCATTAGTTCGTTCTCTCTCTCTCTCTCTCTCTCTCTCTCTCTCTCTCTCTCTCTCTCTCTCTCTCTCTCTCTCTCTCTTTCTCTCTCTTTCTCTCTCTCATCACTCACACAAACATAAACACACACACATCACAGTGGGATGCAATCTTGAATTAATTCTCTCTCACACACACACTCTCTCACACACAAACACACACACACTCTCTCTCTCTCTCTCTCTCTCTCTCTCTCTCTCTCTCTCTCTCTCTCTCTCTCTCTCTCTCTCTCTCTCTCTCTCTCTCTCTCTCTCTCGTGTGCACACGCTAGCCTCGAAAAAAGAACTCGCTATCCGCACGAGTCAAAACCTGTGCAATTGGCCGGGTGCATTTAATTTTTTCCCATTCTAAGGATTAGTCAGCAGGATTGAGGCACATAGCTGACATCTGATGCGCAACGGCTTTTGTAGATGATGTTGGGCAATGTCCTATCCAACACCCACATCATCCATAAAGGCGTTTGAACCATACACAAAGAGAGAGAATGACATCTTTAAGAACTTTTGTTTGGAAAATGTAGAATAGATGAAGCCTCTACATCAAATACCATTGAACAAACTGTTCAATACCCACATCTTGCATAGCATAGTGTTACCCCATGTATTTCTTCCATTGGCATAATAGGGCCAGATTGTTTGAATTAGGGTTGCAAGAAAACACACACAGCTTGGAGAAGATGAAGGAAGCTCAAGGCACACAATAGAGAGTATATTACTTAGTGTGCAATGGAAAGATAGATAGCCCTAGAGTGATGGGCGTATATACAATTCACGGGGTGAAAAACCTCCTAAAGAGGGAAAAAATGCCCCAGCAGTCCTAATGTGTTCACACACATCACTACCACATGTATATAGTAACAAATCCCCCCTGGAGTGATGCGGTGAACGAGAGCTGGCACATGAGTAAAGGGAAGTGCCATGCCCCGAGGACATGATCAGTCCACAAAGGGGAGTAAGCCCAAAGCTTTGTGGAAAGCTTCAAGCTTCTCATGAGACAATGCCTTTGTGAAAAGGTTTGCAAGGTTGTTCTATGTTGGCACATAAGCCAAGCTGACCTCTCCTGCTGAGAGCCTCTCCCTGACATAGTGGCAATGCACCTCAATGTGCTTTGTGCGAGCATGAAAAACTGGGTTCCTCGCAACTGTCAGTGTAGATAGTGTTGGCAGTGTCCTGTCCAACACCCAAATCAGCCATAAGGCGTTTGAGCCATACACACTCAACCGTAGCTGTGAAGACTGCCTTGTACTCAGCCTCACAACTCGAAGTGGCCACAGTAGGTTTCTTCTTGCTCAACCATGATATGCATGAACTGCCAAGCATGAAACAAAAACCACTTGTGGACACTTGCGTGTCAAAACAACCAGCCCAATCTGAGTCCGAAAAAGCATGTAAGTCTGGCGGCAATAATCCCCCCTTGGGAGAAAACAAGCCAAGATGTAAAGTGCCACTAAGGTAGTGGAAAATCCTCTTGACAGCCTACCAATGCTTAGACCCTGGGCTATGCATAAATCTGCTGACCTGTGAGATTGCAAACTAAATATCCGGCCTCGTGTTGCATACATAAATGAGGCATCCAACAAGAGTTTGGTAAAGAGTGACATCAACAGGATCACCATCATCATGAAGACTCAATTTCAAACATGTTTCCCTGGGAGTGGCAATAGGTTTGCAATCCTCAAGTCCAAACTTACATAGCAATGTCTCTATGTAACTTTTTTGACACAAGGCAATACCACCATCACACTACTTAAACTGTATACCCAAGTAATGATTGAACAACCCCAAATCTTTCATCTTGAAAGTAGCATTAAATTTAGCCTTCAATTCAGCAATATGTCTCTCATTTGGTCCAGTGACCAACAAATCATCTACATAAAGAACCATAATGAGAAGTACATCACCCTCATGCTTTACATACAATGTGCTTTCTGTTGGACTATTATGAAAGCCTTGTTTGACCAAATGAGTGTCAGCTTTCCCATACCAAGCACGAGGAGATTGCTTCAACTCATACAAAGCCTTATTACATCTGCACACTTTGTCCTCTTGTCCTTTCTTGACAAAACCGCAAGGCTGTGTTACATAAACTTCCTCAAATATGTCACCATTCAAGAAAGCAGTAACATTCTCTGATTGATGTACATCCCAACCAAAATGAGCTGCCAATGCACGTAGAAAACGCACAATAGTCATACGACAAGTGGGAGCAGAAATCTCTTCATAATCTATGCCTTTTTGCTATGCATAGCCCTTTGCAACAAGTTGAGCCTTATGGCAATCGATCTCACCATGCGGCTTGCATTTCAACTTGTAAACCCACTTCATACCAATGGCCTTTTTGCCAAGAGGCAAATCACATAAAGTCTATGTGTCATTTTCTATAAGTGAATCATATTCTGATTGCATGGCAGCCATCCAATTTTCTGAATTCTCTACTTCATCAAAAAACAGAGGCTCATCAACATCATGTAAGCTAGACACAGCCAAATCATAACAATCTGATGCATAAGATGCATGGTGTCACACAAAGTATGCACCAACAATTTTGGCATACCTCTAGCCTACTCATTTTCAGTCCTTTCCTTGTCAAGTACATCATGTACATTTGCATCAGTAATAGGCTGATTCGTAACATTTAGGAAACCCCCATAGGCTGTACATTTGCCCCAATGGAATTTACATTCAAACTTCCACCACTGAAAAAAGGCAACAAAGTGTCATAAATGTCCTGCGAGCTTACATTATTGTCTCTAGTAACGCTACATCCTGTGAGACAAGAATACGCTTTGTTTACAGATGATACAGCCTGTAACCTTTGCTTTCAGCACTATAACCAACAAAAATACATTTGACAACCTTATCATCCAATTTTCTACGTTGTGCTTGTGGCACCAAAGCATATGCCAAAGAGCCAAAAACACGCATGTGCTCAATAGAAGGCTTTCTATCATGCCATGCTTCATATGGAGTAATAGACTGCAAAGATTTCATAAGACACTTGTTTAGTACATAAGTGGCACACATGATGGCCTCAAGCCAAAAAGAATGCGGAAAAGCTTGACTTTTGACCATACATCGTGCCACTTTTGTAAGTGACCTATTTTTCCTCTCAGCAACACCATTTTGTTGAGGTGTATAAGGCACTGTACATTGGTGTTTTATCACACGACTAGCCAGAAATGCATTAAATTCATGAGACATATACTCCCCCCCTCAATGGGAATGGAAGGTGCCCGTAGTACATTTCGAGACATTTTCAGCCATAGCCAGCAATTGTTTGAAGCACATAAAAACTTTGGACTTCGCTTGAAGCAGAAATACCCATGCATGCCTGGAGTAATCATCAATGAAATTCACAAAGTAAAGTAATTTCCCAAGGATGGAGTTTGCGTGGGCCCACAAACATCAATATGCACAAGCTGCAACCTGCATGTGGCCCTAACTGAACCATCCTTCAAAAACTTTGAACACTGCATCTTACCCACAATACAACCTTCACAAACATGTCTGACAGGTGCTTCAAGAGGCGGCAAAGAAGCAACCATATCAGATTTTTGCAAACGCAGCAAACTGGCAAAATTCAGATGACCAAAATGTGCAAGCCAAAGTTTTGCATCTGAAATATCCCTTGAATCAGCAACTGCATTTGCAAAATTTTATCCACATTTGTCATAAAAAATGAGCTTATACAACCCACGGCACAAAAGCCCAGATGCAACAATTTCATCACCAAAACTAAGATCATGAACTGTACATCTGTCATCCACAAATTTGACTACAAGTCCAAGTCTAGCAAGTGCAGATATAGACAAAAGATTCTTCTTGATCCCAGGTACATAAAGTGCATCAACAAGTGTGAAAGAACTGCCATTTCAAGTAGTAAGCACAATCTTTACAACTCCTTGAACCGGATAAGAGGCATTGTTGGCACAAGTGACTGAATTCCCATGAGGGACAGACTCGAGAGAGGTGAACAATTCACGATGTGAGGTAATGTGCTTTGTAGCACCACTATCGAAATAGCACACATGTGAATCTGCAGCAACTGACATGCATGCATCATGGACAGCGGGATTGTAAGTGCACTCCACACTAAAATCCCATTCTGCAGCATTTGCAGTGGAACCACCCTCTTTCTTCTTAGCCTCTTTGGACTTCAACTTAGGACACTGCTTTATCAAGTGATCATTAGCTTTCCAATAATGGCAATGCATCTTCTTTTTGCCCTTATCACCAGAATTTCCAGACGAATTGCTGCCAGCAGAAGCATTAGGAACATAATTTTTGCCACTCGCAGCAGAACCATAAGAAGTGGCTGCATTGATGTTACCACCCGTTTTCTGAGAAGCAATAAAAGCCTGTTCAACTGCATGCTGCCTAGTCCTGTTTTTTCTGGAAAGTGACTCTTGCAGCAACAATGTGCATAATGCATCAAACTTGACAACTTCAGGATTTCCTTGGGTCATAAGTCTCCAAGTACTAACAAAAGTCTGGTAAGAATCTGGTAAGGCATCAAGAACAGTCTGCAAAAGGGAACTATCTGAAATGACTTCACCTGCAAAAATAAGTTGCTCATTGATATCCTTGACACCATCAAGGAAAGTGTCCATATTATCTTCCTCATGCATAATCTTCAACTTCAGCTCTTTACGCAGCAAAGCAATTTTAGCCTCATTGCGACTTGCATAAAGATGAGTCAAAATATCCCAAGTCTGTTTTGCAGATTTTGTTGAACGAATGTGAGGAACAATGGTGCGCTTCACAGACAACGCAATCAAAGCATGAGCCTGTGCATCCTTTACATCCCAACGAGATTGTTCTGTCGTAGGCAAAACAACTCTAATAGCAGCAATCCTTGCAGCAAGACCTGCACACCCTCAACATCGCCTGCATCCTCATAACCATGACATACATCAATGCCCTGCACAATATTCTGGACGCCCTTTGACACAAGAACATGTTACATCATGTAAGCCCACATAGGGTAATTGTCCCCATTTAATATGTCCTTAGCAGCAAACATCTTGAACACATCTGTGTTGTTGTCAGCCATGGTAAATGTTGCACCTGATGTGAAAACTATCCGAAAAGAGGAGAAACAAAGTGGGAACAACACGTGCTATATAGCACAAACCGTAGAAGACTGTAAGGCACTGATAGAAATTTTGCACAAAATGACCTTTACATACATCATTGGAAAAATTATTGGAAGGGAGATTATTTTTTGAAGATAAGTGACTATTGCGTTACGCACAGAGAGCTACCTCTTTGGTCCAACTTGTAATCATTGCATCTGTGAATACGGTAATCCAAATTCAGTTTTGTTTCTTGCATTGTGTTCCTCTTACTCTGCTCTTTCATTCAAGTGTAAGCATTCAAGATTTGGTGAAGGTTTCAAACGCATCCGTTTAGGCCTTAAATCGCTGTTTTGAGTGTTTATATGCGTATTTTATGTTGTTTTGACCCTAGGAGAGGCTTTAGGGACCCAAAAACGACCCTTTAGGGTCATCTGTTTACTGTTTTTTCATACTTTGGGAAGAACGATCACGATCCATGTACCTCCCCAGAATGCTGTGACAGTGATAGGATATGTTCCGGATAGTCCCCTGTAGCTTCCCTTCAAGTTTCATGCAATTCCGATATGATTTGCATGGTGAACGGGCGTGATGACTGTAGAGCTGTGTAGAAGGACATAGGCAGATTACTTGGCTTTAGTGCGATTGATTTTCTTGTAGAGTTAGTAGTTGCATCTCTTCGAGTTCACTTCATTAGGGTTGACATCCTAGTGAGTTTCCATGCCTCATCCGAGTCGCTTCCCCTGTATCGATAATTTTATGTTGATGCTTGAGAGCTATGCTATGGACGTCCGTCCGGCGACCCGCAAACAGTATTTATGAGTGTGAGAAATAATTTTGGCTAATTTTTGTATGAATAATAATACTTTTAGTAAATTTCTTTAATGTTTATTTAATAAGGATAAAAATTTAATAAAATTATTAAGAAGTGCTGAAATTGTGTTTTGAAAGAAAATGTCGAATCAACAAAGCAAGAGCTTCAAGCATGGTGAGTTTTGAAAGATTTGGTGCAAATCAAATGTTTGGCCAATTTATGGATGGGAAAATCCACAAAATCAAGGGCAAACAGTGACAGGATATCCAAGTCATGAGCCGCATGTGATACAAAGTAAGCAATTGAAGCAAAGAAGGTAAGGGTACACTTGGGATTCTAGGTAAGCCAGATAATATACCTAAGGCAGGTCATTTTAGACCTCATTTACATATGTGTGTGTGTGTGTGTGTGTGTGTGTGTGTGAGAGAGAGAGAGAGAGAGAGAGAGAGAGAGAGAGAGAGAGAGCTTCTTGGAGACTTAGAGCACGCACTACTTTTCTACCTGCTATGAGTCATCGGGGCCACCACTCCTCACCAGATTCAACATGTATGGTCTACACGCCTTACTCAACATCTCTATGTGGTCTACACAACACAAAAGACACCAAAAAGATCCCACCAATCAAAATCAAATCAAACTTTTTGCAAGAAGTTCACTACTAACATGACGATAAAAAATGATCCAAATCCAAAAATAATTGGACAAAACACTCAGTAAGATAGTGATCAAGTTCTAGTTTGATAAGTTACTTGGAGCCATACCTAATATCTGGTGTACACAAGCTTTAGGATAGGGGACCCGACTCACCCCTAACTTAGGTAAACATGTCATTTACCACAGTTGGGATGCCTATCACAACATGCTAGTTAGCATGGTTTGTATCATTAGGATGGGAATCGGGTCTAAGAGGGCCTCTTTATTTTCCATGGGATTATAAATGAGATTATGGAATTGGCAAATGGGTGGATGCCATGTTGACTAAAATGGTGGGTATGGCACGTCCTAAAAGTTACTCGTCAAACTTATAAGAATATATATTCTTTTCTAAAATATAAAGAGAAAATATATTATAAAATCAAAAAGTTGAACTTTTCTCTAAAAAATTGGAGTAAAAACCAATTCTTTCTCTCTCTAGACGATTTCTCCCCCCTCTCTCCTAAAAGGTGGTCCCTCCAAAAATGTTTTGTTCATTCTCTCTCTCCCTCTCTATAGTACCATCTTTCACTTCTCTTCACTCCACCTTGAAAATTGCATCTCTTTCTTCAATGTCATTTTTTCCTCCCAAAAAGCTCTAGAAGAGAAGTTTGAACCTCCTTTCCCTCATCAAGCTTGTTGCATTCTCCTCAAGCTTACATGCTATTGAAGCTCTTCGTTCCTCTATGAACCTCACTACACACCTCTCCCTAAAGTTGAAGACCTCCAACATATCCTACCCTTAGATCTTCTCTTTTTCTTTCCTCAATAGGTTCCTTGCTCCTTCTTCTCCATTTATGTCTCTAGAGTGGATATACTTCCCTCTATAGCTCCTTTGCACCATCTTCCCCATTTATCCAACTTGCAAGTGGAAGGGCATAGTGGTGGGTTGCATTGACCATCTTTGTATACCTTCTAAACTTGCTCTTCATGCAGCTCAGAACATGGTTGTGCATAGATTAATCATAAGTTTCTGTGTGTAGGTAGGTGGTGCTACTACTCCCCATGGAATCAACAGGTACTCAATGACCTAGGAATCTTAATGACTCCATTTCTTGGAGCAACGTACTAGACGACAATGATGATTGGGTGACTATTGACTAAAACCGATTGATGTAGGTGACAATGCAGCCAAGCTCAAGAGGTGCACACAAGGTCTCAAGGAGACACTAGCTTCTTGGGCACACCGCTGGAAGGTAAGAAATCATGGAGTTCAAGCAAACCCAAGATGATAAGTGGCTTGTGAAGGTGCAACATGTGTATGTCTCTTGACAATTGAAGCTAGGGACAACATTGGCTCCACCGAGGTTTCTTGCAAATTGTAATTCCACTTCTCCGTAAAGTTTCTAGGATTGTCTACTTTGTATTTTCACCTTATACATTGCTTCTAATGACTGTAAGATTTTTGTTGCTTGTTTATTTTTGCAAACTTCTTCCCATCCGATTTTGTAGAGTGGGAGCCAATAGAATCCTTCATAGGGATCTTTGAGGCCATCCATGTTAAACTTGGAAAATTAATCTATGCTGATTGTGCATCCTCTGAGCTCACCTTACGAGACATTTTCTTTTATAACCATACTTATGTCATGCCTAGGAAAAATGGGTATGATAATTGTTTTCCCATTCACTTACCAAGCTTGCAAAGTTTGAAATAGACTAACAGGAACCAAAAGGAGAATTGAGTGGATGTGTACGCAGCAATGAAGTGCATCAATGTTTCCACAAAGAAACAATAACATGGTTTATGTATTTGTGTAAATCTTTTGATTGTAGAGTGTCCATAGGACACCAACAATGTGGATTTGTAAAGGGGATAGTGTGATGAACGGCTTCCTTGCACTTCATTAGAAAGAGGATGGGGTCTAGGAGGGCCTCTTTATTTGCCATGAGATTATGGAGGTGATTAACATTTTGACAAATAGATGTATGCCATGTGTGCAAGAATGGTGGGTATGTAAGAGAGGTGTAAGGATGGTCAAAGGATGCACTTTTCCCCCCAAAAAGTGGGTGGGCCACTTTATGATTTTCGGCCTTCCATAAATCCTACATATGATCTCTGATTTGAGCGGAGATTATAGATCTAGAATCTACGCACCAAGCTCTTTCTATAGGTATGCTACACAATATACTTTTGCCCGCTAGATTTTAAATCTATTTTGGGGGGAAAATTTAAATTCAAATAAACTATCAGTTTTGCCTGTTTGAATTCAAAAGCCGTCCTTTGATTGCTTTCTTAATACTAAAGGTTTGACTCCCTTAAACTGCCAAATAAAGAGGCCCTCCTAGACTCCATTCTCTTCCTAATGTGGATGGGAGCCCAAGGTGGTCAACCACTAGGGAGATAAAATAAATGATTTATAGTTGGTGAGAAATTGGTGTTCACATACCATAGTGCAAAGCAAAGAGAGCAAAGACTATCAATGGTCTTTTCCTATGGAAGGTGGAAGCTAACAATAGGAGAATGGGAGGCACTAGACTTTGATGTTCTTGCTAGAGATACCTCCACGATGATGTGGTGCATGACATCTCTATGAATAACAACTTGCACCTTAGTGATCTTTGCAAGTATCTCAATGTGAGATATACATTGCCCAAGAAATACCTCTTTGTAATCAATGGACAAGGTTGTCCGGTCTAGAAAAGAAAAGAGCTTTCTTTGTGAGGAAATTGCATTTCCACAATGTATTTTTGTAGAAACTTGTAACTCATGCAAATTTTGCTCCCATTAATAAATATGGTGTTTTGAATCTCATCTCTAAGCATAGTTGTTCATTTTCAAGTTGTTTAGGAGCATTTTTTTGGTCAAGATTTTGATCAAAATGTTCAACTTCTTGATTTGTAATGCCAATGCCTTCAGTCGTCTCTCAGTGTCTTTTGATGCTTTGTCATGTAATTTTTTAAAAACTATAATTTTAAGCTAATTTGAGGTGAATTTAAGGTGTTTTTAAAAAAGTGACCTTGGGTATATAAGTCATTTTCTAGGCTTTTAAACTTCATTTCTCACATTCACAAACTCTAGCTTCAAGCTCTCTTGCCATCTTCTTTGCAAATGAACCCTTGGAAACGTTTTGTGATGCACTTTTTGCATGATTGGAAAAGGTTGTCCTTGCATACCCTGTTGCACATGAACTAGTCACTGTTTTTGAGGGAATGATCAACATGCAGACCACTACCAACCTGCATGCAGAGATGTTCCCAATTTTACTTAATTACATGGAGTAGAACATAGAAGAATATTCCATAGTGTTCAAGGGATCCAAAATTGCATGGTTGCTAGTGGATTTCTTCAAACATCTCTACGTGACCGACAAAGACTTCTTCTTTTTCTTATTGAGGTTTGTCAAAGGGCTCACCGAGCGGGACTACAAGTTTAACTTGTGCTTGAGGGCATGGAGAAGGGAAAATCAAAGGAAAAAGCCAACAAGAACTTCCCCCATGATGACCATTGTGGAGGAGTCAAATGAAGCTGTTAAAGAGGTTGATGAGCAAACTAAAACATCTATGGCGCTCATCCTCTTGGAAGAGCCCAACTCCACTTAGGAGGAAGATCGGATGACAGAGGGAGATGAGGTGTTAGAGGAAGTCTTGACCTCCAAATTCTCACTTTGCATGTAGTGGTGGTGGAGGGTCATCATTTTTATTTCCTTAACATTTCTAAAACACTTGGACTCCGAGAAGATGAGTCACTCACACTGCTTGCTATCTATGATGGCATGAAGGATCCAAGTGGAAAGGCAAAGTTGGAAAAATTTCAAATTGACTTTGAAGGCCAAAGTCTCGGAGCAAGCCTCCCCTTCCTCCCCAATGAAAACAAATAGAAGTTGGTGCAAATGGTGGCAGCTACCCTACCCTAGTGGAGATTAAATCATGTGCCTCGTTTTATGAAAGCATCCTCAAAAGAACTTTCCATCCACACAAACCATTGATTCCTATGGGTGCAAATTATTGCTCTAGCATTGAACTTACAAAGATATCTCTTGAAGAAATAGACAAGGAAACTGAAGTAAATATTTTTAAACCTAAACAATTATCTCTGTTTTCTTACAACAAGATTCAATGTCCTTCAAAATCTTTTGCGGGTCGCATACCATATTGATAAGTTTGCAATGCAAACTGGAGGTTCTCGCAACGTACCCATGGGTAGGAACCATCGATTCTTTGAGTTGCTCAAACAGAGTTCTCCAAGCATGGTACTATGGAGCTTCTCAAGTCCAACGCATTGAGTGCCATCCTCACTGAAGATTCCCTCACCCTTAATGCTAACAAATTTATAATGGTGGATCAGGAGGCACCCTTGTGTGCCTTTACAAGAAAGCACCTTGGGTCAGTACTCTCCCATTGTGCCTTAAGCCTAGGTCAAGGGGTGACAAACCCACAAGAAATTGTAAAAACCCTTGGCATTAGGCTAGCCATTTTTCCCATACCCATAAATGTAATTTACAAAAAAAACTAGCAAATGATATAATTACAACATCAATAGACAATGGTTTGGTCCTTTTTTGTATTATCTTTTGCCATCATTTTGTACTTTATATTTTTTTTCATATTGTCTATACAATTTAATTATCATAACGCGTGCATGGTACAACCTCCACAAAATATCCCGACTGCGATTACGCTAACAGGGTGGGCGGGGAACATGGCCGATCAACTTTTGTTGAAAGCGGGCAACGAGGGGAACGTACGGGCATAGAAGGATGCCCAAGATGCATGACGACACTTGACAATGATAATAGATACAAAAAAATATCCACTGCAACACAATGCACAGGATAGCATTTTAACTGTGGTGCACAAGATAGAATATTTGTCCGTTGTCCGTGCCAGGCACCGTCGTGCATCGTGGGCATCCCTCGACACCCTTACAGTCCCCTTTTTTGCTAGTTTCAATCCCTTTGGTTTTCTTTGTGCTCTTGAGGGTATTGAGAACATAAGATGCATGGTCTAAGGCATTGTTAGCATGGTCTTCAAAGCAATTGCGAAAGTGAAGTCCATTGCATGATTCAAACAAGTGTAGCAAGGTGGATGCTTTGTAGAAAAGTGGAAGTGTTGATAAAACAACCTTGTAGGCTTCTCTGCAGGCATGTGAATCATATCTTGAAAAGTTGCGGCCTTGGTGAAAATCGTTGCTCTTTTCTTCTCTTTAGAGTGGATGGATTCCCATTTTGTAGGCAATTTGAGTGCCTCGGCCACAATTTCTTTAAAGATATTAACCTTTGTTGGTTGGCTGACCGCATTTGAAATCCGTGCAATGCTAGCTTCTTGGATTGAGTTGAGAAATCCATACGCTCTTTGTAGGTCCACTCCACAAGGTTGCAGACATATTTAGGAATTTTCAGAATTATTCAAGTCCCATTTCTTATAATGCTATTGAAAAACTTAATATTTTTTTGTAGTTTGAGCTATCATCTATTGGCGGTTACACTCTATGTCCCATGTATTCCTTAGCACATATCTACAAGGACATGTGTATTTAAATACATAGTTATATGCATCGATTACAGTGAAATCAAAAGCATGAGGGAAGCATGGCACTAAACTCAATTTGAATTATATAACATTCTTCATGTGAAAAAAATTCTTTGAATCAGTTGCTCAAATATGAGACATTAACGTTAAAGAATTGGCTATATCAACACTAAAAAGAATCTAAAATAATCAAAAACAAATTTTAGTATTGAAGGGACCTTAAAATAGTGTGGTGTTTAGAAACACCAAGATAGAAAATAAAGTCCAATTCACATATTTACATGAATCCAATTATTTTACAACTCATCTTTGGAAAGGATACTATTTCAAGAGTCTCAATGACTATAAATACATCCTTAAACATTGCATTTTCTCATGTATTGCTCCAATATGTACAAAGTTTCTCTATCACAAGATGCTTCATTTACCAATGTATTGCAAGTATACTCTCGTTGTTCCCTTGCATAGATCCAACCAAGTAACCATGGAGTGATTATTTCCAAAAAACTTTCAAGCTCTTTTATTGATTGATTCCACGTTTTTGGAAAAATCGAGTAGGTTTTGGGAATATTCCACATTACACTGTAAAGGGCTTTGTAAAAAAATAAGGTATTATTTTCATCCAAATCATGAAATACATCCAAGTTCTTGTGGTATATAAATCAATATTTAATTAGAAGATTTGTCTTTTGGCATGTTGTCTATCCTACTATGACATAAAATTGTTTATGGTGTGTGGAAATCATAACTCAAGAATACGGCGAGTCCTTTGCAATCTATTAGTGCTCCAAATCCACACCTCAAAACATTGCATGCAAAAATCAAAGAAAGTGAATGAGTCTTTGCGAATAAAATGCCAGACATTTGTACTTTCTTCAACGAGATGCATATGTTTTCCCCAATCTTGACATACATCACCATGTTGCATTTTAATGGTCTTAAGTAAAACACCATCGAGTTCAAGGATCAATACTCTTCTTTGTTTCCATATAGTATCTAAGGGTGGTGGAATCAATTTCCTTCTAGGCCTATGAGTCCTCAATGACATGTGCCACCTCAATAGTAAATGCTTTGTACATTTGAAATCAAAATTATATGCTTCAAAATTTCTTGTTCAAAACAAAAGGTGTGATGGTCAATGGAAGAGAAAATATTTTCAATTAACACACTGTGCACCAGCAACATTTATTTCATCCATGATATATATAGACTTAAACCTTGAGAAGATAATTTTTTCAATATAAAAGAAAATATTTTTCTTCAATATACAAAAGAAATCTTGTACAAAGAGCTCCAACCACAAAGATAAAAGAGAGACTTATTTTGCAAGGTTGAATAACATCTAATTGATGAAATATAAAAGTGTACATATTTGGTTCATGTTCAAATAATTGAACCCAACACATTTTTTTGGCCAAAATCTTCTTAACACATTTCCACCACTCTTGATGTATGTGAAAATTCCATGTGATTGAGTCAACATGCATGCCAAGCCCTTATTGATTGTTTTCTTCCACCTACAGTAACAAATATGCTAGATTAGATAAGAATTTGATTATACCTTTTATATATTATGTCTTGAAACTTTGTAAATAGGTCATAAACCTTTGTGATTGGAGATTGTCCTAGCCGATTGAGTGAAATAATAGATCAAATGTCATTTGTATTAATTAGATTTAAAAGGTATGGTAGAAGCTCATTGCAAAGAAGATAGTCAGGCCTCCCTTGAAAACGTTCAAGGTATAAGCAATTATCTTTTGGATTAATACATCCCTTGAAAGGGCTATCATCAATGAGCAATGTACTTTTTTTATTGCATAAATTCCTGCACTAATACCAAACCCTCAACAAAGGCTTAAACACAGCCTCAACATTAGGCTTATCCGGTCTATACACTTTTTGAAGATTATGGATGTAGCAATCTTTTTGCCCCCATACCATAAAGAATTATATTTTTTATGTGCATATTTTTCAAGAGTGTTCACATAAGTGAAAACGTTCTTTGTAGCATGGTGGACCAATTACCAACATGAAGTACTGCCATATCTCATCCAAAAATTCAAAACGACCCAGGCGAACAAAAATTATGGTGTGGCCAAGGTCAATTTTGACAGAATCTATACATGGATACCTATTGTCTTCTTTGCTGAGTAAAACTACATGAAGATCAAGAATGAGTGCATGTTTCTTCATGCTGATCGCATGAGCAATATTTTCTGCATACGATACAAAAGAATGATAACCATTTAAGGTTTTTCATGTATAAATCTCAGGACAAGGGATCATATATTTGCAGCACACAATTGAAAATTGTACACATTTATTTATGTCTCATACTCCCAGACCCATCTATAATGATGTCTCCTAAAAGTGATTGCATTTCTCTATTGATGTGGGAAGATTGAAAGACTAGTTTATCTCCATCTCTCTCAAAAGAATATTAGCTTCCAAGTGGCCTACGTTTTCGTGCATCTGAACGTAACTCCTCACCGTAGATGTCTAATTGTGGCACACTTGGTCCTTGATTTTGAATGTCAATTTCACCTGCAAAGACAACATAATATAAATTTGTATTAGCTTCCAAAAAGGGCCATATTTATACTAATCACATTGGAAAAGGGCCATATCCATTTTAATCACATTGGAAAAAAATGTACCTTTGTTTTTCTCACCACCTTCAATCCCTTTCTCCCTTCCTTGAATGCTTTGGACTTTGTTTGTATTTTGTGTAGCTTTTCCTGTCCCTTTGTCAACTTTGTCTTGTACCTCCTTGGTTGCAAGAGTAACTTGGAGCTCTTCATTGGCTTCATCCTTCTTCTCACTACCCTTTGCATCCTCATCTCTTAGGGGCATGTTCTTAGTGTTGTGTGAAGGTTTCGGATAATTTTTCACAACAAAATCACTTTGATGCTCTACCTTTCTCACTCCCTTTAGTCGTGTCATTTGAAGGTTTTTGAGAGGTTTATTCTACAAGATCACTTTCGTGCTCTACAATATCTTGAGTAGATATATATCACCTTTATGAAATTGGGTCTCTCCAACAATAGTGGGCAGCACCTGTTCTGCTTGAGTCATGTCATATAAAAACTAATATCTAACCAACCCAAATGATTTTCTCATATTAAATTGATCACTTAATGTGGGAGAATAAACGGGAACAAGGGTTCAGATATTGAGATGTGCTTATAGATCTATCTCAACACGGGGCCAACCGTAAAGGGGCCCAAATGAGAGATGGTCTATCAAAGAGCAAGGCTAACCAATGGAGCATAACACCTTAGGGTTAGCTTCATTAAAGACCTCCAATAGTTAGTGTAAAAGTCCTTTGACCTTAGGTAAGCTAGGGTTGAGCTTGAGGTGGGAACCCGGCCCAAGCTTGAGGTGCTTGAGGTGGGAACCCAACCCAAGCTTAAGGTACTAAATGTGCTTGAGGTGCTTGATGATTGAGGTGCTTAAGATGCTTGAGATGCTTGATGATTGAGATGCTTGTTATGTTTGAGATGCTAGGGTAGCACTTCAAGTGAGAACCCAACCCAAGCTTAAAGTGCTTAAGGGCCAAGCTTGTGGCCGGAATTGGGCCTATGCATGAGGGGCTTGAGGTGTCAAAAGTTCAAGATTCAATCCCTACAAGGAGGGGGCGAGCCCTACAAGAGGAGGGATGAGAGAGAACACCCACACACTCACACAAGGCATGCATGGTACAAAGAAAGCAAAAGGGACACTTGTCAAGTTCCTCCTCATGTTGCCCTAATGGTGTGCATGAAGCCTATTGGTTGGCCACCCAAGGGGTCCAATGATAATTCAAGAGATTTAATTAATTGATTTTTCATTTATCAAGTCCTCTCTCTAAAAGGGGAAAGGGGGAAACTTGTCCCAAG
Organism: Adiantum capillus-veneris; assembly: GCF_014529385.1. Taxonomy (NCBI): domain Eukaryota; kingdom Viridiplantae; phylum Streptophyta; class Polypodiopsida; order Polypodiales; family Pteridaceae; genus Adiantum; species Adiantum capillus-veneris. The sequence continues at coordinate 49,136,969 of NC_140943.1, read as the reverse complement.
GCTACCCTTGTTGCTTGTAATGCCTCCTGCTTGTGATTGGCTAGGCCGGGAGGGGTCCAATGAGCTTCAAGCATGAGCTACACGAGGGGGTCTACCCAAGCAAGCTAGGGGTTGATTAGGGGGTATATTCACCCACACACACACTCTCATTGTGTGCTATGAAAAGTGCAAGATCTCCCTCTCCTTCTCCAAGCAAGTAGATGTTGTGAGCCTACACCAACACTCTTGGCTATAAAGTGCAAATCCAACCAGGATCCATGCTTCAATGCTTAAGCTTTCCATCTTCTACTTCTTCATTACTATGCTATTATGTATGCTAGCAAGAAGAGTTATGATAAGTGAGGAACTAATTCTTTCTCCTATGAAATGTTGAAATGTTTCTTCTTCCTCTTCCCTACCCTCATTCCCTGCTAGCTCTCTCCACGTTTGAAGGTGTTTGAGGTCTTGGGATAATTAAAGCTTTCTTCAAAGTTTATGTTATGCTTGTGATGCATGAAGCTTTCATTCTTCATTGCATCACCTAGGTCACAAGGAACACAAATATTGTATTGTAACAAGTCTCTCTTAATGGGAGAAATCATAATACAAATGCCTATTGGAGGGGGGCACCGGCTCCACATAAATCCGGTCCTCAACTATTGTCATGTTCTCTAAATTCTCTCTCTTGTAAAAGTATTGTTAATGCCAAGTTAGATAATTGCTATGTTTATGTTCTTATCTTCAATTATGTTCACCCGCTATGCTCACAAAGTAATCTCTCAAAAGTATTCTCATTAATTTTCACTACTCTCGAGTTAAATAGGCCAATTCCATTACATTGGTATCAGAGCATTTGGTTTCTCTTTTATTCTTAAGAAGAGAGGTCCTTAAGTAGACTATAAATGGTTGATGTTGTTAATTATATTAGGGTAAGTGGAATTGGGATCTATTATCGGTTTTGTTGAGCCCACTATGTGGGATATGGTGCACACCTCGGGAGCTTTGGACTTAATAATGGAGTATTTTTAGACTTGCCTACGGCTTTACCATTATTGAGCCATAAGAAGTTTGAAAGGAGCTAGCCCTCAGCAACTCTGCTATGTTAGAATTACTGCACTACTCTCTATAATTAACCACTTCGAGCCCATGGGTGTAGATACTTAAGAGCCGATTTTCAAAGGCTAAGAGGAGTGGAAACTAAGGTTTTGAATAACCAAAGCATACACTAAAGTACATACATAATTTTTGTTAACATGGTTGAAAATAACCAAGAGAGTAGAATGAAAATTGATAGTTATTTTGCACATGAAGGTGCTAATGATGATGCCCCCATGTTCGTGAATTATCTTGTTACTAGGTTGCAGCAATCTATGGGCAACCCTACTTTGCAAGCCGAAGTTACTCAACAACTTTGTGCCTATGGAATTTCCTTTCCTCTCCAAGAGGAGAGATAACTTAGGAGGCCTCTTGAAGAGACCCCCAAAAGAAGACTCTCTCCCATTCTAGAGGAGGAATCCAAAGAGGAAGAAATCAATGAAAGTTTAAGTTCCTCTGAAGATGTGGCTCCATGAAGACGGTGGTCTAGACGATCGCCCACTACTCCCAAGAGGAAAAGATCAACACACAGTCCTTTTCCTCGTCATTTCAAAAGGGAAGAGAGTAAACAAAGGAAGAAAAGGGCTAGAAAGAGTTCACCCTCTTCGCCTTCTTCTTCACCTTCCTCCTCTTCCGACAAAAGCTGTGGCTATTCTCCTAGAGAATACAAGAGCGGAGGACATCACAAATCATTCCCTGCATGGCGAAGGTCACAAAAGTTAAAGAAGTTCAAGGAGGGAGGAAAGAGTATCTCTTTTCTCACCTATGATGGCACCTTTGGTGCTACCGACAAAGTGTTGGCCTTCATCCAACAATTTGATGCGGCCTTTGGAGACGAGGGTTTCACAAAGTCCTCCAAGCTACACCATGTAGCTATGCACTTCCAAAAATCAGCTCTTCAATGGTGGGCTAGCCTTCGTGGCAATGGTGAAGCCCCAAGGACATGGAAAACTCTACGAGTTTCTCATGAAGAAATTTCTTGCAAGAGATGCAAGGACAAAGTGCTTACCGCATGGTGCAACTTGAAGCTGCTCTCTTATGAGTCTATCCACAAGTATGTAGAAAAGTTTTGGGATATCATCTCAAGGCTACTGTCTTTCAATAGATAGACTTTGTCGAGCAAAGGCAGCAATTCTGTGCGGGATTACCTGAAAAGATGGCCAAATACATCAATTCTGAACGGCCTAGTTCTATCAACAAAGTAATCCATCACACCATGGTTGCTTCACGTATCAATTTCCATAAAGGGTCTAGACGGAATGTCAAGCCCATGGAAAACAAAGACAAAAATGATGCAAAGGGGAAAACCAATGCTCAAAATTCTTCCCAAGGCACTTCCAACAACAACAACAACAACCGGTCCAAGGAGAAGAGAGTTTACAAAGGCAAAACCAAACTCTCTCCTAAAGAGCTTGAAGCTTTTCACAAGGACCATAAGTGTTTCAAGTGTGGGTAGCAAGGACATGGCTATCATTCTTGCCCCAAAAAGAATGCTCGTAGTGAGACTCCTAGGGCTTCCACCATTGAAGCTCCAAAAGAGGATGCTCATTGCAAAGGATCATCACTTTCCTATGCATGGGGAAAGGTAAGAGAGCATGATGTCTTCATCTTGTTTGACCCTGGCTCTACTCACAATTTCATATCAACGGAGTTGGCCACCAAGTTGGGCATTCAAGCTTTCGAGATGGGAGATATGGTAACGGCTAACACAGCTTTCAAGGGACAGCAAGCCTCCGTTACTCCCTTGATTGGGAAGTTGAGGCTTCATGTCCAAAGCTATGTCAAAAAAGAAGACTTTTTCATCTCTCCTCTCCAACATGAGGATGCTATCCTAGGGGCATCATGGTTTGATCGCATGGCTTCCAATATGAAGTTCCTTGAAAGGAGAATCTATTTCATCTACAGGGGAAAGAACATGTATATAGATGATAGTGAGCGTGGTCGCACTATCCCACTTGTAAATCCTCTTCATTTTGATAAGTCAATGAAGAGCTCAGTTTCTACGTACATGATTTTTGTCAAAGAGTCTCTAAAAGATCCTAATGTTTCATCAAATGTAAATGGTAGGAATCAAGAAGAGTTAGACTTGCCTAATTTTCTAACAGGATTCCAAGATGTGTTCATCGATGATATCCCTATGGAGTTACCTCCAAAAGGAGGGGGTGATGACCATCACATTGAGCTCCTTCCAAGAAGCTCGCCTCCTAACAAGCCTCCTTATCGAGTCTCACAAGCTCAATAAGAGGAGATCATGAGGCAAGTATAGGAATTGGTAAACAAAGGGATGGTGAGGCCTAGTTCCTCTCCCTTTTGTTCTCCAGTCCTTTTAGTGCAAAAGAAAGATGGTACATACCGCATGTGTGTGGAATATCGAGCACTAAACCATATCACTATCAAAAACAAATTTCTCGTGCCTCGGGTAGAAGGTTTGTTTGATAAGCTACAAGGCTCTACCTACTTCAGTAGGATTGACCTTAAAAGTGGCTATCATCAAATAAGGATAGTGGATGAAGATATCCTAAAGACCGTGTTTCGCACAACGTTTGGTCTTTATGAATATCTAGTCATGCCTTTTGGATTGACTAATGCACCAGCTACGTTCAATCGTCTAATGGAGGAAAATTTTAGGCCTTATTGCAAACTCACTAGAGTGTTCTTCGATGATATCATCATCTACTCTAAGTCTTTGGAGAAACATAAGCAACATCTCCAAGTGATTTTTCAAGCATTGAGGGAGAATAAGCTTTTTCTCAACCAAAAGAAAAGCGAATTTTCCAGATTCAATACCTAGGTCATATTATATCTCAAGATGGTATTCGTATGGATACATCAAAGTTAGAGGTAATAAAAGCATGGCCTAACCCAAGGAATCTACATGAGCTAAGAAGCTTTATTGGTATGTGCGCATACTATAGACACTTCATAGCAAAATTCTCTCAAGTAGCAGGACCACTACACGACTTAACTAAGAAGAACGTTAAGTATATATGGACTGCTAAGGAGCAAAATGCCTGTGATAATCTCAAAGAAAATCTTACTTCCCAACCAGTCCTCGTGCTTTCGGATCTCTCAAAGCCATTTGAGGTCCAATGTGATGCTTGTGGTGATTGTCTTGGAGCAGTTTTGCTTCAAGAAGGGCATGCCATATCATATGAGAGTCGAAGGCTCAATACTGATGAACGAGACTTGGGCATTTATGAGAAAGAGCTTTTAGTTTCTCTACATGTCCTAGACACATGGAAGCACTACTTATTGGGGACTCCATTCATTCTACAAACCGATCAACAAAATCTCAAGTATTTCATGACACAAACCAAGCTCTCCGACAAACAAATGAGGTGGGCAAATTTTCTTTTGCAATTTACTTTCCATATTGCTCACATTGTTGGTAAGCACAATCAAGTGGCCGATGCACTTTCATGATGACCAAAAGTTAATGTGGTGTGTATAGCTACTCACAATGATCTATCTTCTATGATAGATGAGTATGTTAATGACTCTAACTTTAGAGACATAATATCAGCCCTTGTTTTGGGGAAGAAAGAGGAACCATTCACCTTGCTAGACAATTATCTTCTCCACAACAATAGGCTATGTGTTACACATTCCCTTCGTGAGAAAGTTAGGAATGAATCCCATGCTTCTCCCTATGCGGGGCATAGAGGTATTCAACCTACTCTTCAAGGAGTAGAGACGTATTTCTATTGGCCTACCATGAAAGTGGACATACAAGAGTATGTTTCAAAATGCGAAGTATGCCAAAAGACCAAATATGATAGAGGGAAGCAACCTGGATTACTCTATCCATTGCCTATCCCAAATTCCCCACGGGAGACTATATCCATGGATTTCATCTTTGGATTATCCAAGTCTATCCATGGGAATATGGGAATATAGGAATATCGACAATAGTCGACAGGTTTAGCAAACAAGTACACTATATTCCTATCAAAAAGACTATTAACGCACACCAAATGGCAACTCTCTTCATATCTCAGATTTTCAAACATCATGGATTACCAACATCCATTGTGTCAAATAGAGATCCTAGAATGACCACTAGTTTCTGGAAAGGTCTCTTTGAAAATCTAGAAACAAGATTGAATTTCTCTTCGACCTATCACCCACAAACAGATGGCCAAAGTGAGATAGCCAATCTTACAATACTCGATCTACTCAAGACTTTGTTAAGTATAGAGCATGATTTACCCTTGTAATTTTCTGTGGTAAAAGCGCACATTTGTAAGGCCCCCATTATGAGGAGAAGCCATCGTGCGTGAAGGAAAATCACTCACCGGAAACCAAAATTTTCACGGACAAGAATCAGGGGCAACTTTAAAGGCCTCGGGGGCGGAGGCCCCCGAGACTTTTTTTCACCGGAATATTCTTTTTCGCCAGAATATTATGGCCGGACGGCGGTCGGAAAGTGGTCCGAAAACAACCGGTCGGTTGGCCAGTGGCCGGTAGTCAATGGCCGATGGCCGGTGGTCGGAAGTCAATGGCCGATGGCCGGTGGTCGGAAGTCAATGGCCGGTGGCCGAATTCAAAAGCGGACTTGTCTTCTCAAGGGCAGCCACACATGGGCGGATTGGAGGGTCTGATTTGGACTTATTCGCACAAGGGCGGCTACACATGGCTGTATCTCATAAGAGAGGGCAGCCCTTTTGGCCTATAAAAAGAGGCCATTTCTACACACATTGCATAGTGTGAAGTTGATGCAACAAGGTGAGTGTGAGGTGGTGAGAGTGAAGCAAGGCGGGAGCTCCATTAAGGGTATAATCCCTTTGTAAACTACTTCTTGTTTTGAAGTACTAAAGCCATTGAGTGGCTGCTTTCCCGTGGACGTAGCCCACATTGGGTGAACGACGTATATCGTGTGTACTCTCTCTCTCTCTCTCTCTCTACTCTATAATCTCGTGTATATAAATCTGTCTCTCTCCATTAAGTAATCTACTCAATTATCTATTTAGTTACGTCTTATTTCCTAACAACTGGTATCAGAGCAAGGTTTGCTCGTAGCTAAATTATCTCAAGGAAAGGATTCCTTGAATTGAGTGGGAGTTATGGCGGAGGAAGGGAAGCTCAAGATTGAGAAGTTCAACGGCAAAAACTACCAACATTGGAAGATGCAAATTGAAGACTATCTCTACCAGAAGGACCTCTATTTGCCACTAGGCGGTCTTGCGAAGAAGCCCACAACAATGGCAGATGAAGCATGGATTGTCCTTGATCGAAAGGCACTGGAAACAATCCGGTTAAGCTTGGCGTCAACGGTGGCCTTCAATGTTTCGGAGATGAAGACCACGGAGGACTTGATGAAGTCACTTGACGACTTCTACGAGAAACCATCGGCATCCAATAAGGTATTTCTTATGAAGCGCTTGTTCATTCTAAAGATGGCAGAGAATGGTTCAGTTGCAGAACACCTAAATGACTTTAACACAAACATAAGTCAACTTCAATCAGTGAAAATCAATTTCGATGACGAAGTGCGAGCTCTCCTTATACTATCATCTCTACCGGATAGTTGGGACAGCCTTGTGATGGCTGTAAGTAATTCTATCTCTGGCACAAATACTCTTAAGTTTGATGATGTTGTGGGTGTTCTCCTAAGCGAGGAAATGCAAAGGAGAAGCACAGGAGAATCATCAAGTGATGCACTATTAGTGGAAACAAGAGGAAGGCTTAAGGAGAGGTTCAAAAACCAAAAGGGTCGTGATCGCTCAAGGCAGAGCAAGTCACGCACAAAGTCAGTTCTTGAATGTTGGAACTGCGGTAAGAAGGGCCATGTTAAGAAGGACTGCTGGTCCAAGAAGAAGAAGGAGACAGAGTCTCAAGACAACAAGCCAACATCGGAGGCCAATGTGGCAGGTAAAGTAGAGCAAGATGCTCTATTCTCTCATTAGACAATGTGTCTAATTCTTGGATAGTAGATTCCGGGGCTTCATTCCATGCGACACCACACAAGCAACATTTCCAAGACTACACCAAAGGTAATTTTGGGTATGTATACTTGGGAGATGATGAAGCTTGTGAGATTGTCGGCAAAGGTACAGTTTCTTTCAAAACTGCTAACGGAAATGAATGGAAGCTTAAAGATGTTAGGCATGTTCCTTCTCTTCGCAAAAATTTGATCTCTACAGGACAATTGGACGATGAAGGTCACAACATTGCATTCGGAAACAAACGGTGGAAGATCTCAAAGGGATCTTTGGTGGTTGCCAAGGGTGAAAAAGTCGGTACACTTTACTTGTGTACTGTTAGCACGCAACCTTCAGCTTGTGCAGCAACTACAGAAGTTGACAGTGCGGTGTGGCACGACCGACTTGGGCATATGAGTGCCAAAGGAATGCAAATCCTTCAAACAAAGAAGCTTCTACTAGGTTTTAAAGAAGTGGACTTAGAGTTCTGTGAAGATTGTGTTTATGGTAAACAAAAGAGGGTAAAATTTCAAAAATCAGGAAATGAAAGAAAAAATAAAAAACTTGAGTTGGTTCATTCTGATGTTTGGGGTCCTACAAGTACACCATCACTTGGTGGCTCATTGTACTATGTAACATTCATAGACGATGCGACTAGAAAAACATGGGTTTATGTCATGAAGAATAAATCCGATGTATTTTCCATATTTCAAAGGTGGAAAGCCTTTGTGGAGAATGAAACAGGTACCAAGGTTAAATGCCTCAGATCCGACAATGGAGGCGAATATTGCAGCCAAGCTTTTGAAAGCTTTTGTGCTAGCAATGGCATTCGGAGGCAAAGGACAACCCCAAGGACACCTCAACAAAATGGGATTTCGGAAAGGATGAACAGGACAATCATGGAACGAGCACGAAGCATGCGGCTACATGCAGGCCTACCGCTTGAGCTTTGGGCGGAAGCTGTAAGTACGTCTGTGTACTTAATCAATCGGTCACCCTCAACGGCATTGGATGGGAGAGTTCCAGAAGAGGCATGGACAGGTAAACCGGTGAATTATGCATTTCTCAAAGTGTTTGGGTGTGAGACTTTCATGCACATAGATAGAAGCCTAAGATCAAAGTTAGATGCAAAGTCCAAAAAGTGTTTCTTCATTGGCTATGGAGAAGGAGACTTTGGGTATCGCCTATGGAATCCTGAAGATGGTAAAATCTTAAGGAGTAGGGATGTAATTTTTAACGAACAAAATATGTACAAAGATTACTTGGAAAGAAAACAAACAAAAGAAACAGGTGATGAGTACATGGAGCTTGAGGACGGTGAAGACTCAAGGACTGCAAACGGTGACAATGTGCAACAACGTCAACCAAATGAGGAGCCTCAACCTATTCCCCGAAGATCTACAAGAGCAAGTAGACCTCCAGAAAGGTTTGTTCCTTCCTTCAACCATCTCTTGATCTCAGATTCTGGAGAGCCGGAATCATATGAAGAAGCTATGCAACATGAATCCAAAGAAGAATGGACGAAGAGCATGCAAGTGGAGATGGACTCACTACATCGCAACCAAACATGGGAGTTGGTTGAGTTGCCTAAAGGTAAGCGGGCACTTCAAAACAAATGGGTGTACAAGCTAAAGGAAGAAGAAGGTGGGAAGAAAAGGTACAAGTCTAGGCTTGTGGTAAAAGGTTTTTCTCAAAAGAAAGGTATTGACTTCAATGAAATATTTTCTCCTGTTGTAAAAATGAACTCAATTAGGCTTGTCTTAAGCCTTGTGGCTGCTCATGATCTAAATCTCGAGCAAATGGATGTAAATACGGCATTCCCTCACGATGACTTAGAGGAGAAAATCTACATGCTTCAACCAAAGGGGTATGAAGTAAAAGGTAAGGAGAAAATGTTTTGCAGATTAAAGAAGAGCTTGTATGGTTTAAAGCAAGCATCAAGACAATGGTACTTGAAGTTTGATCGATGGATATTGGATCATGGATTCACAAGATGCAACTTGGATCACTGCGTCTACACGGAGAATTTGGGATATGGGAAATTCATCATCCTAATGTTGTTTGTTGATGACATGTTGATTGCAAGTGCTAACATGCAGGACATCAAAGACCTAAAAGAGGAGCTGTTCAAATCTTTTTCAATGAAAGATTTAGGTGCTGCAAAGAGGATACTTGGTATCAAAATATCAAGGGACGGGACGAAGAAGACAATAAAGCTATCTCAAGAAGATTACATCAAGAAGGTACTAGAAAGGTTTGCAATGCAAAATGCAAAACCAGTTTCTACACCTTTGGCTGGTCATTTTAAACTAACGAAGGATATGTGTCCAAAGACACAAGAGGAGATAGCCTATATGTCTAAAGTTCCATATGCTGCAGCGGTAGGTTCTCTAATGTATGCTATGGTCTGGACAAGGCCAAACATTGCACATGCAGTGGGAGTTGTGAGTAGGTTCATGGACAACCCAGGTAAAGAGCATTGGCAAGCTGTGAAGTGGATACTTAGGTATCTAAAAGGGACAACAACAAATGCTTTGTATTTTGGAGGAGCTGATATTTTTCTAGAAGGGTATGCTGATGCAGATATGGCAGGTGACAAAGATACTCAAAGGAGCACTACTGGCTATGTGTTCACGGTTGGAGGCACAGCAATAAGCTGGGCTTCAAAGCTGTAGAAAGTGGTTTCACTTTCTACCACAGAAGCAAAGTATGTAGCAATGACGGAGGCAAGCAAAGAAATTCTGTGGCTTCAGAGATTCTTAGAAGAGCTTGGATTCAAACAAGACAATTGTGTCTTATACAGTGATAGCCAAAGCGCTATCCATCTTGCAAAGAACTCAGCCTTTCATTCAAGGACAAAGCACATTGAGGTGAGATATCACTTCATACGCACTCTTTTGGAAGAGGGACAACTAAAGCTAGGAAAGGTGCATACAAGTGAAAATCCTGCAGACATGTTTACAAAGGTGGTCAACAAGGAGAAGTTGAGCTTTTGCTCATCTTCAATCAACATTCAAGGATAAGAAGCCAGAATGGAAAGCAGTCACATGTTTGGTTTGGAGATCAGTATCCAAGTGAGATATTGTTAAGTATGGAGCCTGATTTATCCTTGTAATTTTCTGTGGTAAAAGCGCACATTTGTAAGGCCCCCATTATGAGGAGAAGCCATCGTGCGTGAAGGAAAATCACTCACCGGAAACCAAAATTTTCATGGACAAGAATCAGGGACAAATTTAAGGCCTCGGGGGCGGAGGCCCCCGAGACTTTTTTTCGCCGGAATATTATGGCCGGACGGCGGCCGGAAAGTGGTCGGAAAACAACCGGTTGGTTGGCCGGTGGCCGGTAGTCAATGGCCGATGGCCGGTCGTCGGAAGTCAATGGCCGGTGGCAGGTGGTCGGAAGTCAATGGCTGGTGGCCGGTGGCCGAATTCAAAAGCGGACTTGTCTTCTCAAGGGCGGCCACACATGGGCGGATTGGAGGGTCCGATTTGGACTTATTCGCACAAGGGCGGCTACACATGGCTGTCTCTCATAAGAGAGGGCAGCCCTTTTGGACTATAAAAGGAGGCCATTTCTACACACATTGCATAGTGTGAAGTTGATGCAACAAGGTGAGTGTGAGGTGGTGAGAGTGAAGCAAGGCGAGAGCTCCATTAAGGGTATAATCCCTTTGTAAACTACTTCTTGTTTTGAAGTACTAAATCCATTGAGTGGCTGCTTTCCCGTGGACGTAGCCCACATTGGGTGAACCACGTATATCGTGTGTACTCTCTCTCTCTCTCTCTCTCTCTCTCTACTCTATAATCTCGTGTATATAAATCTGTCTCTCTCCATTAAGTAATCTACTCAATTATCTATTTAGCTGCGTCTTATTTTCTAACAGACTTATGTTACCGAAGTAGATCAACTCTCACAATGAGAAAAGTACGTACCTCTTGTAGAGTATGCCTCTGAACATACTTCTATGGGAAAAGCATCTTTTGAAATCATTGAGGGAAGACCTAAACGTCCCTTGCTACTCAAAGTACATGGGAAGATCTTCATTGCCGATGAGTATAGCCATGACCTGGAAGATTTTTTTCAAAAGATTAAGGAGGCTATATCCATCTCTCAACAAAGGCAAAAAGCTGACGTTCAAAGAAAATGATTGGGTCTTACTTAAGTTTCCTGAGGCTCGATTAAGGCAAACAACGGGCAAAAATCCTACGGGCCATCAAAAGTATTATGCTAAGCTAGCAAAAAGATACTATGGTCCTTTCCAAATTTTGAAGTCTAACAATGAGACGGCCTACCAACTCAAATTTCCCAACCATTGGCTCATCTACAATGCTTTTAATGTGAGCCTACTCAAGCCCTACAAAGGAGAGCCACCAAGTGAACCCATTATTGAAGACCCTCCTGAAGTTGAAGACCAAGAAGAGGTGCTACAACCCAACGCTATCCTTCGGCATGAAGACAAGGTACTACAACATGGTAAGATTATCGAATGATATCTTATTAAGTTCAAAAATTATCCTTTGAAGATGCTAGATGGATGCAAGGAATACAGCTTATGGATAGTGTGAACCTTGTCAATGCTTACAATGCTACATTAGAGTAAGCAAATGTACACATTTCTTTTAAATGACCCAGGTTTTTGTCTCATAAGACTAGTTCTCTTTTTAATTGTGCACAACTTTAAATAGTATGCATGCTTAGAATCATGTTTGTGATGACGACGTCTCTCAAACACCAAGTAAAATTTGTCACTCTACTTTGGGAGAATAAAATGGACTAAAGAGTAGACATGCTTGTGGGAGCTATGTCTCCCAAGCACCAAATGGATCAGTCAACCATCTTGGAAAGATGTCGTAGGGTAAAAAGGGATCTTGTACCCGCTACGTAAGATTGACTAATGACTAAGGCTTTGTCTCTTCTACCTCATAGTTGAGGACAACTATGATTTCAAGAGAGAGGTAATGTCATAAAAACTAATATCTGACCAACCTAAATGATTTTCTCATGTTAAACTGATCACTTAATATGGGAGAATAAACGGGAACAAGGGTTAAGATATTGAGATGTGCTTATAGATCTATCTCAACACAAGGCCAATGGTAAAGGGGCCTAAATGAGAGATGGTCTATCAACTAGTCTGAAGATGTAGATTTGTGCTATCATGTTGTGTTTGATTCCCATATTTGAACAAGCAACAAAGAATCTCATTGTAAATCAATAATTGATCTAGGTGGTATTGTTTAGAACCAATTTAAGGCTTTACCTTCCAAAGTCATTCCAAACCCCTCAAACTAAGTATGGAAGTCTATTATATACTTAGCTCTCAGGACTACCTAAAGGTTGCTAAATGATCGTATGGATCCCTAGATCCAGTGTATTTTTGGACCCATTTTTTAAAGTCAATTGGTCTGACCATATGGTCATGTTTTGCACCCACTCTCATGGCCCATGTCTCTCTCACTAAGCCTTCAAACCAGTTGCTTGGTAGGTGTGACTTGTGTGGACATCTTCTTGTCCTGGTGTCACCCATTCTTCTCTGATTAATGGTGTTTTTCACATCTCTTTCCCAATGACAAGGTCTTTAAAGACTGGTCGTAACAAGGTGTTTAAAGATTTTTCAAGAAGTTTAGTTAAGTTTTGTTCAGTTTCAAGTGTATTGTATGTCTTTTCAAAAAGAAGGTTGCTTTGGCTCAATTTTGTCCACAAATGGAGTTCAAATCACTTGTGCCTTCACAAAAGTCTTTACATATCATTCAAACAAGGTGTTCATATGAAAAAGGTTCAGTTTCAGGCCTTAGAAAAAAAAGCACTTATTATGTACTGGACAGAATCTGCACTTTCTTGGGAGTTTGATGGAAATCGGGTCTTATACAAGCTAATGCAAGCACTTTCTGCCAATATTACTCACTTTTTCATGCATCTATCACTAGGGAGATAATAAGCTGATTTTTTGCTAAACTTTGAAAATTTGTTGAAAGCTGATTTGTGACTTACCTATAGGTTGCTATAGCCTTTCCAAGATTAATGAAGACTAGAAATGCTATTTTGAAGCTTTGAACTCACCTTATGAGTCTTGTACCTGAAAACTCTAAACTTTTTGCAAGAAACTTTAGTGATGTCAACTCAAAGAATGAGATAGATCGAAAACCTTCCTTGACTCCTACTTACCCTACTTCTAATCACTTCAACCAAAAGATAGTGGAAAGTGTCCATTAACACTGGTTTTTCTTTGTTTTTAGCTTGAAAAGTAGGTCAATACTAAGATTTTGACATAGTTGAAGCTATCAACCACTAGAAAACAACGTTATCTAAGCCTAAAGGTCCTTGAGGAGTACGACTACTCCCAAGACACCTCTACACAGCTGAAGTAGACACATCTCAACCATGCAATTTCTAAAAGTTTATTTTGGTACTCCAAGTGAACCTAGAGGAATTTTTAGGACAAAACGAAAGAGCACTTAAGTACTCGGTTGCATTTATACAATTGTATAATGAAAATTATATGTATTATTCGAATTATACGATATTTTTTTGAATAATACCATGTAAAACATATAATCAGAAGAAATCTTCAAAAGAAGACCGTTTAATATACATGCGCTTTTGATCAAAAGAGTGTACAACACTCCTTTCCAGCAAAGTGATCACAAAGAGAATGTCGTATCGTTGGGGACTTGTTGTGCACTACGTGTGAGCCATAAGGCTGCAAACAGGCAACCCGTGAGCGGGAAAGCTTGGGAATGCAAACGGTGTGTCACTCACCTCTGTCTTTCTATTGTTGTACGAACCGGACACTACTGTGAAGTGGGAGCCCGCCGACGTCACTGCTCAACTACCTCTCCGTGGTCGATGTTGTCGCAAGGCTCAATCGTGCACTCTCTCTCTCTCTCTCTCTCTCTCTCTCTCTCTCTCTCTCTCTCTCTCTCTCTCTCTCTCTCTCACGTATACACACACACACACACACACACACTCATGAGCACACAATGGAGAAGCAGATAGAGATAAGGGAAGAGTACTCTCTTTAGCATGCACCCTCATTTAGGTCACAATGACCCTTTTACATGGGTTTGGCCCATTCACACATAGGAGTCCATACTGGCCGGTCAAAGTAAAATTTACTGTCAATTGAGATATGTGGTGCACCTCTCATCGGCAATCACCCAATCACCTATAGGACCAACAAGCCCGGTCCCTGACTCAAAACAATGTGATATTTGTGGATGCTAATTGGACCGACATCCAGTCTCATATTTGCCCGGTGTTGACTCCACTACATGACCCATAAAAACATCATCACATGGGTCTCCGTCGGTTAACATGCCCCCCTTCTTGATGTAAATTACATTCTCAGAAGCTAGTGAGGTGAAGCTCGTTCATTGAGGTGGTAGAGCATCTGGGATAGATTGTCTACACAAAAACTTCATCGTGAGAGTATGAAAGTGGAACTATATGGCAATAAAGCATGATGGAAATATAAAGCATATGAGGACACGAGTAATTGCAAAGAATTATGAAACGCTACATTGGCATTAAGGACGAATAAATTGCACAAGTTTGATGAAATTAATCAATCAAGGTTTTGGGCTTATGGATGAATCTATCAAATTAGGTAGGTATGGCTAAGGTTAAAACAACTACTCTAGTAATAGAAAAGTTAGGAAGATTATCTAAATGCAAGAGTCCCAAAGTGTGCCTTTCAGCTTTGATTAGCCCACTAACTCTCACAACTCCAAAGAAGAGCTTGAATTTTTCACTTAAAGCTTAATGGAAGTCTTTTTCATGTTTTTTTTTAAATTCAAAATTATTTGTTGTGTGTGCTTATTTTTTATATCCAAGGCCTTTTTCTTTTCAAAGAAAAGAGCCCACACTGGGAACCTCGAGGGATCTAGTACCATAGACAATACATGTGAGTGAAGTACCAAATCAAACCGAGATTTCTCTTCCAGCTTGAGATTTTACCTTTGTGTTTCTTTTTATTTTTGCATCCATCTCCTTTGTATTCTCACTAGTGTCTTTTGTTGTTAAGGTGAGAAAGCTTGTCTATTCATAAAACACTCATACGGTCTCAAACACCCAAAAAATTGTACCAACTAGGACTAGTGGTCAAGTAAATGAATTAACCTAAATTCGCGGCCTCCTAACCTCAAGGCTCATCCATAAGACTAAACTCTAGTTCATCAACCTAAGCAAATACCAGTTTATATGGTTATAATGGAAGATAACAAAACATAACTAAATGCACTTAATCAAACCTTGGAAAATCACAATTAACAAGTATAAATATCCACCAGCATGAATCATGGAAAGTAGTACACCTGGAGGTATGGAGTTGCTAATTTTGTCAAAGCAGATGTCCTCAGCCATGTTGATGGAGATCTATATAAGTTCTACACAACAATATCAAGCAACAAGGCACTATACTTCAAGGAGGCATGTTAGTGTGAAAAGACCAAAACTCTTGGAATGGACCAAAACTCATGGAAAACAAGCTGAAACAAAATCTAGACCCCTAACCTACCTATCTATTATCACTTATGGAATCAAGGGAAGAGGATATTATATAGACCGGGTGGCATCCCTAAGACTAGGCCTCTATTTTTATCATCTACATAAACAAAATTATTGTCAGTGAGACCATAGTCTTCCTCAAATTCTTCATCATGTTCATGTGAAAATATGTTAATCAAGAACCTCGCTATGCATGGATACTCATCTTGTGCAAAACAAGAGGCATGTGCCCCTGGAGAAACCTTCATTATTGGGTACGGGTCTGACTAGTAGTCCATAAACGTATTAGCCATTCTAACTCCTCAAAATTTTTCTCACACGCGAGTCTTTGTACCAAATCCCATTCACAAGAAAGTACAAGGTAGCATATGTGAAACACTTAAGAAAAATTTAAAAGGGTACCTTTCATAAAAAATAGAAGCGCATGCCTCTAGTGAACTAGCCATCTTTGAGAACACAGATAGATTTGGTTAGGTCTCTAAAACATGAGGGTTGTTTCTTGTGCTGCTTGATGTGACATGGTGCATTTGGACTATGTGTTGGGTTTGATAGGGTACACTCTCGTTGCTAGTCGCTCTTGCTCATTTACTTTTTTTTTTTTTTTTTTTTTTTTAGTATAAGTATAAGGCTATGTATATACATTCCCTCAATTGAAGATTTAATAGGTCAGAGAGGAAGGTTAAGAGGAAAGCGAGTAAATGATGGTTGTAGTAAACACTCTCCCCTTTTTTGTGTAGATCATACTTTTTAGAAGGTTTTCATCAGCTTTTGAAACCAATCATTCCAAGCTTTAATGGGTGAAGTCTTTGACGAATAGTTTTCCACCACCCTAGGTGCTTGATCAAGTTGGAAGGGATCTTACTTGCAACGTTGTTGCAGGTGGTGAACTTGCAACAGGAGGTGTAAATTCTTTCTTGTTTGTATGGATATTTACAATGGTAGGTGGAGGTTGTGTCAAAGCTTGTATTTTTGTAGTTCAATGAAGAGCTGGAAGCTTCATTTGACTTCCCTATTCCTAAGCTAGGTGGAACAAATCGTTCTTTCTTCGGTACCCAAACTAGCTCTAGAACGGGTGTGTAGCATTTCGTGATTTTTTCCTTTCAGTGATCTTCAAATTTAGTAGGTCACAGGAGAGAACACAAGGTACATCTAGGTACCCAAATTTGATCATTTCCATCATAGTAGCCTTGGGCTTTTAATAGTCTCTTAGGAATCCAACATAACAGTTCCTTACATTTCTTGGGGTGAGTGGGGCGTCTCTTATGAGGCTTCTATTTTGAACAAGATTGAGCATTGAAAGTGGTTGTTAATGAAGCTTTAGGGACCCATTTGTATGTTTCCCTTGACAAATCACGCTAATTCTTGGGTTCCTCATTCTGAGGAATCCCAAACTTCGAGCGAACTTTTTTGAGCGATCATAAAATCGAGCGAGTTAATGAGAGTCACTTTATCAAAACACTCAAAGCCAAGAGTTCCTATAAGTCACTTATTTCTTTACTTGAGAGACTAAATAAATTGGCAATTAAATTTAAGAGTGGATGTGCTAAGCAAGATGTAGGTGCTAGCAAGCCTGACATCTTGAGCTTGTTCTTTCTCGTGTTTTTGCTAGCAACCAAAAGAAACCTCGTAGTTTTTCCATTGCCCAAAGGAGTTTTGTAAGTTTGTGAAAATAAATTTTATGGAATACTAGTCTAACATTTCCAACATGCTATCTGTAAGCCTTCTTGTGCATCAACACTCGACCCCCCCCCCCCCCCCCCCCCCCCCCCCACCTTTGTACTATATTTGAGTATTTTTGAACTCTTTGCTCATGTGGAAACATTATAGGTGACTATCGTGAATATTTTAGGGTGCTGTGAATTGAGACGATCACCTATTTGTTGCTATTTGTAGACGAGTATCAATATCCTTGTCGAGTTTTACTTAGCTTTTATGAGGAATCTACCAAGATCCTAAAGACAAAATTAAAGGTCGATTGCAAGTAAGAAGTTTGTGTTGCTTTGACTATTGCATGCTTGTCTCCCCGCCTTTCTTGAAAAGGAGAGTCTCAATAAAATCCATTAAGATTTTGTTTCCCACTTGTTCTGATCACACACCCTCCCCCCCCCCCCCCCCCTCTAGAAGACTCTAGAGTCCAAACCCTCTGTTTGCATCCGAGAGACCTCCCTCCCTCCCTCCCTCTCTCTCTCTCTCTCAGAATGTGCAACACATATTTGATGACTCTATGGAAATTCATGTGATGTAGCATGCACACAAAAAGACCGTGCTCCTTCTCAGTAATACTGTATGCCACTAAATCCACATCCAGTCGTGCCATCACCATCCTCAAGTGCAAAGATTGTTGGGCGAGGGCTATACCAATTTTTTCTTTTGAGAGGAAACTCCTTCTCTCTCTCTCTCTCTCTCTCTCTCTCTCTCTCTCTCTCTCTCTCTCTCTCTCTCTCTCTAAGTTTGGTTCTAGAAAACCTGTAATGACTAGGTGGCGGAAAGTATTTCCACCCAGCTCTTAACAATGTGTGGCCTTACTCGAAAGGTAGGGCGAGATTGTTGTCGTGCGTCATGCTCACCAGACACATTTTTAGCAACCAATGGAAAAAATAAGAGCATTGGAAATCTCCCAAGTTTTAGTAAAAAATTATGGGTTTTTACATTAAAATCCTCCAAATTTAGATGGTTTCCATCAAGGTGACCCTCCAAACTAGCCGATAATTTTTATTTTTTGTCCTTAAAAAATCCACTAAAGAATCGGGTTTCTATGAAGACTGGTTGTTGACGTAACACAATGAGACCTTGTTAGTTGTGGGCTACTATTTTTGAAAGATAGGGTGAGAATCGAAATTGTTAATCATGAATTTTTATTAATAATAGAAACAATCATTCTGTTCAACTTTCACTCTCTCTCATTGTATAGTAAAAAAAATCTCCCTCGAAAGGGTTGTACCAACCAATACGCTTTGAGGGATTTTTTTTTCTATAAGACATTACTAAATTTGGAAATGAAAAGTCTATTCACTTTGCCTTTAGTTCAGAGAAAGAGAGAGAGAGTTAGTCTATTCACTTTTGAACTCAAACATGTCCCTCTAATCTTTTTTCCATTTCTTTTTGTAGGATTCTCTGAAGATGCTTTTGTGAAAATTTGCACAAAAGCTAAACTAAAGAGCGTGGGGAGGGGCAAGACACATGGAGGAGATAGAGAAAGAGAGAAATTTTTATGAGGGTAGAGAATTGTGAGGTCGTGGCATGTGTGTCAGTGCGAGATATTTGCAGGCAGAGACAAGGGCAATATATGAGCGGTATGCATGGGGCTTTTTTTGTGTCCATGCTATTAGGGCAATGAGACAGAGAGATCCGACTGCAGATGTTAGAGGCATTGCGAATATGTCTTGTCACAAGGGTGTACGTGCGTGTGTGTCGATTAGGCCAAGCCGAGGTAGACAACCATTGTGTAAACCAAGGGATGCATATGCAGTATGGGAATCTCGTCATGATACAAGCAATGGCATCCATTGTGAAGGGTGCAATGTTCCTCCAATTGTATTGCAAGACAAGCACAAGGAGCAGTGGGCTACTCATCGGCGGCACGACAGAGAGAGGTAGGAGAACGAGCTGTGAGCATGCAAAATTTTCCTCTCTCTGTGTCTCTCTCCCTCTCTCTATATATATATATATATGTATATATATATATGAGCACCTCCCGTTCTGAGTGTTGTCAAGCTAATAGTGTGCTCTCCCTCGCAAAAGACCTGTGCGGTCTCCTGTCATGCATGCACAACAAGTGTGGGCAGAGGGGCAATGCATGGTGATTCGATAGAGCGGGCAAGAGTTTGGTCCTTGTGATATACAAAAGGAGTGTAGGGGCCGATGCACGGACTATGCCAAAGCTTAAGGCGATGGGGAAGGTGGGAACCTTGCAAAGCATAAACTTTTTAGTGGTTTTGGGAAGCGAGTGGGGATTCTTGGAAAGAAATTAATGGAGAGGTAGCAAAATAGACCTATGTATCCAATGTAACACTTCACTATAAAAAGCCAAAGCTTAAAAAAACAAATCGCTTTTGAATTCACAATAAAATGACAGTTTCAAAAAAAAAAAAAAAAGCCTCCTAAAGGATATGCGCCGGCGCAGATCCTTTAGGAGGCTTTTTTTTTTAACTTTAGACTTTCTCTTTTTGTATTTTTGTATTTTTGTAGTGATTCAAATGTGAATAGTTTTTTTAAAATGAAAAAACTCTTAGTTTTGATTCATGTTATTCCACTATTTAGCGGCGATGACCCTTCTCTTCCACCTACCACATTGATCTCGTAGAGCTTGTTGCTAGCAGTTGACTGATGTAAAGGGTTCGCTCTCATGGCGCATGATAGGAGCTGCAAATTGCACAGGTCATGAGCGCCCAAGCGATGCAAATTGGAAAAGTCGGGAGAGAGAGAGAGAGAGAGAGAGAGAGAGAGAGAGAGAGAGAGAGAAGGAGAGCGTGTTTATTGCAAACATCACCAAGGTAGGAGCAAGGGAAATCATTTCAGGCATGAAAAGATTGCCACTTTGTCAGAAGTCGGACATAATTTTAAAGCTTGCACAAAAGAAATTATTGACCATTGACCCTCGCAATGCTATTGTGTCTTGCTTTTGCCCCAGATGCTAGCACTTGGTATCTGCCTTTGAAATCTACAGCCGCTTCCTTTCTTGTTTCTACACTTGCTGCTCAGGGCCACCTCAACCCACCCCTTCCCTTTTCATTTCACTTCCTAACCTTACGACTGAATCTTGTTAGATACCGCTCAAATAAATTGAACCAAAATCGTTAAGACATACTCTCTTTATACTAAAAGCAAAAATGAATAGTAGATCTTTTCAATGTGTTTTTTATAAAAAAATGTCCCTCAAAGGGTAAACGTCGGTGCACACCCTTTGAGGATTTTTTTTTTAAAACTAGAGAGAGAGAGAGAGAGAGAGAGAGAGAGAGAGAGAGAGAGAGAGCATGGAATAGAAAAATATAAATTTTTTAATCGATGAAAATAAGGGTAAGCTTGGATTACTCCTGAATTATAGGTCAAAATTTGAAGCTTTTACCGGTAATGACACTCTTCAATATGTGTTTTTTTAAATGTCCCACAAAGGATAAATGTCAGTACACACCCTTTGAGAAAGATTTTTTTTAACAAAACTACAAAAGGGGAGAGAGAGAGAGAGAGAGAGAGAGAGAGAATAGAAAAATACATTTTTCCTAAACAGTGAAAATAAGGGTAAACTTGGATTACTCCCGATTTTTAGGTCAAAATTTGAATATTTTGCCAATAATGACACTAAAACTTGTGTAAATTTCCCAGCTTTTTTTAAAGGCAAGCTCAAAATCTAGCCGAGATTCTACAATTTTAGCTAATTATAATACTAACTGGACCCGGTTTATTTCTAACCTTGAGAGAGTCTCTCACTTCTTTCTTTTAGCTCAAAATCTAGCCGAGATTCTACAATTTTAGCTAGTTATAATACATTGGACCCGGTTTATTTCGGGTTTATTTCTAACCTTGAGAGAGTCTCTCACTCCTTTCTTTTAGCTCAAAATCTAGCCGAGATTCTACAATTTTAGCTAGTTATAACACGCTGGACCCCGGTTTATTTCTAACCTTGAGAGAGTCTCTCACTTCTTTCTTTTAAATTTCTATACACATCGAAGAGTTTCAAAAAAAAAAGTCCATTCACTTTTGTATTTTGGAATGGCTTCACATCCCTTGTCACTAGAGCGCTTGCCCCACCCTCCTTTTGCAGATGGTCGTTAAGGATACTACCACATTGGACTTGAAAACAAAAGCTATGCATTTTTCTCAGCGAATGGGATAGCCCAAGTGGTTAAACCTTTGGCTTAGACCTTAGCCTACATTCACGAGCACATGTGTAGTATGGGGGGGGAGGAGAGGAGAGAGAGAGAGAGAGAGAGAGAGAGAGAGAGAGAGAGAGCATGTGAGATGAGTCCTATCTTGTGCGCTATGGTCAAAGAGAGAAGAGAATGCATTCGCAACAAGAGAGAAAGAGCGAGGAGATGCATAAGAAGAGACAAAGAGCCTGCGGAATGTCTGTGCTCTACAACTCTTGGAGTCAAACCTTTTAAGATATTGATTTCTTGACTCTCTTCTTTCATTGACTGGTGGACTTCTCTTCCACTTTTTGTTCAGATGGATCAGTTTTTTGTATTGGTTTCTTGGTCCAAATCTTAGTGCTTGTCTGGTATGTTTCTCTAGAGGCATTCTAAACATTCCTGACCTTTGGAGTACAATGTTGAGGTGGCCTTTTTTAAGATCTTGTGGTACCTCAATTGCCTTTTCCTTTAGTTCCAGCCATACTTTTACTGGCAAGGTAATGGTTTTCCTTTTTGGAGGCTCTCTCGCTTTGGCTTTGGTTACCATTGTTACCTCTAGGATCTAGCAACAATGCGTTTACAATGGGGTTGCTTGGTTGTTGGTGTTGGCCAATATTTTTGTATACTCCCTTGCAAAGCGGCCCGCTTTGCCACATTTCCAGCAATTAAATCTCCTAGGTGGTGGACTTGGGTTGGATCTTTGCCCAATATTTGTGGGTTGTCTGGGGGCTTCCGATATTGTTTCTAGTACCACTATTTTAACCGTCAGCGTTGTTAGCCTAATTGGAAACTCTTTCCACTTATGCCTCCTATGCTCGTAGTAATTGCACTTGTCATAAAATCTAATATCTAGCTTTACCCAAATAATTTTCTCATATTAAACTGATCATTTAATATGGGAAGGTAAAAGAGGAAACGGAGCTAGAATATGGATTTGTCTTGTTAGACCTAGCTCAGGACGGGAACAAAAAGGAGATGTTTACATCTCGATAGGGGCTCAAAAGGAGATGGTATGTTGAAGAACAATGTGCAAATAATGAAGCTTAAAAGACCTTAGGGTTAGCTTCATTAAAGTCCTCCAAAGGTTAGTGTTAAAAGTCCTTAGACCGTAGGATAAGCTAAGCCTGTGCTTAAGGTGCTTGTCGTGCTTGAGCTGACTAAGGTGCTTGAGGTGCTTGTCATTCTTGAAGGCCAAGGTGTGCTTGAGGTTCTTGTCACGCTTGATGATAAGGTGCTTGAGGTGCTTGTCAAGCTTGAAGGAAAATGTGCTTG
Source organism: Adiantum capillus-veneris (assembly GCF_014529385.1). Classification (NCBI taxonomy): domain Eukaryota; kingdom Viridiplantae; phylum Streptophyta; class Polypodiopsida; order Polypodiales; family Pteridaceae; genus Adiantum; species Adiantum capillus-veneris. Next base: position 49,114,348 of record NC_140943.1, on the reverse strand, counting down.
AGGTGCTTGAAGTCAAAGGAAGCCTACAAAAGAGGGGGCGAGCCCCAAGAGTAGGAGATGAGAGAGAATATCCTACCACTCACCCAAGGGACACCCCTTCCACAAGAGGCATATAGGACACATGTCAATCCCATATCAAGTTGCCCTCATAGTGTTCCTAAAGCCTATTGATTGCCTTGAGAGAGGTCCAATGAGAATTAAGTTCAATTAATTAATTATACAAAAATTATTCAAGACCTCTCTCTCAAAGGGGAAATGAGGACACTTGTCTAAATGCTACATCTATTGCTTGAAATGACCAAAGAATGTGATTGGCTATGCTTGGCAAGAGCCAATGAGGTGAAAGCTTGAGCAAAAAGGAGGAATCAACCCAAGAAAGAAGAGGCCTTTCTTGTAGCATATACTCTCCCACACACACTCTCAGTGTGTGATGAGCAGAATTTGATCTCCTTCTCCACGATTGAGAATTAGAGAGCCTACACCAACAACTCTTGGCTATGGAATGAAAATCCAACCAAGAGTCGTGCTTCAAAGCAATGCTTGCCATCTTCTTCATATTCATTACTATGCTATGCTATGCTATATGAGTAATGATATGAGAGGAAACTACTTCTTTCTCGTATGCTACTTCTTCTTCCTCTTCCTCTTCCTCTTCCCTTACCTCACTCCTTGCTGGCTCTCTCCACCTTTGAAGGTGTTTGAGGTCTTGGGATTGATTCCGAGGACAAGCTAATGTTTTTGCAAGGTAGTTACGAGCATAAATTTGGTGCATGAATTTTACCATCTTCATTGCATCAACAAGGTATCAAGGAACACAAAGCATGTAATGTACCAAGTCTCTCTTTATGGGAGAATCTATAATACAAAGGCCTTTTGGAGGGGGGACCAGCTCCAAGTAATTTGGTCCTCAATTGTTGTCAATTTCTCTAATTCTCTCTCTCTTTTACAAGTATTTTTCATCCCAAGCTAACTAGGTATTATGGTTATTTTGCTATCTACCATCAAGTACTCTTCTTATGCTCATGATGAATTATCTTAAAGAAATGCTCACTACAATCATCTTAATTCCACTACTCTTAATGTTATTAGTCCAATTCTATTACAACACTTGATGCACTCATTGGTCAAGTGATTACTCTCTTGACAATGGATGCAACATACTTTCCCTCTGGTAGGCATTTTTCTTCTCACATCAGATATCTCCTCTACTTTTTTCTTGATCTTTTGATCTCATTCTCCTAGAATTTGGTTTTGGAGCGTTCAATCGAGGGCTCTTCCTCTAAACTATTAGTGTCCTCTAATTTGCTAGACTCACTTGAACTGGTGTCAACAAACTAGCATAAAATCGATTCTGTGTATCTGGGGGGCTGTGTGGGGTAACGATGAACTTTCCCATACTAGATTTAGCAGCAGGGGGCGTTTTTGGAGCTGTAGGGCTTGGGATGCAAGTTACTGCCATTTTCCAGCCTGTGAGTGCCCAGAAACCTATAAATATGACCCTTGCTTCACAATTTCGGACAGATTTGGAGCCTTGGTACATTCTCTCTCATCTAGAGAGACCTCTACGCAGAAATCACTAGAGAGCAAAGCTCTAGTTGGTTAATCAACGGTAATTAGTACTAAACTTTTTTAATTAGTTAACCTAGTTATAATTTTCTTAATTAATTGAAGATTAAACCTATGTATACTCTAAAATTCTATCTTAATTCAAAATTCACTGCTGACTATTGTGATTAAGCTTAGGGATACTAAGCTAATTAATTATTATATCATATTAGGACTGAAATTACTCATTTTAACCATAAATTAATGATAATTATACTAATTAAGTTTAGATTAAGTTGAAATAATTATCAGAGCTGTGTTAGATTGTCATTATGCTAGGAAAAATATCTTGTAATTTTTTGAGTAATTTTCATAAATAATTAAGCAGATCTACAAAGCTTTTGAGAGAAAAGTAAAGGGGAAAATGATCAAACTAATCCAAAATGCTTTAAGATATTTATCAGAGGTAAATCACATCTTAGAAAACCCGTGATAATTATGTTAACCTCAGATAATTAATTTACCTAATTATCTTAGCAGAATTATATTGTTTCTAGGACAAATTAAGAGGAAGAAAATAGCAAATTGATTCAAAATGCTTTGAGATAATTATTAGAGGAAAATCACATTTTAAAAACTCGTGATAAGTATTTTAACTTTAAATAATTAGTTTACCTAATTATCTTAGCAGAATTACACTGTTTTTAGGACATAAAAAGAGAGAAAATAGCAAATTGATCCAAAATGCTTTGAGATAATTATCAGAGGTAAATCATATCTTATGGAACTCCTGATAATTATCTTAATCTCAGATAATTAGTTTAACTAATTATATCACTAGAATTACACAGATTTTAGTGGAAAATAAATAGGGGAAAAAAGCAAACTGATCCAAAATGCTTTGAGATAATTATCAAAGGAAAAATACATCTTAGGAAACCCTTGATAATTATTTTAATCTCAAAAAATTAGTTCAACTAATTATCTCAGTAGGAAAACACTGTTTTTAAGAAAAACTTAATGGAGAAAAATAGTAAATTAAACGAAAAACCTTTGAGATAAGTATCAAAGGTAAATCACATCCTAAAAAACTCATGATAATTATCTTAACTCTAGATATTTAGTCTAGCTAATTATCTTAGTAGAAAATACTATTTTTGATTGTAAAGTAAAGGGGGAAATTAGTAAATCATGTGATATGATTACATACTATTTATCAGAGTTAGACTACATGATAAAAAGGCCATGATAATTATGTCAAGATTAGAAAATTAGTATAGATATTTATCTAAGTCAAATTATACTAATTCTCGCTAAAAATTAAAAAAGGAAATTAGTAGATCATGTGATATGATTATATGCTATTTATCAGAGCTATATTACATCCTTAATAGTCCCTGATAATTATGTCAAGGTTAGAAAAGTAGTATAGATATTTATTTAAGTCAAATTATACTAATTCTAGCTGAAAATTAAAGATGGAAACTAGATAAATAAGTTGAAAAATAATAAGATAATTACCAAAGATCAAAAACATACTTATCTACATGTGATAGTTATACCATAATTAATTATTGAGTTTAGAAAGTTATAAATGATCAAAAGTCCTATTTTTAACAAAAGATTAATTAAAAATAAATAGACATTGCCGTCAAAAGTTTTTAGGAAAATTATAGTAAGTGTAAACCTATGATATAAATTCGAAGAAATGAAATGTTTAAGAGAAAATAAATAGAATAAATATTAAGCTCAAAATAAGCAGATTCCAAGCTTAAAATTCAATAGAAAAATTAGGAAAAAGATATAGAAAATTAGAAGAGCTTAGAAAACCCTTAGGGAAGCTGTGGAAAAAGTTATCATGTCTATATAGAAAAATAATAAATTACTAGGTCAAGAATTTACCAACTAAGACTATAAATTTCACCTTGGATGGGTTACGATTGAATACAAAGGTTAAGTCTAAATTTCAAATAATTTACCTAATGATTAGACGTCCTTTTTATAAGAAGTTATGGCACCTAAAAGGACCCCAGCAAATCCTACATCTGATGATGAGGACGTAGCTCCAAAACGAACTAGAGCGTCGTACGACGACGAAGCCGAGACTAGTAGTAGGCCTACGGAGGAGAGTCGTTAGGCGCCAACGCAGCAACAGATGGCCAATCAATCCCAGGTGGGTTTCCCATTATTCAATTAAGTCTTTAAATAGTTTAAGTTCTTTTATAAGTTAACATTGCATACGTAAGGAGTGAGTAAGAATAAGAAAAGGAATAATTGACCAAAAACGGAGGATAACTTCCAACGTGCATTGTTTATAATGTAGGAAAGAATTCTTTGGGTTAAAATTGGTTGAATCGGGAAAGATATGATTGATCATCCTAAAACAACTTGTCTCAAGACACCTCCGACTCCATGGCATATTTTGATGATAATGATGGCTTTCCAGCCACGAATTCTGATAAAATTTGAAAAAGTTACGGGCTCTGAAAGGTTACACTATGAATTTAATTAGTTAAGTAAAATTGAATGGTTTCAGTAATTATTACTGCTAAAGACTTTTTATCCTAAGGTTCTAGAAATTACAGATATTTCCAAAATTAATCATTAAAAGTCAACAAACTAGAAGAAAATAGATTATGTGTATCTGGGGGGCTGTGTGGGGCAATGATGAACTTTCCCATACTAGATTTAGCAACAGGGGGCATTTTTGGAGCTGTAGGGCTGCTTGGGATGCAAGTTACTGTCATTTTCCAGCCTGTGAGTGCCCAAAAACCTATAAATATGACCCTTGCTTCACAATTTCAGACAGACTTGGAGCCTTGGTACATTCTCTCTCATCTAAAGAGACCTCTACGCAGAAATCACTAGAGATAATAAATGGTTAATTAGTACTAACCTTTTTTAATTAGTTAACATAGTTACAATTTTCTTAATTAATTGAAGATTAAACCTATGTATACTCTAAAATTCTATCTTGATTCAAAATTCTCTGCTAATTATTGTGATTAAGCTTAGGGATACTAAGCTAATTAATTATTATATCATATTAGGATTGAAATTACTCATTTTAATCATAAATTAATGATAATTATACTAATTAAGTTTAGATTAAGCTGAGATAATTATCAGAGCTGTGTTAGACTGTCATTATGCTAGAAAAAATATCTTGTAATTTTTTGAGTAATTTTCATAATTAATTAAGCAGATCTACACTGTTTTTGAGAGAAAAGTAAACAGGAAAATGATCAAACTAATCCAAAATGCTTTGAGATATTTATCAAAGGTAAATCACATCTTAGGAAACCCATGATAATTACCCCTTTACTTTACCCTAAAAAATAGTGTTTTTCTACTAAGATAATTAGCTAAACTAATTATCTGTAGTTAAGATAATTATCACGGGTTTTTAAGATGTGATTTACCTCTGAGAATTATCTAAAAGGTTTTTATTTTAATTTACTATTTTCTCTCATTAATTTTTTCTTAAAAATAGTGTTTTTCTACTGAGATAATTAGTTAAACTAGTTATCTGAGATTAAGATAATTATCAAGGATTTCCTAAGATGTATTTTTCTTCTGATAATTATCTTAAATCATTTTGGATCAGTTTGCTATTTTTTCCTAAAAACTATGTAATTCTACTAAGATAATTAGTTAAAATAATTATTTGAGATTAAAATAATTATCACGGATTTCATAAGATGTGATTACCTTTGATAATTATCTGAAAGCATTTCGGATCAATTTGCTAGTTTTTCCTTTTTTATTTGTCCTAAAAACAACGTAATTTTGTTAATATAATTAGGTAAACTAATTATTTGAGGTTAATATAATTATCACAGGGTTCCCTAAAATGTGATTTACCTCTGATAATTATCTCAAAGTATTTTGAATCAATTTTCTATTTCCCCCCTTTTAATTTATCATAAAAACAGTGTAATTCTGCTAAGATAATTAGATAAATTAATTATCTGAGAATCATGTGATATGATTACATACTATTTATCAGAGTTAGACTACATGATAAAAAGGCCGTGATAATTATGTCAAGGTTAGAAACTTAGTATAGATATTTATCTAAATCAAATTATACTAATTCTAGCTGAAAATTAAAGAAGAAAATTAGTAGATCATGTGATATGATTATATGCTATTTATCAACAATATATTACATAATATTCTGTGATAATTATGTGAAGGTTAGAAAAGTAATATAGATATTTATTTAAGTCAAATTATACTAATTCTAGCTGAAAATTAAAGATGAAAACTAGATAATTAAGTTGAAAAACAATAAGATAATTACCAGAGATCAAAAAGATTCTTATCTACTTGTGATAATTATACCATAGTTAATTAGAGAGTTTAGAAAGTTATAATTGACCAAAAGTTGTATTTTTAACAAAAGATTAATTAAAAATAAACAGACATTGCCGTCAAAAGTTTTTAGGAAAATTATAGTAAGTATAAACCTATGATATAAAGTTGAGGAAATGAAATGTTTAAGAGAAAATAAATAGAATAAATATTAAGCTCAAAATAAGCAGATTCCAAGCTTAAAATTCGATGGAAAAATTAGGAAAAAGATATAAAAAATTATAAGAAAATTAGGAGAGCTTTAAAAACCCTTAGGGAAGCTGTGGAAAAAGTTATCATGTCTATATAGATAAATAATAAATTACTAGGTCAAGAATTTACCAACTAAGACTATAAATTTAACTTTGGATGGGTTACGGTTGAATACAAAGGTTAAGTCTAGATTTCAAATAATTTACCTAATGATTAGAGGTTCTTTTTATAAGAAGTTATAGCATCTAAAAGGACCCGAAAAAATCCTACATCTGATAATGAGGACGTAGCTCTAAAACGAACTAGAGCGTCGCACGACGACGAAGCCGAGCCTAGTAGTAGGCCTACGGAGAAGAGTCTTCAGGTGCCAGCGCAGCAGCAGATGCCCGATCAATCCCAGGTGGGTTTCCCATTATTCAATTAAGTCTTTAAATAGTTTAAGTTCTTTGATAAGTTAGCATTACATACGTAAGGAATGAGTAAGAATAAGAAAAGGAATAATAGACAAAAAACGGAGGGTAACTTCCAACGTGCATTGTTTATAATGTAGGAAAGAGTTGTTTGGGTTAAAATTGGTTGAATCAGGAAAGATATGACTGATCATCCTTAAGACAGCTTGTCTCAAGACACCTCTGACTCCTTGGTATATTTTGATGATAATGATGGCTTTCCAGCCACGGATAAGTCGGTTATCCCCATGAACGTTGAGTTTCTACTCCGTGTCATGTTTTGATGTTTCTACATAAGTTAGGATACCGTTTTTTATCCTGGAGGAGCCGCCCGGTTGTATGGGCAACTGGTTTGGTGTATGGGCTCCCGGAACCTTGGGTGGGGGTTTATCCACTCCGGATTATGAATAAGGAATGGGTGCCGTTTTTTCACCCTTATGTGATCTTGAGACAAGAAGAGTACTGGTCATGGTTATTATGGGCAATGTTTTGATTGACAGTACCCTGTCTTAAGTTTAAAGATGTCTGTTTGCTAAAAGAATGTTTTCAATACTGTTTTCAAGGGTTGTTTTAATAAAATCTTGTCATGAGGGATAAAAGGAATCATTATTTTAATTGTGATAAGAACGTGGTAGTAAATAAATAACAAAAGAATCATGTGTGAGTGTGGGGTGGTAAGTGGAGATTGACTAAGGTTGTCAATCATCGACGAGTGGACCTGATTAGTCAGGTAACTATCCCTCACACAAGGCAAGCTTGGTACAAAGAAAGAAAATAGGACACTTGTCAAGTTCCTCTTCAGGTTGCCCTCATGGTGTGCCTAAAGCCTATAATTGGGTGGCCTCCCAAGGAGTCCAATGATAATTTAGTTATTTTTTTTATTTTTTTTTTGCAAGCACGACGAGCACCTCAAGCACCTTAGTCATCAAGCACGCCAAAAGCAACTAAAGCTTGGGCCAGGTTCCCACCTCAAGCTCAAACCTAGCTTACCTACGGTCAAAGGACTTTTAACACTAACCTTTATAGGTCTTCAATGAAGCTAACCCTAAGGTCTTTAAGGCTCCATTAGCACTGCTCTTTGATATACCATCTTCTGTTTGGACCCATTACCTTTGGTCCCGTGCTGAGATGCATCTAAAGCACATACCTATATTCTAACCCTTGTTCCCATTTATTCTCCCACATTAAATGATCAGTTTAATATGAGAAAAAAATTTGGGATGGTTAAATATTAGATTTTATGACATTAACTCTCTCTTGAAATCATAGTCATCCTCAACTATGAGGTAGAAAAGATAAAGCCTTGGTGATTAGTCAATCTTTCTTAGCGGGTAGAGGATCCATTTTTACCCTACGACATCTTTCCAAGATGGATGACTAATCCATTTGGTGCTTGGGAGACATAGATGCCACAAGCATGTCTGCTCGTTAGTCCATTTCATTCTCCCAAGTAGAGTGACAAATTTTACTTGGTGTTTGAAAGACGTAGTCATCACAAACATGATTCTAAGCATGCATACTATTTAAATTTGTGCACAATAAAAAGAGATCTAGTCTTATAAGACAAAAACATTGGTCATTCAGAAGAAACTTGTACATTTGCTAACTCTAATGTAGCATTGTAAGCATTGACAAGGTTTATACCATCTTTAAGTTGTATTTCGTGCATCCATCTAGAATCTTCAAAAGGATAATTTTGAACTTAATAAGATACCGTCGGATAATTTTACCATGTCATAGTACCTTGTCTTCATGCCAAAGGATAGCTTCGGGTTGTAGCACCTCTTCTTGGTCTTCGATTTCAGGAGGGTCTTCAATAATTGGTTCACTTGGTGGCTCTCCTTTGTAGGGATTAAGTAGGCTCACATGGAAAGCATTGTGTATGATCCAATGGTTGGGCAACTTGAGCTGATAGTCCATCTCATTGATTGGCTTCAAGATTTGAAAAGGACCATAGTATCTTTTTGCTAATTTAGCATAATACTTTTGATAGCCCGTAGGATTTTTGCCCGTCGTTTGCCTCAATCGAGCCTTGGGAAACTTAAGTAAGACCCAATCATTTTCTTTGAACTTTAAGGCCCTTCTGTGCTTGTCAATAGCAGATTTTTGCCTTTGTTGAGAGATGGATATAGCCTCCTTAATCTTTTGGAAAGATTCTTGTAGGTCATGGCTATACTCATCGGCATCCAAGATCTTCACATGTACTTTAATTACCAAGGGACTTTTAGGTCTTCCCTCAATGATTTTGAAAGGTTCTTTTCCCGTAGAAGTATGGACAATATTATTGTACACATACTTTACAAGAGATAAGTACTTCTACCATTGTGAGCATTGATCTACTTTGGTAACATAAGTCTTTAGTAGATCGAGTATCGTAAGGTTAGCTATCTCACTTTGGCCATCCGTTTGTGGATGATAGGCCGAACAAAAAAATCAATCTTGTACCTAGATTTTCAAAGAGACCTTTCCTAAAATTACCTCATTCTAGGATCTCTATCTGACACAATGGATGTTGTCAATCCATGGTGTTTAAAAATTTGAGATATGAAGGGAGTTGCCATTTGGTGTGCCTTAATAGTCTTTTTGACAGGAATAAAGTGTGCTTGCTTGCTAAACTTGTCGACTATTGTCCACATTCCCATATTCCCATGGATAGACTTGGGTAATCTAAAGATAAAATCCATGGATATACTCTCCCATGGTGAATTTGGTATAGGCAATGGCTGGAGAAATCCAGGTTGCTTCCCTCTATCATACTTGGTCTTTTGGCATACCACACATTTTGAAACATACTCTTGTATGTCCACTTTCATGGTAGGCCAATAGAAATATGTCTCTACTCCTCAGAGAGTAGGTTGAATGCCTCTATGCCCTGCATAGGGAGGAGCATGGGATTCATACATGACTTTCTCACAAAGGGAGTGGGTAACACATAGCCTATTTTCGTGGAGACGATAACCATCATGCAAGGTGAATGGCTCCTCTTTCTTCCCCAAAGCAAGGGCTAGCATAATATCTCTAAAGTCAGGGTCAATAGCATACTCATCTATCATATAACAGAGATCATTAGGAGTTGCTATAGACACCGCATTAACTTTTGGTCGTCTTGAAATGGCATCAACCACTTGATTGTGCTTACAAGCAATGTGAGCAATATGAAAATTAAATTGCAAAAGAAAATGTGCCCACCTCATTTGTTCGTCAAAACGCTTGATTTGCATCATGAAGTACTTGAGACTTTGATGGTATGTTCATAAAATGAATGGCATCCCCAATAAATAGTGTTTCCATGTGTCTAGGGCATGCAGAACATCTAAAATCTCTTTCTCATAAATGCCTAAGACCCGTTCATTCATATTGAGCCTTCGCCTCTCATATGCTATGGCATGCCCTTCTTGAAGCAAGACTGCTCCAAGGCAATCACCACAAGCATGACAAAGGACCTCAAATGGCTTTGAGAGATCCAAAACATGAGGACTAGCTGGGAGGTAAGCTTCTCTTTGAGCTTGTCAAAAGCATTTTTCTCCTTAGCAGTCCATGAATACTTAACGTTCTTCTTTGTTAAGTCATGTGATGGTCCTGCTATTTGAGAAAATTTTGCTATGAAGCATCTATAGTTTGCACACATACCAATAAAACTTCTTAGTTCATGTAGATTCCTTGGATTAGGCCATGCTTTTATTACCTTTAACTTGGATGGATCCATACGGATACCATCTTGAGAGATAATATGACCTAAGTATTGAGTCTCTTGAAGGAAAAATTTTCTTTTCTTTTGGTTGAGAAAAAACTTATTCTCCCTTAATGATTGAAAAATCACTTGGAGATGTTGCTTGTGTTCCTCCAAGGAATTGGAGTAGATGATGATATCATCAAAGAACACTCCAATGAATTTGCAATAGGGTCTAAAGATTTTCTCCATTAAACAATTGAATGTGGTTGGTGCATTAGTCAAGCCAAAAGGCATGACTACATATCATAAGGGCCAAACGTTGCACGAAACACGGTCTTTAAGATATCTTCATCCACTATCCTTATTTGATGATAAACACTTTTAAGTCAATCCTACTGAAGTAGGTATATCCTTGGCTTATCAAAAAGATCTTTTGCCCAAGGCATGGAAAATCTATTTTTGATAGTGATATGGTTTAGTGCTCGATAGTCTACAAACATACGGTATGTACCATCTTTCTTTTGCACTAAAAGGACTAGAGAACAAAAGGGAGAGGATCTAGGCCTCACCATCCCTTTGTCAACCAATTCTTGTACTTGCCTCATGATCTACTCTTTTTGAGCTTGAGAAACTTGAGAGGGAGTCTTGTTAGGTAGTAATGGTCATCATCCCCTCGTTTTGGAGGTAAGTCCATAGGGATATCATCGATGTGAACACATCTTGGAATCCTTTTAGAAAATTAGACAAGTCTAACTCTTCTTGATTCCTACCATTTTCATTTGATAAAACATTAGGATTTTTAGGGATTCTTTGACAAAAATCATGTACGCAAAAACTGAGCTCTTCATTGATTTATCAAAAGCAAGAGGATTTACAAGTGGTATAGTACGACCAGACTCACAAGCATCTATATACATGTTCTTTCCCCTGTAAGTGAAGTAGATTCTCCTTTCAGGAAAAAAGTCTTCTTTGTCAACATAGATTTGTACATGAAGCCTCAACTTCCCAATCAAGGGAGTAACAAAGGCTTGTTGTCCCTTGAAAGCAGTGTTGACCGTTACAACATCTCTTATCTCGAAAGCTTGAATGCCCAACTTGGTGGCCAACTCCATTGATATGAAGTTGTGAGTAGAGCCAGGGTCAAACAAGATGAAGGCATCATGGTGCCTTACCTTTCCCCAATCATAGGAGAGAGGTGAACCTTTGCAATGAGCATCCTCTTTTGGGGCTTTGATGGTGGAAGCTCTAGGAGTCTCATTGCAAGCATTTCTCTTGGGGCAAGAACGATAGCCATGTCATTGCTCCCCACACTTAAAACATTTATGGTCCTTGTGAAAAACTTCAAGCTCTTCAGGAGAGAGTTTATTTTTACCTTTGTAAACTCCCTTCTCCTTGGACCACTTGTTGTTGTTGTTGGAATTGCCTTGGGAAGAATTTTGGGCATTGGTTTTTTCCTTTGCATCATCTTTGTCTTTGTTTTCCATGGGCTTGGCATCCCGTCTAGCCCCTTGTTGGAAATTGATGCATGAAGCAACCATGGTGTGGTGGATTACTTTGGTGATAGAACCAGGCCGTTGAGAGTTTACATATTCGACCATCTCTTTAGGTAATCCTACACAAAATTGTTGCTTTTGCTAGGCAAAGTCTATCTTTTGAAAGACAATAGCCTTGAGATGTCAATCCTAAAACTTGTCTACATATTTGTGAATAGACTCGTGGGAGAGAAGCTTCAAACTGCGCCATTCAGTAAGCACTTTGTCCTTTGCATTGCTAGCAAGGAATTGCTTCATGATGGAAACTCGTAGAGTTTTCCATGTCTTTAGAAATTTTCCATTGCTATGAAGACTAGCCCATTATTGACAAGACGATTTCTAGAAGTGCATGGCTACATGGTGTAGCTTGGAGTACTCTGTGAAGCCCTCGTCTCCAAAGGCCACATCAAATTGTTGGATGAAGGCCAACACTTTGTCTATAGCACCAAAGGTGCCATCATAGGTGAGAAAAGAGATACTCTTTCCTCCCTCTTTGAACTTCTTGAGCTTTTGTGACCTTCGCCATGCAGAGTATGATTTATGATGTCCTACCCTCTTGTATTCTCTAGGAGAATAGCCATAGCTTTCGTTGGAAAGGAGGAAGGTGAAGAAGAAGGAGAACAAGGTGACCTCTTTCTTGCCCTTTTCTTCCTTTGTTTCCTCTCTTCCCTTTTGTAGTGACAATGAGAAGGACTATGGGTTGAACGTTTCCTCTTGGGAGAAGTTGGTGATCATCTAGACTGTCATATTCATGAAGCCACTTCTTTAGAGGAACTTACAAATTCATTACTTTCTTGCTCTTTGGATTCCTCCTCTCGTATGGGAGAGAGTCTTATTTTGGGGGTCTCTTCAAGAGGCCTCCCAAGCTCTCTCTCCTCTTGGAGAGGAAGGGTAATCCCATAAGTGTTGAGTAACTTTGGCTTGCAAAGCAAGGTTGCCCATATCTTGCTACAACCTAGTAACAAGATAATTGACAAACATGGGTGCATCATCATTAGCACCTTCATGTGCAAAATCAAAGTTATCAATGTTCATTTTACTATGTTGGTTATTGTCATCCATGCTAATCATACTTATGTGTTTACTTAGTATATTCTTTGGCAGTTCAAAACCTTAGTTGCTACTCCTCTTAGCCTTTGAAAATCAACACTTAAGTATCTACACCCACGACTCAAATTGGTTAATTATAGAGAGTAGTTTAGTGTGTCTAATATTGCAGAGTTACCGAGGGATAGCTCCTTTCGAACTTCTTATGGATCAATAATGGTAAAGCTGTAGGCAAGTCTAAAAAGACTCCATTATTAAGATCAAAGCTCCCAAGGTATGCACTGTATCCCACATAGTGGGCTCAACAAAACCGATAATAGATCCCAGTCCCACTTACCCTAATATAATTAATAAAATCAACCATTAATAGGCTACTTAAGGACCTATCTTCTTAAGCAAGAAAAGAGGAACCAAATGCTTTGATAGCAATGTAATGGAAATGACCTATAACCTTTGAGAGTAGCGGAATTCGGAAACTTAGAGAAAGAACTTTTGTGAGGTCAATTTGAGAGCATAGAGGGTGAACTTAATTGATGGTAGCAACACAAATATAGTACTTAATTAACTTGGCATGAACAATACTTTTGCAAGAGAGAGAGAGTTTAGAGAACAAGACAGCAGTTGAGGACCTGATTTATTTGGAGCCAGTCCCCCCTCCAATAGGAATTTTTATTATAGATTTTTCCATTAAAAGAGACTTGGTACAATATAATCTTTATGTTCCTTGTGACCTAGGTGATGCAATGAAGATGGAAAGCTTCATGCATCATGAGCATAACATGAACTTTGTCAAAAGCATTAATTATCCCAAGCCTCAGTCCCAAGGCCTCAAACACCTTCGAAGGTGGAGAGAGCTAGCAGCGGGGGATGAGGGTAGGGAAGAGGAAGAAGAAACATTTTATAGGAGAAAGAATTAGTTCCTCACTTATCATCACTCTTCTTGCTAGCATACACAATAGCATAGTAATGAAGATGGAGAAGATGGAAAGCTTAAGCATTGAAGCATGGCTCTTGGTTGGATTTGCATTCCATGCCAAGAGTGTTGGTGTAGGCTCTCAACTTCTCTACTAGCTTGGAGAACGAGATGGAGCTCTTGCACTTTGCACTTCCCACAATGAGAGTGTGTGTGAGTGTGCGTGGGAGAGTATACCCCCCAAGCATGCCCCTAGCTTCCTTGGACAACTCCTGCTTGTAGCTCAAGCTTGAAGCTCATTGGACCCCGGCAAGACTGGCAATTCACATGCAAGATGCATTACAAACAATAAGGGTAGTCTTGGGACAAGTGTTCTCCTTTCCCCTTTGAGAGAGAGGACTTGATAAATGCAAAAACAGTTAATAAAATCTACTAAAGTATCATTGGACCCCTTGGGAGGCCAATCAATAGGCTTTAGGCACACCATGAGGGCAACATGAAAAGGAACTTGACAAGTGTCCTATTTGCTTTCTTTGTACCAAGCTTGCCTTGTGTGAGGGTGTGTGTGTTCTCTCTCTATCCCTCTCTTGTAGGGATCGTCCCCTCCTTGTAGGGATCCTTTTTGACTTTGTGGAACCCCTCACCTTCAAGCACCTTAGTCAGCGAGCATGAAAAAGCACCTCAAGCTTGGGTAGTGTTCCCACAAGCACCTCAAGCTCCATAGTCGGCAAGCACAAAAAGCACCTCAAGCATCTTAGTCAGCAAGCTTGACAAGCACCTCAAACACCTTAGTCATCAATCACGACAAGCACCTCAAGCACCTTAGTCATCAAGCACGATAAGCACCTCAAGCACCTTAGTCATCAGCATGGCAAGCACCTCAAGCTTGAGCCGAGTTTCCACATCAGGCTCAGCCCTAGCTTACCTAAGGTCAAGGGACTTTTAACACTAACCTTTGGAGGTCTTTAATGAAGCTAACCTAAGGTCTTTTAATAGCATTTCTCTTTGATATACCATCTTTCGTTTGGACCCATTACCTTTGGTCCCGTGCTGAGATGCATCTAGAGCATAAACCTATATTCTAACCCTTGTTCATGTTTATTCTCCCACATTAAATTTTCAATTTAATACGAGAAAATCATTTGGGTTGGTTAGATATTAGAATTTATGAAATCTCTTCCACAAATTGGCTCACATTGGTCTTCTTTTGTTTGATATTTCCTAGGTGGCCAAGTAGATATTTGCCAAATCTTTCATCTTTGAATCACTAAACAAAGGCCTTGGACATGGACTAGTATGTTGGTAATTGTTATGATGGGTAGTTGAAGTACTATGTTTTGGGTTGCCCCTCTCAGTGTTTGTGGGAAGCATACTTTTGAGTGTGATTTGGGTAGTTCTCAGAGATTTTCCCATCTCTCAAAAGCATGGATTTGTACTTGTGGGTCTCCTCCTTTCTTACGTTTGAATTTAGGCATTTTCAGCTAAAGGTCTTTAGCCACTTGTCGAGTCGTATTTCCCACCAAAGCATCTGGTTGCCTTGTGGGCTCATTTGGTTGCATCTCTTGTTTTGGTTCAACATTTTCCTCCCTCAATTTAGGTTCAAAGTAACCTTGTTGATCAAACATTACCCTAACCAATTCTCCGATTTTTGCTTTTTGTTGGGTCTTTTTGTTGGGTCTTTTTGCTTTGTTTTTTTGTTGTACATTACTTGGACCTGCCCTCTCATCTATGTTTTCCTTTATAGTTGATACTCCTTTATCAAATATTTCCTAGCATGATTACCAATTTTGAGCCTTGGGCATGCTATGCCCCTAACTACCATTGAGTGACAAGGCTATTAACTTTGGCTATAGTCCATGACTATGCCAACATCAGACATGCAAACGACAAAAAACTCAGAGAGACGTACAACTGGAGACAAACACATCATCTGCTTCTTCATATTTATAATAAATGATTGTGTACAAGGTACATGCTTAAACCAAACAACGGATTACAAAAACTAGTCTACTAAATATAGTGGTGCTCAAGGAAACCACCTAGTCACAAACCCAAAAGACCCTGCAATGTTTGGGTATCTACTTCCTTTTATCCTCACCCACAATACCCATTGTGCTTCCTGAATCTAACTACCCATGGTTGTTTCTTACCCTTTCTAGCTTCTCACCTCGAACAAAAATTCTCCTTGATTGTAACTACCCACGGTTGTTGCTTACCCTTTCTAGATTCTCACCTTCCTTAACAAAAATGCTCCTTGAAAAAAATACTTTTCTTTCCCAATCCTTGAGGATTCATCCATGTGTTCTCCCCTTGCAATCCTATTTGATAATCCTCTTGATATCACAGTTTTTTGATGTGGATGATGGTACATCAAGGAGTAGAGAGAGAGTGCAATCTATGCAGGGTGAAGTGATGCAATTGAGACAAATTCATACTGCAATCTACAACCTCTCTCCATGGCTAAATGTTGTCAAGAATGAGGGGGAAAATTCATCATAACAATAACTTGGAAGGTCCCACGAGTCGTTTTTAAGATAGTAATTTAGTAAGTGTTGTGACCACACATTGTGTGGTTCTAATAATGCCATGTTGCATTGCGGCCTTACATTAGATCATCTGGGAGATTGTAATGACTAGTGGTCTTTGGATAGCTCTCCTTGTCTCCTATATTTGGCAAGATCAATCGTGATGGTCTTGACTAAATTTCCAAATTTTACCCTATCTAATAATGTGGATTTAAACTTTGTATTAAACAACCACACCTTAGTGTGAGACTCTTGAAAATTTACTAGTAAAAATATCAACTCAAAAGATTTTCTATCCTCCTGCCAGTCTTGAATTGGCTATATTAGAGAAACAACTGATGCCCAAATATGCTAAGATTGTGAGAGCTTCCTCACCATATATTGGTGTTGATGGTCTCCCCCACTATGTTGTGATATTAAAAATTGTCACATTGGTTTTGCCAAGGTTCACAAACACAAATCTCTATCTTGTGTAGAGCTCTAGAATGTATCCAAATTCTTTTGAAGCCATTTGGTGAGTCGGCACTGAGAACAAACCATTTGCATAAAGTATCAAGGTCTATAAGTGCAAAATAAACTGTGCACATTTATCTGCCTCTTTATCAATTTAGTTTGATAGCTCGTCATTATAAAAACCAATAATGGTAGGAGAGAGTGGACATTCTTACTTCACTTCAACACTAGAGTAATCTTCTTTTTATAGGCCCTATGATATACACACTCTACTTGTGATTTAACCTATCGTTAGAGTATCATAATTGCCAAGATACCCCATGCAAACTCATTCAAAACATCCAATTCATACAATATATCCACCATTCTTTCTCTAGGTATTGTAACAAAAGCTTTGCAAAGATTGACAAAATAGCAATAAATTTGACATCCATGTGCTCATCGTAAAATAAAATAATAGTAAAGTAGGATCTTATAGTAATCAAAAGTAGAGAAAAGGTTCAAATTAGAAAACAAAATTAATTACTAACCTGATACAATATCATGGTGTTGTCCACCCCCTTGCCCTCAATGAAGAGCTTAGATAATGACTTTAAAAAATCAATGTAATAACACATACAAGTAGTAGGGGTTGGATATTAACAGCATAGGATACTTTTTCTCATGGAAATGCTTTCTATTTATGTTGATGATAAAGGGTGGTTGATTAGTGTATACATCATGGGAATTTGGGCGGCATTGATTGCATAGCTCTTGCGACCACTGACCATTGGCTGATAGGCCACCTACCATTGTTTGGTCGTTAACCAGTGTAGAATTTTTATACAAATATCATATCATTAAAGGGAGTATTCCCTCCTAGAGTTTGGAGTGGGCACAAACTCGTGACTCTATTCGAAATTAGCTCAAGACCAGCAAGGATCACACCAATAACCATTTTGGCATTTAAGACAACATCCCAAACAAATATGTGTCCACTACTATCTTCTCCTCACAATGGGGACCTCATGAATGTGTAGCATACAAAAAAAGTGAGAAGCATGTTGAGACGTGGACATTGAGTATATATTATGAACTTCTCTCAATGTCAACCCAAAGATGAACTAGGTTGGTGTCAAAGCCTAACTCCAACTCAATGTGAAGATGTCAAAGTAGTTGGTCCTTCCCAAGAGCTTTGGTGAAAATATCTACAAAATTGTGTTCACTAGGGAAATAATCAAGTTCTACAAATCAGCGTCAAGAGATGTCTAGCATAATGATACCAAATCTCAATGGGCTTTGTGCATGCATGGAAAACATAGTTTTTGGTAATGGCCATGCCACTTTGGTTTTCACAATGAAGTGTTGCTACTATCTTCATTGAAATAACAAAATCTATAAGACTCTTTTTGAGACATAATACTCCATTGAAGAAAGTTCCATTGCTAGTTTCTTCATGAAGATCCAAGAAAATAATCCAAAACCATGTGTGAGAAACAATAAATAGTTACAGACTTTTGGGAACTGCAATCTCTAGCCCAATATGAGTCATGGTACCCATGTAGCATTTCAATTCCATGCCTGTAGAAAATAACATGATTGAAGTACCTTTGGTGTACCTTAGCCTTCATATGGAATTCTCTAGGTTTGGTGGAGAACCTAACACTTTAACTATAAAAGAAATATGTGATCTAATGTTACACAAAAAAATCAAGCTTTCAACAAGATTTTGTACTTCTTGACATCCACTCAGGGGTGAAAAGCCTTTCATGGAGAGTTTAACATTGACCTCCATAAAATTTTGGCAACCTCCATAAGAGTGGTCACAAACTTTGATTCCATCATTTCAAGAGACTTTAGGATTTTTGTTGAATACTTTTAGAATAGCTTCTCTGCTTCTACAATAGCTTCCCTCCAGCTTGCAACATTTTTCTGCCATATAGTGCTCACATCATATGACAGGGTAGCGGCCAGATTTTTCAGTTTCTCAATGGGGAGGGAGTCGTCCCCTTTTGTGGAGCCAATGAGATTTTCCAATGCATCAATTTTCTGACAACACACTAGATTTGGTTGGATACCATCCACAGACTATTTCTCATTCTCTGCCACCACTTGTGTTCCTATCTCAACTGCAACTAATTAGCCTTTGAGCTACTTGTCTTCCTTGCATAGTTGAGAAGTAAATGATAGTTGATGCCTTAGATGCCTTTTCTCCCTCTATAATATAAAACTCTTTTCTTTAAAAACTTGGCTTGATTTTCAATATTTGTTTGGACCTTTGCAATTTCAACTAACAAGGCCTTTTACTTTAAATATTTTGCACAATGATGGATATCTGCACTATTCAAAACATACCCCTCATGCAACTCCAAAGGGGGCAATATGAGGTGAGGGTTTATTGAAGACCCCAATTGTTTTTTTGCAAGACTCTACAAGACAGTTTTTTATTCTTCTTGGGCACCCTCTACCTCACTTGGGTTGACTGCATACAACCTTGGTAGTGAAACATTCTTGCCCCCACATCTTTAACCATGGGCCATTTTCCTTTGTCTTGGGGACCAACAACATCATGAACATTCAACAAAGAGCCTTGAGATTCTCCCATAGATGGACGCCCACGTGGAAATTTTCAAATAGGAGATACACCACTTGTCAACAATGGACCTTCCACTTTTATCAACCTTGGACTTTTGGGAGAATCTTGTTGCATTGTTTGTTCTTCAAGTTTTTTTCATTGATAGCAAACACCATGATTGAAACTACTTGCTTTGCCAGTTTGTAGGTGTGAAAAATCGTTTGGGAACCCATATTGAGTAGAGAAAGGGGTACCTATCCCTCTAAATCAGTGGAAACATGATAGACAACACCTGTCCAAGGTTGGTCACTACCTATGCTAGTCATGATGATGAGGCTACATCAATGCACCTAGATTCAACTCACATTACCAACAAAAATTTCTACAAAATTAATAGGTTGAACTTTATCTATGAGGATTAGAGCATACAAACATCTTTGCCATGCACATCGCTGCTTCTATGACCATTTGTACCAATCTCTCTACATAATATCCTGACAACCATTAACTCGATACTCATTACCGGAAATAGTTCACAATATTTCTTGCATATACTATTTTGTCACACTAAATGTAGGCATTTTCACTCCTTAAATTGGAAGGTGTAGATACCTGCATGCAATCTCTACCTAGAAAAGATAAGGATGGCTATCCACATGGACCATCTCATGGTTTGTGACATCCCTAATCATTAAGAGAGTCTGTGGATCTACTTTGACATTCTCTCAATCAATACAAAAGGATCACAGTAACCCTAGTCATGTTGGAAAATTGCAACAGCCCCACTGTTGTGTTGCAAGTACATTGCCACCTCAATCGTATGAAAATTCTATAAACGGTCGAGATACATTGGTCATCACTATGCTACAAAGCCAAACACATCACAACAAGGTGAGAGAAATCAAGAGCAATGGAAAGCTTGACTGTGGAGAACACAATAGTGTGTGAGGTATCGAGGACACAAAGTGGAAATGCGAAAAGAGATCCCAAGTTAAACCCTGAATTTTCATGCTATGATGTGCCTCCCAATCCTCTAATAGAGTGGAGATGAGGTGGAGACTAGCTATTCCGTATAACCACCATGAATGAGAACCATCATTATTGACGATGGAAAGGGAAAATGGGAAAACATCCAACACACAATCTGACTACCTCGCTATAGCCCAAGGATCCCACAACACCCCTATCCCCTATTTAACACACACAGACACCCGATATGCAAACAATTATTGCCTATGCCCGTACCCAACCAACCCAGACTACACAAACCCAAATGAAAAGCATATCATCATGGCTTCAATATTAACCCTTCAGTGCACCTTTCTCTATATATAGGAAAATCAAAATTGATCGATAAACTCAGACCTTTGCAAAAGTCTCTAGCATACACCCATTCTATGCTTTACCTTGATAATTAAATGTGCAGAAAATCAACTATTTAAAAAAGTTACAAATAAAATGAAAATAGTTGTAAACCTGATCGCTCTTCTCTTGCATTGCTCACTTCCACTCTGCATCTACCATGTTGCCACCGTGATAGGTCTTGTCTCGATCTCTAACTTGGTTGGTCACTGTGTGCCATACACTGGACTGCTTGTATTTCAAAACTCTTTTTATGTAGCCCTCCAACCACTATTGTGAAAAACGTTGATCGGGGGCATTTGAAAATCTAGCATACAACACATCCTCAATGTAGCGTGCATGATTGGGCAGTTGGTCTCTCAACTCTACAAAACAATTCTTATACGTCGAATGTATAAGAATCTAAAGATGGCATCGCACCCATACGTGTCTCGCACGGGTGTGTTAGTATCTCCTCGTCCTCTGCATCAAGGGTGGCACGCTCTAAAATAGGGGACTCCATCCCTCCCCCCCCCCCACTACCAAACCAAGTGAAGCCACAAGATCCTCCGCCGCTCCATCTCTCTTGTTGCTCGTTGCCTTGAGAAAAGCGTCAATGTACGTCGCTAGAAGAAGTGCATCGATTGTGCTCTAGCAAAGCAAGAGTGGAATGGAGTGGCATGGGACCCTATGATGCCATGGGAGTGGGATCCTACGATGGAACTAGAGTAGGACGATAAGAAGGGGCCATAAACTGAGGTGCCATCGGTGGGAGGCTCTGGATGTAAGGAGTCCCTCCCTGACTCCCCCATGGCACAGACTGCGGAGAAAGACCGTAGTTCACAAGCTGCTGTGGAGTGTACTAGCCAAACAATGCATCCATCGAGCAGAGGTATTGGTCTCGTAAAGAGATAGCCCGTTTTAGGTCTAGATCTTCCACCGATGGAGAACCCTAAGTAGAGTAGGTGTAGGATGGCCATGCCTGCAATAAACAAAGATAAACCTATAACACTCATGGTTTAGGGTTAACTAGCCACAAATAGTCTTAATCTCTTTGCTTGGTCTCACTACCTCAAGACTCAGGTCCACTGGAGCCAATGTCTACCTCGGGTGGGAACCCACCTGGACGTGAACCAACCAAAAGAAGAAACAGATGGATACTCCCCACCAGGTGGTCTCTCGTCTGACATCTCCATTACATAGAGCAATATGAGATTTAGCTTTCTCCACCTCCTCACTCATCTATATATATGTACACAAGCATTAGGAAGAGAATGGGGTGTAGGAGGGCCTCTTTATTTTCTATGAGCTTATGTAGGGGATTAACATTTTGACCAACACGTGTACGCCATGTGTGCAAGAATGGTGGGTGTGTAAGAGATGTGTAAGAGTGGTCAAAGGATGCACTTTTTTCCCCAAAAAGGAGGTTTTTTCAACCTCCCATAAGTCCCACATATGATCTCCAGTTTTAACGGAGATCATAGATTTGCAATCTACACATCAAGCTCTTTCCGTAGATATGCTACATGACATGGTTTTACCCACTAGATTTTAAGTTCCATTTTGGGGAGAAACTTAACTAGCCATTTAGCCTTTTTGAATTCAAAAGCTGTCCTTTGATTACTTTCTTAATGCTAAAGGTTTGACTTCCTTAAAATTTCAAATAAAGAGGCCCTCCTATACCCCATTCTCTTTCTAATGTATATATGCACACAAGTACGTAGATACATATACATACTAGTAGACCTAAGGAGGGGCTAGTAGTGCCAAAGGTCAAGTGGCACCTCTTTAAGTATCATCACAGTTTCAATTGTGGTAAAACCAAAGGTACGTTGCGGTAATCCATGCATGAATGGATCAATGACCGCAACGCCATGATTAGAAAAGGACTATATCCAAGAGGAAGCGTCTAACCTTCTGGTGTTATCCTCCCGTACTTAGTGCCTACATACATGCAAAAACAAATATATATGTACACACCCCCTATAATTTAAGTATATACAATTAAATACTCTCTACAATTAAGTATAATTTAAGTATATACAATTACATAAATGTAGCCATCATTTTGAGTAGAGATAAAGAGCTATGGTTGTAAATGTAGCCATCGTTTTGTGTTGTGTGCAATGTGAGAGTGCGTCTACCTCTGTAGAGTGCTTTGAAGAAGAGATTCTCATTAGGGGAATTTTGAGGTCACTTTTGTGCCCTGTAAGAATATGTAGAGAGAGAATATATACTTTATTTAAAAAATAGTGAAATGTTTGTAAAAAGGTGAGTTTGCGTCCTTTTTACCTCCGAAGACCATATTAGGTATTTTGGTAAAAATCTCACATTATGGGAATCTCCAAATCGACCGAATTCATGTAATTTGGGAATTTTCCACTTAAAGTGGGAAAAATTGAGGTGTGTGGCTAGTAAATAAAGTGAAAATCTCATAGGATTGTGGTGTTGATAAACACCAAAAGTCAAGAGGATGTACAACACATGGATTTGAATAATAACTATAAATTACATAAAACAAAGGAAGATACAAAAAAGATTTTGTTTACAAATTGACTAGTATAGTCACAATAGAAGCTCCACATAATTCTACTCCACATTTGATACCATATCTGAACTTTGATCCAAGTGTGGCTGATGTGCACGAGTGAGGCCTTCTTTGGCTTTTAGAGCATGTTTTTCTGGAATCTTTATTCTAGAAAATGGTCCTTCTTTGTTGGGTCTCCAGGACCAAACAAATGCATCTATAGTTTCCCACACTTGTGGGTCCTTATAGTTGACAGCCCAATAACCCTTCCAACAATTACTGTAAGTTTGAGTATCTGTCATCCCACTTTTTCTCGCGCAAGGTGCCCAATATTGAATCAAGAGTTTTCTGTAGTTTGGTGATGTAGTCTCATTATCAATGTCAGATAAAGCCATTGCAAGCCACACTGGATAGATTTCTGTGTCACTCAAAACAAGCATAAGAAAGTCACCTTGGTGCACATCAGACATAGGGTCAAACTCTTCCCTTGGCCTATCTCGTTGAGGCCCACAAAAATGATCGTTCAACTCTTCAAGGCCTAGGAATCTTTCTGCTCCTTGTTGCAAATTCATTGTAGTGCTTTGTAGGTGAGAATATTCTTGAGTTTTTGGCCAAAACATTTCATACAAGACTCCCTCTGATATGATTGCTTTTCCAATCTCTTCAATTACCTTACTCCAATAATCTATCACGGGTCTATAATATCGCGGAATACTTGAATCATTCCCTAAATTTTTCCAAAATTTTATATAGTTCTTTAGCCCCAAAATGACTTCTTCGTGGGCCTTGACATACTCCGCCATTTGTACTAGAGGTGGATCTCCATGTGGTAACATTGGCTTGCCTTCTGTGTCTGTTTTCCAAAGGCGAATACTTCCACTCCAACTTGATACACCTACATGTGCCTTATATTGCATCATTGGTGTCTCATCCTGCATAAAGAACCTGAACTGAAGCGGTTTGGAATGTCCAACAAGTATGTCTTGTCCATCACAAAGATAGCCATCACAATATTGCTTGAAATCGGGGATCTTTGTGGAGATGAAGATGAGTTGTTTCGTAATGTATCCATCAAATGTGGCAAAGTATAGGTTTGTGTAACTCTCAACTTCTCTGAAAACCTACTAAACATTGCGTCTATGTCCTCATGTGTATGCCCAACCATTAAAAATCCCAGCTGGATGGTTTTGAAAACACCCCTTGCAACAAGCAATACAAATAGGCAAATAAGTATCGATTTTTGTTTTCCCCTGCACAATTATCCAATTGTAGCAACAAGTTCTCTGGCAATCTGCGAAATGTTGACCCCAATTCCTCTTCTGCAATTTCTGACGACTGCACAATGGGCTCTTTTCCATCACTCAAGTTATGGTAGTCCAAAGCATCCCTTGAGTTCAAAGCATGTAGTAGTGAAATATTGCTCCTTGGAAGTCCATTTGTTACTAGATCACCAAGAGGATGCTTATCTATCCTCTCGAGGTTATGTAAACAATTAGCAATTGAGCCAATTGTAAGATTTGGATCAGCTGGCCACAAACCATTCAAGACAAAGTGTCCGTAATGACCTTCTCCATGTCCATGAGTGATCATGGCAATAAATGCCACCTGCAGATTATATCCTGAATCCACACCCTTGGGAACAATGCGTAATCTAGGAATGGCAGTCTTCTTTTGATCCATCTTATCATGGATTATGCATACATATTTGTGTGGTTGAGTTTCTGAATACGTGCGCCATGCATAATATAGGCTTCTGCAACTCTTTTTTTGTGCCATGTGAACTTCTCTCTCCCTCAAGAGAAGAGCTCTCTCTTCAAGAGAAGGTTTAGCTTCTAACCTTGCCTTGATTGAGCTACAAATATTGCACTTAGAGAACTCACTCGTCTTTGTTAAAGTGACATGTGGGTACTCTTTGTTCCAAATTCTACCAAAAGAAGATTGGGATAGCTTCTTCTCATAGCCCATTTGGTCAAGTGTCGTGTTGATTTCACATAAAATATCCACTTGTTTGTATGTTGATGGAATCACCAATTGAGTCTCTCTTGAGCCATCTAGCAGTGTTCTACTTCTATGTGGCATCTTCTCAGAGTTGTTTTCCACAAACTCATTTAGTAGTGCTCTTGCTAAACTAGTATGTTGAAGTCCCCTTCTCAATGTACATGTGTTCCCATGTACATATTGGCGCACACCATTTTCAAAGTTCTCCTTGTATCGATAAAATGATGTCTTTGGTATTCCATGTAGCTCATACCATGCTCTACAACAAACAATAGAGCCATTTAGCCTGAATTGGTATCGTGACTTCTCATCTTTCTGATAACATATAGAAAGAACATCATAAACATAATTAGTGCGTGATTTTTGAGACTCTCCCCAAAATTGTTGTCGTAACCTTGTCACCATATCACGATCTGCAAATTGGCAGCATTTTTGTGCACAACAATCAATGCATGATACCCTTTGAATTGATTTGTTTGAAAGGTAAAAAGTCGAAGCTGGTGCTGCTTTTGATTTTTGAGTTCTATTCATGAAAGTGTATCGTCTCTTCCTTGACAACTGGACAACATTACTCCCATCAAGTTTTTTTCCAACATTGCCATCGTTGGATACATCCTCATATGTAGCATGCATGCCATCAACAGGAACAAAGTGTTGTAATGGGCTCCCATTCAACATTGTTGTCTGCTTGATGGGCCACTTTAGCAAAGTGATGCTACCCACTTCAACCACATCATCAATGCTTGCATTTTCTCTTTCAATACCCACACCCACACAATCAGGACCAAGTTCCTGAAAGTTGACATAATCATGTGGAAATACATATAAGATGGTCCCTTCATTCATGGTTTGCATCATTGTGTCATCTTTTAAAAGGACCCTCTGATTTCTCCAAGACTCTCAAATCATTGCTTCAAATTCTGGGCTTGTCATAGGTATTGCATCTGTAACTAGAGGATCAGAATGATCATGTTCTTCATCACCATTGTAGCTTTCGTGTGGATCAATTAAGTTCCCATTTAATACAAAAGATTGCAAAAGAAGCTTTGACCATCGAACAACACTCCATAATGAGCCTTGGAGAGATGAAGTATCCATTGTAGGAAAAGGTAGGACCACATCCTTCAAGCATTCCTCCACTAGTATGGAGACATTTCCCAGCCCTATCTTTGTACCACCACAAGTGGAATCTGGATCTGTTCTACACACACAACCAATACCAACGATTTCATTGTCAAGTATCATATGTACTTTCTCCCCAGATTCGAAGTCCATCCTGTAAGTAAAAAGATTACATTGTTAAATCCATAGTTATAGAAAAATACTCTTCAAACAAAAAATCATGCTACAACATGAAAAAGGTTTGCATAGGTTGGACAAGTGGTGAACCTTGAGACCAAATCCTCCTTGCTATATTAATGGAAGCAAGGTTGGACAAGTGGTGGACCTTGAAACCAAAGCCTCTTTGCTATATGAGAGCATAGGTTGGACAAGTGGTGGACCTAGTTGTAATACCCACTGCCACCTATCAACTACTATAGGACTATGCTATCCAATGTCCAAGTATCCCTTGAGTCTTTCAAGGTTGAACACGTGGTGGACCTTGAAACAAAAATCCCCTTTCTATATCAGAGCATAGCTTGGACAAGTGGTGGACCTAGTTATAATGCCCAATATCCAAGGTGAAATACCTTAGGACTTTGCTACCTTGCTTGCCAATGTTTACGTAGCCCCTCATTTCTTTAATGGAAGTAAGGTTGGACAAGTGGTGGACCTTGAAACCAAAGCCTCTTTGCTATATTAGAGCATAGGTTGGACCTAGTTTTAATACCCACTGCCACCTATCAACTACTATAGGACTATGCTTTCCAATGTCCAAGTATCCCTTGAGTCTTTCAAGGTTGAACACGTGGTGGACCTTGAAACAGAAATCCCCTTTCTATATTAGAAAGGTTGAACACATGGTGGACCTTGAAACGAAAATCCCTTTTCTTTATCAGAGCATAGCTTGGACAAGTGGTGGACCTAGTTATAATGCCCAATATCCAAGGTGAAACCACCTTAGAACCTTGCTACCTTGCTTGCCAATGTTTACGTAGCCCCTCATTTCTTTAATGGAAGCAAGGTTGGACAAGTGGTGGACCTTGAAAGCAAAGCCTCTTTGCTAATGAGAGCATAGGTTGGACCTAGTTGTAATACCCACTGCCACCTATCAATACTTATAGGACTATGCTTTCCAATGTCCAAGTATCCTTGAGTCTTGCAAGGTTGAACACGTGGTGGACCTTGAAACCAAAATCCCCTTTCTATATCAGAGCATAGCTTGGACAAGTGGTGGACCTAGTTATAAATGCCCCTCCTTTCTTTAATGGAAGAAAGGTTGGAAAAGTGGTGAATCTTGAAACCAAAACCTTTGGCTATATATAGAGGATATCTTGGACAAGTGGTGGGCTTATTTGTAGTATCCAATGTCCAAGGTCCAAGGTGAACTATGTAAAGACCTTACTTCCAAAAACAAAGTCGTACAAGTGGTTCTCCTTGAAACCAAAACCTCCTTAGTGTATTAGAACATAGCTTGGAGAAGTGGTGGACTTAGTTGTAATGGTGAATGTCCAAAGCAAACTATTATAGGACCTTGCTTCCCAAATCAAGTTTGGACAAGTGGTGGATCTTGAAACCAAAACCCCCTTACTCTATTAGAGCATAGCTTAGATAAGTGGTGGACCTAGCTGCCATGGAAAATATTCAATCTGAACTGCTGCAGGACCTGCTATTAAATGTCTAAGTAGAGCTAGCTTCTTTAATGGAATCAAGGTTGGGAAAGTGGTGCATCTTAAACCAAAAGCCCTTTATTGTATTAGAGCATAGCTTTGGACAAGTGAGGGACCTAGTTTTAATGTGTGATGTCCAAAGAAAAGTATTACAAGACCTTGCTTTCCAATATTTGAATTGGTCAAGTGGTTAAAACTAAGTATAAAAACTTTGACCATTTTCTTCTCGAATTGCCAAAAAGCTAGTTTTAGACACCCCTAAATGAAAATGGTTTAGGGTGGCCTTAAACAATGTTTTTTCAAAGACTTGAACAAAAGGGTTGCCGAAGAGTAATGACAATTTTATTGTGGCTTGAAGTGCCTGAGTATGTGAAAACAAGCCTAGGTTTTCCACGAGGCAAAAGGTGACATAATAAGAACATTGGAAACTTAGGATTGACCATGTGGCCTAAACTTTGGCAATGAAGTGGTGGCCAAGTTTTGTGGCACAGTGTGCACTTGGTCCTATATGTGTTGACCACTTGGCTAAATCTAGGACCATAAGGCCAAACCTTTGGCACCTTAAATATAGTATGGGACATAATCTAGAACTGCTATAGTAAATTAGTAGTATAGCTAATATGTTAATATTTGTATTATATTTAAGTATATGCTAATATATTTATGTTCAAAATTTCACTAATGAAGAATGTTCCCATTTAGCACTCCAGATGCGGGGTCTTAGGGCAATGCCACAATGGGGTGACAAGGCAGCGCTTCCACGTGAGGTTTGGGGGTAGCGCTCTTGATGGGGATGTGGAATATAGCGCTCTCGATGGCGGGGCTTGGGAGGTTGATTTTGGGATATTGTTCTGGGCGGGGTCCGGGGCAGCGCCCAAAGATTTTTTATTTTTTTTAAGTGAGGATTCCTAGTATAGAGTTACGCATGTTTTTCATATTTTCAACCATGATTTCTTTAATTTTGGCCGTGTGAATTGGTTAATTTTTTATATTGCTTTTGTTTTTTTTAATCCTATGATAAAACATGGACTTGTAGCATACGTGGCATTCTAATAAACCCTATCAAGATTAGGCACACAGAGAGCGCACGAGCAACGCACACAGAGAAAGCAGGCGAGCAGCAAAAACACAGAAAGCGCACACGGATCGCACACAGTTGGAGTATACGCGCGTGTAGAGGAGCAAGCTCGGCATCGTACACAACACAGGTGGAGTGCACAGGATTGAAAGTTCGCGCACAAGATAAAGAAACAGCAGCGTACACAACGCTTTCCAGAAGGGCAGGATCGGGCAGTCTTCTCAGGAGACATTGCACACCTCACGAATAGAGAAAAAACAGGTATTTCTCTCTCTCTCACTCTCTGTCTTTCTCCATATAGAGAAGATGGTTCTCTGTAACTCTTCTTGCACACACACTCTCTCGTCAAAAGACAGAGATACATAGTTTAAAAGTATCCCCGCACACATACACATATTCCCACACATCGTCTCTTTCTCTTCCACATACATAACACAGTGAAAATCTGTTATCTTGCTGTCTCTCTCTTGAAAATACATGCACATATTCCCACACATCGTCTTCCTCACTTCCACATACATAACCACAATGAAATCTGTTATCTTGTTGTCTCTCTCTTGAAAATACGTGCACATATTCCCATACATCGTCTTCCTCTCTTCCACATACATAAACACAGTGAAATCTGTTATCTTTCTCTCTCCTCTCTCTAAAAAACAGTATTTATTTCTCTCTCTCTCTTCTCTCTCTATCTATTATCTCTGTATCTTGCTATCTCTCTCTTGAAAATACATGCTCATGTATGTGTGCGTCTGTGTTATCTATGTGTATGTATGTATTTTGTGTTATTTCATTGTAATACTCATACATAATGCAGATACACAATTACACTTAATTACGATATGCACACATAGTATTATATACATACATAAATATCACAAATAACTAACACATTGTATAATAGTAAAATTGAATGGAAGACTTACTTGCGTGATCTGTTAAAGTCGATTCTTGTAGCGAGTTCTGGATGTATGCTGAGCTGATTTTCCTCTAATCCATTTGTAGATATGATTGTAATTCTGTTTCTCAAAAAATAGTAGTGTTGTTTAGTGATACACCTAATGGACATAAATGGTTTAAACTAGGACATGTAGACCAAAAATACGTGTATTTCTTTGGATGAATATATACACTTTTTGGTGACCCTTACCACAAGTGGTGGACCTTGAGACCAGTGGACTATAAGGACCTCCAAACATACCTTGTACACTCAATCCTTCTTGGTATCTAGGTTGGACAAGTGGTGGACCTTGTTCAAATTCTCTAACCACTTCTCTAACATGGTGACATAATTTAGGTGTGATAAATTCATATCTATGCAAACTAATATCAATTTAGGCTTGTTAATTTGAATTTTGTTTGAATTTATGTACAATATAATGATTTGGAGGTTTGCAATTTGAATTTAGGTGGTATAATGATTTTTTGTGGTAAACTTGAATTTAAAATCAATTTCGGTGGAATATTTTAAATTTAAGTAGTAAAATTTAAATTTTATAAAAAAAAGTTTGAATTTTTAAAATTTGGGCGGGATATTTTAATAAATTTAGGCGGGATATTTAAGATTTGGGAGGGATATTTTAAATTTAGGCGGGAAGGTTTTGAATTTATAGCGAGATCTCCCTTACATAAGAGAGTATAGGTTGGACAAGTGATGGACCTTCAAGCTAGAGCATCATGCTACTGGACATGATAGGTAGGGAATCTAGTTGAATATTGTATGTATAATATATATGTAATAGATCTAGCTTGGACAAGTGGTGGACCTTGGAACAAAACCCCATGTAAAACATATCATGCACATTCCAAGTGGTCAAAAAAAATATCATTTAAGATATAGCCTTATAGGTTGGACAAGTGGTGGACCTTAACACCCAGATATTCTTCATATAATGATAGAGTGGAAAACTGGTGAATCTTGAGACCAAAAAACCATGCTACTAGCGATAATAGCTTGGACAAGTGGTGGACCTTGAAAGTAAAACCCCCATCTACGAATATCGTGGGTTAAGGTATTTCGATGGAGCCTGCATCTTGGAGACATCGTGCATCATGTTTCAATGGAGCCTATCTTGGACAAATGGTGGAGATCTTCTCTCCATGTTTCAATGGACCCTAGCTTGGACAAGTGGTGGACCTTTGCTTTCTCTCTATATTCAATAGAGTTAGCTTGGACAAGTGGTGGACCTTGGAACCAAACCCCATGTAAAACCTATCATGGTCACTCCAAGTGGTGAGAAAGAATAACCTTTAAGATTAGCCTTATAGGTTGGACAAGTGGTGGACCTTAACACCGCATATTCTTAATATAATGACATAGAGTGGAAAAAGTGGTGAATCTTGAACAAAAACCACTCATGCTACTAGATAATAGCTTGGACAAGTGGTGGACCTTGAATGTAAACCCCCCATGTTTCATTACGTTGCTTGGACAAATGGTGGAGCATCCTTCTCTCCATGTTTCAATGGACCCTAGCTTAGACAAGGGGTGGACCTTTGCTTCTCTCTATGTTTCAATAGAGTTAGCTTGGACAAGTGGTGGACCTTGGAACCAAACCCCCATGTAAAACCTATCATGGTCACTCCAAGTGGTAAGAAAGAATAACCTTTAAGATGTAGCCTTATAGGTTGGACAAGTGGTGGACCTTAACACCCACATATTCTTATATAATGACATAGAGTGGAAAATGGTGAATCTTGAGACCAAACCACTCAGGCTACTAGCAATAATAGCTTGGACAAGTGGTGGACCTTGAATGTAAACCCCTCATCTACGAAATATCGTGGGTTTAATGTTTTTCGATGGAGCCTAGCATCTTGGAGACATGGTGCAGCTTGCTTCCTCATGTTTCAATGGAGCCTATCTTGGACAAATGGTGGAGCATCCTTCTCTCCATGTTTCAATGGACCCTAGCTTGGACAAGTGGTGGACCTTTGTTTCTCTCTATGTTTCAATAGAGTTAGCTTGGACAAGTGGTGGACCTTGGAACCAAACCCCCATGTAAAACCTATCATGGTCACTCCAAGTGGTAATAAAGAATAACCTTTAAGATGTAGCCTTATAGGTTGGACAAGTGGTGGACCTTAACACCCGCATATTCTTAATATAATGACATAGAGTGGAAAAATGGTGAATCTTGAGACCAAACCACTCAGGCTACTAGCAATAATAGCTTGGACAAGTGGTGGACCTTGAATGTAAACCCCTCATCTACGACATATCGTGGGTTTAATGTTTTTCGATGGAGCCTAGCATCTTGGAGACATGGTGCACCTTGCTTCTCCTCATGTTTCAATGGAGCCTACCTTGGACAAATGGTGGAGCATCCTTCTCTCCATGTTTCAATGGACCCTAGCTTAGACAAGGGGTGGACCTTTGCTTCTCTCTATGTTTCAATAGAGTTAGCTTGGACAAGTGGTGGACCTTGGAACCAAACCCCCATGTAAAACCTATCATGGTCACTCCAAGTAGTAAGAAAGAATAACCTTTAAGATGTAGCCTTATAGGTTGGACAAGTGGTGGACCTTAACACCCACATATTCTTAATAAAAGTGGTGAATCTTGAGACCAAACCACTCAGGCTACTAGCAATAATAGCTTGGACAAGTGGTGGACCTTGAATGTAAACCCCTCATCTACGAAATATCGTGGGTTTAATGTATTTCGATGGAGCCTAGCATCTTGGAGACATGGTGCAGCTTGCTTCTCGTCATGTTTCAATGGAGCCTATCTTGGACAAATGGTGGAGCATCCTTCTCTCCATGTTTCAATGGACCCTAGCTTGGACAAGTGGTGGACCTTTGTTTCTCTCTATGTTTCAATAGAGTTAGCTTGGACAAGTGGTGGACCTTGGAACCAAACCCCCATGTAAAACCTATCATGGTCACTCCAAGTGGTAATAAAGAATAACCTTTAAGATGTAGCCTTATAGGTTGGACAAGTGGTGGACCTTAACACGCGCATATTCTTAATATAATGACATAGAGTGGAATAAAAGGTGAATCTGGTGAATCTTGACAAAACCACTCATGCTACTACCAATAATAGCTTGGACAAGTGGTGGACCTTGAATGTAAACCCCTCATCTACGACATATCGTGGGTTTAATGTTTTTCGATGGAGCCTAGCATCTTGGAGACATGGTGCACCTTGCTTCTCCTCATGTTTCAATGGAGCCTACCTTGGACAAATGGTGGAGCATCCTTCTCTCCATGTTTCAATGGACCCTAGCTTAGACAAGGGGTGGACCTTTGCTTCTCTCTATGTTTCAATAGAGTTAGCTTGGACAAGTGGTGGACCTTGGAACCAAACCCCCATGTAAAACCTATCATGGTCACTCCAAGTAGTAAGAAAGAATAACCTTTAAGATGTATCCTTATAGGTTGGACAAGTGGTGGACCTTAAAACCCATATATTCTTAATAAAAGTGGTGAATCTTGAGACCAAACCACTAAGGCTACTAGCAATAATAGCTTGGACAAGTGGTGGACCTTGAATGTAAACCCCTCATCTACGAAATATCGTGGGTTTAATGTATTTCGATGGAGCCTAGCATCTTGGAGACATGGTGCAGCTTGCTTCTCGTCATGTTTCAATGGAGTCTATCTTGGACAAATGGTGGAGCATCCTTCTCTCCATGTTTCAATGGACCCTAGCTTGGACAAGTGGTGGACCTTTGTTTCTCTCTATGTTTCAATAGAGTTAGCTTGGACAAGTGGTGGACCTTGGAACCAAACCCCCATGTAAAACCTATCATGGTCACTCCAAGTGGGAATAAAGAATAACCTTTAAGATGTAGCCTTATAGGTTGGACAAGTGGTGGACCTTAACACGCGCATATTCTTAATATAATGACATAGAGTGGAAAAGTGGTGAATCTTGAGACCAAACCACTCAGGCTACTACCAATAATAGCTTGGACAAGTGTTGGACCTTGAATGTAAACCCCTCATCTACGACATATCGTGGGTTTAATGTTTTTCGATGGAGCCTAGCATCTTGGAGACATGGTGCACCTTGATTCTCCTCATGTTTCAATGGAGCCTACCTTGGACAAATGGTGGAGCATCCTTCTCTCCATGTTTCAATGGACCCTAGCTTAGACAAGGGGTGGACCTTTGCTTCTCTCTATGTTTCAATAGAGTTAGCTTGGACAAGTGGTGGACCTTGGAACCAAACCCCCATGTAAAACCTATCATGGTCACTCCAAGTAGTAAGAAAGAATAACCTTTAAGATGTAGCCTTATAGGTTGGACAAGTGGTGGACCTTAACACCCACATATTCTTAATAAAAGTGGTGAATCTTGAGACCAAACCACTCAGGCTACTAGCAATAATAGCTAGGGATAACCATTAAGATATAGTCTTTCAAGGGTGAGAAAGAATAACCATTAAGATATAGTCTTATAGGTTGGACAAGTGGTGGACCTTAACACCCAAATATTCTTAATATAATGACAGAGAGTGGAAAAGTGGTGAATCTTGAGAGCAAACCACTCATGCTACTAGCGATAATAGGTTGGACAAATTGTTGATCTTGAATGTAAACTCCCCATGTACAAAATAACGTGGGTTTAAGGTATTTCGATGGAGGCTAGCATCTTGGAGACATGGTGCAGCTTGCTTCTCTTCATGTTTCAATGGAGTCTATCTTGGACAAATGGTGGAGCATCCTTCTCTCCATGTTTCAATAGACCCTAGCTTAGACAAGTGGTGGACCTTTGCTTCTCTCTATGTTTCAATAGAGTTAGCTTGGACAAGTGGTGGACCTTGGAACCAAACCCCCATGTAAAACCTTTCATGGTCACTCCAAGTGGTCAGAAAGAATAACCATTAAGATATAGTCTTATAGGTTGGACAAGTGGTGGACCTTAATACCCAAATATTCTTAATATAATGACACAGAGTGAAAAAGTGGTGAATCTTGAGACCAAACCCCTCATGCTACTAGCGTTAATAGGTTGGACAACTGGTGGACCTTGAATGTAAACCTTCCATGTTTCAATAGAGTTAGCTTCGACAAATGGTGGAGCATCCTTCTCTCCATGTTTCAATGGAGCCTAGCTTGGACAAGTGGTGGACCTTTGCTTCTCTCTATGAGAAGAATAAAGTTAGCTTGGATAAGTGGTGGACCTTGGAACCAAACCCCTATGTAAAACATATCATGGACATTTCAAGTGGTGAGAAAGAATACCCTTTAAGATATACCCTTATAGGTTGGACAAGTGGTCGACCTTAACACCTAGATCTTCTTTATATAATGACATAGAGTGGAAAAGTGGTGAATCTTGAGACCAAACCACTCATGCTACTAGGGATAATAGCTTGGAAAAGTGACTGACCTTGACGTTAAACCCCACATGTAAACAATATCGTGGGTTTAAGGTATTTCAATGGATCCTAGAATCTTGGAGACATGGTGCAACTTGCTTCTTTTCATGTTTCAATGAAGCCTATCTTCCACCAATGGGGGATCATCCTTCTCTAAATGTCTCAGTGGAGCCTAGCTTGGACAAGTGGTGGACCTTTGCTTCTCTCTATGTTTCCATAGAGTTAGCTTGGACAAGTGGTGGACCTTGAAACCAAACCCCCATGTAAAACATATCATGGTCATTCCAAGTGGTGAGAAATAATACCCTTTAAGATCTAGCCTTATAGGTTGGACAAGTGGTCGACCTTAAAACCTAGATCTTCATAATATAACGACATAGAGTGGAAAAGTGGTAAATCTTGAGACCAAACCACTCATGCTACTAAGAATAATAGGTTGGACAAGTGGTGGACCTTGAATGTAAACCCCCCATGTACGAAATATCATGGGTTTAAGGTATTTCAATGGAGCCTAGCATCTTGGAGACATGGTGCAGATTGCTTCTCTTCATGTTTCAATGGAGCCTATCTTGGACAAATGGTGGAGCATCCTTCTCTCCATGTTTCAATGGAGCCTAGCTTGGACAAGTGGTGGACCTTTGCTTCTCTCTATGTTTCAATAGAGTTAGCTTGGACAAGTGGTGGGCCTTGGAACCAAACTCCCATGTAAAACCTATCTTGGTAACTCCAAGTGGTGAGAAAGAATAAAGTTTAAGATATAGCCTTATAGGTTGGACAAGTGGTGGACCTTAGCACCCAGATATTCTTAATAGAATGACATAGAGTGGAAAAATGGTGAATCTTGAGACCAAACCACTCATGCTACTAGAGATAATAGGTTGGACAAGTGGTGGACCTTGAATGTAAACCCCCATGTACAAAATATCATGGGTTTGAGGTATTTCAATGGAGCCTAGCATCTTGGAGACATGGTGTAGCTTGCTTCTCTTCATGTTTCAATGGAGCGTATCTTGGACAAATGGTGGAGCATCCTTCTCTCCATGTTTCAATGGACCCTAGCTTGGACAAGTGGTGGACCTTTGATTCTCTCTATGTTTCAATAGAGTTAGCTTGGACAAGTGGTGGACCTTGAAACAAACCCCCATGTAAAACCTATGCTGGTCACTCCAAGTGGTGAGAAAGAATAACCCTTA
This sequence comes from Adiantum capillus-veneris, assembly GCF_014529385.1. Lineage (NCBI taxonomy): Eukaryota > Viridiplantae > Streptophyta > Polypodiopsida > Polypodiales > Pteridaceae > Adiantum > Adiantum capillus-veneris. Next base: position 49,077,849 of record NC_140943.1, on the reverse strand, counting down.
AGATATAGCCTTATAGGTTGGACAAGTGGTGGACCTTAACACCCAAATATTCTTAATATAATGACATAGAGTGAAAAAGTGGTGAATCTTGAGACCAAACCACTCATGCTACTAGCGTTAATAGGTTGGACAAGTGGTGGACCTTGAATGTAAACCCCCCATGTTTCAATAGAGTTAGCTTCGACAAATGGTAGAGGATCCTTCTCTCCATGTTTCAATGGAGCCTAGCTTGGACAAGTGGTGGACCTTTGTTTCTCTCTATGTTTCAATAGAGTTAGCTTGGACAAGTGGTGGACCTTGGAGCCAAACCCCCATGTAAAACATATCATGGACATTTCAAGTGGTGAGAAAGAATACCCTTTAAGATATACCCTTATAGGTTGGACAAGTGGTCGACCTTAACACCCAGATCTTCTTAACGTAATGACATAGAGTGGAAAAGTGGTGAATCTTGAGACCAAACCACTCATGCTACTAGAGATAATAGGTTGGACAAGTGGTGGACCTTGAATGTAAACTCCCCATGTACAAAATATCGTGGGTTTAAGGTATTTCAATGGATCTTAGCATCTTGGAGACATGGTGCAGCTTGCTTCTCTTCATGTTTCAATGGAGCCTATCTTGGACAAATGGTGGAGCATCCTTCTCTCCATGTTTCAATGGACCCTAGCTTAGACAAGTGGTGGACCTTTGCTTCTCTCTATGTTTCAATAGAGTTAGCTTGGACAAGTGGTGGAACTTGGAACCAAACCCCCATGTAAAACCTATCATGGTCATTCCAAGTGGTGAGAAAGAATACCCTTTAAGATATAGCCTTATAGGTTGGACAAGTGGTGGACCTTAACACCCAGATCTTCTTAATATAATGACATAGAGTGGAAAAGTGGTGAATCTTGACATCAAACCACTCATGCTACTAGTGATAATAGGTTGGACAAGTGGTGGACCTTGAATGTAAACCCCCCATGTACGAAATATCATGGGTTTAAGATATTTCAATGGAGCCTAGCATTTTGGAGACATGGTGCAGCTTGCTTCTCTTCATGTTTCAATCAAACCTGGCTTGGACAAATGGTGGAGCATCCTTCTCTCCATGTTTCAATGGAGCCTAGCTTGGACAAGTGGTGGACCTTTGATTCTCTCTATGTTTCAATAGAGTTAGCTTGGACAAGTGGTGGACCTTGGAACCATACCCCTATGTAAAACCCATCATGTGCATTCCAAGTGGTGGTAAATAATACCATTTAAGATATAGCCTTATAGGTTGGACAAGTGGTGGACCTTAACACCCAGATCTTCTTAATATAATGACATAGAGTGGAAAAGTGGTGAATCTTGAGACCAAACCACTCATGCTACTAGGGATAATAGGTTGGACAAGTGGTGGACCTTGAATTTAAACCCCACATATACAAAATATCATGGGTTTAAGGTATTTCAATGGAGCCTAGCATCTCAAAGACATGGTGCATCTTGCTTCTCTTCATGTTTCAATGGAGCCTATTTTGGACAAATGGTGGAGCATCCTTCTCTCCATGTTTCAATGGACCCTAGATTGGACAAGTGGTGGACCTTTGCTTCTCTCTATGTTTCAATATAGTTAGCCTATATTAGACAATTAGTAGACCTCGAATCTCTCCATGTTGTCTAGAGCTGAGCTTGGACAAGTGGTGGACCTTACTTCTCCCTTCCCTTAGTTTACTAGCTTAAATGATCACTATGTATACTTGCTTAGATCTAGCTTGAACAAGTGGTGGAACTTGTATTCACACAAACTTAATCCATTACAAAAAAGTATATGTTAAAATAACATTTGGTTTTTTTTGTTTCAGGAAAGATGGCTCCAAAAAAACAGGTTGCAAGGGTTGCTGTCTCAGTTGACTATACTTGCAATGATCTTAGGAAATGGTATTTGGACATACATGGTATAGAGGGTGCACAATTTCATAAGGTGCATCTATTTATTGCCAAAAAGGAGAATGACAGCTTGTTTGAAGATGTTGGACAAGTTGTGGAAGCATCTGTCTCTGTAGTTGATAGTCATCCAGAGGTGGAATGCATTGACATTCTAGTTCCAATGAATCTAGAATTTCAACTATCTCCAGGAGCATATGCATTGGAGCGCATGTCTAGAAACAAAGAAGAGACAATGTTTTCTCGAGGATGGAAGTTTGCAGAATCAAATCCAAATATCACAGCAGATCAACTTCAAAGCTCCATCATTGCCACACTACAACGAAAAAAGGTGAAAGCTTCACGACCACCATCCACAAAGAAGCAAGCAAAAGTGCAGAAAGTAGAAGCTAAGCGAACTAGTTCCATTTTGGATGTAGACAAGGCATCTTTGGCATCCTCATCAACAGAGGGTTCAATGTCAAAGATGAGAATTGTGGATCCAGATGTTTTAGAAGCTGAGGCCATGAAAGGACAAGAAAAAGATACAGGTGGAATGAATAAGTACATAAATTATTTTCCTTTCCAATATAGGGAATTTGATATCCCTATTCAAAATTGTTGGCTTGCTCCTGATCACTATAATGCACGTATTATGGATAAAAAACACGCTGAAAGTGTGTTATTTGGATTTTCACGGAGTACGACCAAGCCTGCAGCATGTGCATATTTGATGCCTGTTCGAAATGCAAAATCAAAGAAGGGGACTCCTTTGGCAGTAGAAGAGGTAGAGGAGCAAAAAATTAAAGATTATCATTATTGGATTCTTGATGGGCAGCATTCAATCTATGCTGCAAAAGTTTTGCTTCACAATGAACAAAACAACAAAGAGATCTTTGAAAGACTGATTAGCGTGTATAAATTTAGAAAGGCTCGCATTGTTGTGAATGCTCCTCCATTTGTTGCAACTGCTATATCTGCCATTGCAAATGAGGAGGCTCAGGCATTGTATGTCAAGCAACCTTACAGCCAAATATTGAGACATTTACGGAGTCAATGGATCTTCTCAGGACGACCACCAAAGGCAGCAAGTGGAATTGCAGAGGGACATGCATCTCGTGCCGGATGGGATGTAAGTTATTTTCTTTGTCTTTTTGATAGTGTTTAATTAACAAATCTTGCTCAATAGTTTAATTATTTCTCTATTTCTTTTTAGGCTTTTCTTCGATTGGCAAGAATGAGTGCAGCAGCAAGTTGGATTGCTAAACAGGCACACATGGTCACGTACTCTGATTTAGTTTATGATTGCTGGATAGAAATCATTGAAAATCTAGAAGAGGAGAATAAGAAACCCCCAACAACTGTATTTAGATACCTTTGTGGCCTTGAGGAATCAGAGGTAAAGACTATTCAAGAAGAGATTAGAGATGAGAAGATTTTACTGTCAAAGAGTGCAAAGGATGGTGATGCAACTGACATGTATGATCGAATCAAGCAGTTGAAGCAAGACAAATTGATTCAAGATGCACTTCTTGAAGGCTTCAACAATTTGAATGAGTCTTCACCATGTAAAGACTGGGAGGAGGTGGTCAAAATGTATAACATCAATGATGTTGTTTATAAAACAATTTTAATGCTATGCGAGGAATGGATCAGATCTAGTTTGACGCGTGGAACAAAGAAAATGGCTTTTCCAGATGGAGCAATAAAATACATGCAATGGGCAATTCACCTTCAAAAGGAGAAAACTGAGCCTAGAGATTTGCCATGGTCAATCTATGTGGTGAGCCTACAAATGGAAGGCAATCTCTACTTGATGCGCCACTTCAATAATAAAGTGCCTATTGGCTTATGTGTTTTAGATATGACAAAAAACGTTGGAGGCAATTTGAAGTGGAGTGAGGAGACATTTAACAATGCTTTGGATGGGATCTTGGCTATTGCTGGAGGGTCAACAGATCCTGGATTTGTCTTTCTTGCATTTGTGGATTTCACTAACTTCACAAAATTGCAATGTGCCTTTCACGCCATGGGAGATAATCTGAGCTACCATTGTTGTGGTGCATTGCATCACTTTCCATCAGCTCCTTGCAAAGGAGCAATTCAATTCCTAACAGTTATTGCCTTCTTGGGACAAGGCAATGCATTTGAAGACCTGAGAAGAAGATCAGAGGAACATCCCATGCCAATTGATTGTTCTCTTCTTCAAGTAGCAGATAACGATATGTCAGATTTGCAATATTTGGAGGCCAAAAAAAGAGCTTTGGTCAAGCACTACATTCGTACATATTGTTTTGAAGACCGCAAGCTTGTTGATGTTTTTGGTGATGGCTCCTTGGTTGCACAAGAAGGAATACAACAGAAAAAAGAAGTTATCTGCTTAATTGATAGTGTGGAGGAGGCAAAAAGCGTGGAGACCATGCTGCTAGACTTTGTTAAGTCTCATGAAGATATAGAAAAATGGGCTGGACTTCAACAATCCACTTCGCAATCAGGCGACATTGTGCCTGTTACAGAGGAGTGCTCTCCACAAAGAGAAGAAGAACAACAACAACACCATCCTCTGTCAATGGAGGACTTTTTGGAAATGGAGACACGTATGTTTTGAGTTTCTTGTGCATGTTAGTGTTTCTTGTTACTGATTTGATACTCTTAATGTTAGATTTTGCTTTATATAGTATTGATTGAGTTTGTATTTTTTATCTCAAGCATTCAAGGTTTGAATGTAAATAGTAAATTACTTGAGTTTTTGAATGGTGGATCTGTAGACTAAAACTATAACATTTAATACTCACAAAGACTTAATTACTTAAGAGCTTGAACTCAATAAGTTTTGGACCTTTTATCAATACCCCCTTGATATGATACATTAGATCGTAGCATGGTTAAATGGTGATGCTTCATAAATTGAACCTAGCTTAGACAGGTGCTGGAGCCTAAATTTAAACTAACCTTGCTAGAAGGGAGCTTATGTTTGGACTTTGAGAACTAGCATAAGTAATCAATTAGAGCATAGATTAGACATGTGGTGGTGGCCGGCCTTAGAGACCAAAATCTTAATGAGCTTGGAAAGGTATTTAAGTACTGCAATTTACTTAGTTTTAGTACTCATTAAATGCATAGCTTGACAAAAGGTGGACCTTACATGGATCCTAATTTCAAAGAGGTGTGGTAGACCTTCAAAACAAGCTCATATAGCTTGGACATGTGGTAGACCTTGCATGAAGACTAGTTTAGACAAGTGTGGTACACCTTGTAACCAACACCCATTTGTTATATTAGCTTGGACAAGTGGTGGACCTTGCTTTTATGTTTCAATGGAGCATATTTTGGACAGGTGGTAGACCTTGTTTCTCTCCATGCTTCAATGGAGAGAAACTTTAGCTTGGACAAGTGGTGGACCTTGTTTTTATGTTTTAAAGGAGCATATTTCGGACAAGTGGTAGACATTAGTTTCTCTCCATGGTTCAATGGAACCCACCTTAGACAAGTGAAGTACCTTGAAACCAAACCCCCATAATACAACCTACTAAATAGGTTGGAAAATTGGTGGGATATGAAACCATCCATGATAGAGCATAGTATAGGTGAAAACGTAGTGGTCCTTATATCAATTACCCATGCATAGCTTGGACAAGTGGTGGACCTTGATTCTCTCTATGTTTCAATGGATCCTATCTTGGACTAGAGATATATCTTACTTAGTTCCATGCTTCAATGGATTGTAGCTTGGATAAGGAGTGGAACTTCAAACAAAACTCCACAGCATAGCATATATTAACAATTCATGGGTTTTATAGAGATTGTCTTGCCTATTTTGGAGAGTTGGTACACCTTTATTCTCCATTCTTCAATGGATCTGAGGTTGGACAAGCGGAGCTGGAGAAGTGGTCAACCTTAAAATGAAACCTCCCATGCTACAACCCATCATAGATCGTATATGTAGTGGACCTTGAAACTCTTTTATGTCCCTAGCTTAGAGAAGCATTGCACTCTTGATTATCTCCATACATGAAGGCAAGGTTGGACAAGTGGTGGACCTTCAAACCAGAATCTCTATGCAATAATAGGCAAGTGGTGGAGCTTGTTTTCTCCATGTTCCAATGGAGCCTAGCTTAGACAAACAATGGAGCTTGCTTCTCTCCATGTTTCAATGGATCCTAGCTTAGAAAAGTGGTGGAGCTTTGCTTCTCTCCATGTTCCAATGGACCATAGCTTAGACAAGTGGTAGACCTTGAAAAACACCCCCCGTATACAACATATTATGGGGTTTTCATGTTTCAATGGCTCCTAGCTTGGACAAATGGTAGAGCTTGCTTCTCTTTATGTTTCAATGGATCCAATCTTAGCCAAGGGTGGACCTTGAAACAAGAATCCCCCCCCCCCCCATGTACAACGTATTATGGGTTTTGAAAGCACTGGGAGAAAATAATAGCTTTGATAAGTGGTGGACCTTGCTTCTCTCCATGCTTCAATGGAGCCGAGGTTGGACACATGTTGGAGAGAAGATGGTTGCCCATGAAATAAGACCATGCATGCTATAATCAATCATATGTTGTACACATGGTGGACCTTGCAATTGTTTTATATGCCTAACTTGGACAAGTGGAGGACCCTTGATTACCTCCAGATATCAACAACAAGCCAAGTTTGGACAAGTGTAGTACCACCAAACCAGAATCTATATGCTACAATAGAGTATAGGTAGGACACGCGATGAACCTTGATATCAAACCATCCATGCTACTAGAGATGATAGGTTTCACATGTGGTGGAACCTTGTATCAATGTTCTATGTGTAGTTTTTGACTAGTGATAGACCTTGAAACTAATCCCTCTAGGCTACAAGAAAAAAGAGATGGATGAGGAGGCTAGACTACTTTTGTTGCATCAATGCATCCCATGTTACCACATATACTATAGGGTTCTTGGATAAGTGTTGGATCTTGTGTCAATGCTCCATGTCTAGCTTGGACAAGTGGTGGACCTTGGTTCTCTCTATGCTTCAAATGGGCAATAGATTGGAGACACAGTGGCCTTTTTTTTCCAATGATTTTATTTTTTGGAAACCTTGGAGGCACCATGTAAGAGGCACTCTAAGTCTTCCATACAATGGACCTATTGGACTATAAAATAATGATATCTTTCTTTGATATTGTCATTATTTTATGCATAATATTTTCTTCTTTTTGCAGACACAAAGGAGTTAAGTGATATAAAAACTAGATGTATTTCACACTATGATTGGCATGAAGATCCTTTTGGGACACCAACTTTTCCTATTCCCAAAGATGTAATTTTCCATATTAACGGTGTGGATTTTGAAGTGCGACTTTCATGTATTGAAGGAGCTGGTTATGGGCTATTTGTGCATACTACCCTGGAAAGTGGTTTGACTATTCTAAACTATGGAGGGCATAAGTATAGATTTCAAGACTGGAAAAAGATATGCAAAATATTTCCAAGAGCTTATAAATATTCTCTTCTAGAGGATCCAAACATAGAAGAAGAGGAAGATCAATCATACATTATTGGTTGTGTAGAAGAAGGAAACGTGTCGGGCTATATAAATAGTTCTCACAGTACAAATGTCTGTCCCAACGTACGCTATACATTTGATCCAAATTTTCCACCTTGGCATAAATGCACCTCTTCACACATCAAGTCAGAAGAATATGGCCATGTATGCATTGAGACTATTTGTCAAGTTGAAGCAGGAGAAGAGTTGTTTGCTGACTATAACTTTACTTGACATTGTAAAGTATTGTACATGGATGGAAATCTCAAGTACATGCATCATTTTCATTTTTCATGGATGAAATCTCAAGTGAATATAACATTTGATTATTGTTTAGTTTATGCTCAACGAGAATCTAGAGTGCTCTTATGCTTTGTGTGTTGTCTAACATATTTGACTACCTTGGCCATAGAATCTTGATTCTACTCTAGATTTGTGATAAATCTTACCAAAATTTAATCAATGTCTAGGTTGGACAAGTGGTGGGGCTTCAAACATTACTGTCTTAAACAAGTGGAGTTATCTTACTTGAATAAGTGGTGGCCTTTGAATCCAAATCTAAGCCAAATCTCTAATTATTTTCTTGTAGTCTAGGTTGGACATTTGGTGGACCTTGTATCCATGTTTCCTCAACAAGGGTGGCTTTTAGTTTTCACTTTAAGTACTCATCTTTAATAAAGTGTAGGATGGAAAATGTTGAGTTAGTAGATTGTATTTTAGACAAGTGGTGTTTGGTGTACGAATGCTGAAAATGGTTGCAAGGATTCTAACAACGACTTTACCTTAAATAAATTTCTTACTAGGAGTTCTACATATAAATATGGTGAATAAAATTCTAGTGGTTTTGAGATACCATTTGTGTGTGTGTTTTCTTAGATTCACAAACTGGGATGGATAATGCTCCTATGGTTCAGTCAACAACTATAGAATCCATAGATTCTATGGTTTCTAAAGTGCCCAAGATGGATGATATTTCTATACTAGAGTCTAGTGTTGTGCAACTTGAGCAAGCTTCCAATAATGAGAACCAAGAAATCGATGCTTCAAAAATGCAACATACATCAAAAGAGACTGAAAAGTCCACTCACGAGCTATTGCCAATTGGTACTACGTCATGTAGCGTAGATGTTGAGAAATCCATGCTTACAATTATATTGGATTTAAATGGTCTATTGTTGAAACGTTCCCCTCAACCATCCTCACACCACAACTCAGTGCAAATGGATTCAAAAAGATATATTATACTCAGGCCAGGTTGCATCCAATTCTTGAAGACTATTTTACAAAGGTTTAATGTTGCAATTTGGTCGACAGCTACTAGGAATAATGTGTATCAAATCCTTGCAGCACTAAACAACTTAGCTGAGGATACATTGCCTTTCTTTGCAATTTGGTCGCAAGATGTTTGCTACACCGCTCAAACTCAAAAATTGTTTAGACCCGACAATCCAAACGTTGAGGCAATGTTCAAGCCTCTAGCCAAAATTGCCATGGGGTTTGAATGTGATCCACAAAGAACAGTGCTTATTGATGACTCTCCTTACAAGGGATGTATTTCACCAGCAAACAATTGCATTTTTCCACCACAATTTGATGCTGAGAAGATGGTTGACAATATGCTCTTGGAGGAGCTACTGCCATACTTGATTCAGCTTGATGAGAGAAGGGATGTGCGTGATTTAATTGCTTCTAATCGTTATGGACAACCTATAGTGACAAATGATAGTGAATACAAACAAATCATGGAGTATTGGAAGCAGAAAAATGATGTTTGGTCAGCTAAGGTGTTCTTTACAAGAAGAATACCACCTGCAAAAGGTGACAGAGATGAAACTATCATTGAAGATGCAAGTGACACAAGCCACCGCAATGAAATGAGAAGAGCCCAAATACAAGAGATCTTGGCAAAGGAGCGTACACCCATTGAAAGCATGAAGGCGTCACAATTGACCACTTTAGCTAGGCAATTGGGTTGTAACACAAAAGGAGTTTTGAAGGCAACCACAGCAAAGGCTTATATAAATAAGGTGAAAGCTGAGAACAATCTTCTAAGGCTGGATAGAAAGCAACCCTAAGGTACTAGTGACATGTCATATATTCTTGATACACATGCTTGAACACTCATGTGCATGGTATCTAACAAATCTTTCTTTTTATTCCTTCTTGCAGGATCTTACAAAGGATACTACTAGATGGAGCTCAATCAATAGAGATTTTGATATTTTTGCTCAAAATAATGAAGCAGTCACCTACATTTTTTGTTTATCAATTTCTTGAGAGACTTTATTTTAGTTTGTAATCATCAAATGAAATGAAAAGTATCCTTCTTATTAAGATTGTTGATCTTTTTCTTGTTCAAACCTTTCAATTGTGATTTATAGTTTTGTTAGCATGAGATTGTGCTTTTTTAGTTTGAAAAAAACTGTCAAAGATCCAAGTCTTTTTGGCTTTACTTAAGTTATTAATTGTGAAAGATCCAAGTCTTTTTGCTTTACTTAAGTTATTGATTGCCTATGTAATAGTCCTTAAAACAATATCGGATGGCTTTCTTGCTCCCATGTCTCACATTGGTCTTTAGGTAAGACAAGTGGTGACCTTGAAAGTATGGTCTCATATCTCGATCAAGTGAAGAGACATGAAGCTTAAATATCACTACTATGTATCTAGTGTTAAACTCCATCGAGACAAAGACTAGATAGCCAAATTGCAGTCGAGTTTAAGTGAAAAATCCATTTGAGCTAAGGTAAAACTTATAGTGCCTCATTTTTCTAGGATTCTACCCCATCAAGGAAGTTAGAATCTAGCACAAACCAATTAAGACTCTTTTGGAGCCTAGATAGGACAATTCGTGGAACTTATGAAACTTATTATTGAGTTAGAGTCTAGTTTAGATAAGCAAAAGATCTTCAAACCAGCACTTGACTTTCTTACTATTCAATATTCAAAGTCCCTTGAGGCTAACAAATTACATACCCACTTGTAACCTAACTAATGAGTAATTATATAGATCTAAGCAAGTATATATAATGAGTCTTCAAACTAATAATCCAAGGGAAGAGAGTAGCAAGGTCCACTACTTGTCCAAGCTCAGCTCTAGACAACATAGAAAGATGCTAGTTCTACTAATTGTCTAATTATAGGCATGGAGAAATGATAGAAGGTTGACCACTTGTCCAACCTATCATCTCTAGTAAGATGGGAGGTTTGGCCTTAAGATTCACCATGTAACCAACCTATACATCATTGTATTATGAAGAGTAAAAAAGCAAAGCTCCACCACTTGTCCAAGCTAGTTCTAAAATCCACATGGAGATAAGCAAGCTCCACCATTTGTCGAATCTCTCTTCCATTAAAACATGAAAAAACTCAGCTATGTTGTACAGGGGGACTTTTTTCCAAGGTCCACCACTTGTCCAAGCTAGGATCCCTAGTAGCACGAGTGGTTTGGTCTCAAGATACACCACTTGTACACTCTATGTCATTATATTAAGAAGAACTATGTATTAAGGTCCACCACTTGTCCAACCTATAAGGTTATATCTTAAATGGTATCCTTTCTCACCACTTGAAATGCCCATGATATGTTTTACACGGGGGTTTCATTCCAAGGTCCACCACTTGTCCAAGCTAACTCTATTCAAACATAGAGAGAAGCAAAGGTCCACCACTTGTCCAAGCTAACTCTATTCAAACATAGAGAGAAGCAAAGGTTCACCACTTGTCAAAGCTAGGCTCCGTTGAAGTATGGAGAGAAGTAACCTCCATCATTTTTCAAGATAGGTGCCATTCAAACATGGAAAGAATCAAGATCTACCATGTCTCCGAGATTCTAGGCTCCATTGAAACACCCTAAAACCATGATATTTTGTACATGGGGTGTTTACATTCAAGGTCTACCACTTCTCTAACGTATTATACCTAGTAGCATGAGTGATTTGGTCTTAAGATTCACCACTTATCCACTCTATGTCATTATATTAAGAATAACTGGGTGTTAAGGTCCACCACTTGTCCAACCTATAAGGGTATATCTTAAATGGTATCCTTCACCACTTGTCAAGGTCCATCACCACTTTTCCAACCTATAAGGTTATATCTTGAATGATATTTTTCCTCATCACTTGTAATGTCCATGCTATGTTTTACAAAGGGGTTTTGTTCCAAGACCCACCACTTGTCCAAGCTAACTCCATTAAAACATAGAGAGAAGCAAAGGTCCACCACTTGTCCAAGATAGGCTCCATTGAAACATGGAGAGAAGGATGATCCACCATTTCTCCAAGATAGGTTCCATTGAAACATTGAGAGAAGCAATCTCCACCATGTCTCCAAGCTAGGCTCCATTGAAATACCCTAAACCCATAATTTTGTACATGAGGGGTTTACATTCAAGGTCCACCACTTGTCCAACCTATTATCCCTAGTAGCAAGAGTGGTTTGGTCTCAAGATTCACCACTTGTACACTCTATGTCATTATATTAAGAAGAAATATGTGTTAAGGTCCACCACTTGTCCAGCCTATAAGGTTATATTTTAAATAGTATCCTTTCTCACCACTTGAAATGCCCATGATATGTTTTACATGGGGGTTTCATTCCAAGGTCCACCACTTGTCCAAGCTAACTCTATTAAAACATATAGAGAAAGAAAGGTCCACCACTTGTCCAAGCTAGGCTCATTGAAACATGGAGAGAAGGAACCTCCACTGTTTCTCCTAGATAGGCTCCATTGAAACATGGAGAGAAATAAGCTCCACCATGTCTCCAAGTTGCTAGGCTCCATTGAAATACCCAATACCCATAATTTTTTGTACATGGGGGGTTTACATTCAAGGTTCACCACTTGTCCAACCTATTATCCCTAGTAGGTTTGGTCTCATGATTCACCACTTGTCCACTCTATGTCATTATATTAAGAGGAATTAGGTGTTAAGGTCCACCACTTGTCCAACCTATAATGTTATAGCTTGAATGGTATTTTTTCTCACCACTTGTAATGCCCATGACATGATTTACATGGGGGTTTTGTTCCAAGGTACACCACTTGTCCAAGATAAATCTATTGAAACATAGAGAGAAACAAAGGTCCACCACTTTTCCAAGCTAGGCTGCATTGAAACATGGACCTTAATACCAAATTATTTCTAGTAGCATGAGTGATATTTTGTACATGGGGCGTTTACATTCAAGGTCCACCACTTGTCCAACCTATTTCCCTAGTAGGTTTGGTCCCAATTTCACCACTTATCCACTCTATGTCATTATATTAAGAATAATTGGGTGTTAAGGTCCACCACTTGTCCAACCTATAAGGTTATATATTGAATGGTATTTTTTCTCACCACTTGTAATGCCCATGATATGTTTTACATGGGGTTTTTGTTCCAAGGTCCACCACTTTTCCAAGATAACTCTATTCAAACATAGAGAGAAACAAAGGTCCACCACTTGTCCAAGCTAGGCTCCATTGAAACATGGAGAGAATGATGCTGCACCATTTATCCAAGATAGGCTGCATTGAAACATGGAGAGAAGCAAGCTTTACCATGTTTCCAAGCTAGGCTCCATTGAAACACTCTAGGGGGTTTTATTTCAAGGCCCACCACTTGTTTAACCTATTATCCCTAGTAGCATGAGTGGTTTGGTTTCAAGATTCACCACTTGTACACTCTATGTCATTATATTGTGTTAAGGTCCACCACTTGTCCAACCTATAAGGTTATATCTTAAATGGTATCCTTTCTCGCCACTTGAAATGCCCATGATATGTTTTACATGGGAGTTTCATTCCAAGATCCACCACTTGTCCAAGCTAACCATATTCAAACATAGAGAGAAACAAAGGTCCACGACTTGTCCAAGCTAGGCTCCATTGAAACATGGAGAGAAGGAACCTCCACCATTTCTCCTAGATAGGCTCCATTAAAACATGGAGAGAAGTAAGTTCCACCATGTCTCCAAGATGCTAGGCTCCATTGAAATACGCAAAACCCATGATATTTTGTACATGGGTGATTTACATTCAAGGTCAACCATTTCTCCAACCTATTATCCCTAGTAGGTTTGGTCTCACAATTCACCACTTTTCCACTATATGTCATTATAATAAGAGGAATTGGGTGCTAAGGTCCACCACTTGTCCAGCCTATAAGGTTATACCTTGAATGGTATTTTTTCTCACCACTTGTAATGCCCATGACATGCTTTACATGGGGGTTTTGTTCCAAGGTTCACCACTTGTCCAAGCAAATTCTATTGAAACATAGAGAGAAACAAAGGTCCACCACTTTTCCAAGCTAGGCTCCATTGAAACATGGACCTTAATACCAAATTATTCCTAGTAGCATGAGTAATATTTTGTACATGGGGGGTTTGCATTCAAGGTCCACCACTTGTCCAACGTACTTTTCCTAGTAGGTTTGGTCGCAAGATTCACCACTTGTCCACTCTATGTCATTATATTAATAATAATTGGGTGTTAAGGTCCACCACTTTTCCAACCTATAAGGTTATATATTGAATGGTATTTTTTCTCACCACTTGTAATGTCCATGATATGTTTTACATGGGGATTTTGTTCCAAGGTCCACCACTTGTCCAAGCTAAATCTGTTCAAACATAGAGAGAAACAAACGTGCACCACTTGTCCAAGCTAGGCTCCATTGAAACATGGAGAGAATGATGCTCCACCATTTATCCAAGATAGACTCCATTGAAACATGGAGAGAAGTAAGCTCCACCATGTTTCCAAGATGCTAGAGTCCATTGAAATACCCAAAACCCCTGATACTTTGTACATGGGGGGTTTACATTCAAGGTCCACCACTTGTCCAACCTATTATCCCTAGTAGCATGAGTGGCTTGGTCTCAGGATTCACCACTTGTCCACTCTATATCATTATATTAAGAAAAATTGGGTTTCCATATCTAAATGGATCTTTGCTTGGATAAGTGGTAGACCTTGAGACCTAAATACCCATTCTACACTAGAGCATTGGTTAAGCCTTATACACTTCAAGCATACCTTTAACAACAAGTAGTAGTTATTAGTTGACTTAAGTCTAGTTGAACTCCATGGTATTGAGACTAAGAGAGAGTGTAGCATAAAAAAGAGTCAGGATTTTAATTTGACTTTCTTTCTATTAATGAGTAGATCATAGATGGATTTTGGTATCTAATAAAACCTTAGGGTAGACAATGTAAAACTCATGTCTATTGTTGTGTTTGCATTAAGTGTTCTTGTTCTTTAATTTCAGAACCATTACAGAAAAATGGATTGGCTATATGCTGGCATAAATTGAAGAAAACTATTGAATTACCCATCCAACCTCCTCCAAGACCTTGTCCAAGGAATGAATCACCTCCTTATCACCTACCACTTGCTTTCAAGGACATCAAAAGAGTACTTATCTTGGATCTAGAGGGGTTACTTCTCAAGACAGTTGAAATGAAACATGGAGATTCTATGCCATCTTGGGCTCAACACATGCGACTTGTGGAGGACAAAGATGAAGTTTATCATGTGGTGCGACCAGACGCACAAAGTTTTTTGGATTTTTGTGCTGAATACTTTGAGCTATGGATATGGAGTTGCTATAACTTAACAAGGGTGCAACGCATCACACAAAAATGTTTTCCTGAGCAGTATACCAAGTTCAAGGTGTTTATGAGTAACAAAAATTGCCAAAATCCAAATATCATGTTAGGATTTACAAGGGTTTATCACAAAAATCTGAGTGATATTTGGAAGATATTTGAGGATTTGGATGCAAACAATACCTTAATTTTTGATGACACTCCATATAGGGTGATGTGGAACATGCCAGGGACATATCTTATATTTCCAAAGATGTGGAGGCAAACTTCCGAGCAACTTCAAAACTTCTTGCAGAGAACCATAATTCCATGGTTGGTAGGATGGTTGTATGCAAGAGATAAGAGAGTCTATACATACAACACAATTGTAAATCAGTATAGTGATTCTGAGACAAATTATGTCCTTGGTGTGTACTTGTCAACACGAAAGCATTGAATAAATATGGCTATAAGATGCTTTTTTTATTCTAGTGTGTATCTTTCAACATTTGTATAATTTGATATAGTCTTTTTTTTTTTTTTTAAGGTGTGTCAATTTTATGAACACTTGAATGGAGTGCACCCTACTCTAAGGGGACTTCAATGTACTATTGGAGTGCATCCTATTGTAAGGGGACTCTGATGTATTGCTAGAGTGCACCCAAATTTTTGGGGACTCATTTTTTATTTGATTGGGGCCTATGTTGGGTCATATAGTAAAAGAAATTCATTTTTTGTCAATTCATATCGAGGTTGCATTTATTTGGAACTATGAAAGAATTGATGTTTGATGTCAAAATAAAACTTGTAAGTGTGGATCAGAGAATTCATGGACTTTAAATATGTGAGAGGGATCTTTTTCTTGGGCACAAATGTTTGCTTCAAGAATTTTGTCATTACATACTTTATGTGAAAGAGTTTTAGAACCTAAAAGACTTTGAAAACAAAACTATGGAATCTAAGTGCATGTATTCTTGAATGGCTTGAAAGTTGATGTATACATGCATGTCGCCTTGATGAAGATTTAGATCTGACAAGATGGAAAGATATAATTCTTGGACGTTACCTTTGTCAATTTGGTAATAACATATTTAACTTTCTTTTAATATGGGTGGAAAATATATTATTATGTGCATTTGGAACCTAATTGCTTGACCTTCAAACCAAGATTCCTATGTTATTTTTTCATATACTTTTTTGTACTGAATTAAGATTGTGGATGCAAGGTCCACCACTTGTTCAAGCTAGATCTAAGAAAGTATATATACTGAGTCTTCAAACTAGTAAACCAAGGGAAGAGAGAAGCAGGGTCCATCACTTGTCCAAGCTCATCTCTAGACAACATAGAGAGATGTTATGTCTACTAATTGTCCAATATAGTCATGGAGAAATGATAGAAGGTTGATCCACTTGTCCAACCTATCATCTCTAGTAAAATGGGAGGTTTGGCCTTAAGATTCACCATGTAACCAACATATACTTCATTGTATTATGAAGAGTAGAAAAGAAAAGCTCCACCACTTGTCTAAGGTAGTTCCAAAATCAACATGGAGAGAAGCAAGCTTCACCATTTGTCCAAGATAGGTTCCATTAAAACATGGAAAACCTCATATATGTTGTACATGGAAGCTTTTTTCCAAGGTCCACCACTTGTCCAAGCTAGGATCCATTAAAACATGGATAGAAACAAGGCTCCACAACTCGTCCAACCTTTATAGCTGCGAAGTGTACCGGTTGTCTAAACTAGGCATGGGAAAATAATAGAAGGTCCACCACTTATCCAATATATTATCTCTAATAGCATGGGAGGTTTGGTCTCAAGATTTAGGAATTGGCTGACCTGTATTTCATTGTATTATGATGAATTTGGTTTTAAAGTCAACTACTTATCCAAGCTATAAGTTTATATCTTGAATGGTATTCCTTCCCATCACTTAGAAAACCAATGATATGTTGTACATGGGGGGGTTTGTTACAAGGTCCACCACTTGTCCAAGCTAGTTTCATTGAAACATGGATGAAGACAAGCTCCACCATTTGTTAAAGCTAGACTCCATTGAAATCTAGAAAATCCATTCTATGTTGTACATGGGGTTTTTGTTTTAAGGTCCAACACTTGTCCAAGCTAAGATCCATTGAAACATGGAGTAGAGAAACACTCCACCACTTGTCCAAGCTAGGCAACATTGATAGTAGTTGGTTTATTTTGAAGATCCACCACGTGTCTAAGCTAACTCTATTGAAACATAGAGAGAAGCAAAGGTCCACCAACTGTTCAAGCTAGGCTCCATTGAAACATGGACAGAAGCAAGCTCCACCATTTCTCCAAGATAGACTCCATTGAAACATGGAGAGAATCAAAGGTCCACCATTTCTCCAAGCCAAGATCTAGTTGTCCAACCTATAAGGTTATATCTTAAATGGTAATCTTTCTAATCACTTGGAATACCCATGATATGTTTTACATGGGGGTTTTGTTCCAAGATCACCACTTGTCCAAGCTAACTCTATTGAAACATAGAGAGAAGCAAAGGTCCACCACTTGTCCAAGCTAGTCTCCATTGAAACAAGGAGAGAAGCAAGCTCCATCATTTCTCCAAGATAGGCTAGCATGGATAAGTGCACCTTGAAACCAACCTTCCTATGAGGCAATAGAGCATATGCTACATATTTTATGTATGCCCCATGCCTCAAATTAAGAAGTTATAGATTAGAAGTGGACCTTGCTTAAATGTCACATGCAATAAATTAAGGAAAAATAGCCAAGTGGATTGTATTCCTCAATGGATCCTTGCTTTCACAAGATGTGAACCTTGAGTCACTTTTACATTAACTTGGACAAGTGGTGGACCTAGAAACCAAGCTCTCCATGTTGAGATAAGTTGTAGGTAGGACAGTAGAACATAGACAACGATAATGGATGCAATATACTCCTCTCCTAATAATCCAATTGATTGAAACCATGATATTTTAGTTGTTTTCATTGTGTATTGTATGTGCATAAAGTGGAATGAGACCTTAAGAAAACTCAAATTTTTGACAAAATCTCTAATTTTATACATGATATGTTGAAAGTTGTCCAACCTGGGAATTGGGATTTTCCCACTTTACCTAATATGGTCTTTCCGCGGAAACATGTCATTGTCAAATCTTTCTAGGATCTTTAGTATTCTAAAAAATACTCCCTCCAAAACTAACGAAAACGTCAGTTCTGGCCCAAAATTCAAAATTTCACTTGCTGAAACAAACCTTTTCTGTGTCGTCTTCTTCCTCGTATCTGCAGAGCTTTTCTCTATAATACTATCTCTAACAAATACTGTTAATAGACTTCCATGGAGAAGAGAAGCTTATACCATCTACACATTGAGCTAAATGAAGAATATTGTCCAGTGCGCAAGAGAAACAAATGTGCAGAGGTGTCCTCGTCCATATTTGAAGCAATGCGGCAAGATTAAAAAAAACACATTGATCTCTGGACTGATGGAAGATTGTATCCAGTGGACCCAATGACAAAGAGCACTCCCCCATTATCAAATTGTTCATCTTTGATAAAATTTGTGGGTGATGGTCAAAGAGGGTTGCTGGGTTATACACAGAGTCTTGCCGTAGAGAGAGATATTCTTAAGTTAGAAGATCATTTGGCCAAACAAATGATAAATACTCTTAAACAACAGCTTGAGGAATGTAAAGAGAGCAATGAAAAGCTACAAACTCAGCTCAAACAAGCTAGAAGAAAGAATACAATGTTAGAAAACAGACAAAGAGAAAAGAAGTCAAAGAACATTGAAGCCTTGAGACGTGGTGGAGGAGGTTGCAGCAGGAGAATCAGAGCAGCAAGGTATATATGCTTATTTTATATTGTTAAGTTGCTACTATTCTTTGTTAATATGCTTAGGTTACTTTTCTTTGTTAATATGCGTAGGTTACTTTTCTTTGTTAGGTTGTTAATCTTTTTGTTAGGTTGTTATTAAGACCCTATTGCAGCTGTTCTTTATTAAATGATTTAATTTAGTTGATCACTGTTTGTTTATTTTGTTGGTGTCATTTGGACAAGATCAATAATCAGTTAATTTTGTACCTTTTGATTTAGGACTTTGCTACAACCAAACTCTGCATCAAACATGGAAATGGCATCTAAACATTATTGTGATGTTTTACCTCTCAAGGTTGCCAAAAAGATTTTCACAGAGAAGAAGTTTAAAAAGGCAAAGGAGCAGTGCATTGAGGGATTTTTGCAGAGATCTTGCTTGGACAAGGAGGATGTGTAAAGAGAGCAACGAAAAGCTACAAACTCAGCTCAAACAAGCTAGAAGAAAGAATACAATGTTAGAAAACAGACAAAGAGAAAAGAAGTCAAAGAACATTGAAGCCTTGAGACGTGGTGGAGGAGGTTGCAGCAGGAGAATCAGAGCAGCAAGGTATATATGCTTATTTTATATTGTTAAGTTGCTACTATTCTTTGTTAATATGCTTAGGTTACTTTTCTTTGTTAATATACGTAGGTTACTTTTCTTTGTTAGGTTGTTAATCTTTTTGTTAGGTTGTTATTAAGACCCTATTGCAGATGTTCTTTATTAAATGATTTAATTTAGTTGATCACTGTTTGTTTATTTTGTTGGTGTCATTTGGACAAGATCAATAATCAGTTAATTTTGTACCTTTTGATTTAGGACTTTGCTACAACCAAACTCTGCATCAAACATGGAAATGGCAGCTAAACATTATTGTGATGTTTTACCTCTCAAGGTTGCCAAAAATATTTTCACAAAGAAGAAGTTTAAAAAGGCAAAGGAGCAGTGCAGTGAGGGATTTTTGCAGAGCTCTTGCTTGGACAAGGAGGATAAGGTAGGCATTAGCAGAGATGGTTATAGCAAGCTGTTTAGAAATGTGAACTCAATAAGGTTAAGATTGAAACAGACCTGAAGAGATCTTCAAATGGAAACAATGTGCCTAGAAAGGTCTTTGTTGGTGGTGTGAAGGCCAGAGCTTTCCTAGGGTTTCATGGCAAACTAGGAAAGGTAAATGCCAAGAAGGGTTCATCCAATGTGAAGTATAACCAGTGGAAAGCTCTCCACAATGCCATCAAAGATCATGGTCTTGAAGGTACATCAAGAAATGAGGTCCCATAGGATGTGGGCAAGCACATAGGATGCCATTGTGGCAAAATAACCAGCTCTAGAACCAATAAGTCCAGGGAAGAATCCAAAAATTCTGATGGCTTCCTCCTTTTCCACCAATATTAACTTCTCTAACCCTGGAGGAAGCTGATATGAACCAACAACCTTTGCAAGTGCTTTAATTGCAAGCATTGGCAGCAATGGTTCTCTTGTAAACTTGTTATGGAATATAATGAAAGTCTCTTTGTTGAGCTTCCCAATAAAGTGTCCCAAGCTCTGGTTCCTTCCTAAATTTAATGGTCTGGAATCCTTCCCCCTGCCAAGGAATTTGTCTGTGTCCAGTATTTCAATCTGCAAAAATATGTCTTGGTTAATTGTTTGGCACATTAATTAGACAAAGAAAAATGGTCATAAACATACCTTAGGAGACTCATCCTCCTCAAAAAAGGCAGGTTCCCATATATCAATGGATCTAGTTGCCCTTACTTCATAATCTCTTGTCTTTTCCTCTCCCATATGCTCTATTTTAAGCCTTTTTTGGATCTCATTGAACTCCTCTTCAAAACGTACACCATGTTGCTCATATCTCAGAACAATGTCCTGCACAAGCTTTCCAACACTTGAGCTGTCAATAAAATTTTCTGCCTCTGTGTCCAAGAGTGCTAAGGGGCAAGAAGAGTAATCAATGAATCCTATGTCATTACATCCCCACTCAGCCAAAACTTCCCTTAGATCAAAAAGATGTTGAATGTCATTCAGCAAAACATATTCCTTTTTGTTAACTTTGTATGTGGAAAATGTTGTTGTGCAATGCAAAGGATCAACATCTTCATCCTCAATGTCAACATTCTCCACTTTAGTGATGTTTTCTGCTTTAAATTTTGCAATGTCCAACATCTCAATGCTTTGTAGTTTCTCTTCCTCTTCATGGAACTCCATCTCCCTCTCCTCTTCCTCCTGGTCCTCCTCAGCCTGAGAAATCTGCTTTGGAATCTGTTTGCCCTCTGGTGTTGGGAGTACACTGAAGAAAATGATAAGTCCAAGGTCATACTCTACCAACTAGCAATGCATATTACCATGAAATTTGCAAGGCTTTATGATCTTTTTCCAGTCTGGATGAAGGCTTGAACACTTCTTTGCAATACCTGTCCTTGCCAAGCTACCTGCTTTGCATATATCAAGAAAATGAACAAGATTATCAAGCCTGTGATCTTTGGTCAATGCTGTATATATCTCTATCAATTCACTAATTTGTGTGGAGAAGCCATCCACAAGTAGTTGAAGCTCAAAGGCATCATTAAAAATCTCTTTGACACTTTGAAATCTTGCAAGTTCATTAACTTTGTAAAGAAAAGACATCAGCCTCTCATCAGCGGTCTCTTGCATATCCTCTGTATCCATTAGGACAGTCCACAAATGTCTGAGAAAGAGAAAAGAGAAGTCCATCAAGACATTAAGAAGTAGACATGACATTAAGAAATATATTTCTTCTATGACTAAAATATATCAATAAACTACCCTTCCTTAATAATACAAAAAACTAATAATGGTTTACAAACAAGTATGCAAGTTGTAAATCTAAGTAAGCAAGAAAGAATTACAACAAATTGTGTCACTTGCTATGCGAGCTGTGAGGGTGAGGAGAGAGTTGGCACTCAATAAATTTGCTTACGGCGTGTCACTGGGTAAGCGGTCGACACCTTCAAAATTCGCGCACGGGGTGTCGCGGGGTGTCGCTTGGAGGCTTTATTTCTAGCCTTGTGAAGGACAATGAGCGGAAAAGTGGGTTGGGTAGGTTGTTTATATGGCCAAAAATGCCGCCTCGGGGGGTGTGCCAAGGGATTCCGCCTCTAAGTTTGTGCCCAACGGCTAGTATGCGCCTAGGGAGTTGTGCACCTAGGGAGTTGCGCATAGCGCCCTATACAAGCCCGAGAAGCACTCAAATCGAGCACATTCTTGCCCACTTTTTCCCGATTCTTGCTATGCTATTATCCGATTCTTGCGGCGCTTTCACAACCCAATTTTACCCGCACTTGGAACAATTGTCACCCCGTGCACGATCTTTGTATGTGTGAACTTTTTCCTCGCTTTGCTATTTCGCCTACGGGGTGTCACTCGGTCGCGAGCCGCTTGGAAGGTGAAAACTTCCAATGCTATGGTTATCCCGCACGGGGTGTCATAATAGGAAAAAAATGTTTGTTGTTTGTTACTAATGTTTGTTGTTTGTTGTGCAGCAATCATTCCTATTCCTTTTGAAGATGGCAAGGACCAAGAAGAACAATCGTCACCCCGTGCGCGATCTTTGTATGTGTGAACTTTTTCCTCGCTTTGCTATTTTGCCTACAGGGTGTCACTCGTTCGCGAGCCGCTTGGAAGGTGGAAACTTCCAATGCTATGGTTATCCCGCATGGGGTGTCATAATAGGAAAAAATTGTTTGTTGTTTGTTACCAATGTTTGTTGTTTGTTGTGCAACAAT
Source organism: Adiantum capillus-veneris (assembly GCF_014529385.1). NCBI lineage: Eukaryota > Viridiplantae > Streptophyta > Polypodiopsida > Polypodiales > Pteridaceae > Adiantum > Adiantum capillus-veneris. The sequence continues at coordinate 49,055,269 of NC_140943.1, read as the reverse complement.
CATTCCTATTCCTTTTGAAGATGGCAAGGACCAAGAAGACTGCAAGGAAAGTTGATGAGCCTCTATCCAAAGATGAAGAAGAGATTCCTAAGCCTAGCAAAGCTTCAGCTAGTACTTTACCAAACCAACCATCCACTTCTAAAGATCCTGGCAAACCAACCTCTGCTGGCACAAAGAAGACCAAATCTCAGAGGAAGGATTCTTCTCTACCCGACCCTAAAACAAGCAAAAGGAAAGATACACATCAGAGGAAAGCTTCCAAGCCTGTGCAGCTTAAGCCCCTCCTTACAAAGAGAAAGTTCAAGCAGGGGGTCAAATGTCTAAGAGAGATAAGGAAGTCCATAAAGGCCATCAATCTTGAAATTCCCAAACTGCCCTTCCAGAGACTGTGCAGACAAGTTGTAGAGGAGTATAAGATTTCCATGAGGTGGACTAGTACTGCATTGGCATGTATCCAGGAGGCTTCTGAGGACTTTATGATTGAGATTTTCCAAGATGCCTATATTTGTGCAGCTCATGCCCATAGGGTTACTCTGATGGACAAAGACATGATCACTCTTAGGAGGCTGACATACAGGTTTTCAAACATTTTGGAGCCTGTCCCTATGCATGATATAAAGGCATTCAATATTCTCAACATTCCTCCATGGAGGAAGCCCAAGGAGCCTGAAGTAGGAGTTTTTGATATTACTGAAGAAGAGGAAAAGGAAAGGAAAAAGAGAGCCAAGTAAGACAAGGAAATTGTAGAGAGAAAGGAGCTTGACTTGTTGGAACCTCAGCCAGTTCCCCTCTTGAGGAGTTTCAATCCTACTGGTTTTGTTGTCACTCTATTCAGTGGGGAGGATCCTAGGGAGGATTAGAATTCACTTGACTCTAAGACCTTGGAAATTCTCAAGGACTGGACCAAGGAGATGAATTCTCCACTCCTTATCACATGCCTTAGGTTGTTTTTGTTTTCCTCTGTATTTTTGTTTATAGCAAGAACTCTTTATATAACAAGAACTCTCTACCAGGTTAATGATGCATTCATATGAGCCAGACCTTCAACAAAAGGTGGAGATTTTAGACCCTGCTATCTCCCAATTTCTCAGGACAGAGACAAACATTAGAGAGCTCACAAAGTGGTTGACTCATGTGGACTTGGAAATCTGTGAATTTTTCTTGATTCCTTATCATGAGAGGTAAGTTTTCTACCTACACCTTGTGAAGAGAATTTGCTAATTCACATTAGAAGGCTAACTGAGGCTTTTTTTTATAGCTCACATTGGAGTTTAATTGCAATTGATATTGTGAAAAGAAAATGCTACTTTGTCAATTCTCTTGCTGGAGTACATGGTCAAGCAAAATTGTAAGTATAGCAGCAGACACATTTTGTAAACCATAAGCACATACTTTTAGTAAAGCAGAACCTCATTTATAAAGAATTTTGGATAGTGCTACTATAAGATTTATAGATGCTGAATGACATCCATTTTGTAGTGGTGAAGGTTGGAATTCTTTATGCTTTGTTCACTTCAATGGATTATCCTCAAAGATTTTTTCCCAAAAATACATGTAATGAATTGCAGGTTCCAATCCAGCCTGAAAGCCATTCATGTGGATGGAGGGTATTGACAAATGCCAAGATCCTCTTGGACTGCATATACTGCAATGACAATCAGGATATAGAAGTATAGCATATTTCATATTTGCCAGCTGTATTTTTTCTCATTTTATTGTTCCTAAAACTTGCTTTCTATTGCCTTGTATAGATCAACAGAGAGTGCTATGGTTGACAAGAGCAAGGATTATCAAGTATATGATTGAAGCAAATGGAGAACTGCAAGAGGTATTTGAAGATGATGATGTTGAAGAGAAGGGGAAAGCAAAGCTGGAAGATGAAGAAGAGAGTGGTGAGCAGGAAAAGGCAAGTGAAGAGATGGATGATAAGAGAAAGAGGAAGCAGCCTTCAAGCCCTCCAGTCAAGCCCACTTCAAAAAGAAAATCTCCCAGGACAAAAGAGCCCACTTCAAAAAGAAAATCTCCTGTAAAAGCACCAACCCCATTAAGGAAGTCCCCTAGGGACAGGAAAACTCCTGCCAAAAAACTATTCTAGCTTATTGTAGCCCACTTGTATCAAGCTTCTAAGTTCTCTATTGTATCCAATTGTCTATTCTATAGCCCACTTGTAACCAATTGGCCCTTGTATGGACCCTTGTATGTAAGTGCAAATATTTGAAATTGAATACTTGTTTTAAGACTCTGTTACAAAATCAAATCATTGGATGTTTGAAAAAGTTGCATTTCAATAACAAAATAAAGATCCTTTTAAATCATGTGATACAAAATAAGATCCTTGTAGGTCATGTGATACAAAATAAGATCCTCGCAGGGCATGTGTTACAAAATTGCCTTGAAGGATGTTTAAGGCACCAAATGTACAATGCCATCCAAGATGTCCTTGCACTGTAGCCTGTTTTCATTCCTTTTTGATACCTACAAAAACAGTCAAAGTTAAATAAAGAACCAATAAGAGAACAAGAGACTTTTAGGCATAATAGTTACCTTTCTACCATTTACTTGAAAGCAGAATGTTGTGGGCAGTTCAATTTCATCATTTTGCAGGTCCAATCTCAATTGTTGTAAGCTACACATGCCTCTTATCTTTACAATTGACAGATGCTCATTGTTTACCCATATATCAATGTCTTCTATTGGGCTGTCAATGAAGTCCTCCATGTCTTGATCAAGTGGAGTTAGCTGACCACCAACATAGTGCCATCTTCAGTAATAAAATGACATAATGAAGTTTTGTGTCCCTATCATGTATTTGCAAGCAATTGAGCCAGCTTGCACATAACAAGTGATTCCATTCACTGTTTTGGTGTTCCAACCCTCATCCACAAATTCAAGTACATTTGCTGAGTCTAAAGTCTTCACTGAAAACATTGTTCTAGATTTTCTGACTTCAGCATTAGAGAACAAGTCTATAGAAACTACAATGGGCATGAATATAGAAATTCTACTCTGTCCATTTTGATCAATCGTGTTGTAAGTGATAATGGCTTCAATGGAAGTTCTTGGTCGTTTTGATCGTGATGAAGATTCCATGGTGAAAAAAGAAATGAGCAGAGAAGTCTAGTCTGAGTTCAAGAGAAGAATAAGCAGAATGTGCAAAAAACGGTTCAAAACTGGAAAAGATCATGAGATATAATCCAAACGTTGTTTTATGATGGCAACGTGCAAAATGAAAACAATATAATATGAGAAGTACGTCTTTCTAAAAGCGACAGCTATTAAATGCCTTTGCACTTTTACTTGTTTACATTGCTATTTACCAGCTCAAAGTTGCGGTAAAGATTGACTATTTGCTTTTTTTGTGAGTTTTCAAAAATAGAGGTTCCGTAACGGAAGCTCTTCAACCATTGGTTGAGACCACTCTCTCTCTACACGCTAAAAGGCACAAAAATGACCTCAAAATTCCCGTAATGTTATTGTGCTTCTTCAAGGGATTACTGTGCATAGTACAGGCCTGCCTCCATGTTAAGGTATTGTGCCGTTAAAAGCTTTCCAACCTAATGCCTCATTCGTAGAGAGAAAGAGAGAGATAGGAAGAAAGAGAAGGTAGAGAGAAGAGCGTAGAAAGTCATTTATGAACTCCGTCTTGGGGATGTAAAAAATATCTTTTTCAAAGCACTCTATAGAAGCCTTTGCACTCTTGCATGACACAACCCACGGCTTCGCTTACAATCAATGCTCTTTACTTACTTACTTGCAAGCTCACATACACAAATGGCTATCTCTATCTATCTATCTCTATCTCTCTCTTTCCCTCTCCCTCTCTTTCCCTCTCTCTATCTCTCTCTCTCCCTCTCCCTTTATCTATATTCTCTATCTTCCTCTCTTTCTCTTTCTCCCTCTTCCTCTCCCTCTACCTCTCTCTCTATCTTTATTCTCTCTCTCCCTCTCACTCTATCTCTCTCTCCCACTCTTTCTCTATCTCTCTCTCTCTCTCTATCTCTATCTCTCTTTATCTCTCTCTACTCTATATCTCTCTCGCTCTCTATCTCTCTTTCTCTATCTGTACTCTCTTTCCCACTCTCTCTCTCTCTCTCTCTCTCTCTCTCTCTCTCTCTCTCTCTCTCTCTCTCTCTCTCTCTCTCTCTCTCTCTCTCTCTCTCTCTCTCTCTCTCTCCTTCCTTCTATCTCCTTTATTTTTTAAACTCTATTTCTTTCTCTACTCCCCCTCTTTCATTTCTCACATTTTTTTCTATTTTATTTACTTTAGTCTATTTCTTTTTCTATTTCTCTCACAATCCATTTGCAAACAAATCTACTCATACATCCATTTGCAAACAAAGCAGACAAGTTTACAATGACGTGCAAGAAGATTTATCTATTTCACTAAGAAACCTGGATCAAAAAATCATTAACGATAATCCATATTGCATCAATCGGTCAAATGAATGCAGAACGTGCACTTCTTAATCTCCTATTGTTTCTATCTTTATGCATGTAAATGTGTGTCCATGTGTGTGTGTGTGTGTGTGTGTGTGTGTGTGCGCGCGCGCGTGTGTGTGTGTGTGTGTGTGGAGTAGAATACAGTAGGGAAAGAGGGGGGGAGGTTTTGTGATTACCTTAAGTTGTAGATATGGTTGACCGTTAGGTTGTCCTACAAAGATCGCGATAAGCCCCCCTTCAAAGACTCCTTCACAAACGACCCGAAAATATGTGTGTGTGTGTGTGTGTGTGTGTGTGTGTGTGTGTGTGTGTGTGTGTGTGTGTGTGTGTGTGTGTGTGTGTGTCTGTCTGTCTGTCTGTGTCTGTGTCTGTGTCTGTGTCTGTGTCTGTGTCGGTGTCTGTGTCTGTGTCTGTGTCTGTGTTTGTGAGAGAAGGAGGGGAGAGATGAACAAGGGAGAGAGAGGTAGAGGGTATGGGAGGTAGAGTAGGAAGGGTTGGGCAAGGTGCAGATGCGATGGTGGAGAAGAAGAGGGCAGAGTATGTCGCAAATACGTGGCGTACTCTACCATTCTTTTTTAGGTGCCATTGATTAATGCAGATATTATCGTGCCCATTACCATGCCTATTACGGCATAACGTCATTTCAAACGGATACAAACGTATCCGAGGTAGCGGGGGGGTACAAACCACCCCCTCTATCCTTAGATACATATAATGTCATACATAGCCTTTTGTTTTTTTTTATGATTCTTTTCTTTTGTTTAATTTTTCCTATTGAATATTTTATACTAACATGTACTTAAATAATTAGCATCTATTTATTTATAGGACTTTTAGATATTTTTTGGATGCATTTTTTTAACCTTTTGTACCATTTGCGAATAAAAATTAAACCATTTAGTATAAGTATTGATTGCACTTTATTTAAAAAAAATTATAGCACTCATTGCACTTTATTCTCTTTGTATTTTTAGTCATTTCTCTTCTTTTATTGAAATATGTAATTGACATTATTTTCTCTAATTAACAGTTTATTTTTTAGGACACATATGGCTTTTTTTTTTTTGAATTATAATCTCTCTTTCATGCGTGTGCAGGACGATTAGGATGATCTCTCTTTCATGCGTGTGCAGGACGATTAGGATGATCATGGCCCTTCAAACGGCCTTGAATGTGATCGGTGGCTTAAGGAAAAACTCCTTGAGTTAGTAAGTCATGGTGTCAACCCCTTTAGCAGTAAGTCTACTTCATGGAGCACTTGGCCTGTGGTAATCTTCAACTACAATATTCCACCATGGGAGACAACCAAGAAGGTCAATATACTTCTTTCCTTGCTTGTGCCAGGGAAGTACAAAGTGTTGAATATTGATTTCTACCTCGAGCCCCTCATCAAGGAGTTGGAGGAGTTATGGAGAGGCATCCCTGTTGTATATGTCTCACTTGCAAAGGGGGGGAGAGAAGCCATTGTGAGGGAAATCCTTATGTGGACTATACACGACTATCTTGGGCTTGGAGAGATTTTTGGTATCTCCCTTTCCCTTCTCTCTTTATTTCTCTCCCTTTAGTTTGAAGCTTCTCTCAAACGATATGATATGTATGCAAGGTTGTCCACATTGGGCCACAATGCATGTCTTGCTTGCGGGCCATCATTAAGGCCGAATGCCTTGCGCAAGGTAATCTATCCAATTAACCATCACTTCTTACCCCAAGTTCATAGCAAGCACAAGGCTCCAAAAAATTGGAATACACCTCTAAAGCTCATGATAGAAAATTATGCAGCTACTTGGGAAGAGCACTACAACAACAATCCGACTCCAAATACTCCACCAAAAGGTATGTCAAGGTATTCCATATTTTTAAGGCTTTCGTATTGGAAGGACTTAAAAATACAACACCTCTTGGATCCCATGCACATATTCAAGAATGTAGCCCACACCCTATGACACCACATTATTGGCAAGAAGGACTCATTGGGAGCGAGGGAGGATTTGAGGGTCTTGAAATGTCTCCTTGCCTCTGCTACTCCACGCCGTGTCCCTAATGGGACGTTGTGCTCCCTAAGTGCCATGGATGTTAGACAAAGAAGAATGGACAAAGTGAAGGGTACCATTGCATCTATTTGCACACCAACAGGATACATGAGGTTGCTAAAGGGAGATCCGACAAAAGCAAAGAATACTATTTTTAAATTTGGAGAGCGAGTAAGTTACACCACAAGACTCCATTCAAATACACTTTTTTATGTACACAATAACCTCAAGTAGCACTTAGTGTACTCTTATGTGTTTTCTTGCATACTTGTGAGCTTTAAAGAAATTGAAATAGATGCTATCCCTGCTGCTCAAACACTTGCAGCAAAAATTGTGTGTGCCATTGACGATGTATTTCCTTGATCGGTCCTTCTTAGTCAAATCTACCTCTTGGTTTGTGTGGTTGAGGAGATCGCTATATGTGGAGTAGTGCACGCATGATGGATGTTCTTTTTAGAGAGATTTGTAAAGACTCTCAAAGATTTTGAGTGGCTAAGGTCTCAACCAGAGGCATGTATGGCCGAAGGGTGGATTGTGCAAGAAGCATTTGTTTACATCTCAGATTATTTGTCACAAGTTGATCCTTCAATGCCTCGCATGTGGTCAAACAAGGAGGAGGATGACTTCACACTTGCCAAGTGGAAATGGAAAATTATTTAATGCAAAGGTTATGATCAAGTGGGTGGACTTGTGGACAATGGCAAAGGCTAGGAGTTTGCAAGAGAGAGAACCATGGAAACAAGTACATGGTGGAAGGAGGGCACCCCAAGTGCTTAGACACCTTGCATGTTTCCCATATCTCATTTAATGTGGAGTGGATTTCATGAGAGAATGATTGAAGCAAAAGCACGCGAAGAAGACATCACCGACAAAGAATGGGAGTATGCACGAGACTGTGTGCCAAAGGTAGAGTACTTATATACCTAAACCATATTGTATAGTTTTTTCTTGATTTTATTGTAATTGATAAAAGATATTTTCCTATTTTGTAGTGTCTTTCCCCCGAGGAGGTCACCTAATAAAAATGTAACCTATCACGTGAGTTCAACAGAAGGGTATTTAAAGTTCTTGAAACTTGCAAATATATGCATGAGGGCATTATTTTTTCAAAATTGAAAAAAACTTATAGATTTTAAAGGAAATGGGTACATTAGATTCTTAATAAAATTCACAGATAAGGGGTTTTACAAACATGTCTTGAATGCACGTGATATAGTAGTTTTACACATAGTGAACCCCTCGAGGCCTTTCCTTTAACTCTATGTGATCAAAGGGTCGTCACTTATGTATATGCCACATTGACAAGCGTAGAACCACCATGGACTGTAGCACATGGCAACTTTCATGCAGATGGTGATGAAGCCAGGTACTGTGGAACTATTGAAAGGATACTAAAGGTTAATTTTAGAACCTTTTATACCTTCATCTTTGAGTGCAAGTGGTTTGCAAATGTGTCTAGACGACATGAAAATGGCCTCTACATGGTCGACTCTAATGTGCACCACACAAGGAAGTATGACAATTTAGGTTTGCCACGCAATTGTGAGCAGGTGAGTGGCTACCTTTTTCATTCTTATTTTCTTGTAACATTAATTATACCAATGTTACTCACTGTGAGATTCTCTTCTATAGGTCATCTATATCCCAGCAATCTGCCAACCAAAACTTTGGTTTGTAATTCTTGTAACATCTCGGGGGAGAACCATTTTTGCCACTAATGAAGTGGAGACCATCTTCGACCCTCTTCCACCGCCTACTTTGGATGAGGGGAAGACAAAGGAGAGGGAGATCGATGATTCAAGTCCGGCGGCCATAATTCTTAATGAGGATGATTGTCTTGATGATGAAGATGATGAGATGGAGGATGACAAATTCGAAGATGATAAAGCCAACGCATCCACAAATGACAATTCTATTTCTCTCTTTATTGATTTAGGAGCCATGGCTTAGAATTGGGTGATGCTTCTTGTAGGGATCTTTTGGAAGATGATTCATAAACATTTTGTATAGTTTAAGTTATGAAATTTTTTGGTCGTGTCATCCATTTATCTCTCTCTCCCTTCTTCCGCTCTCTAATTTTGTGAAGCATGCTAAATTATGTTAATCAAGTGATAGTGATTAGTTTAGTTGTAACCATTTGTAATCCCACATAGCTAACTATTATTCCATGTTTTCATATCTTTTTTTTTTTGAAAATTTCATATAATGTTATTTAATTTTTATTGAGGGGAAGAGAAACACCAAAACTTGAGGGGGAAGGAATGTTTAAGCCAAAATTTGAATGTTTAGGCGCTAAATTGTGCTTCGAAAATAAACGCAGTAATTCTCACAACAATAACAGAGGTAACTATTGTAGTAATAAGCATGAAAATAAACGTAGTAATATTTTAAATTTCTAAACCCCCCCCCCCCCCGGGTGCTCCTCTCTCTTCCCTCTCTAGTTGATTTTGAACCTTCTCTCTACAAAACGCGGTAAAAGGCCGTGGTAAAAAATTAGAGATTTTCATAGTGCCGATCTTTGTCTTGCTTTGTTTCTCGCCACAGGCTGCACCCCACACCTTCCTACTCCCCCTCTTTTCCTCTCAATCCCTTTAGCACCACCCTCTTGGTAATGACCTCTTGGCTCTTCAAGTCCCTCCTCACGGACCTCCACATCTCATGCCGCCTTTTCTCACTGCCAAGCACATTGGATATGGACAACCCCTTTAGTTTCTTTCCTCTCACCTATCCTGCACAAATCCACCCCTCTGGTGGCTCTCAACAACCTCTGGTGGCTGAGAGAGTCGCACCCTGGAGCTGGCGGTCTCACCGTCCACCTTGGCGGCTTCCCACTTGTGGCGCCCTCCTCCTCCAGTCGCCCTATGAAGCACCCCCTTTTTATCTAAGGCCCTCGACACCTCTTCTGCTCCCCGAAATTTCCCTCCATGCCTTCTCTAGGCTGCTACCTTTCCCCATACATCTGGCGGCTCTTTCTTGCATACACCACCAGCTCTGGAGTCCACGCCACCTTCCCATGCAATAGTTATTGATTTTTTTCTTGTAATTCCAGTTTCAACGTTAACTTCAAAAAAATCCAGCCTGACATTGTTTCCCACACGCTCCACATTGGCTCTAATCCTTGAACTTTAGCAATTTGATCCTTGAAGAGGTCACATGGTTGATCCCCCCACTTGCCACATTGCATGACACCTCATGAAAGGAATCCTCTCATGTTGATTGCTAATGGTGGCAGCAAGCCCAATATCAAAAAATTTGAGCCACCATAATCTGAAGTAGATCTCTGTGGAGACTTGCTCGACAATGGAATTCAATCCAATGGAGCTTTAAAATTTTTGAAATGGATCAAGCATCATATATACATCAAGGAACTCTCTGAAGGAGATATCCACCAACTTAATCATCCTTAAGCTCCGACTAGAAAAGACTAAAAATAACCTTGGCTTGCTAAGTAGCTGATTTGGAACACACATTCGAATAGCATCTGTTGTCCACTGCATCAAGTACCTGTTCAAGCACTTTGCCATCTGCTTGGGAATCTCCATGTACTGGTTTCCTGCATGTCCCTAGGTTAACAGTGTTTGGTTGCACCAACAACTCCAAAAAATTAATGAATCGGGAAGGGACGTATCAAAATTTTTTTCTCAATTTAAATCCATTCACTAGGACTAGAATAACATTTTCGAATAGATCCACCAATTGAAATGCATTCGGACCATTGCTTTCAAAATGCCAAAATGGATTGGACCATCTCAATTTTTACTTTCTTTGATTTTTGCCTATCTTGGTTTTAAATACTAGGACGCAAATATCCCTTCTTCAACACTCTTTTTTGAGCATGTCTATCAACTTGAGCTTTCCGTCAAAGTTACAATAGTTAACCCACATAAAAATCATCCAAGTTGTCCACTTGATAGGCTAAGGAATCTTTTGAAAGCAATCCATTCATCACCATCATTCATAAACTAGGCACCACATGTTCGATCGGGGTTATACTTCCATCCCAAAAGCTAGCTTGAACAAGGTTAATCTTGTCGTCTCTACTCTAAACACCATTTGATAGGACCACAATGAACTTGAGATATTCTCATCATCATCTTAGTCTTTCCTATGCAAATTGAACAACTTCATTAAAATTTGCACAATCTGTTTATCAAACAATTTTGCCAATCCATTTGCCTATGGATAGCATACATAACATCAATACCAAATAAGAACCATCATTGCATGAATGATCTTATTTAGGTAATGAGTACCCCAATTGGGACTCACTAATTCAATCGAGCATCGGTATCTAGTAAACACATGCTTGTACAAACAATGTGCTACTATCTCCTCTCTATTAGTAGGTAAGGCCCATGTTTCTACCCACTTTGTACAATAATTTTTCACTCCCAGAATATACTTAATCTTGGTTTAAATGCTGCAATCTTAAAATCTAAACCCTATTTCTAAAAGGACTCCAAAGGTAATACCAAAGTGGATGGGAAGTCAATCCCTATTCAAAGCTAGTTCACTGTGAAAATTTGAAATCATTTACCACGGTCATTTTCCATGGTTTGTAGAGAGAGAGAGAGAGAGAGAGAGAGAGAGAGAGAGAGAGAGAGAGAGAGAATCCAGAATGGGCTAGGATGAGAAGAGAGAGGAGAGTGGGAGGAGAAATTTTTGTATTTCAAATATTACCATGGTTATATCGGCAGTTATTATTGTGTTTATTACCAAGCCCAGAATAGGCGCTTAAACATTCAAATTTGGGTGTTTCCCCTTGTTTTTCTTGTGAAAAAAAATTAAAAAACATTATATAAACTTTCAAAAAATGATATTAAAACATGAAACAATAGCTATGTGGATAAACTTGAAACTACAAAGAGCATGGTCCATCCTAAAGTTATGCACGTGCCTCCATGTAAAGCAAGCATTGTCAGGGATTAGAAGCCAAGCATGGACGACATCTTCTGCCAAGGCATGGGGATGATAAAGTGTACTGTGCCCACATTTTACCAATGGTAGCACCTATGTTAGTTTCTTGAAGCACTATCTTGCAACAACGTCCTTGAAGTGAAACATGGATGACATCTTCTCGCGAGGCATGGGGATGATAGAGTGACGTGTGCCCACATTTTACCAGATGATAGCAACTATGATAGTTTCTTGAAGCTCTTCTTCAGAGCACTCTCGCACTTCGCACAACACAAAACACTAGCTCCACTCGCACCATAATGCTTTATTTCATAAATAATTGTCCCAAAAAATTATAACTATTTTTTTATTGATCAAATTAATCACTCCCAATTGATTAATTTAATCTATCATTCTTCACAAAATTAGAGAGAGAAAAAGGAGGGAGGAGAGTGATGAATGGATGACACAACAAAAACCTTTTTTAACTTAAAGTATACAAAATGTTTATGAATCATCTTCCAAAAGATCTCTATAAGAAGCGTCATCCAATTCTAAGCCCCTTGCTCCTAAATCAATATAGAGAGAAATAGAATTGTTGTTTGTGGATGTGTTGGCTTCATCATCTTCGAATTCGTCATCATCTCATCATCATCATCATCATCATGTCAATCATCCTCACTAAGACTTGTGGCCGTGGGACTTGAATCATCGATCTCTTTCTCCTTTGTCTCCCTTTCCTCCAAAGTACTAGTTGAAAGAGGATTGAAGATGATCTCCACTTTATTAGTGGAAAAATGGTTCTCCCCACACACACACACACACACACACACACACACACACAGAGAGAGAGAGAAAGAGGGATAGAGGAAGAGACGAAAGAGAGAGATAGATAGAGAGAGAGAGAGAGAGAGGTAGAGAAAGAGAGGGATAGATAGAGAGGAATAGAGGGAGAGAGGAAAGAGAGATAGAGGGATATATATATATATATATATATATAGAGAGAGAGAGAGAGAGAGAGAGAGGTAGGGATAGATAGAGAAAGAGAGGGATAGAGAGGGAGATATAGAAAGGAAATTGAGAGAGAAAGAGAGGGAGAGGGATAGAGAGATCAAGAGGAAGAGATAGAGGGAAAGAGAGACATTGAGAGGTAGAGAGAGAGAGAGAGAGAGAGAGAGAGAGAGAGGGAAAGAGTGAGAGGTAGAGAGGTAGAGAAAGAGAGGGAAAGAGGCAAAATAGAGTAGGAAAGAGGGATAGAAAGAGAGGGAGAGGGATAGAGAGATCAAGAGGGAAGAGAGAGAGAGAGAGAGAGAGAGAGAGAGAGAGAGAGAGAGAGAGGGGGGGGGGGGGGGAGATAGAGAGGGAGAGAGATAGAGTTAAAGAGGGAGAGAGACGAAGCAAGAGGAAAAGGGATAGAGAGATCAAGAGGGAAGAAAGAGGGGGAGAGAGAGAGAGAGAGAGAGAGAGAGAGAGAGAGAGAGAGGGAGGAAAACAGGTGGATAGAGAGAGAGAGAGAGAGAGGGAGAGAGGGGGGAGATATAGAGTTAGAGGGAGAGAGAGGTAGAGAAAGAGGAGTACAAAATCTTCTATTGCTCTCTCTATACTCTATTGCCCTCGTTTTACACCTCTTTGTGTCTTTATAAAGAGAGTGTAGTGATAGACAATTTGTGATTAGAGCTTAGGTTTCTTTTTTCTCTACCTAAGAAGAAATGCACCCTTTTAATCTATGAAAGGTTGGAGTTGCTCATTGCAATAGAGTAAGTGGAACTGGGTTTTATTATTTGGATTGGCATACTTGTTTGCACGATTCGGGGGACACCATCAAGAACTATGGTCTTAATAATGGAGTCTTCTTAAACTTTCCTACAGATTAACCATTATTGAGCTATTAGCAAGCTCGATAGGAACTTGTGCCAACCTTGCACTGTTAAATTCACTCCACTACAATTTGCAATAAACAATATTCTAAACCACGTGTGTAGCTACTTGAGTGTATTTTTTTGAAGGCTTAGAGAAGTAGTTGTTGAAGCTTTAGTCTCTGCTTGTCTCTACCTCTCAATACGTATGTTTGGGTGTGAAGAGAGGATTGGATGTACGCATGTAGCAATATGCAAATTAGATATATCGTTAGGGTCTGATACCTATCAACCTGTAATGTAGATGTCACGCGAGAGACCATCTAGTGGGGATCAGCCATTGCATTCTTCTATTGGTTGGTTCACGTCCTAGGTCGGCCCATCCAGGTTGGACATCACCTCCAGTGGACCCGAATCTTGAGACGGTAAGTCCAAACAAAGACATCAAGCTTGTGTGTAGCTAGTTTTTTGTAAGCATGAGTGTAAGTTTCTCTTTGATATTTGCAGGCACGACCCTCCTACACCGTGCCAATCCATTCACCCATGTTCCTCCACCAATGGTAGACTCAGACAAGTAGCTCAGCAGTAGCTTGCAACCTACAGCCTTTATCAGCAGTCCACACCATGGGGGAGCCAGGGAGGGACTCCCTAAGTCCAAAGCCTCACACTGACGACATCTCCTTCAACGGTCCCATCTTATCAACCTACTCCTCTTCCATTGCAGGGTCCCACTCACCTTCCATCGCAAGGCCCCGTGCCACTTCATTCCACTCCTGCTTCACCTGAGCATCATTATCGCACTTCTTCTGGCAGCATGCACCAATGTTCGTCTCAGAGGAGAGAGCGCTGACAAAAGCAAATTGACAGGGGATCCTGTGGCTTCACTTGTTTTGGTAGTGGGGGGGGGGGGGGGATTGAGTCCTCTATTTCAAAGTGTGTCACCCTAGGCGTAGAGGATGAGGATATTGACGCACCCACGACAGACAGGCATGGGTGTTACTATAGAGTAAAGTATGGTCGAGAAATGGACTTTAGGACAGCACATGGCACAACATTTCAATGCCATCTTCACATTCATACACTAGATGTATAAAAATTGTTTCATAAAGTTCAGAGATCAACAGCCCGATCATGCACGCTACATCAAGAACGCGTTGCATGCTCGATTTCCAAACATCTCCAATGAGCAATTTTTGTCACAGTGGTTGGAGGGCTACATTAAAACATTTTTGAAAAGAAGCAGTCGAAGGTATGACACGCAATAGCCAAGACAGGAGCTATCGTGGAGGCAACATGATAGATACGGAGTGGGAGTGGGCCATGAAAGAAAAGGGTGAACAAACTACAACAAGCTCATCCTACAAACAACAGTGCGAAGCTCGGGCCAAACAAACTCCCACACACTATGGTTCGGAAGGCAAAGTGGCTTGGAAGGACAAATATTTAAGTTTGATTAAATTATGTAAACTCGTTCAAAAAAGTTTTTAGTTAATAAATTTCTTTTGTTATTGCTAACTCAAGAAAATATCGCTCTAAGTTTATCTTTCGGGAGCAATTTGACTCAACGGCCGAATCTCTACAGGCGCTAAGTATAGACAAATCATATTATTTTAATTGTTTTTAGTTGTTAATTTGTTTGATTTTGGGGGTTATGGTAGAGTCAAGGAAATCAAATGTACGTGCTCGTAGACGAGGAGGAGGAGGAGGACTTGGACATATAGAAAATTATTTGTAGTCCTCTCTTAAAGTCCCAATGTGGCACAAAAAAACTTTATGATCATATGTATACACAACTCAACTAAAATGCCATCTTAATTGTAACTTTTTAAAATTGTTGGTCTTTTGCACTATTTCTATTGTTTATTTTTTCTTTACACTTTTTCAGAAAACAATTGATGTTTTATATGTTTTATGCAGGTCAAAAATAACGGTGCTCATTTGGGCCACCCAATTTCTCCCTTAAAGTCACAATGTGGCACAAGAAAAACTTTATGAGCATATGTCTACACAACTCAACTAAAATACCATCTTATTTGTAACTTTTTTAAATAATTGGTCTTTTGCACTATAAATTGTCTAGGTAAGCTATATTCAAATTCTATTGTTTATTTTTTGTTTACACTTTTCCAACAAACAATTGATGTTTCATATGTTTTATGCGGGTAAAAAATAATGGTGCTCATTTGAGCCATCCGAAATTGGGTGTCCAAATAAGCATCTTTATTTTTGAATAATTGTGTAATGATAACATCCATGGTAATAGACACGACAATAGGCATGGTAATAGTCACGGATTTATTTTTGCATCTATTACCGTTCGTATTGCTAGCAAACCATTACTGCGGCTATTATCGCATCGATTACCACAAACACAATTTTTTCTCTCTCCTTTTCCATTTTTTCTTCGGCGATAATAGAAGCGGTTCTCAATTGTTCCTCTTATAGTGATTGGCCAACTTATTGATACACATCACATTGCAACATAAGTTTGTATGCATCTCTCTTCACTATCAACCACCATAACCTTGTTACCCACCTTAGCTCATGTAACATTTGCTACAAAATGACTACCCGCAACGCATGCATGAGCTTTCTCTAGATCAACCTTAATTTCATGTGGAAATACACACCACAAAAACACATCCTATGGTGTAAAACACCTACAAATTCCTCAAAATTTTGGCTTTGAAGAGCCAATTCACACCTCTGATCTTAAGCTAGGTATTTTGGCATTGTTTCACTAGTGATAAATCTAACTAACTCATCATACAAGCTCCAAGGCATTGATAGATTCAAACTATTTCCATTTTTTGGGCTTATCCTATATAGAGCC
The DNA here is from genome assembly GCF_014529385.1 of Adiantum capillus-veneris. Classification (NCBI taxonomy): domain Eukaryota; kingdom Viridiplantae; phylum Streptophyta; class Polypodiopsida; order Polypodiales; family Pteridaceae; genus Adiantum; species Adiantum capillus-veneris. The sequence continues at coordinate 49,039,214 of NC_140943.1, read as the reverse complement.
GCATCCAAAAACTCATCACTCATCAACCCTGACCGATGCTTCTCTGTGCAAAAAAACACTCTCGAGTCTTATTAAATGCTATTTTGTCATGAGCCTCTCTCACCATCTGGATCTGATTATAATGAGTAAATTCATCCAAAAAGTAGTATACTTGATGCCCAACTACATAATTCAAAATGGAATATGAATCAAGTTTTATGGCTTTATTCAAATTTTGGTAATCAACACAAATCCAAAATTCTTTTATTCTTCTTCAGGACAATTATAACTAGGGACATCCATTTTGGATTATTTATTCATGCAATGGAATCCACTCATAATAATCTATCCAGTTCACTAGATGTAGATTCATGTGATACCATTACTACTATGTTGGAATTGCATTTGGATTTAATATAATTCTTGCCAATACAACTTCATATCTAAACCCTTCATATCCAAGTACTCCCATGCAAATACATCAATAAATTCTTGTAACTATACTTCATCCAACTATGTGCTAAGCTTAACTAGTTTTCCATGATTCTCCTCATCCAAATATACCATTAGAAGAACTTCTTTTGAAACCCGGACCATCTTACTTAAGATTTTCTCAAAGTATTTTTCTTGTAAAGGAACCTCCTTGAAGTCCACCTCCTTACCAAACATTTCAAAATTTGGAAAATATTCCTTTGATCTATGGAAAACCTCTTCCTCTTCCAACACCTTGTCCTCATCTAGAAAAGGTAAGTCCACTAAACATAGAGGCATACTATCTTCATTCTGACCAAGGAGCTAAGATTTCTCATCCTTATCTATTCCATCAACGTATTAAGTGTCTCTACGATCACATGTATGTTGGGTTTGTGGCCTTTGGCCTAACAAAGACAAGCTAGCATGAGAACCATCTCATGTACGGTAAGAAATCTAGTAAGCATGTAAGCATGTGAGGGCATATGATTTAGCATATGTAGCAGATAAGTTGCACAGGAGTCAAAATTCCATCTCAATCAGCATGGCTTTTCCACATTTTATGGAACCGCTTTTGACCGTTGGAAAGTTTCCCCTTGACCCTTGGAAAAAGGCATGTGTGACCCTTGAGAGGTGCATGTAGCCACTAACAACTACTATAATAAGTAGCTAGTAAGTTCTTGTACACATTTTCAACCCTAATTAACATTGTATGCATCTTGTCAATTTATCATTAACAAGTTGTGGTTTGAGTCCACTCTCTCTCTCTCTCTCTCTCTCTCTCTCTCTCTCTCTCTCTCTCTCTCTCTCTCTCTCTAATTGATAATTACTAGTGTAATTATCAATGCTACCAAGATGAATGCTAGTCTCGGTGATCCAACCTAGCCCAACAATTGCTATCAGAGCTTTGGTACGTCTAGCATTCCTTTTCATTGCATAAATTTTTGTCTGATCACATCTCCTAATCACTCCTTTAATTGTAATAAACAATGGGATAAGCACCCTTGAAAGGATGTGCCACTACCCACATTCATTGAGCTAATGAAGGAGGATTAGTCATCATTAGAATTTGCTAATAGGCATTTTTGCATTGATATTTGCATTAGACTGCATTATGTTGGGGTATAAAGCCCAATGTGGTCACCCAGGTAAGTGGGCAGGCCGCCAGGTATGTACACATATTCTTTTGTAAAAACCTAATAAGAACTCACTATGCTCTACACATTACAATAGAGCCAGTTCACCATATCATCGTGCTCTTCTTCTCGCACTCTCTCTCGCGTCGCACTTCCGCTCGTACTCCTTCAACTGGTATCAGAGCTCAGATCGAGGCTCGGGGCAACACTGCAGGAGGCTAGAGTCACCAACTCAGATTGGAGTGAAATTCGACAAGCGAAGACACGGCCCCAAATCTCGTGGGAGAACTCGAAGGGCCTGGTGTTGTCAGAATTTCATTCTGAGGTCATCTCGGCCACCGTTCGGCTTCGACAAAGGTCTGCACAGGCCATTTTCGACTACGTGGTCTCAGCGGGTGCAGATTCGACTCTGCAAATTTGGGGTTTTCAGCCTACGACTGCAGGTGCTGAGGATATCGACACTCCCAGAGTGTTGATTTGTGGCTGTCTACACATCGAAGGACGGCTCATAGTTCTTGGAGGCGTGTCACATACGACACAGGCGCATCTACACACAGACTGTAGGCGACATCCACTAGTTCATCAAGTAGCTTGTGTTTGCTGCTTGATATTCCAGATTTCATCCTGACATTGCAGGTACTTCCACATGGGATGTATTGTCACAGATGATGTATGTCTGTTGAGGGTTTGCTGGCTGTGAGTCACGCAGCAAACAACCGTCGCAGCAGTTACAGCATACAGTGGGAAATTTGTGGATGTATGACTTTGTGGGAAGTCTATGTACTGTCAGATTTACTGCAGCCTTTGTTGAGGGTCGAGTGAGGTTTTATTGAGCTGGGGGATTCTCGAATGTTGAGATCCTTTCGGTGATACAGGTCTTGGAGAGATCCCTCGAGCACCCTTAGATAGGCAGCTAGGATGTATTGACTGTGAGTTAGACAGTTGGGATTGCATCTTTGCTTTACTTCCATTGAAGCATTGTCGCAGTCTATGCTTACAGGACAGTGACAGGACGGTCAGAGACAGTACAGGTGTAGGACAGGTTTACCCACAGCTTACAGTGTTAGAGAGACAGTGGTTTTTTGAGATGTTTTTTGGTCTGTTTTTAGTACACCAGAGCCATTTTACAAAGGATACTCTGCCAAAATTTCTGCAGAATCTGAAGCTTTCTTGGTTCATTTGACAGGTTGATATTGGTTCGGAGGTCAGTTTACAAGGGAAACTCTGCCGAATTTTTCCCAGGAAAGTAAACTACTGTGAAGCGTAGCTATGGCTAGATCACAGGACACTGCTCTTTACAATATCAAGAAGCTGGATGGAACCAATTTCCCATTGTGGAAGAAGCAGATTTGGCACGTGTTGGTACAAAAGAAGCAGATAAAACCTATAAAGCTCAAGGGGATAAAACCAGAAGATATGGACGAAGATGAATGGAGCGAAATGGATGAATTGGCACTTTCTACCATTATGCTGACTTTGGCAGAAAGCGTTTACTTCAATGTAGCAGACGAGATGTCGGCTTATCAAGCATGGTTAAAGCTGAGTGATCTTTATGAGAAGCAGAGTGCACCTTCACAGGTATACTGGCTTAAGAAGCTTGTTGACTTGAAGATGAAAGAAGGGACACCTATGTCCAATCATCTGAATGAATTCAACACAATCTATAGTCAGTTGTCAACTCAAGGTGTCAAGTTTGATGAACCTGTTAGAGCTATGTTCCTGTTGATCACATTGCCGGAAAGTTGGGACACTTTTCGCACATCTTTGAGTAATTCTGCACCTCCAGATGGTTTGAACATAGCAGGTGTAGAAGGAAGTCTGCTTACTGAAGAAACCAATAGAAAGACAATGGACAAAGGCAAAGGAACAGCCTTAGTTGTCAGGGGAAGGACCAAAGAAGTGTACAAAGGTGGAAAGAGGAATCAGTCTCGTAGCAAGTCCCGCAGTGCTAAAGGCAAGAGTGACATAGAATGCTACCATTGTGGCAAGAAGGGTCACATGAAAAGAGACTGCAGAGAATGGAAAGCAGAAAAAGGCAAAGAGAAAGTTGAAGACCATGGTGAGAAGAACAAGTCCTCAGTGAAGATTCAAGAAATAAATGTGACAAACACTGTTACAGAGGATGACAGTCTAGTGTCAGGAGACATCCACTTCTTGAAGAATACAATGGACTCAGCTCTTCTTACAGCATCTGATGGAAATGCACTGAGTGACTGGATTATAGACTCAGGGGCATCACTTCATGTGTCTCCAAACAAGGAGTGGTTTACCTCTTATGTGACCACTAAAGATCATGTTCGGCTAGGCAATGGGCAGACATGTGAGATCTTAGGTGTTGGAGATGTTCAATTGAAGTTTCAGATAGGATCTTCTTTCACGCTGAAGAATGTAAGACATGTTTCCGCAATTACAAAGAGCTTGATCAGCACAGGTTTACTTGATGATGCTGGCTACGTCACCACTTTTGGACAGAACATGTGGAAGATATCCAAGGGTTCTATGATAGTAGCACATGGAGTAAAGTCTGGAGGACTTTACATGATTTATGTATCAAATGTCTCTAAAAATGTAATCAATGTAACCGAGCAGCCGAACGTTTCTTTGTGGCATAGCCGGTTAAGACATATGTCCAAGAAGGGAATGGAAATCTTGTCTCGTTCTGGTTATTTTCCTGGATTTTCATTTAATGATTTTGAATTCTGTGAACATTGTCTGTATGGTAAGCAAACACATCAGCCACATAAGCATAGAAGCAGTAGAAGAGATACACAGTTGGCACTTGTTCATAGTGATTTGTGTGGACCTATGCCTAACCTATCTCTAGGGGGAGCTTCTTACTTTATGACATTTATAGATGATTACTCGAGGAAAGTATGGGTTTACTTTCTCAAGCACAAGGATGAAGCGTTTAGTGTTTTCAAAACGTTTGTGACACTTGTGGAGAATCAGAGTGGCAAGAAGCTTAAATGCTTACGCACTGACAATGGTGGAGAGTATGTTTCAAAGGCCTTTCAAGACTTTTGTGAGTCAAAAGGTATAAAACGTGAACTTACTGCTCCTTACAATCCTCCTCAAAATGGTGTTGGTGAGAGGATGAATAGGACCATACAAGAGAAGGTCAGAAGTATGTTGTCTAATGCACAGCTGCCAAATGGGTTTTGGGCTGAAGCTGTATCAACAGCTGTTCATCTTGTAAATAGATCTCCTAACAAGGTTTTGCAGAAGGATTCAGTGCCAGAGATGGTATGGTTAGGAAAAATGCCCTCATACAAGCATCTCAGAGTCTTTGGCTGTGAGGCATATACTCACGTTCCAAAGGAATTTAGGAACAAACTTGAGCCAAAGAGTAGAAAGTGCATCTTTCTAGGCTATGGTAATTCTGGTGAGATGGGGTACAGACTTTGGGATCCCGAATCCAGAAAGGTTGTCCGTAGCAATGATGTTCACTTTAATGAATCCAAATATCATTCTAAACCAGAGAGGGTTGAGGAGATTAGAAGAGTTGTCTTCCAAGAAGATGTACCTGCACGTGCAAGACAAAATGTCAGGGCTCAAGAGGAGCAAGGACACGATAGAGTGGAACCACAGGTTGTGGCTGAGCCTGAGCCACCTATTGTGTGTAGATCTGGACGTGTCACGCGACCTCCTGATAGGTTTGTTCCATCTATGAACTATGTCATGTTGACTGATTGCAATGAGCCTTCATGTTACAAGGAAGCAGTGCAAATGAAGGACTCCGGGAATTGGCAATTGTCCATGCGGTCAGAGATGACAACTCTGCATAAAAACAAGACATGGAAGCTAGTTAAATTACCACAGGGCAAAAAGGCTCTACCTTGTAAATGGGTTTACAGGTATAAGATCACCGCTCATGATAGTCAGCCAAAGTACAAATCAAGGCTTGTTGCCAAGGGCTTTAAGCAAGAACAAGGCATTGACTTTGATGAAGTCTTCTCTCCGGTGGTCAAGATGACTACATTGAGATGCTTTCTTGCATTGGTTGCCATATTAGATTTGGTGTTGCACCAAATGGATGTCAAGACAGCGTTCTGGCATGGTGATTTAGATGTGGAAATTTACATGGAGCAGCCAGAAGGGTTTGTTGAGAAAGGCAAGGAAGATTGGGTATGCCAGTTGTTAAAGAGTCTTTATGGCTTAAAACAATCACCGAGGGCATGGTACCATAAATTCCACAAGTTTATGCTTTCTCAAGGCTACAAACGTAGTGAGTTCGATCACTGTCTATATACAAAGAAGGCTAAGGATGGTAGTTGGCTGATCCTTATTTTGTATGTGGATGACATGTTGATTGCTGGCAAGCACTTGGAAGAAATTTCAGCTTTGAAGTCAAAGATGGCAAAATCGTTTGACATGAAAGACATGGGTGAGGCAAGTCATATACTTGGTATGCGCATTGAGAGAGACAGATCAAAGAAGTTGATTTGGTTATCTCAAACAGAGTATATTGACAAGGTTTTACAACGTTTCAATATGGAGAAGGGAAAGGCACTGAGTGTTCCATTGCCACCATATGTGAAACTTAGCAAACAAGATTGTCCTGTGTCTGAGGAAGAACAGGCTGAAATGGATAAGATTCCATATGCGTTTGTAGTGGGTAGTTTGATGTATGCAATGATTGCTACTCGCCCAAACATTGCATTTGCAGTGGGAGTAGTAAGTCGATACATGTCAAACCCAGGCAAGAAACATTGGGAGGCAGTGAAAGGAATATTGAGATACCTGAAAGCTACAAAGAGTATGCGTATATGCTATGGGAGTCAGGAGCTAAGTGTAAAGGGTTTTACAGACTCAGATTATGCAGGTGACTTAGACAACCGAAGGTCTACGTCAGGGTATGTCTTTACATTGGCTGGTGGAGCAGTATCATGGCGTTCTAGATTACAAGATTGTGTTACTCAGTCTACTACAGAGGCTAAATATGTTGCAGCATCAGAGGCATGCAAAGAATCAATTTGGCTTAATCGACTAGTAACAGATTTGGGAATCAAAGAAGATATGCATGTGTTATATTGTGATAGTCAAAGTGCTATACAATTGGCTCGCAATCCAGTTTATCACTCAAAGACAAAGCATGTGGATGTGAAGTATCATTTCATCAGGGAAATGCTCGAGGATAAGCAACTTCAGCTTGTCAAAGTTCACACCACAGAAAATACTGCTGATCCACTTCCCTCAGAGAGCTTTGTGCATTTTCGCAAGCAGTTAGGTGTAGGGTAATACATCACTTCTCTACATCTCTTGTATATTAGCTTGTATAGTAGCTTCTCTCACACTTAAAGTACCACATTGGACTTTAAGTGGGAGGTTGTTGGGGTATAAAGCCCAATGTGGTCGCCCAGGTAAGTGGGCGGCCGCTAGGTATGTACACATATTCTTTTGTAAAAACCTAATAAGAACTCACTATGCTCTACACATTACAGTAGAGCGAGTTCACCATATCATCGTGCTCTTCTTCTCGCACTCTCTCTCGCGTCGCACTTCCGCTCGTACTCCTTCACATTCCTTGTTGATTTCTTGCAAATTTTATTCCTTCAATTACGTCCTCCCCCTAAACCCTTTGCTTGCATCGTTCTAGCATGGAAGAAGTGCTTGTCAACAATAACTCCTTGATGACCCCCTAAGCTCTATAATCGGACCCATTAGCCTCGCTAATTAAACTCCCTAATTTTTTTCACAAATAAGTGCACACACACACCTAGTACATGATAGAACTTAAGTATTTATTCTTGTATCCATTGTCCAAACAAAAGGCTTGGCCCACTTGGCTAGGCCATCGAATATTGGGCGCTCACGATGACTCTGGTCGTGAGTTCAAAGGGCTATTTTTACCGTAACGAATGTGGAAAAACCTGAACTCGCTGCTCAGTTGAAGTATAGAAGACCCTTTGAGTTCGCAAGAGGGGGCTCCCACACGGCAAACATGCCAAACGTATTGATCACACGGGCATCCCCGCAGGCGTCCATTCCTGCTCACCTGCTTGCCTTTGTACATGGGCCATTCCGACACGTGGCCCTGCTGCATTGGAGCCTATTGTGGGGGGAGATTTACTATGACACTACATAGCTTCAAGCCATTGGCCCTAAGGGGTGCATTCCCATGGCGAAAATCCCTTAGGTTTACCAAGAGTGTATTTCAACACTCCACAAGCAAGACCAATTTCCTGCGAGAAGGTCCAAAGCCTTCGCACTCCAAGGCAACTATCAAACCTTCAATGGCTTCTTCCTAGCATCAAGATAGCCACCAAGATTTTCAAAGAAGGAATTTTTCAAAGCTTCAAATATCTCAAAATTCAAGCATCAAGCATTTAGTGAAGCTTCACAACAAAGGAGACATTTTCCCCTCTCTACAAGCTTTGTAATCTAAAGTTATATTTTGCATCTGAGCACAATAAAGCAATGTATGCCACAACTGCGATAGTGTGTATCATTGACAAGGGGATAGGCTCAAGCATGTAAGGGTGAGTATGATTTCCTCCTTTCATTAACTGATACAAGTCTCACTCCATCTGGGCCAAGTAAGCTTGTTCTTCCGTTGCACAAGGCGTCACGAAGCAATCCGAGACTGTCTGTAAGTGATGACTCCTAAAAGAAGATCTCTCTGGAGATGGGCTCTCATCTCTCTGCACTCTTCATCATACCAACTATTATGGGGCATGCTCCCAGATTGTCACCTCTAGCCCGACTAAGTGTGCGGGTATGCCTCTGACGCTGCACCATGTAGTGTCTCAGTCAGTAAAGTGGTGCACTCCTCCACTGAGAGGCCAGGACTAGTTGTGCATAGACAGCTATAGATCTCCTCTGTATAAGCTGAGCCAGTCTCTGGTGTAAATGTATAATGGGTATGTGACCTGCCTCTTGATGTCTGGGATGTACTATACTGAAATGAGACATCGTTATATACAGTTCCTGGACAGAACCCCCTTCGAGATCCTATAGAGCCATGCCCACCTACCAAAACCTTCTTTACCACTGAGATGGTAAAGAGAGCCATTGACAAGATGAGGACTAGCAGGGCATATGATCATGATGGTCTAGTAGTAGAGCACTTCATACATGCTAGAGATATGTTGGTAGAGGTTCTTGCAGTGTTGTTCAATTGTTCCATGTGTGAGGGGTTACCTGAGACTTGGAGGTTGTCTACTATTGTGCCTATCTTCAAGGCAGGTGATCCTACAAATCCTAGGAATTACCGCACTATTATGGCTGGACACACATTGACATGGTTGTATGCATCCATTCTTGAGCATTAGTTGAGCAATTGGGCAAAAGATGAGGGTGTACGAGCAAACGGTGCAGGCCGGTTTTAGAAGGGGTTTCTCCACTCTTGATCATATTCTGAAACTCAGAGCCATCATTGTGGGAGACGGATTTATTGTAGCTTTATGGATTTCCGCAAAGCATTTGACATGGTACCGAGAGCTCGATTGATGCGCAGACTGTAGGAGATGGGGGTGTCCATAGTGTTGATTTGGGGGATTATGGCTCTATATAGATCAGTGATGGTACATGTACGCACCCCGGAGGGCATATCTGATTTAGTTCACTCCACCATTGGGGTCAAACAAAGGTTGCCCATTGTCTCCTACTCTCTTTGGTATGTATGTTGATGAGGTGTCTGATTACATTGACAGAGAGGGTGATAGAGGTACCCAACTGGTAGGGACGTGGATCCCATTGTTGTTATATGCTGATGATATTGTGTTGATCTTTGACTCACCATAGGGTATACAGCGACAGTTGGATGCATTACACAGTTTTGCAGAGAATAGTGGATTGTCTGTAAACCAAGGTTATGGTGTTCAACACCACACCACAATGGATCAAGAGATCAACAAAACTTTCACATATAGTCAGGAGATTGTATACAAATGCATACACTTACCTTGGGGTTGTCTTCACTGGGCCGAGGTTTTCTTTGGGGAGAGCAGCAGAGACTAGACTGACTAGAGCTTATGCGGCCTTGGGAGGCTTGGAGAGGATGTGTTCGCAGGTTCAGTTATGGCTCTTTGATACCTTAGTAGCCTCAATTATATTGTATGGGGTGCATATATGGGGACCTTCTGTAGGCCAGGATGGTTGGAGACATATAGAGAGGCCCTTGGTATCTATGATCTCTTGACTTATCAGAGCCAAGGCCACCGTACCCCACGCTATCATTTGAGAAGAGCTAGCTGCCCCTCCTATGGAGATTGAGGTGCTTACCAGATCAGTCTCCTTTGTGCACAGCTTGTGGAATACTACTAGAGACAGGTATGCTAGACTGACCCTTGAGTCTTCCGGACAATTAGCTCTTCAAGGGACACTTCATGCTGGTATGGACATATGACATCATGGTTTCAGATGCAAGGCTTCACCATGGACAGGCTATCCCCTTTCTAGTACTCTCTTCAGACACCCTCGATGTCTCTTACATAGGTGAAGATTACTAGACTCATTTGTCAGGACCTGATCTAGTTGGATACCAGGAGGACATGGATAGATACGCCACAAGAGTTGGACACAAAGATGGCTTTCTATAGAGAGCATCTTCTCCACCTCACAAGAGATGGGTTTGTGATTGGACCCAGCTACATGGATACACATGTATCATGGTTTGCAGTGTGCCATTGGTCAGATACGCACATCCTCACATCAGCTAGAGATTGAGACTGATAGATTTAGAGGAATGCCAATAGACAGCAAGATATGCCGCTTATGCCAACTAGAGCCAGAGCCACAACTACATTACATATGTCATTGCACAATGTACTATGAGATTCGTGGCCGTTTCCATTTGCTTATTCAGAGAGGGTTTCGGTCCTTTCTCTAGGGTCATGAGTTATGAGGATCAAAGATGCCTTGCCCTATATCTACTTGAGTTACACAGATATAGAGACACTTTACTTGGGAGAGCTAGAAAGAGACATTCCCTGAGACAGATATAGATTTCTTTTCAATAGATATGGGATAGCCAGAGGAGCAACCATCACTGCAGAGCTCGGCCCACACTCATTCGACCACTACCGGCACTCTCACCAACCGAGCATTGGAGCTACGGAGATCCAAACGGCCACGATTGAGGAGAGGGGCTACACAACATCGACGGAGACTACAACAGAGGATTTGAACCATACTCTCTCGACATCCAGAGTGCGGATGAGGATGGATTCTAGTAGTAGTAGTATTTTTGTTCTAGTCTTTTTGTACCCAGACATGGTATCAGATTCACTATTTTGTAACAGATTGGTCTCATAAATTATTTTAGCCTTTTGAAAACATTAATATAACATTTCATTTCATTTCATTTTCTTTGTGACCACGGATGAGATTGATGAGATCCACCAACAACCGATGCTGGATCTCCCGTGATCTAACTATTTATCTATTCGAGCCAGCTGCTTACTTTGTTTAGTTCATAGTTTCACATCGAGCAACTTGGGATTCCATAGTATTTTTGTTTTGTTATGTTGTTATTTTGTTACTCTGACCTTTATATCAGATCCACCATGTTGTAACTTTCTGGTCTCATAGGTCACTTTCGCGTTTTGAAGACGTTCATATTTTATCTCTCTGCTGGACCCTGCTGGTCTCTGCTAGTGCTGGCCGCACCACCTCTCTAGGTCTCTGTTGCTGGCCGCGCCACCTGGACTGCACCCTACTGCCTGCACCATCTGGGTTGCACCCCTCCCAACAAGGGCGAGGGCGAGCAGTCAGCCATCCAGGGAAAGGGCGAGCAGCTAGGGCGAGGGCGAGCAGTCAGGCGAGGGCGAGCAGCTAGGGCGAGGGCGAGGGCGAGCAATCAGCAAGGCGAGGGCGAAGGCGAGGGCGAGCAGTCAACCAGCCAGGGTGAGGACGAGCAGCCAGCCAGGGCGAGGGCCAACCAGCCGAGGATACTGATGCAAGTGGCTTCACCACCCCACAAAAAATGAAAGCGACTTTCAAGCGGAGGAACAGAGATAGTATACTATCGCCAAGCTCTCTACGGGTAGGGAAAACAGTCAAAGTCCAAGATGATTTAATGATGGAGAGGGTTCAAGTGATGATTAAATCCGAGCTCAGCTTTATGAGAGATGACTTCAAGAAGAAGATGTACGCAAAGGCAACGAGTTATAAGAATTCTATGTATGCAGATATGAGGAAAGAATTGGATAAAGCGATGCTTGGTAATCATGATGAGATGTATCTATCTGTGAAAGGGGAGATGCAGGCTCTAATGCGGGTAGAAGTGAATGTAATGGAATGTATTATGCAGAAAAAGTTGGATGAGGCAATTGCAAGCTTTGAATCTTGGAAAACCAATGTGGAAAAGTGCATGAAGGAAAAGGATGCAGTGATTGAAGAGCTTAAAGGGGAACTTGCAGCTTGCAAAATTATGCCCAAAATGGAGGGGGGAAATCAGCCCTCGATGTTAAAGGAGCTCGAACAAATTCAGGAGCAGGTGAAAACTCTGCGTGAAGGGGAAGAACAAAACTCGAAAGAGGCTTCCTCATGGGCAGAGCGCCTTTTTAAAACACAGGAGAAGGTTGACGAAGCAGAAAAATGGATTGAAGGTGCAAAGAAAGGGAAGGCCCGAATGCCAGAAGCCGCACAGACTTCTACCATCATCAATATGACCATTGAGGGGGAACAAAAGAGGAGGAATAGAGCCCTCCATGTGCGTATTACTAGGTATCAAAGACACCAAAAATGTAGAAGAAGAAGTGAAGGAACTCTTGCAACGCATGGGCATCCCGGAACCTATGCACACAGGTGCTTGGAGAGTAGGAAAGAAGGGCGTGGATGAGAAGGGAAACGTCAAAGAGAGAGCATTTATTTTGCATTTCCTGGATTTGGAAACAAGGAAGGAATTCTTGAAGAAGAGACCATCACTTAAGAAAACTGGGATATTTATGGGGGATGACCTTACTTTAGCACAAATAGCACATATGCAAGAGTTGTTGCTAGAGATCAAGGCAGCAAGGGAGAAGGGAAAAATTTCCTTTTATAGAGGAGGGAAAGTAGTGGTTTTGGAAAGACGCACAACATGACGGTGCGAGACATATGGGACCACACTCCGGATGGTAGCATGGAATTGTAATGGATCATATAAGCTGGATGTGGGTGCCTTTGAGGATAGCTTTAGAGATAGAGACATTGTCTTTTACTCAGAGACACATCAGAAATCTGGACATTTGATGCCAAGTGTGACTGGTTATTCATGGGAGACAGCTTGTCGACCAGACACTAGATCCCAGCATGGGATTCGAGGTTCAGGAGGGGTAGCAGTCTTATTCAGGGAGGAGTTGCATCCGCTATTACAAGTTGATGCCAAGTGTGACTGGTTATTCATGGGAGACAGCTTGTCGACTAGACACTAGATCCCAGCATGGGAGTCGAGGTTCAGGAGGGGTAGCAGTCTTATTCAGGGAGGAGTTGCAGCCGCTATTACAAATTGTCCGGAGAGATGACCAGGCGAGATACATGTGGGTGAGACTGAGAGATGAGACGGGCAGATTCTTATACATTGCTATATGTTACTTTCCCCCTAGCACATCAGTATATACCTCACCTAGAGGGCAATCCCCTTTCTCTATACTTGATGATGACATATGGGAGTTCTCTAGAGATGGAGATATCATTCTCTTGGGAGACTTTAATGCCAGGACGGCCAACTCCCAAACGGTATATGGATATATCGGAGATGGGGCTTGACAGACACTCACAGAATAGAGAGCACACAGAGTATGGGAGATATCTCATGGAGATATGACTACGCGTGGTTTGGCCATACTTAATGGTCTAGAGATTTTTCCTTCGTCTGGGGGATTCACATGCTTTCCACACAGACATGGGGCCAGTACAATGGACTATGTCATGACTTCACCGAGCTTCATCTCCAGTATTCAAGATCTAAATGTGGGACCTAGAGCTGTTTGAGTAGCAGTGGACCATGCTCTCCTGACTTTTTCAGTCTCTTTCTAGTATAGTGCCTCTCAGACACCACGGAGGATTGCACACACACGGTATACTTTTACACCAGAGACGGACTCAGTTTATGTGGAGGAGATTTACAGGCGGATGTGGGCAGCCAAGCCTGTATATACCGTGGAGGAGATCACCACTCTATTGACGGAGATCTTGCATGGGGCAACAACAGAGGCATACCCACACACTCAACCAGATCAGAGAAGATGTTCTGGGAACATGCCTCAGAATAGTTGGTATGATGAGGAGTACAAAGAGATGAGAGTTCAGATTCAGAGCGAGCTTGTACTTGGAGTCATTACATATAGACAGTATCGGATTGCCCTCCGACGTTTAGTGCGATGGAAGAAGCGGGCCTTTTTAGCCCAGATGGAACGTGATTTGTATCAGCTCTTTTTGAGTCGAGACTCAGGTGAGGCTTGGCGTCTCTTCCATGAGCACTCACCTCCTCTAGTGATTTCCTCTCCCGAGATTTGGGGTCAGTATGCAGCATCATTATATACAGTACCTGGGCAACCACCATTACCAGACCCTCTAGAGCCATGTCCAGCCACTAGTACCTTCTTTACTACCACTGAGATGGTGAAGAAAGCCATTGACAAGATGAGGACTAGGAGAGCATATGATCATGATGGTTTGGTGGCAGAGCACTTGATACATGCTAGAGATTTATTGTCATAGGTTCTTGCTGGGTTTTTTAACCATGTCATGTGTGAGGGACTACCCGAGTCTTGGAGATTATCTACTATTGTACCTCTCTTCAAGGCAGGGGACCCCACGGTGCCAGGGAACTACCGTACTATTATGATAGGGCACACATTGGCGCGGTTGTATGCATCCATTCTTGAACAGCAACTGAGTAATTGGGCAGAAAATGAGGGCATACAAGCAGTAGGACAGGCTGGATTCAGAAGGGGTTTCTCCACTTTGGACCATATTCTTACACTCAGAGCCATTATTGAGGAGGGTCGGGCACATGGGAGATGGATGTACTGTTGCTTTGTGGACTTCCGCAAAGCATTTGACACAGTGTCGAGGGTACTGAAGTTGGGAGTACCCACAGAGATCATATGGGGGATCATGGCTTTATACGGCTCAGTGACTGGTCAGGTACACACTCTTGAGGGGATTTCTGACATTGTTCATTCCACTATTGGAGTGAAAAGGGGTGTCCTTTGTCCCCTACACTTTTTGGTATGTATGTAGATGGGGTCTCTGACTACATTGATAGAGAGGGCAACAGAGGCACTCAACTGGCAGGGACATGGATCCCTTTATTATTATATGCTGATGATATCGTGTTGATATCAAAGTCACTAGAGGGCATACAGAGACAGTTGGATGCATTGCACAGCTTTGCAGAGGATAGTGGATTGTCTGTGAACCTTGGTAAAACCAAGGTTATGGTGTTTAACACCACACCACAGTGGGTCAAGAGATCGTCACCTACACTCGTATATGGTCAGGACACTGTGGAGTACACAGATGAATATACATATGTGGGGTGGTATTCACGGGACCGAGGTTTACTCTGAGGAGAGCAGCAGAGACTAGACTGTCCAGAGCCTATGCGGCATTGGGAGGGCTAGAGAGGATGTGTTCGCAAGTTCAATTTCAAGAACCACGAACAAAGATATGGCTCTTTAATACTTTGGTTGCTTCACCTATGCTTTATGGGGTCCAGGTTTGGGAACCATCTGTGAATCATGACAGTTGGAGGAGCATGGAGAGACCCTTGGTATTTATGATATCCCGGATGATTAGAGCCAAGGCCTCCGTACCACATGCGATTATTCGAGCAGAAGTAGCCGCCCCTCCTATAGAGATTGAGGCTCTTACCATATCAATGTCTTTTATGCACAATCTATGGGATACACATAGAGGCAGATATACTAGATTGGGTCTTGAGTCCTCTAGACAGTTAGCAATGCAAGGAGACGCATCATGTTGGTATGCGCAGATGACCTCATGGTTTCAGAGGCATGGTTTCAGCATGGATAGATTGCCTTCTTTTCAGTATTCCCTGGATGCACCCTCTATGCCAATCACACAGACGGAGATTACTAAACTCATTCGTCAGGATCGTATACATTTGGACACCAAGAGAACATGGGTAGAGCCGATGTAGGAGTTGGGCACAAAGATGGCTTTCTACAAAGAGCATCTTCTCCAACTTTCGGGAGATGGGTTTGTGATTCATCCGAGCTACATGGACACTCATTTGTCTCATGGTCTGCGATGTGCTATTGGTCAAATTCGCACATCCTCACACCAACTGGAGATTGAGACAGGTAGATTCAGAGGGATACCACCGGAGTCTAGGATATACCAACTATGCGATAGAGAGCCAGAGACAGAGCTACACTACATATGCCACTGCACTGTGTATTATGAGATACGAGGGCACTTCCATTGCTTATTCAAGGAGGGTTTTGGACCCCTAGATAGTCATGAGGTACCAGGATCAGAGATGCCTTGGCTTATTTCTACTTGAGCTACACCGACATAGAGATAGTCTGCTGAGGAGACATGGAGTACGACAGTCATAGAGACAAATCACAGACTTCTTTGGATCGAGGGAGCCAAGAGACCAACCACCAGCACAAGATGGTACACACATTCATACCAGAGGCACCCTCATTGACGGGGTGACTGAGCTCAGGAGATCGAGACGACCACGACCGAGACACAGGAGCACACTCCATCGACGGAGACTCCAGCAGAGGATCAGAGGCATTCTAGTACGACACCCAGAGTGTCATTGAGGACCTATTCTACATTTTCACATTTCACATTTCATTTTCAGTTTTACTTCTTGTACTTGTACTTCAGACATTGTATTAGATTCACCACTTCGTATTTGATGGTCTCATAGGTCATTTTGGCCTTTTGAAGACGTTAATATATCATTTCATTCTCACTCTCTCTCTCTCTCTCTCTCTCTCTCTCTCTCTCTCTCTCTCTCTCTCTCTCTCTCTCTCTCTCGTGCATCAAAGAGTAGCAATCACAAGGTATTGGATGCATTAAAATTTTGGAGCTAAGCAGCTGCCTTCAGAGCCAAAAATATTAATCAACTCTTGCATTCCATTGGCCCTTCAAAGAATCCCTTTGCTTACATTGCAAGGAGTAGTCCCTCTCCTTGAAGGGACTCATAGAAAGGCATAGTACCACGGCGGCATGTATCGGTGACATGCTTCTGCTTAACCTCAATTCGGATCAATTTGGGATTCACCTTCTTTGGAAATTGAGTTTCTTAATCCCATAAGCAAAGACAAACAAGAATATGACTGTGAGTCCAAGATGCACCACTGCCACAACTCCTAAGAAGTCATGATCATATCCAAGTATGTCTTTGATGAATTGTTTCACGTACTTTTGGGTGCCCACAGCATCAGGATCCTGGACAATAGTCTCAATGTCACCCAGCTGAGATGCAATAATGCCATAAATGGACCATTGTATAGGATCAGCCCAAGAATACCATCTCCACCAAATGGGAATATTCTGCAAAACAAACAGCCAATTTGATCATAAGCAAATCAAAGTAGGAAGTACATTTACATTCAACTGCCCCAGTCACTTCCCGTGTCGTCTCACAGCCAGAAACTTAATCCATGGCTTGATTTACCTTCCGAGGGATGATAAACCCAGAGAACAAATTCCAGAAAGTGAAGAAGGCTGATGAAATTATCGCCGCAAAATGAACATTTGGTGTAATGGCCACGCTCATCATTCCGTAGTAAGTGAAATAGAGAAAGGTGAAGAACATAAAGAAGAAGAAATAGAAGAATTTGACTGCTGTCCATGGGAAATTGATCATTGAAAATACAAAGATTACATATATCAGGGTCTGAACGAAAACATAGGGAACTTCAATGGCAGCCTGCAAGCTCACAAACAAAGCCATGATTTTTAGTACATATATTGAATCGAGATGAGCAGACACTATGCATAGCAAATCTATCTGTGGAGAACCTGAGCAAAGGCATACGGGAGCGCAGAATACATTCCTGCCCCTCTCTCACGGTAAAAAACGGTCCTTTCTATACCAACTACAGGTTCCACCGTGCTTGCATTGCTGAATCCAAGAAAGAGTGTTGCCGAATATATCGCACCAATGAGGTTGAACACATCCTGAACTGTGTCCCTGCAATTATTACAAACAATAATGCATGTATAAGAAACAAAGAACTCCGATCTGATCGTGCTTGTGGCATGCCTATTACGACTGCTCGTTAAAAAACATTAAGCCTTACAGTTTGTGTCCCAGATTCCAGAATATTGTTCCGAACAGAAAACCAATAGCAGCTGTGAATAGAAGTCGAACAGCATTGTAGTACGGATTGCGCCAGTATGACCAATGTTGCTTCCAGAGGCAGGCCCAGCACTGCTCAAGAAAATTTTGCGAGTATTTGGTTGCAAATGAGAGCTCCGTGGAACCAGGTGTGGGAACACTCAGCTCTTTTACTAGAGCTTGATTCTTTCTGATCACAAGAAGCAGATCATTAACGATCAACAGTATCATTCCAAAATCAAATAAAAGTTTAACATGCCAATCCCTTACTGATACACAGAAGAATTCCTGTAGATCTCTGCAAAATCAACATTGAGGCGAGCCTCTGCAGATGGTGAGCTAATGTCAAGCATCCAAGTTGCAGGGTTGTACCCATCCTTAATGGGCTGAACTCCTTGAATTCCCTGTAGAGTACCGATATCTTAAAAGGCTGTGATTAAAAGGTGAAGTTTGTTTGCTAAGGCTCAATTTAAGAGTCTTGCCTCGAAATATTCTATGAGATGGCAAGAATGGATACCCAAAGGACCTGCATAGATGGCTTGCCCACCTCTTTTGAGCAAAAGCAGCTGCGCAACAAAGAAGGTCAACTTAGCTAGCAATGTAAAATTTGAGACAGCCAACCAGCATAATTGAAACTCTTTGAGTGTCTGCAAGCCCAAAGGTGAAACCACTGGACATCAACAACTATAACACAAAGACAGTAGCATAACCACTCTAAACAACAACAATAACATAAAGCAAACATATGAGAGCTTCTGTTTCTCGCCATCCCAGCTCCACTAAACAAAACTTATTCTAGCTTGGCCAGACTCATGGCAAGGGATAAAGGGGGCCTTGGAGCTGACAATCATAGTTACCCGGAAACTCCATTTTGGGGCTCATCATATCGGAAACTCTGTTTCAAGAATCATTGCAGCCAATTGAGCTCAAGACATCAAGACTCCAACATTGCGACCCATAGGCAAGGGTGCAAAAGGAGAAGAAGAGGCATGGGTGGATCGTCTTCTTACTTTAGCTGGGCTTGAGTGAAAGAGAGAAGCTACCTACGAGTTCTACTGGAGAAGGCCATATAAGCAAAAGATAAGATAGACACCACAATAAAAGACAAGTGAATCAAGGAAGGGGGCTAAGTGCTAAGGTACAATAATCGCCTTAATAACAGGCTTGATGCCAAATTCAATACTACATGGGGCCCCATACATTGTCAAAAAGGACTTCAATTCCAGTTATTATGAATTGATGGACTTGGGTGGAAAGGAGCATCCTAGGAAGGTGAATGGCTACCGACTAAAGCATTATTTAAGCTGCATCCTTCCAAAGGACAGAAGACCAAGCAAGTCAAGGAGAAGCCTAAGAAGGTATGCTACTATTGTTGTTCTTCATCTCATCAAGTAAATCATGCGCTCCTCGGTATGTGATGCATAGAGATACAAAGACACCCGTTTCTCGTTTCCGCCATGCCATTTCTTAAGGAAGTCCCTAAGAGGGCATACAAATTATAACTATTTTATTTCCAAGAGGATGTTCATTATAACTATTTTATTTCCAAGAGGACGTTCTAATCTGTTCCCTTGCAAAGATCAAGCCTTGTACGTTTTGAATGGTCTTGCCAATCTTGTTCCCATTTCCCGTTTCATGTAACTATGGGCCTTGCTTTTTACATAGCTCAAGCAGTGGTGGTGATAAGTGGAACTCATGTAGAACTCATAGGTAGCTTCTCTTTTCCACTCAAGCTCAGCTACAGCTCATGATGACTCCCCATGACCCTGCCACATGATACATGTGGGACTTGATAAGCATGATGACTCCCCATTGTCCTGCCACATGATACAAGTGGGACTCAGACTTTTTTCTTCTATATTAGCTAGAACAGGTTTCTTCAGAAATGTGCTTGCTGAGCACAACTCAAGTAGTTCCTTTGAAGGACAAACCTTTTTTCTCCTTTGGATATCAAGATGCATCGCAAATATGTCAGGAATTTTTCAAGCAGGTTCGCATAATCAGATGACTCAAATATTGATCTTTGCCAAACCTATCACAAACACTCAAAGAAAATGCAAGAAAAGCTCTCAAGCTTCGGAGTTTAACCAAGTGGAATGTGGAACACTGCATTTTATTTCATTAGCTCAAGTGGTAGTAGGGCCTCAAACAAACCTCATCAAAGGCTTCAAAGATGTCAATGCTTGGCTGATGTATTGTGCATACCACAGTTCGTCCAGTATCAACAGTGTTACGCACAGTTCTCATGACTATTGCTGCAGCTCTTGCATCCAAGCCAGAGGTGGGCTCATCCATAAAGATTATTGATGGATTTGCAACCAATTCAACAGCAATTGTAAGTCTCTTTCTCTGTTCTGTGGATAACCCATTGACTCCAGGAAGACCCACTAAAGCATCTTTGATGGGTGTCAGCTCAACAAGCTCCATGACTTCCTCCACAAACATCTAAAAAGAAAATATTCCTATATGATGTTCATGAGAAACAGCAAGGACTACTATTTCCCTGCACTCAAGTCTCAAATACAAGTAGCTTATTGCAGTGCTATACTTCTTACCACTCTGGTTGTCTTGTCCACTTCCTTCGGTAGACGAAGCCATGCAGAGAATACAAGCGACTCCACAATAGTAACATTCGGAGAGTGAATATCATTTTGTTCACAATAACCTGAGATCCTAGAAAATGTCTCCTGCTTCTTTGGAAAGCCAGAGATGCTAATGCTACCCTCTATGTACCCTCCAGTCTTTCTTCCGGCTAACACATCCATCAAGGTAGTCTTTCCAGCACCACTAACACCCACCAAAGCAGTCAGCACACCTGGTCTGAAGGCACCACTTACATCTTGCAGCAGCTGAAGTTTCTCCTCCATTATTCCTTGCCTTTTCATTTCCTGCATGGTACCAGTACATGATAACTCAAAAAGAGTAAGGGATAGAGTTTACCCTCTTAACTCTGGACCTACTTGAAGACTTTGTAAGGGCATAAAAAATCTTACTATGGGCATGTCAACATAGTAATTGATTGAGTTGAATGCAATCGATAACGGCTGAAAAGGAAGAACCATTCCACGTTTTTGATCTGTGACTGTAATTTCAGTGCCTTTAAAATCACTAGAGGGCACATTGGATCCCTTTTCTTTGGATTCGCTTGCTGCACCTGAAGGCAATCATTTTGAGAGACATTTATGAAATCAGATGAGCATTGAAAACTATTTATCACTTGATGTGAGGTTATATCGGTCAGAAAGCATGCTTTAAATAAGAAATCTAGAGCATTCAAAGGGGGCTTCAATTTGCAGACAGCTTCTATTTTAATTTGGAGTTACCATTTGAGGAGTGAGCTGACGTAGATAACTCTATGCCCTTACTGCTTCCTTTAGAGTCCTTTGAATCTTGACTGGCCAATATTGCCTGAGGCTTACTAAGAGCTGCAAACGGAACATCGTGAATAAAAATCACAAGAGAATACTCCATATGGTGAAAAACAAGATTGTTCGTTCAAAAACTTCCATACGATTGAGATATGTAAGTGCCAATGTGAATAAAGCATTGAACAATATGGCAAATCCGATCAAAGCTCCAATGCAAATCCAGTACCAATGCTCCTCTGTGAAGAATCCACGCGACTTCAAGACAGCTGTTCCAATTGTATTTGCGTCAATACTCCCATTGTAGGGCTGTAAAAGAAAGTCTTTGGTTAAATGTTACACAGCAGTTAGCTATTTTATGCAATAAAATATTGCTGCCCCATCTACACTTGCAAAGAGATGCAATGGGCCATACTTATGCAATTGGCTTATGCATCTTCGTGGTTTTACATACTTATGATTATCCTCCTGTACTTTAACAATCCAAGGTTGGGGTTTTTAAAGTATTGACCCCAGATTTTTCTGATTCTCAATCTCCATATAGAGATTGCATATCTAGAGAATTATCTAGGCACAATTCTTCAAAACGGAGCTGGTCCCACTGTCTGTCTCCCATCATTCGCACCTCTGACCGCTTCCCATGGGTGGTTTGGCCGGTCTCCTACCACAGGTGGAAATTACTCCATTCCATTATAGGTATCTACTACCATAAGAGTTGGTTCTTTCTTAGTTTTGTGTCAGTCTGTTGCTAAATGGACTATTTTCTTATTTTTCTAAGTAATTTCTATTTAATGAAATTAGGATATTTACTTGTGTGCACTTACTTGAACCGTAAAGGTTAGGAAATGTAGATCTACTGGAACTATTAAAAGCCATCACGAACGAATAACTTTGATGTGTCATATGATGGGTGACATTAAGCAACGCGAAGGGGTTGTACCGTTAGTTCGGTAGGAGAGACCGGGAAACGAATATTTCTGATGCGTCACGTGATGGGTGATAGGAGCATCGGAAAGGGAATATTCCATTGGTCTGGCAGGAAATCCGAATTGGAAAAAGGAATATGTCACAAACTGGTGATGTGGCAAGCCCTCAGACACATAATCTATTGACATGGCAGCAGTCCGTAAAAGGCGCCGACAAGCTGACACGTGGCAGACTAGCCCTTGGCTCATATTTATAGGCCCTTGGCCTCTAAAAAGCACTTACACGAAAAGATTCAAACTCAAAAGCATCTGGCTCAAAAGCTGCCAGTGTAAACTGTGGAAATCCGTTCAACAATCAGCGCATTTCGCAGACGTCCGTATAGTCTGCCACGTGGTAATGCAGCACAAAACGCGATCGTCCGTACGCTTTCCACGTCGTGTGTGTGTGTGTGTGTGTGTGTGTGTGTGTGTGTGTGTGTGTGTGTGTGTCCCGCTTTATTTAATCTCTTTAGGTCACTTGAGACCCATCAGACGGGGTCCCATAAGTCGGTGGAAACTCCTCTTTTAAAATAGGCCACAAGGCAAGACTTTGCAAGTTGGTAAAGATTCTTCTACTGCTGCTTCTTCACTTAGGGTTTAAGCCCCTCGGCCGGGATCTACAGGTTGGCTCCGTTCTTCAGTGGCTTGACATGTCCGGAGTTTGTGACATAACAACTGAAGTGCAAGAGATGCACGACACACGAGACGGGGAGTGGCGGAATTCCACCCCAAGAGAGCACTTGCCCCAAACGTTGGCGCCCCTTTCAGTATTTCTCTATATTGCTTCAACTAAGTAAAACTCCCATGGCTCTGCTATGCATCCTGCCAGAGTGAGATCCCATGGCTCATATTTAGAGGTCCTTGGCCTCTAAAAGCAGTTTACATGAAAAGCATTCAAGGTCCAAAAGCAACCAGCACAAAACAAGGGAAATAATTACAGCCTGCCACGTCATCAACTAGCAACATAAATCGTGGAATTCCGTACAGTTTGCCATATTTGCAAAGCGCGGGCGTCCGTAGAGCTGCCACATCATTATGCTCCATGCAAATCTTTTTGTGTGTGTATGTGTGTGTGGTCCCGCTTTATTTAATCTCTTTAGGTTACTTGGGCCCCATCGAACAGAGTCCCATAAGTTGGTCTGAATTCCTCTTAAAAATAGGCCACTCGGAAAGACTTTGCAAGTTGGTAAAACTTATTCTCCTGCTACTACTTCTCCTTCTACTTCTTCACTTAGGGTTTAGGTCCCTCGGCCAGGATCTGCATGTTGGCTCCGTTCTTGAGTGGCTTGACACATCAGCAGTTTGTGACATCCCCCCTTCTTGAAAGAAATTACTCGTCCGCAATTTCACCATATCTGCAAAACAACTCAAGTTAGCTCAAAAAGTTCCGAGGGACATTCTGATGACAATCAGTTTTCTCATTCCAGATTGGAGCTCTTGATATCCTGGGTCGTTGGCTTCCCAAAAAAATCTCATCCGATAAGGAGTCTCATTCTAGATTGGAGCTCTTGATATCCTGGGTCGTTGGCTTCCCAAAAAAATCTCATCCAATAAGGAGTCTCATTCTTGATTGGAGCTCTTGATATCCTAGGTCATTGGCTTGAAGCTTCCCAAACAATCTCATCCAATAAGGAGTATTCAGTGGTTGGCACATCACAATGCAACACAAATGCTCACATATGCATGTTACAAGACATAGAAACATAAAGTCGCCAATGAACAACCCCCCCCCCCCCCCCCCCGCAAATAACCATCCAGGTCTGGGCCATGACCTGTTCAACGACTCCCTCATCACTCCTCCCGCAGTAACAACAGTAATACTTCCCCCCTAAATAACCACAAGGGTTCAGGCCATGAGTAAAAACAGCACTTTTCAAACATTCAACACTCCCCCCGCAAATAACCACAAGGGTTCGGGCCATGAGTATGTGCAAGCATTCTCAAACATCATTTCTCACTACTCCACCCGGGAGTAAATCACCAAGCATTGAAACCAGTATTCAAACCAAAGTCAAACAATTCAAATCGACACCAAGACAGATTTAAAACAAATACCATCCATTCCAAAAAAATTCCAAACAGGATTACCAAACGAGTTCTCAAACAGATTCTCAAACAAAATTCAAACTTAAAAAGCAATTTCGACATCAGTCGAGCTCGAAAAGACGACTGGCTTTCCATCCTGAAACCTGCATCAAAATCAGGGTTAGGTTTCTTCCATAAGGTTGTATTCGACCGCAGCATGGTCCATAAGCTCTTGAGTAGTCGAAACAAGCCTCGACAGACAATGTTCCTGTAGCAGTGATAGTAGTCATCGCACTTAACCCCCAAGGCTATCAGCTCGAGAAGACACATCTATTGCAAGATGGTTATGGTTTTCGTGGCAAGCATTTCAAAATACCCCACTCTGCGAGAAGCTACACCGAAAAGAAAGATGTCTAAAGGCATGTAACTTTGAGCAAAAATTTCGTTGAAAGCTTGCCACATCCTTGGAGTGTGTGGCTTGGTAGTTATAGACATCCACCATTGGATGGCATTGCCTCTGAGAAAAACAGGGACTTGTAAAAAAGATTTCTCTTGCAAGTGATCTTTATGGCTTATGGCCTGTAAGACTGTAAGACAGAACGATGAAGGCCGGAGTGTGCCCGATGTGCGATGAAGTAAGGGTGGGAGTGGCTAATAAGTCGGTGTCAGGACACGAAGGTTCTTTGATAAATTTCTCTCTGAAACTTGAAAGAGCCATCTTGCTCTGTCTGCTCTTTGGTAGGACCAGTGTGCTTTCTGAAAAGCACGAGCCTGAAGCTCTGATACCACTATCACGGGGACAGGCACCACGAGCCAACAGAAAAGAACAGACTGAACAACTTTAATCACTTCAAATAACAACCCGCCCCTTTCGGTATTTCTTTATATTGCTTGAACTTAGTACATCGCCGGTGCTCCATCCTCTGCACCTCAACGTGGAGCAGAGAATGAGCCCTTGGCTCATATTTAAACGCCCTTGGCCTCGGAAAAGCAGTTACATGAAAAGCTTCAAACTCAAAAGCATCTAGCTCGAAAACTGCCAACATAAACTGTGGACGACCGTATAGTTTGCCACGTGGCACTATAGCGCATCTGTACATTTGCCACGTCATCAAGCTCCCCGCAGATGTGTGTGTGTGAGTGGGTCCCGCTTTATTTAATCTCTTTAGGCGACTTGAGCCCCATCGGACATGGTCCCAAAAGTTGGTGAAAACTCCTCTTTAAAAATAGGCCACTCGGCAAGACTTTGCAAGTTGGTAAAACTTCCCTCTACTCCTACTTCTTCGATGTGACGTTCCAATTAGCGCTACCGTCTAGTTGGAAGATCCACAATGCTTTCCATGTTAGTTTACTCTGGCCATATGTAGAACCGCCTCCAAGTCAACCTATTGTTGAGGAACCTCCTGAGGTTGAGGAAACATAAGAAATACTTCAATCGGAGTAGATCATTTGTCGCAAGGAGCACCACGTGCCAATAGAAAACAGACTGAACAGACTTTTAGCAATTCAATAACAACTAAAATGAAAGAGAGAGCACACGCGACACGGAGTGGCGGAATTCCATCCCAGACAGTATTGGCCCCAAACCTTGGTGCCCCTTTCGGTATTTCTTTATATTTCAACAACTGAATACAAGCCGGTACTCCATCCTCCGCACCTTCGCCCAGAAGCATGCCAGAGAATGAGCCCTAGCTTCATATTTAAAGGCCCTAGGTCCAAAAGCAGTTTACATGAAAAGCCTTAAACTCAAAAGCAGCTGGCCCCAAAAGCTGGCGCTGAAAATCAGCCAACGTAAATCACGGAAATCCATACAGGTTGCGATGTCAGCATGAAACGCGAAAATCCGTACAGTTCTGCCACATCAGAAATCAACGAAAAATCCGGAATTCCGTACAATCGCCATGTAATCTATTCCACGTGTGTGTGTGTGTGCGTGTTGGGGTGGGGGGGGGGGGGGGGGGTGTCCTGATTTATTTTATTCTCTTGTGTCACTTGGGCCCCATCGAACGGGGTCCCATAAGTTGGTAGTAACTTCTTCTTCGTCCTCTACTTATTCTTAGGGTTTAGGCCCCTCAGTCGAGATCTGCACAGTGACTCCGTTCTTCAGCATATCTGCAAAACAACTCAAAACACTCCCCAGACATCGGTCAACGTCGTTCGGAGGTTTTCTAGCATACAACGGAACGCTCCCCAGACATCAGCTTGCGTCGTTCCAAGGTTTTCAAGCATACAACGAAACGCTCCCCAGACATCCCGTTTGTGTCGTTTTTAGGTTCTTTTCTATATCGGTGTTTGGTGAAATTTCCCAAAGTGTGTGAGCTTTGGGGTTAGGGTTTCTTTGACCAGGCCAGAGATGCAACCAATCATTGCATTTGTCTAGTAAGTCACAAATACTCTCACTCTAGAAAAGTGGTCAACACTAAACTCTTAATCAATACAAAAATCCTCCTATGTTGTGCATCTCTCTCCTTGAATTCTATATCCTTAGTGGAGACTTCATTTTCTCTCTCTAGACTGTTTCTCTCTTGGCAAATTGTCTCTCTCTACAACCTGTTGATTGCATCTCTAAACTCTGCCAGACTTTCTCTATCAAAATTTTCCTGTTATAGTTTCACCTCTTGGCCCATGGTGGATCTAATATCTCCCTAGAGTTGATTGGGGAATGAGGTGTAACGGGATGGCACCATGTGCCAGCTAGAAAGAACAAAGAGACACCGAGTGGCAGAGCTCCACTCCCAGTCAGCAATGGCCCCAAAATGTGGCACCACTTTCGGTATTTCTCCAACATGTTACAACCCTACAGCTCTTCTCTGCTTCTCCGCGCGGTAGAATGCCAGAGAGCGAGCCCACAACACGTATTTAAAGGCCCCGGCCTCACTCAAAAGCTGTTCCAAAAGCTCAGGTCCAAAAGCATGCGCCCAATGGGATGTCCGTACAACATTGCCCCGTCATCATAGGTTTCCGCAAATCGAAGGCTATCCGTACAACATGCCACGTTATCAGTTGTCCACACAAAATTGAGTGTGAGTGTGTGTGTTTTAATGGCCCCCGGCCATTGAACTGCAAGTTGATTGGTTTAGGATTTTAATCTTAACCCCTTATACCTTTTAGGCCTCTCGGCCGGTCTCTGTAAGTTGGAAAGTAGTCTTCTTCTGTTTCTTCTTTTAGGGTTTAGGCCCCTCGGCTGGGATTTGCAGGTCGGCCAGCTTCTCGATACATTGCCACTTCATCAGTTTGTGACATATCCCCCTCTTGAAAAAAAAAAGTAGTTGTCCGCGATTAGATCTGCAAAACCCAATCAAGTTAGCTCAAAAACATATGAGGGTCATTCCCGAGGCTCAATCAGTTTTCTCATTCCATAACGGAGCTCTTAATATTCTAGCATAGTAAAATTAGCCATCACATCTTTTCAGGGGTGTATTGATGCACTAAAGTCATGTACCCAGGCAATCTCACCCAATTTGGAATGTATCCAGTGGTCGACACATTACAATGCAACTTAGATGATTACAAATGCAGGTTAACATCAAATGTGTGAGGACAGCGGGTAGACACACATGCGAATAACCTCCCAACCATCCTATATATAGGCCCCTGGCCCTCTTCCATATATAGACCCCTTTACTGCATGTGTGTCCGGCACATTGCTCGGGCCGTGCCCGTCTAGTCCTACCCTTGGCATGACATTACTCTCCCCTTGGAGAAGCGTTTTCGTCCTCGAAAACACAAGTGGTGGTATCTTCATAAGAACACTAATGTTTTCCACCGTGGCATCCCTCATGGATCCAACGGTTCGTTGAATCAAAACCCGGTTCATTGGGAGGTTCAATGAAATCAAGAGTAACATCTTGATTTTCTACATTGTTGTCCCTGTGCAACCGTCTTGGTTAACCGACTCATAATCAAAAGAGCGTGAAGGCTCCATTTAGAACTCACTTGAGAATGCTAAACGAGTTATCACAACTAAGAGGTTTTTAAATGCATACCCAGGTTTCAGACTTTCTGAAGCTACTGGAATGTGCAATATAACCTCGGCTCATCTTTCCATGACAGTACTATACTGACATACTCATCAGCAGCAACCAAGTCCTTGACTTGCGGTGGTTTCTTGCCAATAGTCAACCTCATCCAAACTGATGATTAAGGTTGCTAACTTGAGAATAACATACAGAGACTAGAACTAGCCGTAACATGCCTTTCATCGTATGAAGCAAACTCAAAACCAGAAAGGTAACCGATCTAGTTGTTTCACTTCTTGCTAACGTATGCACTTAGCATATCCTTTAGCGTGCTTTACTAACGTATGCACTTTGCATATCCTTTAGTACTAAATAGAATGCTTGTAAGCTACCCATCCTACGCGGGATGAATAGCAACAGTACGAGTGAGGTGCTTTCCCCCAACCACTTACAGACAGTCGCCCACGACTGACGACAAACTATGACTCAATCATTGATTATCCAGCCATATACTCGATATGGAATGGAAACAACCAACTAGGTTGAAAGCAGATTGGAGTTTCAACCAACCAATCACGAACACCCATACTCAGCCATCACCTTGTATGGCAGTGTAACAAACTGCTGACGTGTCAAAGCCTAAAGAATGGAGTCAACTTACAGGGGCCTAAACCCTAATTTCTGCCAGAAACCCTAAAACCCTAATTTCTGCCAAAAACCCTAACTGCTGAAACCCTAATTCCAGAAACCCTAACTGCTGAAACCCTAATTCTGAAAACCCTAACCCTAAAACCTGCAAACCCTAATTTCTGCAAGAAACCCTAATTGCTGCAAACCCTAATTCTGAAACCCTAACCCTAAAACCTGCAACCCTAATTTCTGCCAAAAACCCTAACCCTAACCCTAAGGCAGCAGACAAATTCCGAAAATTGCGCTGACATGATGACGTGGCAGGCTATACGGATTTTCGTAAATTGCGCTGGCAGCTTTTGGCATTGCTTTTTGGACCAGAAGTTTTTGAAAACTTTTTATGTTTTTTGGACGAGAAGCTTTTGAGTTTGAAAGCTTTTCATATAAACTGCTTTTCAGGCCAAGGGCCTTTAAATATGAGGCTAGGGCTCATTCTCTGACATGCTTCCTGGAGAAGGTGCAGAGTCTGGAGTACCGGCTTGTACTTTGATGATGCAATATAAAGAAATACCGAAAGGGGCGCCAAGGTTTGGGGCCAATACTCTCTGGGGTGGACTTCCGCCACTCCGTGTCGCGTGTCGTCTCTCTCTTTCAGTTCAGTTGTTATTGAAGTGCTAAAAGTCTGTTCAGTCTCTTCTTTTCTATTGGCACGTGGTGCCCGCATTTGTGACAGTGGTATCAGAGCATCAGGCGTGTGCTTTTCTGAAAGCATACCGGTCCTACAAAAGAGCAGACACAGCTTTATTTGAGACTTATCAGCCACTCCCAACCCGGACTTATTAGCCACTCCCACCCTTACTTCATTGCACATCGGGCACGCTCCCGTCTTCACCGCAGTGTCTTATAGGGCATAAACCAATTAAGATCACTTGCAAGAGAAGGACCCAGATTTGTTTCAAGTCACTGTTTTTTTTTCTCAGAAGCAGTGTCATGCAGATGTTGATGTCTACAGCTACCAAGCAGCATACTCCAAGGACTTGGCAAGCTTTCAAGAAATTTTTTGCCCGAAGTTATCCTTCGGAGTGCAACTTCTGGCAGAGTGGGGTATCCTGAAATGCTTACCATGGAAACCCTAGCAGATTATAACTTGAAGTTTCTCGCCATCTCCCAGTAGATGTCTCTTTACGATCAGATGACCTTGGAGGTTCGGTGTGATCGCTATCTCTTCGGACTACCATCGCCGCTAAAGAAACACTGTTTGTCCAAGAGCTGATGGACCATGCTGTGCTCGGCTACGACCTTATGGAAGAAACCTAACCCTAATTTTTGGTGCAGGTTTCAGGATGGAAAGTCAGTCGACTTTTCGAGCTCGACTGATGTCGAGATTGCTTTTTAAATTTGAGTTCTGTTTGAGCTTATTTGGTGATCCTGTTTGGAATTTGTTTGAAATGGATGGTATCTGTTTTGAACCTGTTTTGGTGCCGATTTGAATTGTTTGACTCTGGTTTGATACTGGTTTCAATGATTGGTGATTTTACTCCCGGGTGGAGAAGTGGTAAATACTGTTTTGGTATTGTTTGAACCTCGGAACGACGCAGGCCGATGCCTGGGGAGCGTTTCGCTGTATGTTTGAAAACCTCCGAACGACGCAGGCCGATGCCTAGGAAGCGTTTGGTTGTATGCTTGTAAAATAATTATTGTTGTGACTCCCGGCCCGGACCTGGATGGTTATGCGGGAGGAGTATTAAGAAGTCTGAGCAGTGGTTACTCTCAGCACCTCCAAACGACGCAGGCTGCGGTCTAGGGGGCGTTTGGTTGTAAAAGGCCTCTATATCTCCCGGCCCGGACCTTTTTAGGTTATGCGGGAGGAGTGATGAGGGAGTCGTTGAATATCTCCCGGCCAGGACCTTGTTAGGTTATGCGGGAGGAGTGTTCATCGGCGGCTTTATGTTTCTATGTCTTGTAACATGCATATGTGAGCATTTGTGTTGCATTGTGATGTGCCAACCACTGAATATTCCTAATTGGATGAGATTGCCTGGGTATGTAATTTTAGTGCATCAAGACACCCGTGGAAGATCAGTACGGTCTGGGTGTGATGGCTAATTTTACTACGCCGGAATATCAAGAGTTCCGATCTGGACGAAAGGAGAAGCTAACTCCTTGATCAAAACATCCGATAGGAGCAGCTAACTCCTTGATCAAAACAGCAGAAAGGAGAAGCTAACTCCTCAATAAAAAGAGCAAACTGATTGTCCCTCGGAATGACCCTCGAAAATTTTTGAGCTAACTTGAGTTGTTTTGCAGATATGTTGTAATCGCGGACGATTACTCTCTTTCAAGAAGGGGAGATGTAACAAACTCCTGACGTGTCAAAGCCTAAAGAATGGAGTCAACTTACAGGGGCCTAAACCCTAATTTCTGCCAGAAACCCTAAAACTCTAATTTCTGCCAAAAACCCTAACTGCTGAAACCCTAATTCCAGAAACCCTAACTGCTGAAACCCTAATTCTGAAAACCCTAACCCTAAAACCTGCAAACCCTAATTTCTGCAAGAAACCCTAATTGCTGAAAACCCTAATTCTGAAAACCCTAACCCTAAAACCTGCAACCCTAATTTCTGCCAAAAACCCTAACCCTAACCCTAAGGCAGCAGACAAATTCCGAAAATTGCACTGACATGATGACGTGGCAAGCTGTACGGATTTCCGTAAATTGCGCTGGCAGCTTTTGGCATTGCTTTTTGGACCAAAAGTTTTTGAAAACTTTTTATGTTTTTTGGACGAGAAGCTTTTGAGTTTGAAAGCTTTTCATATAAACTGCTTTTCAGGCCAAGGGCCTTTAAATATGAGGCTAGGGCTCATTCTCTGGCATGCTTCCTGGAGAAGGTGCAGAGTCTCGAGTACCGGCTTGTACTTTGATGATGCAATATAAAGAAATACCGAAAGGGGCGCCAAGGTTTGGGGCCAATACTCCCTGGGGTGGACTTCCGCCACTCCGTGTCGCATGTCGTCTCTCTCTTTCAGTTCAATTGTTATTGAAGTGCTAAAAGTCTGTTCAGTCTGTTCTTTTCTATTGGCACGTGGTGCCCGCATTTGTGACAGGCAGGGTGGAAACTCATACTAAATCTACAAGAGAGATTGCATTGGCAGTGCAAAAAATTGCAGAAACAATAATGTCCATGAATTTGCATGCCGCTCCGAATAAATTTGTGTTAAACACTAGGGCCCATAACACCTAGTGTGCATGCATTTAACACAAACATATCCGAACCGCAATTCCATGACGAGACTTTCCACGGTACGTACGTGAAAGTCTTGCAACAAATTTGGACCATAATAGAATGTGACAACCCGATCACACCTAGGTACCAACCATGAGACATTCTCATGAATATAGCATATTTGGCAACAAAAGTTGGACCATAACAGAATGTGACAACCCAATCACACCTAGGTACCAACCATGAGACATTCGCATGTACATAGCATACTTAGCTATATGTAGAAACGACCCTCCGTTAAGGTGGTTTCACAGCACTTGTAATCGTAACGAGTTTGTACTTAGTACCCGACAATTTCTAGCCACTGAAATTGCTCCTGATACTGTGTGCTTAATATGGTCGAACCAATGGATGCGACCAGCACCTAGGGACTTCGTCGCGACACATTGGTAAAAAGTTGGCGCCAGTGTCAGTCCAAGAGACTCATATTCTCCACATGTGGAATATGTCTCAAACAAGGATATCAAGAAAAGCGACATCCATCAAGTACGAGCTGGTACTTGTGTGTGGAGGTAATTGCAAACACTCCGCGACAAGAGTGAGAGGGACCCTCATTATCATGCTCCACACTGGCTAAACTGAACTCCTTGAGTTCGAAGACCATGTTGTATCCCATGTGACAACATGTGCCAAATCGAACCCTACAACTAGGTTCGTAACAGCATAAGGTATAGTGGACGCTACGGTCCAAAATACTCTGTTCTAACATGCCCTTGGCATGGCTTTGAAACATTCAAGCGTATTTATACGACTTGCACTGGAAACCGTGGGTGTTGCCTGCGCAATCCAACCCCTTGGTTAACATCTACGTAGTCAAACCCCTTGGTAAGACCCTCTGTAGAAACTGCTCAACTAGCAGGCAACGGTAACCAACATAGTTAACCGTGTACATAATGATTGGAATCAACTCGAAAAGTTAGATTCGTCCACTACCGTGTGGTAGATTGCGGAATTCTTTCCTTGAAAGTTTAACTGGGAGAGATCAAACTGTGATCCTCAATGCCTATGGGGTGATTTAGCAATCACCCTCCGCGTCGTACCCCAAACAATATGTCCATAGACACTCCGTAGTGCTATAGAGAGAGCAAGAAATCCACACAAGTGAACTGCCTAGCTCTTGTGGACAGCCATGTTGTCTCAACTGATTGCTGTATCTATACTTCCTTGTAGAGATCAGCTGCTGTGAGTTGAAGATTTATCAAAAACTCAACTTGAGTGTCGCACTGAAAATATGTAGTGCAAAAATGACACTGTAAACATCCTGAATGACAAGACCCTTGCTTGTCCATTAACGTCGATGTATACTTCCCTGGGTAGATCTGTTCAGTCTTGAAAACAATCACCCAAAGAATGCCAATAGTTGGGTCTTACCCTTGGCCTGACAATGGCTCTTAGCTTGTGTGGCTCATAGCCCTTGTGCAAATTAGTGTTCAATGGACGAACCGATGAAGACTAATTTGAGTAGCATCTTAGCCACGTGCTAGCTGAGAGTTAGAGCACCTTGGCTCAGGCTGACTCACGAGCAAAACACGTATCAAAAGCTTCTCAGAAGATTTTTTTATTTTTCCCTTAAAGAGAGAGAGAACGAGAGAAGAAGAGCATGCTGGGCTGAGGAACTATCCTTAAGTGTTTAGAGTGGGTGCCCAAGCTGTGTGCTCTTACGCATCGTATGCCTGACGTGCAACTTATCCTATAAGCATTCCACAGTTTTCTGGTATGACGCTCTCATCGAGAGAGGTAACAGAAACACAACTCACTCCGACCCACCTACCTTGTAGGGGTCGTGATTGTATGAGTACGACTGAGCTATGGCACTTTGCCCATAAAATAAGTCTTAGATTGAGGTTCCTTTTAGTGTTGTTGTGTGTTAATAGCAACCAACAATCATGTTAAACAATCCTATGAAACAATCCATCACGTATGTTGTCCTTGACAGAGTTACGAGTGTGATAGCGGAAGCGTAATCCATGATGGGGTGGAGGTGAGTCCACCTGGCTAACATGCCTTACATGCAAGCTTGTAAGCCCGTGGCTACTATGACGGCCTCAAGCGTGGGAGCCGAAACCAGAAGTGCCTTGCACAACCTGCATTGGTAGTGGGACATCATAACCGGATATCACCACACCTAAAATGGGAGCAAACTGCAGGTCATACCAGTTCCCCAAACTTGCGTGCCAATACCCTTGATGCCAAAGCAATGGGCAGTAGCATGGCACGCAGGAGAAGCCTCGCTTCATGTCGAATTATCAAAACACTTTGCTTTACGCGACAAACAACATGTTCCAAAGTAAACATGAAAACATGCAAAACAAACAAATTTAAAATTTGGCTAATCTGGTTATCTTTTTGTAACCAGTTTTCCTGAACCGGTGATGGAGAAACTCGTTCCCATCAGGCTCGTAGCCTATTTTGCTATGCGAGAGAGAGTTGGCGTGTGTATCATATACACCTTGTGTGTATGTAATGACATAACAATGCAAGCAAATTGGTAAATCCTTCCCTAGTTTGTATGCTCTTAGCATATGCCAAATGTGGGGAGTCTCAATGCAAGATGCATAAATTGAAGCCGTGCTTCACATATTTACTTATGAAATTCTTGAGAGCTCATAGCTACTGGATATTCATGTTGACAAATGTATGTCATATCAAAAGAAAGTCGACCTTGTCGATCATTCACAAACAATAGACCTTGTCTACTTGTAAATCTCATTAAGTACTCTTGTCGACGAATCTTACTTACCGCCGATTTCAAGAAACGGTGGCAATTAGTCGGCCATGCCGACCATGTGTGCCGCTATCGGCTGCCCTACTCATGCTTGGCTCTATGAATGATAGCCCTGATCAATCATTCCATTGCATACAAGAGTTATCAAGCACTTGCTCAATAACTACTCTACGTCATGCTGTCAAGGGCCTTGCCCAATTTGCAACCAATGTGGAATTGTGTGAACTTCCATGCTCTTACCTCCTAGGTTTGAGTGCCATGGTTCGTGATAATCACCACATGGTGCGGTTGAACGATGTATACGTATGGAAGCCTTGCTTTGCCGCACCCCTAAACTCAAAGGTAAAGAAAGAAAGGCTCTTGCCAGACATTCCTGAAATCGGCCATGCCGATCATCAATCTGGCCATGCAAAACAGCGGTGCAATAAGATCAATCTCCGGTGCCAACAAGAACTTTGTAAAAAAGATAATGGCGTACCTCATGAACGCATTATAGGTAGAGAAACCTTGCTTCTCCGCAAGCCCAAACTCAGGGCTCTTGCTAGTCGCCCTGAAATCGGCCATGCCGATCAACGATGCAACCATGCAAAACAACTGTGTACGCATGAGCCGAAGTAGGCACCGGAGCCGAAGTAGGCACCGGCCTTGCCGTTGCATCAAATATCAAGCTTAGAAATTCGTTCTGTATAAGTCTGCAAAATAGCATCACATAGGGATTAAGAAAATCCTCGGAAGTAAGAAAAGACCAACCTGATGAGCATGGCGTTCGTCCGTGTACGCGGGAAATATAGCTGCCATTCGATCAACAATATCGTCTTTGCCTAGGAGCTTTGCCCCTTCACCAAGCAGAACAACAGGCCGTGCCTGACGAGCATGCTCAGTCGAGTTACTTCTGTTGGATGCCCATCATAGGGAGAAGTTGTGCTTCTAATGTAGATTGTCGTGTCCAAGCCGTTAAGGTTATGGCGCTGCCAAAACCGTGCCAAGAACCATGACGTCGATGTTGACATCTCCAAGCATGCAGCTGCTCAAGGATACCACGCTAGAATCTCCCTCATGCATGCTAGGAGAAGATACTGAAAATAGGGGCCTTGCCCGTGGGTAAGTGCCCTTGCATGGTCAAGCTAGGGCACTAAAACATAAAAAACATAAAAAATTGTTCCTTGCATAGCGGCTGCAGACAGCGTGAGCAAGGAAGTAGGCCAAGCAGCCGCTGCAGACCTTCTCCAGGCAAGCTCATGTGACGAAAAACTCTTCAAATTGCAACGCGAATTCATCAAGCCCTTCTGCATGCAATTGTACGCAGGTCGAAAAACGCTTTCTTGGTGCACTGGAGCCCCTTCACGCGCAGTCTGCAGCCGGTTTAGACCTTCCTCTTCTCAAATGAAACCGTTTCCTGCCTTGTCGACCTTTCATGACCGCCATGACCTTTTTGAAGTTTGTTACCCGAGCAAGAGCCACAACCAGGCTCCTCAATAACACCATGGAAGAGGTTGCTGGTCCTTTGCATGGTTTCATGCAGCCCACAACAACTTCGTCCTTCCTCAAAGCGAGAGAGAGAGAGAGAGAGAGAGAGAGAGAGAGAGAGAGAGAGAAAGCGAGAGAGAGACCGAGCTTCCGTGAAAGCCATGCATCGCCATGAACAATCACCATCTCCGTCTTCCCTGCTCCTTCCTCTCCACATTGCTCTGATACCAATGTGAGGACAGCGGGTAGATAGACATGCGAATAACCTCCCAACCATCCTATATATAGGCCCCTGGCCCTCTTCCATATATAGACCCCTTTACTGCATGTGTGTCCGGCACATTGCCCGGGCCGTGCCCGTCTAGTCCTACCCTTGGCATGACAAAATGCTTATTTTTTACCATAATTTCCTCAAGCCTTGAGCCACAGACAATTGTCAGTGCCTGATTAAGCCTTGACTTGATATATGTCAACTTTCTTTTGATACATGCATAAGAAAACTAATCAATGAATGCAAGGTGAATACAAAATGCAACTAAAATCAAAGGATATGTCTTTTGTGCAAGTTTAAGACAAAAGGCCTTTCCAATTTTGGGTGTTACAGATGCAGACAATGCCTTGAATTGATTTTGAGTTTGTGTAGTGCCTAGTCCCTTTTTGTAAACATTGAATCAAATAACATCATGAATGTTTAGCCTTCTAAGAGGGATCTCTTCGAAAATTTTAATTTGTGCCACCATATGAAAATTAGAGCTTTCGGTCTAGAAGATATCCTTAACCATTTGAAGGTTCACACAACCACCTTTTAATACACATGGCAAGATATGTGCCAGTTTATATGAGCTCCTTTTGACTGCAGAAATAAATGAACTGCATCCTAAGGTCCTTTGGCACTTATAATCCTATCTTTGGTGACCGAATTCAGCTTGAAGTGCGTCATTGGATCCACATAATGTCCATCAGACTTTGGCGGTTTTCCATGCATCCCCGACTATCCGGGGGGTTGGGGGGGGGGGGGGGGGGAGGATTTTCCAGAGAGTATTCTTCATTGGTCTTACTCGCCACTGCTTTATTTGTGGCAGGAAGGGCCATGTTATTGTAATTTGTACAAGTTAGAGAATATCTCTTGATCAGAGGCAGCACGCATCAGAACAAGAGGCACTTCATGCAAATGGAAGGTTGGAAGGTGTTAGTGTAAGGACAAGACGTGAAGCAGAAAAAACCAGGAGGAAGGAAGCAAAGAAAAGAAGACGAAGAGCTCAGAGGACAGAGGCTCCAAGGCTTGTGTATAGACACAGAGCTCCTATTTCTCTTCCCTCTTCAGATACTTCTTTGACACCTCTGCTTGATCCACCACCTGGTCCTCCAGGCACTGATTTGTCAGCAGCATAAATTCAGCTTACAAGCGGCATTTCCCTTCTTTGCCAGAAATTGCTAAGAAGTCTTCCCAGTAGAAGGCTTTGAAGACCTCTAAGCCTAGGAGGTCGTCTAGGCTTAATCCCCATTCCTAGCCTTGATTTGAGGCAATTTTGTACTTTAGATTTCCCTAGGACTTTTATCTTTTGGTGATACCATTTATGGTTGATTCTCTGTTGTTTACCTTAGGGTTTGTGCCCTTGACATGATTTTAATGGAAAGATTTTCTTTTCTGGGAAAAAAAAGAGATAGGATTAGAAGGTGGCAAGGATAGTGGCACAACCTGACAACCAAACTGAAACAATCGCACCTAGATGATTCATCACAAATGTAACTATATCTATAAAGAAGAGGCTGAATGATAAGTAACCTTGTTCCAACGATCTGCCAAAAACTCGTTGATAACCAAACTATTCTGCCCATACATAACAGGGGAGACCCAATAAGCCCAGATCCACCACTTGTGAATTCGATCTGCCATACCAATCCAGTAAAATCAACTCCCCATGCTCTTGAAGAGTACGATGCCAGCAGCACAAGCAACAAAAGTCATGTACCTTTTGAAATAACAAATCCTCCCAATACAAAGACGATCATTAACGCAAAAGATCCAAATGTACTTGCTATGATCATTGATCTTCCAACTGAACCAAGAAAGCGGAAAAGGCCTGATGCCATTTGCGAAATACAGAACAGTACCAAAAGTTGGCGAAAAAACCTGTTGATTCCAATTGATACTTAGTCAAAACAGCATTTTAATGGCTAAGGCAAGGTCAATCTCAGACCACTAACCTGCTAGGCTCTGGGGTGAATCCAATGACATAGTATGTCAAACAAACCCAGATAAGAGACTCGAGCAAGGATAAGGGTAGCCTTATTATTATGGTTGGTAAGGAGTATGACCAAGCAGGATAGAATAATTGCTCTCTTTGTTTGTAAAACACAGGCAGGCGAGAGACTACTATAGCCATCTCACTAAACCCATTGAACATGATAAGTACCAGGCCAAAAAATAGAGCACCCACATATAAATTCCCATCAGCCACTGAATTTTGATGAAGCTCGGTCCGAAGGAACACGGTCATAGCAATAAGGGTTACGGTTGTTACCTGTGGTTCGAGAAGGTGCCCAAAGGAACAGTTATTGATCGCTTCTTGGGTCTAGTGTAGGAAAAGAAATTTTTAAGGCATGAAAGGAAAGGATTGCATAAAATGCACCTGGCAG
This sequence comes from Adiantum capillus-veneris, assembly GCF_014529385.1. Lineage (NCBI taxonomy): Eukaryota > Viridiplantae > Streptophyta > Polypodiopsida > Polypodiales > Pteridaceae > Adiantum > Adiantum capillus-veneris. The sequence goes on along the minus strand of NC_140943.1, from coordinate 49,000,311 downwards.
GTTTTGAAAATGTGCAGGAACGAGTTACGTTTCATGAGCAGCCATTCCCTTGCAAAGCAGGCTTTGAGAAGAGCCCTTCTCTGCAGGCCGAACCTTTTGGTTGAAAGAGCTGCCGGATGACTCCTTGATCTGTCAAACGGAACCGACAACTCCTCTTGAAGCTTCTCACCAAGGTAAAATGATTTGAAGGCTTCTGAAAATTCTGCGGCGGAGATGTATCTGTGCGGCTGGCTTTGATCTGCCCAGAATTGCGCTTGATCTTTCCTTGAAATTACCTAAGGTACAAAAACATGTTGATCAGCTAAATTATGTCAGTATCCCAAGATCAATAACTTCTCTAAGCTCACACCTCTTGCAAAAAGTCTGCAGCACTTTTACGCTCTGGGCACTTGAAGCCCATGGAGGTGAAGTAGTCAAGGACAAGCTCTCGAGGACCCTGATAAACAATCTGGCCTTCAGAGAGGAGTATCACATCATCAAAAAGCTCAAATGTCTCTGGTGCAGGCTGCAGGAGTGACACAAGCATACTTGCATCCATGACATGTACTATCTGTCGCAGACATTTTACTATTTGAAAAGTGGTGGAACTGTCCAAGCCTGTGGATATCTCATCCATGAAAAGGGCTTTTGCAGGTCCTACAAGCATCTCCCCTACACATACATGATACGTGTGCATGTTAAAAGGATGTTCCTCAGTTGTCAATTTTCAAGGTTCATCATACTGCTCAGAACTTGAAGTTATATATGACTCGTTAAGCATAATTTGGAGAAAAGACTTCATCACCATCAGCATTTTGCAAAACAGACAACTTCTATCAGGTAGCTGGTCAATTCCTTACATATATGTATGTGTATATATTTATAACAGATACATACATACATATATATGTATATAGATATATATAGAAGTTTATATAGTCAAACAATATATGCACTGATTCTCAAATCGGTTTGTAATTTTCTATGCTTGATTAAAAGTCTCTCATATTTTCAAACATGTCTAGCACCTACCTGTTGTTACGCGTTTTCTCTGGCCTCCTGATATTCCTCTTCTCATTTGATCTCCAATCAAGGTATCAGTACATATGTCCAGACCGAGAATCTATGGCAGAAAAAACATGACTTTGATCAACCAGTAGTCATCATACATATATAATAAATTTCTGCTAAAGTGCAGTTGGTACACGTATATTGAAACCTTCAAGACATAATCGGTAACAATGCTTGTTTCCTGTCCTTCCAATGCAACTGCCTGCAAAGTCAGAAGACAAGACATTCCTTAAATCTGGACATTCTTATAGCAAAGGCATGCACTTCACAACATAAATCTCAAAAAAAATTACGGATCTCTTGTTGTAATTACAAGGCTACAAGTATCATCGGTTATATACATTCAATTTGATATTCTTGTTGTATTTAACAGTATGATCATGAAAAAAATTGTATCAAACGCCAAAAGGAAAAATGGTGGGAGAAACAATGGAAGGATTGCGGTTGATGCTTTACATCCAATAAGCTTTCTTTTTATACGCAACCAGACATGTAAATTTCGTGGCATGTTAACTTCTGGATAAACATCTCCATCACATATCTTTAGTACCATACCCACTATGTTTTGATAGGTATCCTTCTTATCTAACAAGGAAAAATCAAAGACTTCATTTACCTTCATGAATACATCAATATCATGATCTGGTTTGATTCCTGCTGCCTTTTCTCGTCTAGAAAGCTCTAGCAGCATATCTGTTTAAGTTATGTATGTAAAAGAAACGGATTAACATTTTCAGACTGGGCACATAAGACAGTTTACCCACAAAATAGCAACAGTAAGTAGTACCTACCGTATCTTGTCCCCACGCCCTGGCATCGACCACAAAAGTCGAGCGTCTCACGTACAGTGAGTTCGGCAAGTTGTACATCATGCTGGCTGATATATGCAGAGGTCCTCTGAGGGACAAAGTCTTTCATCTCATGCCCATTGTAGGAAACTTTGCCAGAAACCTGACAACTACAAACCTTGTTACTTTGTAATCTTATAAGGTTTATCTCTTTTTATATTACATACAATTAGCCCAATTAGTCATCTGCCCCCTGACTACTAAACATGGAAAAATGTGGTACTTTATTTCTGAGTGGACATATAAGTGTCATAACTTGTAACATATTGATAATTCAAAATTTGGATACAATTAAAACCGAGTATATGCAAGAAACAAGCTAGGGATTTGGGAATAACCCAAAATCAGCAAGCATCATGGAGCGTGATAAATTTCGAGCGGCTCTTGCCTACGAGCAATTGCCCTGAAATTTTAAGATCGTTCAAATCAAGGGTATTCACTAGTGCCACGTAGGCACTAGCCCTTGAAATTTTACCAGATGTGGCATAATGAAACCTCATTCAAGTTGATACTTTCTCTTAAAACTGCCACTCAGAGAATAAAGGTAATAAAATCATTTATACACATACCCTCAGATCAGGAGGTAGCTTTCCTGCAAGAGCAAGCAGCAAGGTTGTTTTCCCTGAACTTGGAGGTCCAAGAAGCAAAGTCATTCTGTGAATGTCAGCAATAATGTCAGAAGTTTCTATACCGTTTCTGGCAATATGTCAGCAATAACATGGATTGGGCAAACTCACCTGGTGGGCTTAATGATGCCGCTCAAATTCTTCAGTATGTGAAGTCTATGCTTCTTTGCAGGTACAACAAAGCTGGAAAGTCCCTAACATTGTAATATGCAAGTTCTGCGATCAGTTCGGATATGACAATTTGGACAAACCCAAAAACATTTTGCCAACTGTTTTGATCAATGGTTCTTTCTCATTGCTTTTGCTTCAGCCTGCTTCATAATATAAGCGGTGTCTAATGAATTTGTGCAGATTGACTTCCATGCATGTAAAAGGTTTGTTGTCATGATAAATGCCTACTATACTTGTTTATATTTGTTGCAATTGGCTAGGAGGAGGTTTACCTCCACCAAGTTGATTAAGAAGTTGTAGAGAGTCGGCAGTGCTCTGCTTCCAACATGGACATCGGCTTCAACATTGAGATCTTCGAATCGAACTTCGATTTTGGGTAGGTCAATGCCAACACTGAGATGAAAAATTCAAGCAAAAGTTGATGCATCCTGAAGGCTATATACTTGCTACAAATGAATAAGCAGATATGTACAAGTGTATTAACTAGACATTCTATGGGAAGATTGTGCACCTAAAACCATTAAGTTCACTGATGAAAGATTGAAAAAACTACACCAAGACTGATTTAAAATAATCCAAGTTGTTCTATACATTTGCAATCTGAAATTCCATACTTGTCTATCCTCTCTCGTAGCTTTTGCAGAAAGCGCTCGTTGTCATCCTCGATGACACGCAAAATCTTCTCAACCAGCTGACTTTTCTCCGCAAAGCTAAGCTTCTTAATGTCCACCTCCTCCTGAATCAACTTGCCATCCTCATTCACAGTTTGGAGAAACCCCCTGCGGAGCCTGTCGAACGTGGGAAGCTTCTCCAATGCTACCCACTTCAGCGCCTCCTCATCATCCTCACGCGCATTCGAGTGTCGGGCGAAGACATTATCGTCCACTGCAAAGATTCTCTGGCTGGCGCTGCGTGCATCGCCCCACCCAATGCCAACTTCGTTTGCAGGCAATGCAGCCATCTGGAGACACGGGCTCGTCAATCACTCCCTGGAATAAGGGTGTACATGAGCACGAAATGCGCGTGTGTGTGTGTGTGTGTGTGTGTGTGTGTGAGAGAGAGAGAGAGAGAGAGATTTAAGAACGCATAGTCGAAGGCCCTGTGCAGCTTGTCGAAAGCTTTAACCCAAGTAGCGCAGAGGGGTGGGTGTGGTGTGTGTGTGAGAGAGAGAGCGAGAGAGAGAGAGAGAGAGAGAGAGTGGTCGGGGCGCTGTCAAGTAAGGATGCCCGCCACCCTCCCTCCCTCCCTCCCCCCCCCCCCCCCTTTCTCTCTCTAGAGATGCGGCTCTTTGTCGTCTTTCTTCCTCTCTTTCTGCATGCAGTAGATGCAATAGGCTACGTCAGAAAGGAATACCACGATCTTCTCTCTCTCTCTGTCTCTCTCTCTCTCTGTGGCATCATACTGGCACATTTAACATAAGATATAGATGAAATGGGGCCATGATATGGCTGCGAGCACTGCTTTGCATGCATTGCGTGATGCAATGGGGCAACTGCAAGCAGCCCAGGTCTTCCGATGGAAACTTCTACTCCAAAGCTGGCCAAATAAATAAGTGTCCCCTTTCACGCCCTTTTTGGTTCATTCTTCAATGAGTCCTACAAGCCTTTTTTTTTTTTTTTTTTGGCCAGCCCAAAAGGCAAAGGTTATAGAGATGCCTCTCTTTTTTCTAACTAAAATGGAAAAAAAGTTTAGTTGTATTTTCAAGCATTTTTTGATAAGCAAAAAGTGTTGATTGGTTAGTGGCACTCATTTAAATGAACAGTGTGTAAATCTAATAAAAATGGACATGTTTTGAGTTTTGAAATATTAAGTGAATGCCCATTTTCTTAGTCACCTTTGCTAGTTAGATGTTGGAATAGAAAGGCTAGTTGCTTCTTGCTAGTGGCGGTCAACTTGAGGGAAAAAGCGGCCACTGCGAAAATCTCACGGAGAGCATGTGCATAGGACACATCCTGTAATGCCTTGATTACAAACAACCATCTCTCTTCTTGTTTTGGGGGCTGTTATGGTCCATAACCCCATGCTAGCTGGGGCTAGCTCTGACCACGATTGTTAAGGGACTTGTTGACTTTTGTCACAGGTGGCGCTTGTGAGATAGAAGCATGAGAGGCAACAGCAGGAACTCAGTATGTGCTAGGCTGTTGTGCCGGCATCACCACATCGGCTAGGTCTGGACGGCATTGGGCTGCTTCTTCTCGACATCATTGGGCATGGAGTTAGTGATTATTTATTTTAGAGGTAAAAGTGGTTATGACAAAGATGGTGGTGGTCTACAGGTGAGGTTGCCTTCTGCAGGTTTCCATCGAGGTGGAGTGAATTCAGGTAGAGACAAATATTGAGGAGATAAAACACGCGTGAGGTTGGCCTAGTTCGTAGCAACTCATGGGGGATAAGGTAGAGTAGTTGATCATGAGTTTCAGGGGCAGCTATGGAGCGGCAACGATGGTACAAAGCATGTGTTCAAATGGAGTAGATGGGTGGAGAGCATTGGCAAGCGCAGGGTTGTGAGCATGGGCTACAACAAAGACAACGAGGCAAGCACTACAATAGGTCATGGCAGGATGGTGGTCTAAAGGTGCTACCCAGGAGATGGGAACGCTTATTCTATGGCCACATGAGTAGGGGGTTGGCAAGGCATGGCTAAATTGTAACAAGGAGGTCGCGTTCATTAATAGGCCATTGGCGGTGCAAGGTAGTGGCAGGAGGCAACACCGAATGCAGGGTTGTGGCATGGCAAACAGAGGGTTGGGTAGCGGTTGACGTAGATGTAGCAGCAACTCGAGGGGCTTGGCATCATGGGGTTGGAAAGCATTGCAACGTATATCTAGGTGGACAATTATGGCGGTGGACAACTCTGGCTGGGTGAGACAGATCTGGTTGGGTGATGGAATTGGAGCTAGGTGCATAACCATGTGGAGTACCAGCGAGATAGGGACAAATTAAGGGCTTATGTTCACATCAGCTTTTGGGTCAAGGGAGGTGCATGGCCAGCGAAGATGGACTATATACAGAGGTAGTCCTATGGAGCTCGGAGAGGTGTGGGCAGTCGGTAGTCAGCGAGGTTTGGGAAGTTGGCCTGGGCATCAACAGTGGAGCATGAAACGACAAGTGAGAAAGACATCCCAGAGGCATATGGAGACAGAGAGAGAGAGAGAGAGAGAGAGAGAGAGAGAGAGAGAGAGAGAGAGAGAGAGCATCAACACTAGCATGCAGCACCTGCAACTTGCACTAACCTAGTGAAGAGAGGCTATCACACATACCCTAGCCACTAGGTTAGTGCAAGCTGTAGGTGCCGCATGCTAGTGTTGATGTATCTGCTGTCATTAAAACCCATCAACACTTCTAGGTGTGTTTTCATTTTCAAAATGGATCGTCAAGGAAGCTTCGAGAGAATGCCACAATGGTACTCCTGAGAAAAAGAAGCAGCTTGTGTGAAGGGAAGTTGCACAGAGAGAGAGAGAGAGAGAGAGAGAGAGAGAGAGAGAGAGAGAGAGAGAGAGAAACGAGAAAAGCAAAGAAGGGAGAGAGAGAGAGAGAGGGACAGAAAGAGGGTGACGGGCACAGGGCGAAGGCGGGGGTAGAAGGGCGACATTTAGAGAGCAGAAAGAGGAGAGTGGTGGGCAGAGCTCTTCAATCCACAAATGCCTTGTAGATAGCACACTGACCCATCTCTGTCTTGACTACACCCCATGTAAGGTCTCCACCTTTCTAGCAAGTAGGAATGAACTCAAGCTTTAGGAGAAAGCATCGGTCAAGCAATGAGGTAAAAACACTATTTCAAAAGCAATAAAATTTTGTATTTTTGGAATCTTAAGCACAGCAAATCCCGGGCTACGCATCTTCTGAATTAAAATCAGACAAAAATTGACCCCGCTAGTTCCACCAGAAGGTTCAATGTAAATTAAATTGTTAAGAAAAATTGGATGGTTGCACTAATCATTTAAGCATAGACTTGATGGTTGTAGTAATCATTTAAGCATAGCCTTTTACTAAGGCTCCCAGATCTTTTTCCAGATATTTATGAAATTAGCAAAAAATAACAAAAATATTAGCAGGGTTGATTTTTAAGTCAGACAGGTTGTGAAAGGAGGTTGCAGGACCTGCTAGGGACAGGAATAGCAACAGATGGCGCATTTTTCAGCTTGGGGGCTGCTTGAGTTGCAAGCACCTGCTTGGTTCAGCCAGGGAAGGTCCAGAAGGCCCAGAAAAAGTATAAATAGGGCCTTAGGCCTCTCATTCTGACTCAGACTCGGAGTCCTAACTATTTCTCTCTCACCTAGAGAGAACTCTACTCAAAAATCATTAGAGAGAAAAAACTCTAGCTGATTATCCATGGTAATTAAATTAATCTCTTTTTAATTAGCAAAATTATGCTAATTTACCTCTATTTTCTTAATTAATCTAATTAATTGAGAAGATTAATCCTCTTTATATTATAAGCTACTCTCTTAACTCTTAATATTCTACTGCTTATTTAGATTAAGATTAGGGATATTAATCTAATTAATTATTAAGCCATATTAGGATTGAAATTAATCTTTTTGGTTTTAAATTAAGAGTAATTATATTAATTAAACTTATATTAGTATAAGATAATTATCAAAGCTGGATTAGACTAGCAAGAAGGTAGGAAAATTATCTCTTAATTTTTTGAAATTAATTAAGCAAAAATCAACTGTTTTTAATCAAGAAACTGATGGGAAACCTACATAATTAGCTCAAAAATTCTTAAGTTAATTATCAAAATAGAGTGATTACCGTATTAACAGATAATTAATCTAAGTATTTATTTAAATTGAAATTAGTTGTCTTTAGCTGAAAATTAAGGAAATCAGTAAATCATATTAGATAATTATGTGCTATTTATTAGAGTTAGCTTATGATATAAAGAACCTGAGATAATTAGCTTACGGTTGAAAAATTAGTATAGCTATTTATCTAAGTTAAATTATACTAATTCTAGCTAAAAATTAAAGGGAAAAAATAGTAAATTGTGTTAGATGATTATGTGTTATTTATCAAAGTTAGTTTACATGATAAAAAAACCATGATAATTATCTTAAGATTAATATAGCTATTTATCTAAGTCAAATTAAACTAATTCTAGCTGAAAATTAAAGGGGGAAATAAATCATGTTAGATAATTATTTTCTATTTATTAGAGTTAGTTCACATAATAAAAAAGTTGTGATAATTATCTTAAGGTTAGAAATTAATATAGCTATTTATTTAAGTCAAATTAAACTAATTCTAATTGAAAATTAAAGGGAGAACTTAGATAATTAAGTTGAAAATTTAAAAGATAATTACCAAAAGTAAAAAATATCATTATCTATTTGTGATAATTATACCATAGTTAATTAGTCAATTTATGAAATTATAATTGATCAAAAGTCCTATTTTTAGCTAAAGATTAATTAAAATAAATAGACTTTGTGGTCAAAAGTTCCTAGGAAAATTACACTAAGTGTAAACCAATGATATAAAGTTGAAGAAATGGAATATTTGAGAGAATATAAATAGAATAAATATTAAGGTCGAAATAAGCACATTCCAAGCTTAAAATTCAATGGAGAAATTAGGAAAAAGATATAGAAAATTATAAGAAAATTAGGAGAGCTTAGAAATCCTTAGGGAAGCTTTGGAAAAAGTTATCACACCTATATAGGTAAATAAGAAATTACTGGATCAAGAATTTATCAATCAAAACTACAAATTTAACCTTGATTGGGTTAAGATTGAATACAAAGGTTAAGTCTAACTTTCACATAATTTACCTAATGATTAGAAGTCCTTTTTTATAAGGATAAGAAGTTATGGCATGTAAAATGACCCGAGCAAATCCTATATCTGATGATGAGGGCGGAGCTACAAAAAGAACTAGAGCGTCGCACGACGACAAAGCCGGGCCTAGTAGTAGGCCGACTGATGAGAGTATACATGCCCCGGTGCTACAACAGATGCTAAATCAGTCCCGCGTGGGTCTTCGTTATAATTAAGTTTAGTTAATTTGAGTTTTCGTTAATTATTAACATCACATAATCACTCATAAAATCTTAGCATAGCTTAGTAATTAGTATGGTAGAGGAGATCAACATGCATTGAAGCTTGGCTCTTGGTTGGATTTGCATCACAAAGCCAAGAGTTGTTGGTGTAGGCCTCCCTTCTCCAAGCTTGGAGTAGATGATGAGCTTTCCATTAAAGCTTGAGAAGGAGAGAGAGAGAGAGAGTCTTCTTGCTTCACACGTGAGATTATGTGAGTGTGTGTGTGTGATAATGCCGTGCCAAAATCAGCCCCCTCTCTCTCTCTTGGTCGACCCCTCTTGCAAATTACTCTTGCTGGCACCACATTGGACCCTGCAAAGCTTAGCCAATCATAATTGAGAAGATAAGTGATAGCCTTGTGACATGTGTCCCCCTTTCCCCTTTTGTGAGAGCTTTAGGTAATTAAATAATGCAACTAAACTCTCATTGGACCCCTTTGTCTTCTGGCCAATAGGAAGCCATTGGGCTGCTGAATGCTCATTGGACCCCTTGGGAGATTGTCCAATAATCTTCTAGAGAGATTAATTCTTATTGATTCTTTTATCAAGTGTTTTTAAATGAATTAACTAGATTTACTCTAGCCTAATTCTCATTGGTCCACCTCTATGGCCATCCAATAGGATTTGAGTGCACCTTGTGGGCAACTGGGCTAGGGGAGGAGATATACTTCTTTCTCGTAAGACTACTCCTTCTTCCTCTCAATCTACTCTCATACCCCGCTAGCTCTCACCATCTTCAAAGGTGTGTGGGGTCTGAGACCATGCGGGAATTGATGTTGTGTTTTATAAGTGTTTTCTTAGTGCTTGAAGCTTCCATCTTCATTGCACTAACTAGTTATTGAAGGAACACAAAAAATTGTATTGTAAAATGTATCCCTTGATGGGGGAAACCTATAATACAAAGCCTTTTGGAGGGGGGACCGACTCCATGTAAATCCGGTCCTCAACTGTTCTCAATAGCTTAATTTCTCTCTCTTTTGAAGTATTGTTCATGCCTATCTAACTAGGCGTTATGCTTTTTTTTGCTCACTCCATCCAAGCACACTTGCTATGCTCATTAGGAATCTATTCTAATGAAATGCACACTATGTTCATGTTATTTTCCGCTACACACAAGTTTCTAGGTCATTAAATGTTATATTGGTATCAGAGCACAAGGTTTCTCTTTTCTTGCTCAAGAAGGGAGGTCCTCAAGCTAGCTATAAATGGTTGGTATATTTATTGCAATTGAGTAAGTAGAATAGGGATTTTTCAGCCTTGCAGTGTGCCTGCCTTCATGCAGATAACGGGGCCGTCGAGAGCTACGGTCTTAATAGTGGAGTCCTACGGGGCTTTAACCACTATTGAGCTATTAGAAGCTTGACAGGAGCCGGTACTGTTTTGGTATTGAAAGACCCTCTCTTCTATTCCTTGCAATTAATGATATTTGAGCCATGCATACAGTTGCTTGAGTGCTTTTCTAAAGGGGTAAAGAGGAGCATCAACTAGGGCTTGAAGTGCCAAAGTACACTTAAAAATATTACACCTAAAAATTGTTAGAATGGCTGACAATAGTAAAGAGAATGAAATTAATGTTGGTAGCTTTGATTTTGCTAATGAGCACGCTACTAATTATGCCCCTATGCTTGTTAACTACCTTGTTTCTAGGCTTCAACAAGCCATGAGCAATCCATCCCTCCAAAGTGAAGTGCAACGGCAGCTTCGTGCTCAAGGGATTCTCCAAACTCCCCACCAAGAGGAGAGAGTACCTAGGAAGCCTCCTTGCGAGACTTCCAAAAGAGGCCTCTCTTCGATTTGGGAAGAATAAGAGGATCCATACAAAGAGCTCAAAAATTTGCTTCTTGATGACGCATCTCCTTCCCAAAGGAGAACTCAAGAGCCCCCACCAAAAGAACGAGAAATAAGTGAGTCTCCTGCCACCTCAGTGGAGATGGCTCCACAAAGACGGCGGGCAAAACGCTCTCCATCATATTCTTTATCCTCTTCCTCTTATGAAGAAAGTGATGGTGTAGACAAAGAGGAACAAGGCAAGAAAACGGCAAGAAAGAGGTCGCCCTCTTCTCCATCTTCCTCAAATTCTTAATCTTCTGAAAAAAGCGATGGTGCAACTTTTGAACCATAAAAAAGAAGAGGCCATAGGAAATCCTATGCCGCGTGGAAGAGATCGTCCAAGCTCAAGAAGTTCAAAGAGGGAGGAAAGAGCATCTCTTTCCTTACCTATGATGGCACCTTTGGTGCTACGGACAAAGTCTTGGCTTTCGTCCAACAATTCGATGCGGCGTTTGGAGATGAGGGCTTCATGGAGTCCTCTAAGCTACGCCATGTAGCTATGCATTTTCAAAAGTCCACTAGGCAATGGTGGTCTAACCTACAGGCAAACGGTGAAGCTCAACGAACATGGAAAAATTTAAGAGCTTCCATTATTAAGCAAGTTTTGGCCACCGATGCCAAAGACAAAGTTCTCACCGAATGGCGAAGCTTGAAGCTCTCTCCCACGAATCATTCACAAATATGTAGACAAGTTTTGGGACTTACATCTCAAAGACACTGTCTTCAAAAAGATGGATTTTGGAGAGCAAAAACAACAATTTTGTGCGGGCTTAACTGAAGAAATGGTGGAGTATGTCAACTCCCAAAGTCCACGCACCATATTTGCAGTCATACACCAAACTATGGTGGCTTCACGAATCAATTTCCAAACAGGGGCTAAGAGAAATCTTACGCCCACGGAAAACAAGGGTTCCAATGAGCCTAAGGGGAAGGACAATGTCCAAAAGCCTCCTAAGGGCAATTCCAATAACAACAAAGCTAAGGAGAAGGGAGTTTACAAAGTCAAAAACAAACTCTTCATGAGCGTTTTTGCAAGGATAACCATTGTTTCAAATGCAGTGAGCAAGGGCATGCGTACCGTGCTTGCCCCCAAAAGAACACCCGCCATGAGCCTCCTAGAGCTACCTTGGTCGAAATCCAAGAAGAGGAAGCTCACCGCAAAGGATCTCCTCTATGTCATGCTTGGGGAAAGGTAAGAGAACATGATTCTTTTATTCTCTTTGATCCTGGTTCTACTCACAATTTCATATCCACAAAGTTGGCCACCAAGCTAGGCATCCAAGCCTATGAGATGGGAGATGTCCTACCCGCAGATGGTGCTTTCAAGGGGCAAGAATCTTCAGTCATTCCCTTGATTGGGAAATTGAGGCTCCATGTCCAAAGCTATGTGGACAAGAGGACTTCTTTATCTCTCCTCTCAAGCACGAGGATGTAATCCTAGGGGCACCGTGGTTTGATCGCATGGCTGCCAATGTTAAATTCCATGAAAGGAAAATCTACTTTAGGTTCAAGGAAAAATATATGTACATAGATGCCAAAGAGATGGGTAACACCATACCCATTAAAGAGCTCTATTTCCGTGTACATGATTTTTGTTAAAGATTCTCAAAATGAATCTGATACTTTAGCAAAAGAAAATATAAATAATCACGAGGAACTAGAGTTATCCAATTTTCTCAAGGGATTTCAAGATGTCTTTATTGACGACATCCCTTGTGAACTACCTCCTAAACGAGGCAATGCTGACCATGCAATTGAACTTCTTCCAGGAAGTTCATCGCCTAATAAACCTCCTTATAGAGTTTCTCAAGCTCAACAAGAGGAGATTATGCGGCAAGTGCATGAGTTAGTTGAGAAGGGCATGGTTAGGCCTAGCTCATCTCCACTTTGCTCACCTGTGTTATTAGTGCAAAAGAAAGACAGTACATATCGTATGTGTGTCAACTATAGAGCACTAAATAGGATCACTATCAAAAATAGGTTTCCCATTCCACAGGTAGAAGACCTATTTGATAAGCTACAAGGGTCCACCTACTTCAGTAGGATTGACTTAAAAAGTGGCTACCATCAAATAAGGATAGTTGATCAAGACATTGTGAAGACCGCATTTTGCTCCACGTTTTGGTATTTATATGAATACATTGTCATGCCTTTTGGCTTGACCAATGCACCAGCCACATTCAACCGCTTGATGAAGAAGCTATTCACGCCTCACCAAACCTTTACTGGAGTGTTCTTTGATGATATTATTATCATCTACTCTAATTCACTAGACGAACACAAGCAACACCTCCAGGTAAGTTCAAGAGAGAATAAACTTTATATTAATCGAAAGAAAAGTGAGTTTTTCTTCCAAGAGATTCAATATTTAGGTCACATTATCTCTCAAGGTGGCATCCAAATGGATCCATCAAAGTTAGAGGTAATAAAAGGATGGTTTAATCCAAGGAATCTTCATGAACTAAGAAGCTTTATAAGTATGTGTGCATACTATAGACGCTTCATAGAAAAGTTCTCACAAATCATGGGACCATTACATGACCTAACAAAGAAAAACTTTAAGTATACATGGTCTGCCAAGGAGAACAATGCTTTCAAAAAGCTTATCTCTCAACCTATGCTTACACTGCCGGATCTCTCAAAGCCATTTGAGGTCCAATGTAACGCTTGTGGTGATTGCCTTGGAGCTATTTTGCTCCAAGAAGGGCACGCCATAGCCTATGAAATTCAAAGGCTCGGCCCTGTTGAGCAAGCTTTAGGAATATATGAAAAGGAACTCCTCACAGTTCTACATGCCTTAGACTCATATTTAATGGGGACTCCTTTCATCCTGCGGGCGGATCACCAAAGCCTTACGTACTTCATGACACAGACCAAGCTCTCCGACAAACAAATGAGGTGGGCAAATTTCCTTTCACAATTTCATTTTCATATTGCACACATTGTTGGCAAGCATAATCAAGTAACCGATGCACTCTCAAGACGGCCGAGAGTGAATGCGGTTTTCATAGCAAATCACAATGATCTATCTTCTATGATAGATGAATACGCTGTTGATCCCGGTTTTAGAGATGTGATTTCAGCCCTTGCACTAGGGAAGAAATAGGAACCATTTACTTTACAAGATGGTTATCTTCTCTATGGGAATAGACTATGTGTTACTAACTCACTAAGTGAGAAAGTAATGTATGAATCTCATGCTCCTCCTTATGCCGGGCATATAGGGATTTAGTCCACCCTAAAAGGGATTGAAACATATTTCTATTGGCCTGCCATGAAAGCAAACGTACAGGAGTATGTTTCTAAATGTGTGGTATGCCAGACAAAGTTTGATAGAGGGAAGCAAGCTGGATTGCTTCAACCTTTGCCAATTCCTAATTCACCATGGGAGAGCGTATCCATGGATTTTATCTTTGGATATACATAAGTCTATCCATGGGAATACGGGAATATGGACGTTAGTAGACAGGTTCAGCAAACAAGCTCATTTTATACCTGTCAAAAAGACTATCAAAGCCCATCAAATAGCAACCCTCTTCATATCACAAATCTTCAAGTACCATGGCTTGCCTATGTCCATAGTGTCAGATAGAGATCCTAGAATGACCAGTAATTTTTGGAAGGGTCTCTTTGAGAATTTAGGGACAAGGCTAAACTTCTCTTCGGCCTATCACCCGCAAATAGATGGCCAAAGTGAAACAGCTAACCTAACAATTCTTGATCTACTAAAAGCCTATGTAACGGAAGTAGATCAAAGGTCCCAATCGGAGAAGTACTTACCCTTAGTGGAGTATGCCTACAATAACACTGTTCATACTTCCACAGGAAAAGCATCTTTTGAGGTAATTGAGGAAAGATCCAAAAGTCCCTTGCTACTTAAGGTACACGGGAAGATCTTCGGTGCAGATGAGTATAGCTGAATCCTACAAGAATCTTTCTAAAAGATTAATGATTGGGTTTTGCTTAAATTTTCAAGGCTCGATTAAGACACACGACGCGCAAGAATCCTACGGGACACCAAAAATACTATGCTAAGTTAGCAAAAAGGTACTATGGTCCCTTCCAGATTCTTGGACCAATCAATGAGATGTCCTATCAACTCAAGTTTCCCAGTCATTGGCTCATACACAATGATTTTCATGTGAGCCTACTAAAGCCTTACAAAGGAGAGCCACCTCCAGAACCAACTATTGAAGACCCACCAGAGATCTAGGACCAAGAAGAGGTGCTACAACCCAAGTCCATTCTTCGACATGAAGACAAGGTATTAAGAGGCGGTAAGATTATCCGACGGTATCTTATTAAGTTTAAGAACTATCCTTTTGAAGATGCTAGATGGATGCAAGGCATACAATTAAAGGATAATCTAAACCTTGTCAATGCTTACAATGCTTCCCTAGAGTAAGCAAATGTACAAATGTTTAAAATGAACAAATTTTTTGTCTTATAAGACTCTCTTTTTCTTTATTGTGCACAAATGTTAAGTAGTATGCATGCTTAGAATCAAGTTTGTGGAAACAACGTCCTCCAAACACCAAGTAGAGCTTGTCACTCTACTATAAAAGATTGATAGGACTAATGTGCAGAAATGCTTGCGGCAGCCTTAGGCTCTCAAGCACCAAATGGATTAGTCATCCATTCTAAAATGATGTCGTAAGGTAAGATAGGGATCCTCTACCCGCTAGAAAAGGACTAATGAATAGGCTTTATCTTCTCTATCCCATAGTCGAGGACGACTATGATTTCAACAGAGAGGTAATGTCATAATAACTAATATCTAATTCTCCTAAATGATTTTCTCCTGTTAAACTGATCATTTAATATGGGGAAGTACCAAGGGAGAAAAAGCTAGAATATTGGTTAAGATGGCGGACCGGGGATCCAAAGGAGGGAAAATAGGGATCCAAAGGAGGGGCCATCTGCAAAAGAGCAATGTGCAACAATGGGCTCCAAATACCTTAGGGTTCATCCCATTAAGACTTCCAAAATGATAAGGTTTTGAAATTCAAAGGTAAGTCCAAATGGTCAAGCTTAGTGGAATTGGATGCTTTGTGAGTGTACAAAAAAAGTCTTCAACTCCTACATAGGAGGGGGCGAGCCCTGTAAGTAGGGGATGAGAGAGAAACACACACACACACACACACACACACACACACACACACACACACACACACTCACAGGCTCCCTTTACACAAAGGGGATAGGGAACACATGTCAGCTCCCTAGCCCAGTTGTCCACAAGGTGCACTCAAATCCTATTGGATGGCCATAGAGGTGGACCAATGAGAATTAGGCTAGAGTAAATCTAGTTTAATTCATTTAAAAACACTTGATAAAAGAATCAATAAGAATTAATCTCTCTAGAAGACTATTGGACAGTCTCCCAAGGGTCCAATGAGCATTCAACAGCCCAATGGCTTACCATTCCTATTGGCCATAAGACAAAGCGGTCCAATGAGAGTTTAGTTGCATTATTTAATTACCTAAATCTCTCACAAAAGGGGAAAGGGGGACACATGTCACAAGGCTATCACTTATGCTTCTCAATTATGATTGGCTAAGCTTTGCAGAGTCCAATGGGGTGCCAACAAGAGTAATTTGCAAGAGGGGTCGACCAAGAGAGAGAGAGGGGGCTGATTTTGGCAAGGAATTATCACACACACACTCACAATCTCATGTGTGAAGCAAGAAGACTCTCTCTCTCCTTCTCAAGCTTTAATGGAAAGCTCATCATCTACTCCAAGCTTGGAGAAGGGAGGCCTCCACCAACAACTCTTGGCTTTGTGATGCAAATCCAACCAAGAGCCAAGCTTCAATGCATGCTCCACTCCTCTACCATGATAATTACTAAGCTATGCTAAGCTTTTACAAGTGATTCTGTGAGGAGATATACTTCTTTCTCGTCAGACTACTCCTCCTTTCTCTCAATCTACTCTCATACCCCGTTAGCTCTCACCATGTTCAAAGGTGTGTGAGGTCTTGGGTTTGAGACCGAGAGGGAATTGATGTTGTGTTTTATAAGTGTTTGCTTAGTTCTTGAAGCTTCCATCTTCATTGCACTAGCTAGTTATTGAAGGAACACAAAGAATTGTATTGTAAAATGTCTCCCTTGATGGGGGAAACCTATAATACAAAGCCTTTTGGAGGGGGGACCGGCTCCATGTAAATCCGGTCTTCAACTGTTGTCAATAGCTTAATTTCTCTCTCTCTTTTGAAGTATTGTTCATGCCTATCTAACTAGTTTTTATGCTTTTTGTTGCTCTATCCATCCAAGCACTCTTGCTATGCTCATTATGAATCTACTCTAATGAAATGCTCACTATGTTCATGTTATTTTTCACTACACACAAGTTTCTAGGCCATTAAATGTTACAAGACACCTCAGATTATTTGGAATATTTTCACCTTCAGGTCATGAGTAATGATGGCTAGTCAGCTAGTGATGAGTCGGTTTCCCCCATGTACGTGGAGTCTGTACCTTCTACATGTGTATGTTTGTGGATACTACTTAGGATACCGTTTTTATCCTAGGGGAACCACCCGGTTGTATAGGCAACTAGTATTGGCATATGGGCGCCCAAACTTTTGGGTGATGGGTATCCACCCTGTTTGTAAATAAGGAAGGGTGTTGTTGTTCACCCATGTGTAGGTGTGCTTGAGACAAGTGGAGTACATGTTATGATTTTTCAAGATATATTGTAAGTGACCATACCTTGTCTTAAGTCTAAAGATGTTTGTTTTTTAAAAGAATGTTTTCAATGTTGATTTCAATGACTTGTCTTAATGAATAACTGTGATGAGAATTTAAAAAGAAATCCATTATTTTAAGTGTTAAAACACACGTGGTAGTAATCAAGAAACAAAAGGATCATGCGTGAGTGCGGGGTGGTAAGTGGGGACTAAGGTTATCAATTATGGACGGGTGGACCTGATTAGTCACGTAACTATCCATTCACATGCACTAAAAGCAATTAGTAAACTTCTCCAATTGGAAGAGGAGTTCACTAGCTTCTGTGCCCTCACATCTGTTAAGGGAAAAAAAGTGTTGGTTGAAAATACCTTAGCCCAAATTGTTGAAGTTATAAAGATGAAACAATCTTCGATTTATAAATATTGTCCCGTTTTTATTGTGAGACAAGACTAGGTCTTCTTCTAGGGCTATAGACCCAAGCCATTGTTAAGGTTAAAAGCCTATTCCCTAGATTTTTCTTGTTTAGAGACTCTGACTTTACAATAGGCCTAGAGACCTATCAAGGACCTCATCCCAATCTTGGTCTTGGTGGGTTGGAGATCTCACACCCCAACAGTGCCACATGCCTTATCAAAGTGCTAATCAAGTAGGCAATTGAACGTGTAGAGGTAGTGGGTCCCGAGAGCAAATGTTAGGAAGAGGGTGGTGCGGGGCTGCTATGGCAACCGGCTGCGAGGGTTGTAGGTAACGGGGAGGGGTACAAAGGATTGGGCTTCCTCCATCGTTGGCTGCCCCTCGGCTTCTTCTCCACAAGAGCCTCTCGGCTTTCCCCTTCCCTAATTCAGTGCTACTCCAAACTCTCTTGGTTGCTTCCCAACTTCCCCTTCACATGGCGTGTCACCCTTCCTAGTGTTCTCTGAGTACCTTGGCTAAGGTATAAAAGCTAATTTTTGTAAGTTATTATTAGGTTTTGGATAATGAAATACACAGCGTGAGCTAACAACGCTCACTTCTCTCCTTCTCGCGCTTCCTACTCCCTCCCCGGTTGTCACATTACAGTCGTGTCTGTTGCATTGTAATTGCAGGTAAGATCTCTACGCATTGACGTAAGCATTTCATAGTATTTCGTAGCTTTTGGTGTCGCCAACCACGGCCTAATTTCATCGTAAGTAGGAATTTAATCTTCTAAATAAAAAACTAAGTATATGCGGGGTATTGGGGATCATTGCTAAGCATTTAGATACATTCTGAGTCAAGAACGACTGTGTTAAAAATCCATTGCTGTTAATAATTGTGATTTTTTCACTTAACCTAAAGTGGGATTTGAGACCATAAGCATGTTTGCTTAGGTCTTATAAACATGTCCTACAAGTTTCATTACGTTTGGATGTCATTTGATGTTGTAACGGATGTGATTTGTTTGCCGATGAGCAATTGGCTTTTGGTGATTTCAATCACTTGAGTGTAGCTTGAGTTAGATGTGATTTGTTTGTTGTTTTCCAAGAGATTGACAACCTCTTGTAGCCTCTATGCACTAGTCGAGTCAGCTTCGTCCCATGGATTGACAATTTATTCGTGGTTCTCGCTACATCTGCAATAAGATAGGAGTGAGGTTAGACACCCGTCCCACATTGGCGCCGCTGCCGAGGATCGAAGAGACCTAAACTAGGGAAAAACACGAGCGTCTTGTAAAGTTATCATCTAACTTCCTCTAGGATTTCCTAGAGTAAAAACTTTCTTTTTAAAACCGCATAGCTTAAGATTGTCACCTTTTGCTATGTAGAGGTAGCTTGGAAGTAATCGTACTTGCTGAGTGCCTTTAGGATTATATGATTGTAGAATTAGATTAATATCTTGAAAATGATTGATAGATAAAACAAGTCTTAAGATCAAAGCTCAAAAACCATAAAAAACAAGAAAACAAGTGTTTGTGGACACTTTCAACAATTCCATTGCAGTAGAATCTAGGAGTAGGGTAAGTAGAATCCGAGGTGGATTCAGAACATTGCTCTTTCCGAATGAATCAATTGTGAGTTGTTATGTGATGTTGCAGAATTTTAGGTCTACGTCCAAGAATAGCACGAAAAGATTGCCAACCACTCAATCCGAATGGAGAGTATGCTTTAAAAGTTGTATGAACCAGTGGATAAGCTCAAGGACACATTGATGTAAAAATTTCAAGAGTTTGCAAAAACTCAGATTATTTACTTTTTCTTGACATTTTAGGCCAAATTAAGTTTTGACTTGATTCAGAGGCTTAAAATAGCTCATGAAAAGACTATCCAGTGAAAAAGTTCAAAAAAGTGTTCTCTTTGGGCTTAAAGTAAATAATCACGATTATTTACTTTCAGCTCAAAACTGACCAAGGTTCATACCAGAGACTTTATGCATGTGTACAAACAACTTTAAAGGACCATAGAATTTGGATCACCAAATTGACCAAAAACTGGGTAAATACTAAAGTCTGTACTGAATTTTGAGAACTTGAGTGTAAATTGGAATTTTTTTTGTTCAAACTCAATGAAACTTGATTAATAGGCTTGTATTAATGTGATAAACAAGTGTACATGCTCCCTTGATAAAAAAAGATGCAAAAATTTACCAAAAGTAAACAATCACGATTATTTACATCTGTCCCATTTTTCAACTTTTTTGACCAAGTTAGCATACCACTAGCCTTACCATGTTGTATTTGAAGGGGATCGGGGAGCACCACAGACGGAGAGTGAGAGAGAGAGAAGGAGACACACACGATGTGGATGGGGAGACTCTAAAGAGTGAGCAGCCCCCTATACACTTATGCTATGTATAAGGTATACAAGTCAGTGGGCGCCCAGACTCTGGGCGGTCGGGCAAGGCACAGACGCCTATACCCCAACAACCTCCCACTTAAAGGCGACTGTGCCTTTAAGCAAAGGAACCTAGTCTAAAGACTACAAAAGACGAGAGAAAACCGCTCTCAACCGATGCCCACTGGCTTGCTGTGATCGTGTGCATCAGGCTGTCCTGCTCCCGTGTAAGTCCATACACCACCAGACGTACCGCACACGTACTGCAAGTATATACGCAATACTTGCATATCTCCCTCGAGCACTATGCCATCATCAGTCAACAAACGACTGACAACCCCAACTACAAATGCTCCCACTACAACTGTGATATCCGGTCTCAAGATCAGCATCTCATACATGAGACCACCGAATGCCGATGCAATGCTAGCGGGCCCTGCTAGCTCTACGGAGCATGCATCAACATATATATCCCTGGCAATAGGCATGTCTGATTGACAAGGAGTGTCAACCACATTCATCTCCTGACTGTCCGCAAAAGACGCATCAACCTGTCGTGCAACCTCAGAGCAAACCAGCTGCTCTAGGTGTCTGCTGGAAGACATATCCTGCACAACTATATCCCCATGCTCACTGTCGAGCATAGAAAGGAATGACTGCATAATCACTGACATCTCAGCCTCCTCTGCAATCATCCACTGCAAACATGACCACTCAATCTGTTGTGACTCACTAGAGCTCTCATGCTCTAACTCCATATGCATAGACTCTTGCACAACATCCTCCTGTCGTGACTCACTAGAGCAAGACCGCTCTACCTGTCTATCCTGCATAGAAGTATCTCGCACAACTGACTCTTTGCTTTGCTCAGTCACTAGCAAAGCATGCATGTCTGACTCTGTCACCTCTCTGTGTGAGTGCTCAAGTCGTGCCCCAACTGTGTGCACAACGAGCTCACTACTCTGCACTCCATGCAAAGCATCCTGCAACCCACAAGCAAAAGAGACTCGCCTGCTCTCTCGCTCTCTACCTGGCTGTGTGATCACAGAGACAACACCGTCTCTCACGTGATCCACATGCAATGGGTAACCTGTACCACTCTTGGCACCTCTCGCAATCACTAGCAAACCCAAATGCATCACAAAATCTCGCTCTCGTAGCGAAATCTGACATCTACAATCTCTAAGCTGACCAATCGAGATCAAACTCACTGTCAAATCTGGTACATAGCGCACATGTCGTAACAAGTAAGATGCACCACTCGATAATGACAGGCTCACATCTCCTGCACCTACTATCGCATGCACCGATCCATCGGTCAAACGTACACTGCCAAGCATCCCGCTAGAATAGCTACAAAACCATGCACGATGCGGCGTGACATGAAACATAGCATCTGCGTCTAGCAACCACTGCAAAGGGAGTGCACTATCCACATGTATAGCATCTCGTGCATAGCTCGAGGTAAAAGTGACATCCCCGTCACTAGTATACTTCGACACTACATCTGCCTCAACTGTCAAAGCAACTGAGTCCATGTCATCACTACATACATCTCTGAGACTGCCATGTCTCCTACAATGTCGCATACGACGAAAACAACGCCGTCTAAAGTGTCCAGAATGACCACAATACCAACATATCACCTGTCGGCATACTCGTGAATGTACATGTCTCACACGAGTCCTTGATGACTCAGATCTATCATACATATCATGTAATTTGCGCCAAAGTGCTCTCGAAGTAGCCTCATACATAACAAGAGCATATACAGATTCCACAAGGTGCAAAGAGAGCGTAGATAGTGCCATCTTCTCTAGCTCCTGCCACTGATCCTCAGACATGTTTGAAGGTCTACCTGCATCACCACTCAATGGTCGATGCAACCCTCGCTGTGTCAATGCATCAAGCATACACTCTCTCCATGCCGCAAAGTCTGACCCATCAAACACGCGCATCTGTGAGAGGTCACAATCTGATCGATCACCTGTCTCTGCCATAAGCACAAGTAGCAAGCTAGATAGCAAAACCACCTCACCAACAACACCTTGAAACTGTCTACAAATATGGCCAGAAACACAATGTAAAACCTGTGAGACACACTCCAAAATAGAGCTCCCGCAATGTCAACCACATCAGCCCTAAACTGGCTCGAATCGCATCAAACAAAAGTCTGCAAATATGGCTGTAAAATATGGCTGCAAATCAGCCCCAAAACAGCCCCAAAATTCAGCTCTTCAACAGCTGCATAAACAAGTCACAAATGTGTCCCAAATCAGCCTACAACTGAGCCATACATGGACACCTGCAAAGAGGAAACAATGGCTGAAAATTCAGCACCCAAATAAGCCCTCAAACCTGCCTGTAAACTTGTAAACCTGTAGCTGAAACCTGCTGAAAAACCTCAAGCCATTAGTGCTCGAATCCGGCTACCTAGCTCGTAGCTACACAAGCATACATCACAATACTCACTCCTGTGAGTGTGCCAAGATAACTGTACGCCTGTCAAACCCGTGAGCTAATCACCAAGCCCACAATGTGCGGTATTGATGCATACACACGCACAAATCTCCCACCTGCAGAGATCACCGCACGCAAATGTTGAGTGCAACCCGCAATCTCTACCTAGATCGCATAAATGATGCGCATAAAACTCCTGGGAAAATTTCGCCAGAGTTTCGTCAGTAAAAAAGCCACAAAACCAGTAACCAAACTCATTGCACGCTCAAAACCATGAGCAACCAAAGCGCATCAAACCGTACTCCAAATGCATGCACCAATCTCCACACTTTGCATACATCATTGCAAACACTTGCAAATCTAGTACACAAATATTTGTTCTACCTGTGACTGCCAAAAAACATGCTCGAGGCATACATTGCTGAGCTCAAAATGCAATCACATTAGTCTCCCTGAGCATCAAACCACATAAGGCATACATCGTATCCTCCCACCTGTGAGGAAACTTGCAGCAAATATCACTCTCACATCTGAGAGCAAACCATGTGTGGAATCCTCGACACACAATAAACAACTACTGCTGCAAAAAATTCAGCATTCAGAATTTTAAAATTCTGATATAACGAGTGCGTCCGGAGCGTGCTAAAACCCCAAGGTAGACTCCTGGATCACATGTATCCGAGTCCGGGTGTGAAAGCTATGCCAAAAACCTCCGTTTCGACCCAAAAACGCAGCATAAACTGCCAAAAGAGGGCTGAAAAATGCAGCTCCTCAACTGTAGCTCGAATGAGGTTTCTGATGGCTCGATGGCTTCGAAAGGGGGGTAAAACAGCAGGAGGACGCAGGAGGCCTGTTGGAAACGCTCTCGGAAAGCTGAATTTGTCGATGCCGAAGTCAAAACCCTGTTTGCACTCTTGAAAATGCGCGCGCGCGGACGCGATTTCGGGAATGAAACTGGCTCTCCACTGTCGTCGTGACTGTGCACACACGCTCTCTCTCTGCACCTACGCTCTGATACCAATTGAAGGAGATCGGGGAGCACCACAGACGAAGAGTGAGAGAGAGAGAAGGAGACACACACGATGTGGGTGGGGAGACTCTAAAGAGTGAGCAGCCCCCTATACACTTATGCTATGTATAAGGTATACAAGTCAGTGGGCGCCCAGACTTTGGGCGGTCGGGCAAGGCACAAACGCCTATACCCCAACAGTATTAAGTAAGATTTGGATCATTGGATTGGAAATTGTGACCAAATTTGCAAAATCAGTCTACAGACACAAAACTGATGACCATTTGAACAAAAATTGTCCAAACTTGATGAAGCTTTTCTAGGGAGCTTGAGTTGAGATACTTAACAGATCCGTGTCAAGATTGGAACAAAAACTTGTTAAAAAATAGCTGGAGTAAATAATCTGATTATTTATATCCGCTATAAAAATTGATAATCTTGCACATTTGAGTATACCACAAGGTTAAGCATATCAAGTAAACCACACAAATCAATTTTGGTGAAATTTGGATCACAAAAGTGAGATTTAAGCCAGATTCTTGAAAACTGAGTCTACGGACACAAAATAGTTGCTAAATTTGAACAGATTTTGTCCAAACTTAGTGAAACTCGTCCAGGGACCTTAACATGTTGAATACTTGGAAAATCAAGCCAAAAAGTGCAAAAAATTGAGAAAAGTAAATAATTGTGATTATTTACTACTACTACACAGAGACACCAATCTTGACTTTTGAACTTGTACAGTGTTAGACCAACATAATACAAGGCCACCGGGCAATTTTGGGTTCAATCGTATCCAAATTTGGTACATCTTCATCTCAGTTTCCAGGTTGCAGATTAGTACTTTGGCTTTTTGCAAAAGTGATGTGTGAAAGTCTCAACTACTGCCTCACATAGCTCTATTTGGAGTGATACACATAGACTAGTCACAATAGTTAGCAAGAACTATACAGTCTTTGTGAAAGAATAGCTAACTTGATGAAAATTGATACAATAATCAGGTTGCAGACAAGGAAATTGGTAGCTTGACGGAAGTTGCAATCAAGTCAAGTGGAAGAAGTTGACAACAAGTCAATCTGATGGTAAGTACTCTATCCAGGGCTTCACAAGTCTATATGAACCTTAGATCTAGTCGTGTACTAGGAAACCAAGGCATATTTGGAGAGACCTTCAGTAGAGTATCCACCAAAGAAAGTGTTAATCAAGGCAATCCCTTGCACACTATCCTTGAGGAAGTCTTAGACACTTTTTCGGATTCAACATTTGAAATGTCTTCCTATTCGACTCATTCAGAAACCGGAATGACAGTGCGCTATAAGCATATACTCTCTTTTTATAAAACTAATCGCCATGGAGATCAGGTTTACCTGGATCCTAACGAAGAGTATGCTATTCGCATTGATGACCATGGTATTGAGTTCGAAGAGGAGATCAGGGCAAACAAACAGGGAAAAATGTACATGGATAGAATGGAACTCAGTATTTACAAGTTAAAAACCATAATTCCAGATATGGCAGCTAAAGAAGGACCACCAAATTTAGAATTCGAGGGATACAATCAAGGTGACCTGAAGCCTTTGAAATGGCTTAGTGCGGATAATCCTAAGATCAGGGTTTATTGTTGGGAGGATAGAAACATCAAAGATCTTCTATGGACTTTGCATGCCAAATCAGGACAACTAACATCCATGAAGATCATCTATATTTTCAAGATCAAAGATAAGGGTTCAGCAGATCTACCAACCTACCTGTTTAGGGATTGTTATAACAACAACTTTGTTATGATGACTCCCGAGGAGGTGGAACAAACCAAATACCAAGGGTACTCCATAAGGCATTGGATATTGGGCCAAGGACCAGAAACTATTCCAAGAGATGAGCACCGTGAGAGATATTTGAGAGTAAAAAGAAACCAGAAACCACCTCATCACGAAGAAAACCAGGTGACACTAAAGCCAGTCCAGGGCTACATGAGTCACTATTTCCAACAGACTGGTTTGAAGGACTCGGAACATGACCAACTGCCAGGAGATCAGGAGTTGAACCAAATAGACGTGTCAGACTAGCCAATTTTCAAAAATGGGTCAGAAAATACAGTGGATTTGGGGATCCATACAACCACTTAGCAAGCTTTAAGTAAGTGCTAAGAGCAAAATGTATATTCGATTTTCGCACTCAATTCAAGGGGTTTGGAATGACATTAGAAGGGAAAGCATTGACACGATTCTAAAATATTCCACCAAGGTCAATCATGGACTTAAATACATTAGCTCAAGGATTTGTAGCTGCTTGTTCCAAAACGGGGATCAAATACAATATGGTAGCTCAAATCTACAACTTTAAACAGAAACAAGGTGAGTCTGTTAAGGATTGTGCAACTCAAATGAAACAATACATTGCAAGATGCCCAGAGCTAGAGATACCAACAGAAGAAAGACCGGTATCATTGTTTCTAGAGGGACTGCTAAACAAAGAACTTCATGCTATACTATATAGCAAGAAGCATACGACCCTAGAAGAGTGTGTGTTAGATACTATTGACTTAGGAGACAATTGTGATATTTTCAGCGAAGAAGATGTCCCTAAGGATAACCAAAGTGAGAAAACAACATCCACCAAACCAGCACAAGTGAGAATGACTGCTGCAGCACCACTTTCAACCATAGAAGACATGCTCAAAAGGATGAATGACATGATGAATAACATGAAAAAAGCACCTATGAGGGGACCAAGACAAGGGATACCTCAACAGGGACAACCAATCAGGCCGTAGAAATGGTGTGCAATAGAGGGTAAATGGACCAACCATGAGACCAATGAGTGCTATTACCGACCAAAGTATTATGGGAATGTTCAATACGTGCCTATGAGGCCACAAGGACAACCCATGTATAGATATTAGCCTAATATGGCCCCAGCTCAAAGACCACCAATGGGTATGGAAAGACCTCAATCCGTGCTGGGCCAACAACCTCCATATCCAAGACATAATATAGTGCTTGTAAAGTACATGCATCTAGAGGGAGTCATAGATGAACAAGCACTAGCGCTCGTTACACTCTATGTTGAGCCTAGTCCATCTACAATAATGGTAGAAGGAGATTGGTATAATTCACATCCACCACCAATGGACGAACCTGTGACTTATACTCCACCAGAGCTTGCACCAATGTATTATGTGGCTAATCAAGGGGTTAGACCTCCTATGGTAAGACCCATGATTAAGCCAATAACCAGAAACAATCGTAACTGTGGTGCAGATGATCATTGAAAAAATAAATGCCCAGAGCCTGATAAAAACCTCAAGCTAGTTGAAGCTTATTGCATACAATGTTGCAAGAAGGGAGGACATTTCCCCATTAGGAAGAGAATGGGGTCTAAGAGGGCCTCTTTATTTGGCAGTTTAAGGGAGTCAAACCTTAAGTATTAAGAAAGCATTTGAAGGACATCTTTTGAATTCAAATAGGAAAAACGGCTAGTTACTTGAACTCAAATTTTCCCTCCAAAATCAAATTTAAAATCTAGCGCGGGCAAAACCATATCATGTAACATATCTACAAAAAGAGCTTTGCGTGTAGATTAGAGATCTAGAATCTCTACTCCAATCGGAGATCATATGTAGGAGTTATGGAAGGCCAAAAATCATAAAGTGTCTACCCCTTTTCTGGGGGGAAAAGTGCATCCTTTGACCACTCTTACACCTCTCTTACACACCTACCATTCTTGCACACATGGCATGCATCTATTTGTCAAAATGTTAATCACCTCGATAATCTCATGGCAAATAAAGAGGCCCTCCTAGACCCCATCCTCTTCCTAATGTGAGGATTGTCCAAAAAAACCTTTAAACAAGGGTAAAACAGTAGTAAACATAGTCCAAGTGATACCTAGTAGCTCATCCGAGAGTGAACCAATTGTTCCAATCAAGGTAATCACTCGAGCCCAGGCTAAGAAAAAGAAACATAACTCCTCTGATGATTCAAAGAATACAAAAATTTCCTTTCAAAGACCAAAAGAAGCAGAGACAAAAGGTATGAGATGAGAAAACAGAAACAACGGGCTCAAATCGAGGAGAAAGCAAAAAAGTTATTCCAGGAAAAGGTGAAAGAAATTGGAAGTGAAATCAAGGGAACCACCATGAAATCTAGAGGATCGATTTTGGTTGATAAACTTTTTTAGCCTATCAATGCAGCCTTGGAAGCTTACCAAGTGGGACTTAAAGCAAGCCAAAACATGGAAAACAAATGGAAAAACTATCCTTCTCCAGACGTGGAAGCAGCTAAGCTTGAAGCTTATCAAAATTTGGTAAGAATCACGTAAGAGATGCTGGGAAAACAAAAACCCAAGCTCGAAAGTATGGCAAAACCTGAAGAGCTCGTGGTAGGAACCAATAAAGAAAAATCCAAGGTGGTGATAGATCCCCACCTTGAAACAAAAGATCTAGAACTTATAGTGCCGGACAGCGAAGATGCCTTAGACTGAATTCCATTCATAGAAGAAGGCTCGCCAGGACACTTATGGAAAAAATTTAGAGAGATTAATGATGGGAGCTTAACTCTGAAGTCAGCTCCTATAGAGGAAGTTTGGTTAGACAATCTACCTCTTGATATGGACATGGATGTACAATCCTTGTATGGGGATTACGGATCTGAAGCTTCAGGAATGTCTAAACCATTAACCTTGAAAACATTACCCTCTTACTTGGAAGATAACGAAGATGAATCCATAGTGTGTAAAACCACTCAAGTAAAAAGAGCGGAACAGACCCTAGAAGTAGACAACGTTCATTCAATCATGTCTACACCCATCCAATGCACTCTTACTTTAGGAGAACTGCTGAAAATCAGGCCATATTTATGGAATGATCTACATAAAACTCTAGAGAAGGTGGGATTACGGGGCTAATCGCAAAAAAAATAGAAAAATTGAAACACGAAATGGATAACAAAGAGATTTTATCTGTTCCAATGAACAAAGTCGGAGAATACTACGAAGGGGAAGAAGGAAACACGACCCTTCAAGTGAGGTATAATGATATAGAAACCATGGAAATACTGGATAGTGGGGCAGGCATATCCATAGCCACAAAAGCAGTATGGGAATCTTGGGGACAACCATCCATTAGACAAACTCGAATGAAGTTGCAATTGGCTGATGGAAACGTCAAAAGACCCTTAGGACTGCTTGAAAAAGTGATAGTTAATTCATGTGGGATTGAATATCAACACACTTTTGCCATAGTAGACTTTGGAAAGAAACTCAATTACGAAATCATATTGCGAAGACCTTTCATGTGACAAGTACAACTCATCCAAGATTGGAGAAACAATTATTTGAACTTGAGGCAAGTGGGATCAATAATAAGGGTTAATCTAAAAGACCACACTTAGAGAGATGTCATAAAAATGTCCATACAAGAGTTCGATTCAGTCTCTTCAGCTGAAACTAAGCTTCCAACTTGGTTGAACAAAGACACTCCTATTTGGATATGTGGAGCTTCAAAAAACGAGAGCTTAAAACGAGAAGAATGTATCTTAGAAAGGCATTGCACAGACAAATCCTATGTACCTGAACCCTTTCCAGAGCATTTGTTTAAGCCATTTGAGTGGACTCAAATCTTAGCAACAATGGATGTATGTGTAAACACGTCTATGCCTACTCAATTTTGTAATGAGGATGGCTACGACATAATTCTCATACAAATGATTTCAACCCTTCACATTGAAGACGAAACTCACGAACCCAGAGACTTGGTGAAAGCTCAACAAGTCTTTTCAGACCTCTACTATGATGCAACAGATGAGTTAGAAGAACATTCAGCTACCTCAGATGATTTGGGATCGGAAAAAGAACACTTGAGAGCTAAGCTACTCATGAGACGAGGAGAGGAAAAGTTTTTTGACTTTCCAAATCAAAAACCGAGAAGACAGAAATGGTATAGACAAAAAAGAGACACCAGAAATGTGAAAGCTAGACCTATGGCATCAGTCTCCAGTAGAACACAGTTCTTGATGCAAATAGATGCACATGATTGTGTCAAGGACAAAATCAAAGGTACATATCCTTTAAAAAAAGAATAGGAAATGACGAAAACATTGAGAAAAACAAGAAAGGAAACTCAAGCAAAACCTAAAAACCAGTACAAGGGTTCAACCATGACACGGATTGAACGAAAAAAGAAATATCAAGAGTTGTAAAAAGCTCTAAAGGAGATATATACGATTGAAATGGAAACCACAGAAGAGGATGGTGTAGATGTAATGAGCGTTCCATCCCATTACAAGAAATATACTCTCCAAGATCGAAAAATCATAGTTGAACAACCTGTCAGGAAACTAGGAAAACAGGGGGAGTCCTATGAAGGACCTGAAAATGCAAAAAGGATAGATCTGGCCGAACCAGGAGAAGAGCCTAGAATTGCATACATTGCAAATGACCTGACAGAAGAAGAAGAAGAGCTTTTGTTAAGCGTACTAAAAGAATACCGAGATATTTGCTTAGTCTTATAAGGATCTCAAGGGTGTTCATCCAAAAATCTGTCAACATACCATACCCATGAGAGACAATGCGAAACCAAGTAGACAAAAGCCATACACATATAATGAAACATTTTCCAGGAAGATCAAAGAAGAGATTGAAAAGCTAAAGGATCCCGAATTCATTACACGCAGATTGGGTGTCTCCAATTGTGGTAGTACCCAAGAAAAATGGAAAACTATGAATGTGTGTCAACCTCAAGAAAGTGAATGCAGCTACCATGAGAGACAACTTCCTCTTCCAATCACTGAGCATGTGTTATAACGAGTTGCAGATAAAGAAGCTTACAAATTTTTAAATGGCTTTTTGAGATACAATCAGCTTTTGGTTGACCCAAAAGATCATCATAAAATTGCCTTTCAACGGAATGGGGTATTTTTGCCTATCGGGTTATGCCTTTTGGGTTAACTAATGCTCCTGCCACCTTGCAAAGATTGATGATCCATGCTTTTAAAGAATATCTTAGGAATTTCTTAGAAGTATATATGGATGATCTATGCGTATATTCATCAATCCGAGCTGAACATGTTGAACACCTCAAAAAGGTATTCGAAAAATGTAGACTTTATAGGATTTGCTTAAATCTTGAAAAGTGCACATTTATGGGTATACAAGGAAAAATTCTTGGACATATAGTGTCTAAAAATGACATAGCTACTGATATGGATAAAATTAATGTTATTGCTGATTTGCCAAGACGGACAACAGTCAAGGGGGTTCAAGCCTTCATGGGACATTGTGGATATTACAGATGGTTCATTTACATGTACGCTATAATTGCAAAACCCATGTATAGTTTGATCACACACTTTGAATGGACTGATGAGTGTGAAGAATCCTTCATGAAGCTTAAACAAGCTCTCACTTTAGCTCCAATATGAAAGCACCACATTGGAATAAGATATTCCACATACATGTAGATGCTTCCAATTTTGCCATCGGATGTATACTAGCTCAACCAGGAGATGGGAAAATTGATTTTCCTGTTTCTTATGCTAGCCGACAATTGAACATGGCAGAGAAGAATTATACCACCACCAAAAGGGAAGAACTAGGAATGATCTATGCTGCAAAAAAGTATAGACATTACCTATTAGCAAACAAATTTGTGCTCTTTGTGGACCACCAAGCCTTATTGTACTTGGTCAATAAGTGAGATGGTTCATCATTCTTCTAGAATTTGATTTCACTGTAGGTGTGAAAAAGGACACCACTCATGAAAGAGCGGATCATTTATCAAGGATTGTTTCAGGAGAACCACCTAAGGGAGTAGACGATGATCTACCATATGCATATCTGTTCTCCATTGAATGATACTGCGATGGTTGGAAAACATGGTATCATTGATGACTGTAGCTCAAGTGGACTCGCAAATACCACTTCCTATTACAATCAAATCAATTGAGAAATCGGCTATGTATCAATTACTAGCTGGAAGATTATACAAAAGAAATCGGGATGGAATATTTCTTTATGCATTAATCCTAAGGAGAAATCCCGATACCTAAGTCAAGCACATATTACCAAAGTAGGACTTCACTTTGCTGAAAACCAAACTATGTAACGGATCTTGAGACTTGGAGTATTTTGGCCAACTATGAGGAGTGATATTCATTCTTTTGTAAAAGATTGTCCTCAATGTCAAAAACAAACACCCATACCTCATGTAACATTGT
The DNA here is from genome assembly GCF_014529385.1 of Adiantum capillus-veneris. NCBI lineage: Eukaryota > Viridiplantae > Streptophyta > Polypodiopsida > Polypodiales > Pteridaceae > Adiantum > Adiantum capillus-veneris. The sequence goes on along the minus strand of NC_140943.1, from coordinate 48,968,580 downwards.
TTCAAATGTCACATGTTCCTAAGTGGAGTAACTATCTAGTTAGTTACTTTTCGAGCCGAACATTTCTTGAGGATATGAGTAAACGCTGTCAAAGAGAAATTGAAACAGAAGCAAGAGACTATGCTCTTATTAGAAACCAATTGTCTCAGAGAGGTAAGGATCAACATTTGCCTCTTTGTGCAAATGAAGATGAATATGCTCCCATAATAGAACAAGCACATGTTGGATTAGCTGGAGGTCACTTTTCTAGCGAGACCACTGCAAATGCCAACCCGTGTAGATAGCATGTCCTTGAGACCAATGATGGGGGCTAGAGCTTTCGCAAAATGGGATATAGATTTTGTTGGGCCAATACAATCACCTGTTTATAGAACCCAAGTTCAATATATCATTGTAGCTACAGACTATTTGACCAAGTGGGTCGAGGCTAAAGCAACTCAAAAGAATGATGCCAAAACCACCACCGCATTCTTATATGAGTACGCGTTCACAAGATATGGACTGCCAATAGAAATAGTCAGTGATACATGAACTCATTTCCTCAATGAGGTAATCGAGTATCTGCTTAATGAATTTATGGTTATCTATAACAAATCAGCTCCCTATCACCCACAAGCAAACGGACAAGCTGAGCATACGAATAAAATTCTTAGCTCGGTATTGACTAAAGTGGTTAGTTCAGGAAGGACAGATTGAGAAATGAATCTCCATGCAACTCTATGGGTTTATCGAGTTTCATTCAACACAACTTTAAATGCTACACCCTTTAACCTTGTTTATGGTTTTGATGCCATACTGCCAATAGACTTTCTATTGCCGACGTTAAGGGTAGCTAAGGATCTTGAGTGGACGGGACATGAATTGTCAGAGAGACTTGAAGATTTAGAAAAGCTAGATGAGTAGAGGCTAATAATTGTTGTAGCTCACATCTATGCACAAAAGCAGAAACAAAAATAGTTTTCTGATTCCCACCTAATTACAAAAATCTTCAAAAAAGGGGACTTAGTTTTAGTCTATTCTCTTAATCAACACATTCCCAATTTAAGAAAAAGGGAAACGGACCGTTTATCATTGAAGATGTATCTCCAAGTGGAGATGTTAAGTTGTCCACCCTAGATGGTGAACCAATGGCTAATTGGATTAGTGGATGTCGTTTAAAGAAGTACAATTTTCCACTAACCAATGAACTGCTAGAAAGGATGCATGCAACTAAGCAAAGAAAGATAAAACGACAGTAGGTTATTGATGGATCTCAAGAGGAAGCTCGGCTTTGAGTACTCAAAAGGAAAGTTGCTCTCAAGAATCAACAAATACCTATTCCCATCAACACCTTGAAACTAGATGACCGACAAGGGAAATTGCAAAAAGATGCCGTGTCAACAGATGATGAATGGCTAGATGGAATGGACCTTCGCATCAAAGTACATCTAAATAATCATAGCACAAATGCATTAGTCGATATAGGATCTCGAGTAAATGCAGTCAATTGTTCCACATACAAGAAAGCAACAAGTAAGTCTTTGACAACATGAATAATGACTATTAAAGGATGCAACAAGAATCCAACACCAACATTGGGAGTAGTCAACGTGAATGTGATAATACATGGTTGGTCGTGTCCTCATCAATTTGTATGCTTACCAGAAGAACACATGAATGAGAAAATGATTCTTGGAATCCCATGGATGCGGACATACAAGGCAGTACCAGATTGGGATACCGATTAGCTCAAGCTATCACCTAAAGGTGGACATCTCATTGTTCCAATTACACCAAGCAAGGAGGAATGGAAAGGAGGTTACCAACAGAGCAAACAAAAAGGCAATCGATCTCCTCCATCCTATCGACAAGCAAATGCTACAAGTAGCATGCAAGGAGTCAGGCAAATTTGGGTACCGCAAGGAGTCAGGCAAATTTGGGTACCACAAGGAGTCAGGCAAATTTGGGTACCAAAAGCACAGCTTAATGACAAGTCGATTCAAATCTGGGTGCCCAAAACATCATCGATAGTACCGAAGATGGTTCCAAGGTTCAAAACATAAAGAAGAGCATCTTCGAGCAAGGAACCTAACATGAAATGGATTTGGAAGAAAAAGGAGCACTTATCTTCTCCGCAACCTGTAAAACCGATCAACCAATGGAGGGTTAAGTCTCAGAAGACTCAACCACACCATTCTGACCAAGACAAACCAAGACATCAATGGCGGGTAAGAGCTCGATAACAATCATTATTGATACCAATAGCTCAGGAAATCAGCATGCCAAAGTATCCTGATGGTACAATCAAGCAAAGCGAACACAAGCTACAAGATTTTCTCTTTGGACGAAAGCATAAGAAAACCTCAACATCAGAAACCCCTGAGTTAATTACTCAAGACCCACCTCTTGCACAACATAATGGTTTGAACTGCATTGATCTTCAAAGCATAGTAGATCCAACCAAGGCTATGCATAAACACGATTATTCAACCCATGCACACAGTCGTCCCGGAGTACGCCATCTAGGAGGGGTGGAAGGGAACTAAGTAATTAAGGGCAATGTTTGAAGAGAGAGGAAAAAAATTGATGTTAACATGTGATTTTTTGCAAAATTACATAATAATGCCGTTATAAATCATCATCAAGGGAATTTAACTAATAATATCTCCCCGATGAGTGTAAATAGTGTATATACTGTCAAAAAATCATTAAAAAATAGTCCTTTTCGGTTAATTTTCATCATTTTTCTTGATATTGAGACTTAAAAATGGAGAAATCCAGCAAAAAACAATAAAGCTGTGTTTTCCAATGGATTTTCTTAATTATTGGATTTTCACTTTGCTCTTTTAGCATATTTTGTTATTTTCTTTGATTTTTCAATAAAGAGGTCAAAAATTAATAATAAATAGCAAATAAGCTCAAATGAAAAAACTGAAGATAAGTTGATGATCAGATGGAAAAGGCGCACATGCACAAAAAATTTCAATCAAATCGACAGACGGAAGCAGGAAGCCTAAATTAGGCGGCCAAGCCTACTTTTGCAGAATTCTTGCAGAAGGAGCTACAGGAATCCGATTGGGGTAATTTTTGAGTCTACCATAGATTTCACCACGTAGTAGGACTAACAGGGGAGTTTGGGGAAAAATTGTTCGGGAAGTCCGAGTATAGATACCCAAGGTAGGCTAAAATCACTTCATTTCCACTTGTTGCCTTTGGAGAGAGAGCTTTTCGACCTTCTTCGTGCGCATTTTTTGGAGTTCACAGTCGCCTGTTTACAGTGCCGTTTCACACGAGACATGAGGGGTAAGTTCTGTACTTATCAATGATCCATTCTGTACGGCTGGTAGCTAGTCTAAATTCCACGAAAAAACCCTAGAATCCTAGCAGTGCACGAAGACCTACGACCAAAAATTCACCATAGCGGCCTGTCAGCTCAACCAAATCAGACGAGACTTGAACTGTAGCATACCCTAGATGATAGAACACTTCTGCATCAACAGTTCACCATTCGGCTAGGGTCGAGGGGAGTCCCAAGTAGAAAAGTTAGATTTTTGGCAGATGCCAGAATTGGATGCTGACTCCACAGACAGCTTAGAGATTGGGTCTATACACAATGTGTATGGTTGGTTTCATAATATCGATCAAGGCAAGCCCTCGGAAAGCAGAAAACCGCTCAAAGACTACAAAGCGTCAAATTTGACATACAAGGTCAAACTGACTCCAAATGGGCCAAAATTGGATGAGTTGCTTCAAGACTATGTAGTGGACAAGTCCATAGCCTCAAAAGTAACTAACCAACTCTACAGGCCATATAGTCACAAAAATTGGTGATTTCAGAGTCGACAAAGCACGAAGTGATGCCGACAACAAAAAACTTTACCGAATTCAATTTAGGACTTGTTTTAGGTGTATAGAATATGTTTATGTCTAAATTCTCAAATTTTGCAAGAAAAAGTTTACTACTGTAAATAATCACGATTATTTACTTTTGTAATATTTTGGCTTGAAAATGGTACCATAACCTCACCTATCACTTGTGTACACCTATTACATGCCACATTTCAAGTATGAGCCAAATTGATCAATGATAACTTGGAAAATTACCAAAAAACACAAAGAAGTCCTTTCAAACCAATTTTTGAGTTATCTGTCACATATTTTGATCCAAATCACCTCATATCACATACACAGGGTCCACATCATACCTAGAACCAAGTTGCACTAAAAAATGTTCATTTTGATGAAAAAGTTAATAATCGTGATTATTTACTTTTTGGCCAAGATGGGGGGAAATTGCAACTTTGACTTCATGGGACCAAAGCACATGGTGTCCTAAGCCTACTGATAAAGTTTGAACAAATTGGAGCTCAAAATCTCAAAATTCCTTTATATCTACTATTTCAGAGACGGAAAGCTTAAAGCTGGCACCATTTTCACCCTATGCACTCAAATGAGCCCACACTTCACTCAGAGTATCTAATTGATGTCTATCTCAAGCAAAAAATTGAAAAAATTCATCAGTTGTAAATAATCACGATTATTTACTTTTGTTGCAAATTTTTTCTTGGACTTCAAAAATTGATTTGAAGCAAATTGGACTCAATTTGTCAGCAATACAGACTAAAGGAAATTTCAGAGCGGAATCTGCCAAATTTTCCAACTTTAGCACTCTATTCACTTAACAAGAGCAATGCAAGCTGCGAAAAAAGCCAAAAAGAGGGTATCCCAAAAAGAGAAACTGCAAGAGTTTCCATCCTATCAACTGGACCCCGGTTCAGTAAAGACGGCCAAAGCAACGTACCTGTCTAGAGAACAGCTTGAGAAAAACAATACAACGGTTTTCACAGGTAGATTTAAAAGTGAAGAAGGACATCAGGTAGAACTACAACTTCTGCCAAAAGAGGTTTATGATGTCGCTGCAAAGCCCGAAACTAAAGAAGCTAATAGAAGGCTTGGACTCAGAGAATTCTACAACCAAGAGCCATGTGGTGTAGATTTTTAGAAAGCCTATGAGCTCCTATCCACAATCAAGGAAGATGGAACAACTCAGATTACTGACCAACAAGGGCACAAGGTAGAAGTGGTAATTACGAAAGAAATAGTGACCAAAGCTCTCAAATTGCCGACAGAAGGAATGACCATGAGAGCTAGAGACAGGAAAACAACAAGCACTTTCACCAAAGATACTGCTGTGGCAACATTTGCTAATCTCATCTAGCAGCAAGTGGAAGAACCAGCACGATTATATCACTAACACTTCCACTTTCTCGCAAAGAGACCACCAAGGTACACAACACCCAATCATGCAGTTGCGACTACATTTACACAAGTGTGAAAGTCAACAACCACGCAACCCATCGATCACGCACAATATGTGCTATCCACGCTGAAGGGTACCAAGAAAGAGGGCAAGATAACCTATCTGGGAGCACCTGGGTACTTACAAGAATATCATACCATGCTATCGGCATGGTAGAAGATTTTCCACCTACCCTAGATCAAAACACATGGATAGTGTCAGCACAGCCATCTCCAAGAACCACAAGGTCAACAAAAAGAGTTTACAAATTTGATGAGGAGTCTGAAGAAAGCTCTCATGAAGCACATATCAACAAAAGCTCAGACAATGAAGAGAAGAGAGCCAGAAGAGAGGAGATGAAGAAGAAGGTAGTGGCCGCACATCAAGAAGAGCCTCAACAAAAAAAGGCGAGGTTTGAAAGAGAAAAAGAAACCTACGAAAGAAGCCGCCAAGCTGCAGGTGAGGACCCTAGAAAGTGGGTACCAAAAGAGCTAAAGGGGCCGAGAACAAAGAACCCTGCACGAAAAGAAGCAGAAGACCCAAAGGATTTCTTGGAAAGAATGTACACGGAAGCACTAAAGCTAAAAGAAACCCAAGAAGTTGAGAGAAAAGCTAGAGAAGATGCATCTGAGCAAGAAAAACAAGATGAATTGACACAACAAGGTGAGGCTCAGCACGAACAAAGTGAGATGTCTCCCAGACCATCGTCACCTGCTACGAAACAACACGACCACCCCATGCCAATCCCTCCACCATCACCGATAGATAGACCCATAGAGAGCGAGCAAAAGAAGGAAAAGGAGCATGAATCACAAGAGGTAGCAGAATATGAACAACAGGCAGCAACTACTTCCGAGCAAGGCAAAGCAAAAGAGCCAGAACCAGAAAGAGCCGCAAGTCCTAAACCAAAGGAGGCAACAAGTTTTGAGCAACCAAAAACACAAGAAATAGAGGTCACACCATCTACCACCACCATTGTTGCGGCTGTGGTTGCCGATCAAGTGCCAATGATTCAGCTGTCAAAAGCTGAAGAAGATGCACTTAAGGAGAAGGTTGCCCAGGAGACGGATGAGCAATGGAAAGCAACAATGGATTGGGAGTTGAGAGTTCTTCATTCTGTCAATGTTACTCAACTCACTTCCAACGAAATCAATACACAATGGCATTAACAATCACTGACATATCCCTTGATCAAGGTAGAGCTGCTACTACAGGTTAAGGAATGACTATATAAAGACATGCAAATAGAAGGTGCAGATGAAGTCCATCCCAAGTGGAGAAAGAGTTGGCTGAACAAGAATTTTTTGTGGTTTGATTTAGTGGATTCCACGCACTTTCCCTGTGAACGAGAAGTTGCTATATTTTGCATTTGTGAGACTGTTGAATTGTGAGAATATATATTTGCCAATCATATTGAATATTTGTCTATTTGTTGACTACAGCTCTAAGAGAAAATGGCCATGAAGAACAAGATACTGGCACCCAATCACTACCCGATGATCAACAACAAGCAGTTGTTAATGCATTTCAGTGCATGAAATCTCTGGCACATGGCATGTCGGCACAACAAGCGACGCGTACTGCTCGACGACTCTCAAAGTGGGAAAATCCAAACCACATGCAATGGAAAGAGATCAATAAAGAAGTGACAAAGGACATGATCAAGACAATATGGCCATGTGAGGATGCAGATATCAAGAAAGGAAGGTGGAAGGTTTCAAAGTGCAAGCATGATGCAATCGAAGAAAACGCTGAGAGGATTTATTTGGAGGTTTATGGCCATTCCCTGCACAATGCAGATTGTGCGCTATATTTTGCAAAAATATTATATATTCACTTTGTAGAATAGCGACCAGTAGACTTCTCGTCAAAGGAGACAACTGTTGCCACTTATGATTTAAGGGAGAGTTGTGTCACTTTCATCTGAGATGAGCTGGCATTGATAGTGGAAGGCACCGACCTACAGGTAAAAAGAGAGAAAGATATTTACACGACACAGTTGGCAGAGAAAGATGCAAAAATAACACGGATTTCTATAGCCACCCAGACACCCCAACCCTCACAAGTCCGGATGGAGAAAAGCATTCACCGCTTAAGTCAGGACGATCAAAATCTAACACAGCGAGTGAATCCAACACCTGTACAAGGGACACACATCAGCCACCTTATCATGCATCCGGAGTTGGTCCCCTCTTCTACTTCATATGCATCCTCATCTTCCCAATGTCCAGTTTGCTACAAGATTTTTGATGGATGGAGTGGATATATACATTGACATGTGGTCATTATTATCATTTAGTTTGTCTTATTTGTTTAATGAAAAATAGTAGTCGATGTGCAATCTATTCACAAGATATTCCACAAGGAATATATATTATGTTTGGCATGGCAAAGGAATATAAATTCAAGCAAGCACGCCCAGATACCCCTAGCACAATTAGAAATCTGCTTGATGAGCAAGATGCTGCTTCAAGGCAACACAATTGAGATAGACAAACTATGTACTATCACGAATATGAGGCATTGTAATTACTCAAAACACATTTGAATACAAGGTCTTTTACAATGGTTTTTGACATTTACTCGTTCTACTCTCAAGCTATATTAAATCTGTTGAGTTGTTATCTGGTTCTAAGTCTGAGTGTTGTGGTTCTCCTTGTAATTCAACCTCCACATCTATTATCAAATTCTCTTCTATTTTGTCTACAATACATTGAGATACACCAACATTGAACTCTTCTTCATCTTCGTTTTGACAATCATACAACCAGGTTGGCATTTCCTCCTTGTAGCCAACACTTTTGATGTGATTCAATATCTTTTCATTGCAAAAACATATACACTAATTTTTCTGCTCTGTCTGCTAATAGTCTGTTGCGAATGGTGCTGTGAACATACTTGTACATACTCTAGTTTCTCTCTGAACTTGAGTTTGCTGCACATTGTGTGAGTACTTTCATTGCAAGGGGACGTAAGGTAGAGTAATGATCTCCACCATTCATCATCCACCATGCAGGTTGCTCTTTTGCCATTACCTGTACAAAATCATTCGCAAAAGGATCTTCTTTTAATCTAAATGCACTCATTTCTTTGATGCAAGCAATTCGATCCCGAACGTTGGAGTAGAACGTGTTGACCACATGATAGAAATCGCTTACCACCTCTGTATTGGACATCATATCTAAATTCCAATACTCTGGATCGAGCATGTAAGCAATGCTATGGAGTGGACTATGAGTGCTCTTCCACCTTGCATGAAAATACTTAGCCAAAAATTTTCACTATTTTCCAGAGAGTGGTAATCGCCACTCCTTTTGTACTACAGACTCTTTCAGCTCTTCAGGATTTTCAAGACTCTATTGGACTGACCACCATGTCATCCACACTTTGCCCAAGTTTGGCGCCCTTTGATCAAGATTGCGGATCGCGAACATGATGGGAATCATTACATGGTATGCATCCATTACACTCCTCCACCAAGAAAACTTGTTTACATTGCCACGTAGACATGTAATTTTATCTTTCACTTTTTCTTTTTACTCAAGCTGCCATTCATCAAAGGCCGCGCAAATGAATGTGTCAATCACAACGCATTTATTACGGAGAAGTGATTCCAATGTATAAAAGTGTGTGCAGAACCGAGTTTTAGCAGGAAGTTTCAACATCATTGACATGCGCATCCTATACAAATCGAGCACTCTTTGTCGTTTCAAGATAATTTTCACAACCTGACGTGCTGTATTAATTATTTAGGCAAACCATGTGGTTTCTTCGCTAGTGTACCAATCTTTCAGCACCAAGTTTAAGCTGTGCGTATTACAACCATTGGCAAAAATGTGTGGAAAGCACTTCTTTATTAATTTACTGGCGTTTTTACAATTCTTTGCGTTGTCCATGACTACTTGAACGACATGTTCAACACCAATTTCTTTAATTACATTAATCAAGACCTTAGAAATGTATTTGCCACTTTTAATTATACCAAAACTATCAATCGCCTTTATAAACGTTTCTCCCCTTGGGAAAACTAACATTACATTGATCAGCGGTCTTCTCTAAATATTTGACTAGCCATCACTCACAATCGTACATCCTGAAAGCAAAATATTCCCAAGTATTATTTTTCCAACACGCTCTTTGACTTCGATGTAACATTTGTCAAAGAAAACATTTCTTATCGTGTGATAAGAAGGAGCTGAAAAATCCCGGACCAAACTCACCAATTTTCTTCCAAGCAGCCTTCCAATGATTGCTGTCTACCATGACCAAAGCACTTTTAGTAAAGAATATTGCTTTGGTGAGTGTAATTTGTGCTTCTTCTAGAGACTGCACTCGAAAGCTTTGATGCAATGATTTTTGACGCATTTGACAAAGTCCACCTTCATTGTGACGTTTAAAAGGAACACTGCCTGGAATTTCCTCTCCTTGCGCAGGTTGTTCTCCAAGGTTAGTTGGCGTCACTATAGGATCTGCGGAGTTAGTATTTGGCTCTGGGAACTCTTGACTCGAAGCCACAGAGCTATATATCTGTTGTCTCTTGCCACCCTTTTGGCGAGCTCTTCTCTCAAACGCTTTGCAACTGCAGGTGCCTGAGGATGTTTACATTTCTTACAACTATTTTTAGCGCTACCCAGAAAATGATTCCTAATACGTGGTGCACCGCCTGATTTTTTTGTGTGACAAAATTTACATTACCACTCCATATATCGAACGCATATGTTGTGAGCATAATCCCACTCTTTGCCAGGAGCTTTTTTATTCTTTGGCTTTTTGGTACCACTTGTGCCCACATTTTGCTCCATTGCTTTTAAATTAAAACAACTGAAGACAAAAGAACAAGATGTTCAGTTTTTGAAATATTTTTCTTATTTTCATTATATATTATAATTTAAAATCCATTTAATATGAAAGTAACCATGATGCACAATATGAGATTTTCAATGCACGCTAGTCAATCCCCATATCGATCACCTATCTTGTGAGCAATCATACATATTGCAATGTAGTTTATGCATGGCATAATAACTATAACAATGCTATGAATCTCTCTATGCAATTATTATTAAAATGATTATTTATATGTCCACTTTGATTTGCAAAAAATAAAACACATCTAATTTCAATTGCTACAAAAAAACACGAAAGCAATAAAATATATGATTGGTCATTTCATGCACTAATAATCTATCGTAATATATAATGCACTCTCTGTATAAACCAATGCATGAACTAACGCAAATAAATCTTCAATATAATCACTCATTTGAGAACTACTTGTACCCAGTGAAGGATTGTATCCCACCCATGCAACCAATTCAATTTATAAAAGCTATTTTAACCCAATCAAGGATGATAGCTCTTATATTGTGGAGTGACAAGTGTAAATCAACTCAAATGCAAGACGTCAAGGATCTTTATATGCCCGGTACACTAGTATAGGACATCCGACCCTTGACTATATCGAATCGTCATTTACATATGCTCATCTTCTAAAACCAATTACAGCCCTCATTTGGACCAATGGCTTCTTCACAATGCGCATGATTCTCCAACTTTTCAATTGTTTTGGTTTCGTACCTTTATGTCGGTAAAGGAATTAAATTTTTTTAGAAGTGGTTACCGAATTAAGAATCACGTTCAGACCAAAAAAAGGACATGTGACTCTGTAACCTTAGGTAAATTCACAAGGAGATGACTATACCCGGCACTCGAATACACTCCCCAAGGATTTGCCCAGCTAAAAGACCGCGATTAGCACACTATTTACTATATATAATTACTCCCGCCGGGATTTTTCATTTTCCTGACGGGCCCGCCGGGCTATTGCATATACCAAGCGGGCTTGTCGAGAAAATGAAAAAGCCCGACGGACCCAGTAGGGAAAAATGGGAAACCCGGAGGGCTAACCGGCTCTATAGGTTTTTGCAGGTCAAAATCAAAGTCACGTTAACAATTAACGTGATCACGTGATTTTTTTGTGTAAATACTAAAGTTATTGATGTAATCATCTGATCGTGATTACGTTAATGAAATCCCTATTTACCACATTCATTTTGACTAGAGGCTATCATGTATGCCACTTATGTACTCAACGTGTGTTCTATGAAAGCATTGCAGTCTATGACTCCATATGAAGCATGGCATGATAGAAAGCCATCTATTGAGCAGATGCGTGTTTTTGGTTGTTTGGCTTATGGCTTAGTGCCACAAGTGCAACACGAAAAATTGGATGACAAGGCTGTCAAATGTATTTTGTTTGGTTATAGTGCTGAAAGCAAAGGTTACAGGTTGTATCATCCGCAAACAAAGCGTATTTTGGTTTCACGGGATGTAGTGTTTGTGGAAGATTGTGTTCTGCCCTTGCTGTCATGAACTAGAGACAATAATGTAAGCTCACAAGACATTTATGACACTTTGTTGCCTCTTTTCAGTGATGGAAGTTTGAATGTAAATTCCAGTGAGGCAAATGTACAGCCTATGGGGGTTTCCAAAAATGTTACAGATCAGCCTATTACTGATGCAGATGTACATGATGTACTTGATGAGAAAAGGGTTGAAAATGAGCAGGGTAGAGGTATGCCAAAATGGCTGGTGCATACATTGCATGACAGTAAATTGGATGCATCTTTGTCTAGTCTTACTCATTCACGCTCTTGTCATGCATCTTATGCATCGGATTGTTATGCTTTGGCTGTGTCTAGCTTACATGATGTTGATGAACCTCTCTCTTTTGATGAAGCACATAACTCAAAAAATTGGATGGCTGCCATGTAATCAGAATATGATGCACTTATAGAAAATGACACATGGACTTTATGTGATTTGCCTTCTGGCAAAAACATTGGTACAAAGTGGGTTACAAGTTGAAACGCAAGCCGGATGGTGAGGTTGATTTCCATAAGGCTCGACTTGTTGCAAAGGGTTATGCACAACAAAAAGGCATAATTTTGCTCCCACTTTTCGTATGACTACTGTTTGTTTTCTATGTGTATTGGTAGCTCATTTTGGTTGGGATGTACATCAATCAGACATTGTTAGTGCTTTATAGAATGGTGACATATTTGAGGAAGTTTATGTAATGCAACCTCGCGGCTTTGTCAAGAAAGGACAAGAGGACAAAGTGTGAAAATGTAACAAGGCTTTGTATGGGTTGAAGCAATCTCCTCGTTCTTGGTATGAGAAAGCTGACACTCATTTGGTCAAACAAGGCTTTTGTACAGTCCAACAGAAAGAACATTGTATGTAAAGCATGAGGGTGATATATTGTGGTTCTTTATGTAGATGATTTGCTAATCAATGGACCAAATGCGAGACATATTGATAAATTTAAGGCTGATTTGAATGCTACTTTCAAGATGAAAGATTTGGGGCTATTGAATCATTACTTGGGTATACAGTTTAAGAAGTGTGATGGTGGTATTGCCTTGTGTCAGAAAAGTTACATAGAGACATTGCTATGTAAGTTTGGACTTGAGGATTGCAAACCTATTGCCACTCCCATGGAAACATGTGTGAAATTAAGTCTTCATGACGTTGGTGATCCTGCTGATATCACTCTTTACCAAATTGTTGTTAGATGCCTCATTTATGTATGCAACACGAGGCCAGGTATTCATTTTGCAGTCTCACAGGTCAACAGATGTATGCATAGCCCAAGGTCTAAGCGTTGGCAGGCAGTCAAGAGGATTTTCCGCTACCTTAGTGGCACTTTACATCTTGGCTTGTTTTATCCCAAGGGGGGATCATTGCCGCCAGACTTACATGCTTTTTCGGACTCAGATTGGGCTGGTTGTTTTGACACGCGAGTGTCCACAAGTGGTTTTTGTTTTATGCTTGGCAGTTCATGTATATCATGGTTGAGCAAGAAGCAACCTACTATGGACACTTTGAGTTGTGAAACTGAGTACAGAGCAGTCTTCATAGCTACGGTTGAGTGTGTATGGCTCAGACGCCCTATGGCTGATTTGGGTGTTGGACAGGACACTGCCAACACTATCTACACTGGCAGTCAGAGCGCATTGGAAGTTGTGAGAAAACCAATTTTTCATGCTCGCACAAAGCACATTGAGGTGCATTACCACTATGTCAGGGATAGGCTATCAGCAGGAGAGATTAATTTGGCTTATGTGCCAACACAGGACAACCTTGAAGATCTTTTCACAAAGGCATTGTCTCGTGAGAAGTGAGAAGCTTTCCGCAAAGCTTTGGGCTTACTCCCCTTTGTGGACTGATCATGTCCTTAGGGCATGTCACTTCCCTTTACTCATGTGCTAGCTCTCGTTCACCGCATCACTCTAGGGGGGATTTGTTACTATATACATGTGGTAGTGATGTGTGTGAACACACTAGGACCACCGAGGCATTTTTTCCCTCTTTAGGAGGTTTTTTTCCCCATGCATTGTATATATGTCCATCACTCTAGGTCTATCTATCTTTTCATTGCACACTAAGTAATACACTCTCTATTGTGTGCATTGAGCTTGCTTTGTCTTCTCCAAGCTGTGTGCGTTTCTCTGCTACCCTAATTTCAACAGCTCTACCTCTTCATCCTTCTGCAAGATACCTGCGACATCAACTTCAAATACTAGTATAATGGTTGGATTTGCTATTAAGAATGCTTCTTCTTCATCATCCTCCACTTCCTCTGCCATATTAATTGTTTGAACATAGAATGGTCTTTCCTTAAAAGGAACATTCTTCCTCTCAAGCATAGGAATTGCAATTTCCTGCTTCACTTTCTTTATAGCAACTTCATTCTCATCCCAATCCTGCTTGACTTTAGCTAATTTGAACCAGGGCCTCCCCAACAACATATCATAGGAGGTATCACCCCTCTCCATCTTTAACACAAAAAAATTTACCTTGATCTGAATACCTACAATATAAATAGATTACTGTCTCAATATTCCTAATGGCTGAACTCTCCTTTGATCTGCCATCTTCACCTAAAATTGTGCTGGCTGCAATTTTCTCAAGTTCATTTTATAATACACAGACTCAGCCAGGATGTTGACTCCAAATCCTCCATCCAACAATACTTCATCAAACAAAGTGCTGTGAAATACCACCTTTATAACTAGGACTACAAATTTGACATCTGCTGGATCAACTTTGTTCACTACTGGCTCAAATATGCTATTTGTCTGAATTGGATACTCCCTTGATAGCAATCTATTCAACAACTTTTTTTGAAGGTTGGAACCATACATAATAATTGATCCAAAGACATCTGCAATGGAGAGTTTATTAATATTTCAAACCAATCCTTGTCATCTTTTTTCATTAGGGGTCTCTCATAGTGCTGTTGCAATCGATCCCTCCGAATATCTAAAGTAATGTCATCCACATTCTAATTCTTATGATCCTTCTACACCTGTTTTTAAACTTGGTCTCTGATTCCTTTTTGTTCCTTCCAATCAATAGGACCCTTAGCCTTAGGCCTAGTAACAACCATTACATCTATCTCTTGGTTCGCCCCAAATTGATTACAATCACATGCCCATTCATCACAATGCTCTTGAGATTGAAGCTCCAGATTATCACCAAGTAATACCTCTGATGTTTGTTGTTTATCAATGCCAATTATGATTACATTTTCTTAAGCTGGTGGTTGGTGTTGGTGCTGCTGCTGTGGGTTGGCCTGCTAGTTATCTTGATTATAGGGTACAACTGGCATTCCTCTCTCCTCTTCATGCTTGACCCACAAAGCACAATTTAGACTAGCCCAATGATCTGGTGCTGAAGAATACACACATGGAATTATTGCTGGTGGTCTTCTCTGATTATTATCTTGATTTTTCCAAGGTGGTCGTGGAGGTCTCTAAAATGGTGGCCTCCCTCTAAATGGGACTATTTGATTAGTTTCAGCATCATTTGTCCCTCTTCTTGCATGTATAGTTGATCTACTTCTATTATTATGGTTGTACCAACACTGGGTTGTGTTATGGCCTTCCCTTTCACAAATCTGACAATACTGCTTTTCCTTTGGAGCTACCACAGAATATCCAATTTTCTTCAACTGACTAATCAAGTCTTCTTATTTATCCTTTTTCTTCTTACCATTGTGATTCTTCTTCTTCTCTTTTCCTTTTCTACTTTCAGCTTCACTGTCAGAGGACACCTCGGAATCACTATCTTCATCAGTTCCAAACTCAGCATCTGACTGTGCTTCTGATTCAGGCTACCTACAATGTCTATGCTCGACACATCATTCTTCAATCCCTTTCTCAGACCTCTCAAAAAATAACCTGCTGACATCTCATATGTGGGTCTCTCATTACCTATAATCTTTCCACCAAAATTTTGAATTTCTGAGCATAATCTTCCACTGACATACTTCCTTGTCTACTATCCTTGATTTTCTTTAGAATATCAGTCGGAGTTTTCTATTTTCTGAATCTCTGCAAAAATCCTACTCTAAGTGCAACATATGTTGAAAATTGTGCAATTCCATATTGGTTAAACCAACCCATGGCCTTGCCCTTCAGTGTTGCTGCAAATTGCTGCAATTTTATATCATCACCGCATATAGCCTAATGTCCACTAGCTTGCCACTTAGTCTCAAATTGAGCCACATGACAATCTGCATCTTCACCTGAATTGCCTCTATATTTTTTTGCTTTAACCTTAGGGTTAGGAGGTGGTTGAGCCATAGGAGGAGGCTGAGGTACCCTCCTAGGTCTTTGCCTGGTAGATACCTGTAGTGGGTCAAAGTGGAGTCTTCTCCTACTTCTTGAAGATCCCCTTGTCAAGAGTAGAGCCCCAACAAATTGGCCCACCTGCCTTCCTGCTAATGCTCCTGAACTCTCCCCTACTTGATTCCATGGTTGCATTTTAAAGACATCCTCTTCTACTTCTTCTTCTATTGTTTCTTCATAGTGGAAAGGATCAATGTTCTTGGCTTGGGTCTGAGCCCTTGTGTAATAGACCTTGGATACCCTTCTTGGTCTCTCTGAAATACATCATTGTTTCATGAAACACAGAAAACAATTAGCAAATGCTAATAGTGAGGAAAATCAGACCAAACCAAACTAAGTTATAAACACAACAAGATTGCCTAATGTGTTGGGTTTCATCAACACAATGATCTCTCTCAACAAACATACTCTCAAACAGAGGATCAAACTTCACTCCATAATCAGACTCAGCAACCAACACAGCTAGAAAACTTCAGGCAGAGCAAAGTCAGAGCCAAGAGAAAGATCAGACACAATAAGAAAATTCATTGATAGAGCTTGAGTACATCTTGTGTGTGTTGTGTGTCTTTGTTACCCACAATTTCTACTATAAAAGAGAGTTACAACTGTCTAACTAAATGTTCTTGGTGAGTAGCGTTAAATGGTAACCTTGCATTTGCACTACATTTCTACTCAAATGTATATATTTTTTATCAAATTTTTAACCTAGTGTACATTCTCTCTTTCCGCAATAGCCTTTTTCCATACAAACACCTTACCCTTCTTAGATCTTTATGCATTTACATCATATTTCTCTCTTCATGCTAAATGTAAATAGTAAACTTAATTCTACTCTCCTAGTTTTTACTGCATATTCTTTTAACTAATTACCTTTACTAATTTAAATAGCTATCTACATCCCATAATTTGTAAATAAATAATTTATGGGCACTTATCTTACCCATCTTCTCTCACGGGTAGGGTTAACCTTGTAGGCCTTCCCTTCCCCACCACTATGTGACCCAAGTCTTGGATCATTTACTTGTGTTGGTCAACAAATCTTAAATATAATGTATATCCTCAATAAATCAAACTTTATTGGAGCCTACCTCATTTGTTTAAGGTGGATTCCCATCTGAAAAAAGCATGCTACACCTTGGATGCATGCTAAAGGGCCCCCTACAAGGAGACTTGGTTCAAAAGGTGTTTTGGATGCATCTTGAACGCCTTAGCTCATGGGTATACTTGAGGAACACTCCAAAATCAGCTTAAACACTTTGAGAAGGTCAACTTTGCCTTTTACAACGTCCAATTCTGAGTTACAGGCTGAAAGTTATGGTGAAAACAAGGTGTTGCGGACACTGTTACTGCAGGTCAAAGTTACAATCAGGTAAACCACAAAGGTGAAAAGTTTTCTTGACTTCTCCAACATTCTAAAATACCAATGGGGAGTTAAAAACCACTTTCATGTGGAGGGGTCGGCTCAAGATGCTTCCAGAGACACAACAAACAGGATGGGGACACTCTGCAGGAGCCACTGGAGGGACATCATGGTGGGGCCCACATACATTATCAACCCTTATGGAGCCTCCACGACCTAAAAGGCTATTTTTAATGAAAAAATAAGTCCCTTATTTGCATAATTGAAGGAATGGTCAAAAGGGAACCTAACTATGGTTAATTACCTACCCTAGTGAAGTTTAACCTAACCCAAGGTCTTGTACAGCTATAAAAAGGCCCTTTGGCAAGCACAAAAATACACACACCTACTCCATTGCTGCAAATAGGCTCCTCTAAGGTTAGGGAAGCCCTAATCTCTCTCTCCTCTTGTCTCCCTATCCATTTCCTAAGCTCGCTATCATAAGCGGCACCATACAGAGAGCATCAATATGCTATTGCTACCATTCTCTTGCAAACATTTCTCTTACCATACTCATACCTAAATAAGGATTATAGATTCTATATGAGAGCAAGGATATCAAGTTCAATGATCTATCTCATGGTTTGATCAACAAATTGTTGCAATTGGGGTGTCGTCGTCACACTTTTGCTCTAAACGCATGTAAAATTGGTAAGCATATCTTGGCAACTTCTCATATTTTGTGCTCATTGGGTTGCTTGTTTGTTGAGAAAGTTTTTGTGCACCATGGTGTCCATTTGCTTGGATTCTCTCCTTATGTTGTGTGTAAGTAAGTCTTGGGGCTGCATAGATGGAGAAGAGCTCTCTATGCATGCCGCCTTATGTGTGTAAGTAGTCTCTTCTTTTGGGAAAGGAAAGGAGTTGTCAAGTATTTGTGCATTATGGTGTTTTGAGTTTTGAGGTTTTGTGCTTGCTTTTCTTAGAAGTATATGAGCACTAATATGGTGAAGGTCAATCTTTGCATGTGAGTTTGTGCAGTGTTCAAAAGGGATTGCTTAAGGAGTGTGTGTTGAATGGTTGAAGGGCATTTTGTGTTGAAGCACATAAGGAAGGTGTGAGTGAGTGTGTGTGTGTGTGTGTGTTGTATATGGTTTGTTTTGGTTTCCTTATTTATCCATAAAAGAGGGTGGTGCCCCTAAGAAATATGCGTGTGTAGGGTCTCACGGAGTGGTTGTCTGGTGGGACCCTTGAGTTGAGCCCCATCTCAAAAAATCCGCTCTCACTTGGCATATACATCCGATCCAGCAAAGTCCGACCTAGCAACATTTCCACTAAGCATAATTCAAATAAGCAAAGCATAATTTGGCTAAGCACTATTTTGGCTAATCAATTACCTTTTCAACACTCACCTTCCCTCGGGGACATGGAAAACCTGATGCATCACACTAGATGGGAGTAGATTAGAGCGGGCTTGTTGTCCAAAAGGACCTAAGTATCATCTCGGCCATTTACCTTGTCGTAGCATATAGGCCCTCAACCACATATAAATTTTTCCTAATGATGTTGTGCCATTGATCCTTTTCCTCTGTTTTGGCCAAGCGCTTTGTGTTGGTGCATTTCAGGACGACTGCAAAAACAGCCTCCTCTGTAGTCATTGCAAAGTTTTGGCTAACCATCAAGGCATCGCTCAGGTCATCGTGGTGGCCAGATACATGGGGTCATATTCATCCTCATCCTCATCCTCATCCATTGCTTTCATCCTTAATTGTGGGTTGTATTTTCGAGTATACCCACCCCTGCACATGGTCTTTGTTGGCACATCTCCTCCATTGACCTTTGATGCACGCACCACGTATCACGTAAGTATGAAATGTGAACAAAGATTGTGACCTAAGATGAGTACCAATGCATTGATTGGATCTCATTCTGCACCTTGAAGGAGTAATTCTCTGAAAAATCCACTATAGACACCACTACATCATTAAGAAAATTGACCAAACACTCCTTGAACTGTTGAGCTTTCCACCTGTACAAGTAGTTGTGTCTGATGAACTTCCCTAGTTTCCCTTGGAGCACAGAAATGAAACTCATCAGACTGAGCTACTGAACCAGGAGGTCTTCTCTACATTTAGCTAGACCTTCTTCATCCTTTTCCTCTGTAGGAACCTTGTCAAAAAGCTTGACAATCATCTAGAGATACCATCACTCTCTTCGACGGGACACAACAAGAGCCTTTTAATCCTGCAATCAGTGCAGGTTCACAAAACACATTTATTGTAGTGAAAAGCACTATCAATTTTCTTTGGACACAATACAAACTCCCATAGTTCTGTCAAGGATGAAAAAGTGGCTTTTGATGCTGTGCACTGCGCTATTCCACCACTCGGACTACACACAAGACACCGGAAAAAGCATGACGTTCCATGTAGCCCGTATCTTCCATGGCCATTTGATTTAAGCCTTCCTTCAAGTAAACAAGTTGAACATGATATTCACAATAGCAAGTGTTGCATTCCTTCAACTTGCGTATGAAGTATGGCTTCAGACCCTCAAAGCATCTAAGGGACATCCTAATGTTAGGATGAGCCTCCTAGAACCGCATGTACAAATCCCTCTGCCACACAAAAGGCATTTAAAAATACTATAAAGTACTAAAATCTAATTGCAACACTTACCTACTACCACCTCGGGGTGTATTTTCACAAAAGTAGGTATGACTTCACCTTTTTGTCCACAAAAAATGTAGGTATGTCATTTCTCCACCTTTTCAACCAAAGTGAGGTGGGGTTGGTTGAGCAATGGGAGTTGGTGAAGAGTGGGAGTTGGTGTTTATTTCTAGAAATTCACAGTTTTTCTACTTTAATTTTTTGTACTATTGAACTTCTGTCCACTAGTGAATCAATTCAGTGCACTTGGAGAACACTCTCAAGAACTTTGGGGCACTTTGGTGCCCTTTTAAGCACTTTGCAGCACGTTAAAGCACTTTAGGACACTTGAAAGCACTCTGAAGCACTTTGTGGAACTTTCAAGCACTATGAAGCACTTTTAAAGCACTATGGGAGTTGGTGAAGAGTGGGAGTTGGTGTCTATTTCTAGAAATTCACAGTTTTTCTACTTTGATTTTTTGTACTGTTGAACTTCTGTCCACTATTGAATCACTTCAGTGCACTTGGAGAACACTCTGAAGAACTTTGGGGCACTTTGGTGCCCTTTTAAGAACTTTGCAGCACGTTAAAGCACTTTCGGGCACTTGAAAGCACTCTGAAGCACTCTGTGGAACTTTCAAGCACTATGAAGCACTTTTAAAGCACTATGAAGCACTTTGGGGCACTAAATAGAACTGTGTGGCACTTTGAAGCAATGTAAATCACTTTTTGACGCTTTTAAGCACTCTGAAGCACTCTGCAACACTTTAAAGAACTTTTGGGCACTTGAAAGCTTTTTGAAGTGCACTTTAAGGGCTCTTTGAAAGCACTTCAATGTTATTTAAGAGCACTCTGAGGCACTTTTTTGGCACTCTGCAGCACTCCAAAGCACTTTAGAGTTTAGAAAGCACTCTGAAGCAAATTTGTGGCACTTTCAAGCACCATGAAGCACTTTAGTGCACTTTGGAATACTCTGAAGCACTTTGGCCCTTTCAAGCACAGAAAGATGTACTTTTTGGCGCTTACAATCATTTGCAGGCTCTAAGAGATGCAATTTGAAGCACTTTGAGACCCTTATAAAGCACTTCAAAGCTTTTGCAAGCACCCAAAATTACTAAATAAAGCAGTGTGACACACTTTGAAGATGTTCTGGCTGATATACCTAAGGTAAATCGAGGAGATGCACCGGATGCACCACATGTGCCCACTTGCCGATTCTCTTTTGAACGACATCTGTCTTGTTTGGGGAGATGCGGGTTTTCATTGACCAGAATTGAAACACGATTTCTTTGATTTTGATTGTTAAGGTAGTGGTCCTATGCTGTTGACGTTGACACGTGTCGAAGGGAAGTGAGCACTCCTCCATATCAGTTTGCAGCCGAAAACTGGCTCCCGGGACATTTCTTTGATGACGTCCTAATGCCTTTGCAAAATCATTATTGCTCATTACATTGCCATCTATAACATTTAATGGCCTAATAACTTATGTGTAGCGGAAATTAGCATGAACATAGTGGGCATTTCATTAGAATAGATTCCTAATGAGAATTACAAGAGTGCTTGGGTGGAGAGAGCAAAAAAAAGCATAACACCTAGTTAGATAGCATCGAAAATACTTTCAAAAGAGAGAGAAATTAAGCTATTGACAACAGTTGAGGACTAGATTTGCATGGAGCCGGTCCCTCCTCCAAAAGGCTTTGTGTCATGGTTTCTCCCATCAAGAGAGACATTGTACAATACAATTATTTGTGTTCCTTCAAGACTAGCTAGTGCAATGAAGATGAAAGCTTCATGCACTAAGCAAAACACTTAACAAACACAACTTTAATTATCCCCGTTCTCAGACCCAAGACCTCACACACCTTCGAAGATGGTGAGAGCTAGCAGGGTATGAGAGTAGATTGAGAGGAAGAAGGAGTATCTTACGAGAAAGATGTACATCTCCTCACATAATCACTCATATTAGCATAGCTTAGCTTAGTAATTAGCTTGGTAGAGGAGATGAGCATGCATTGAGGCTTGGCTCTTGGTTGGATTTGCATCCACATGCCAAGAGAGTGTTGATGTAGGCTTCTATCTCACAAGCTTGGAGTAGGTGATGAGCTCTCCATTAAAGCTTGGGAAGAGATAGTCTTCTTTGCTTCACACATAGACTGTGTGTGAGTGTGTGTGTGATAATGCCTTGCAAAAATCAGCCCCCCCCTCTCTCTCTTGGGCGAGCCCTCTTGCTATTTGCTCTTGCTGAGCCCTCATTGGCTCTCCCCAAGTCAAGCCAATGACCATTAAGCAGCATAAGTGATAGCCTTTTGACATGTGTCCCCCTTTCCCCTTTTGTGAGAGCTTTAGGTAATTAAATAATTAAACTAAACTCTCATTGGACCCCTTTGCCTCCTGGACAATAGGAATCAGGCAAGCCATTGGGCTCTTGAATGCTCATTGGACCCCTTGGGAGACTGCCCAATAGTCTTTTAGGAGACTTAATTCTCATTGGTTTCTTTTATTAAATGTTTTTAAATTAATTAAACTAGATTTACTCTAGCTTAATTCTCATTGGTCCACTTCAAGGGTCATCCAATAGAAACTGGGCACACCTTGTGGAAATTTGGCCTAGGGAGCTGACATGTGTCCCTCATTCCCTTTGTGTAAAGGGAGCCTGTGTATGTGTGTGTTATTTTCTCTCTCATCTCCTACCTTTAGGGCTCGCCCCCTCCCATGTAGGGATATGCAAAGACTTTTTTTTACACACACAAAGCATCCAATTTCCCCTAGGTTTGACCTTTGAACACAACCTTTGAATTTTGGAACCTTAGCATTTTGGAAGTCTTAATGGGCTGAAACCTTAGGGTCTTTTTAGCCCATTGTTGCACATGGCTCTTTTGCAGATGGCCCCCCCTTTGGATCCCTATTTTCCCTCCTTTGGATCCCTACTGTGGCCGGTCTGCTAGCTTAACCAATATTCTAGCTTTTTCTCCCCGGGCACTTCCCCACATTAAATGATCAGTTTAATATGAGAAAGTCATTTAGGAGAATTAGATATTGATTATTATGACATTACCTCTCTCTTGAAATCATAGTCGTCCTCGACTATGCTGTAGAGAATATAAAGCATGTTCATAAGTCCTTTTCTTAGTGGGTAGAGGATACCTAAATGTGTGGTATGCCCAATCATTGGCTCATACACAATGCTTTCCATGTGAGCCTATTAAAGCCTTACAAAGGAGAGCCACCTCAAGAACCAACTATTGACGACCCGCTAAGAAAAGGACTCATGAACATGCTTTATCTTCTCTACACCATAGTCGAGGACGACTATGATTTCAAGAGAGAGGTAATGTCATAATAATCAATATCTAATTCTCCTAAATGACTTTCTCATATTAAACTGATCATTTAATGTGGGGAAGTGCCATGGGAGAAAAGGTTAGAATATTGGTGAAGCTAGCAGACCGGCCACAATAGGGATCCAAAGGAGGGAAAATAGGGATCCAAAGGGCGGGGGGCCATCTGCAAAAGAGCCATGTGCAACAATGGGCTAAAAGACCCTAAGGTTCAACCCATTAAGACTTCCAAAATGCTAAGGTTCCAAAATTCAAAGGTTGTGTCCAAAGGTCAAACCTAGGGGAAATTGGATGCTTTGTGTGTGTAAAAAAAAGTCTTTGCATATCCCTACATGGGAGGGGGCGAGCCCTAAAGGTAGGAGATGAGAGAGAAAATAACACACACATACACAAGCTCCCTTTACACAAAGGGAATGAGGGACACATGTCAGCTCCCTAGGCCAGATGCCCACAAGGTGTGCCCAGTTTCTATTGGATGACCCTTGAAGTGGACCAATGAGAATTAAGCTAGAGTAAATCTAGTTTAATTAATTTAAAAACATTTAATAAAAGAAACCAATGAGAATTAAGTATCCTAGAAGACTATTGGGCAATCTCCCAAGGGGTCCAATGAGCATTCAAGAGCCCAATGGCTTGCCTGATTCCTATTGTCCAGGAGGCAAAGGGGTCCAATGAGAGTTTAGTTTAATTATTTAATTACCTAAAGCTCTCACAAAAGGGGAAAGGGGGACACATGTCAAAAGGCTATCACTTATGCTGCTTAATGGTCATTGGCTTGACTTGGGGAGAGCCAATGAGGGCTCAGCAAGAGCAAATAGCAAGAGGGCTCGCCCAAGAGAGAGAGGGGGGGGCTGATTTTTGCAAGGCATTATCACACACACACACTCACACACAGTCTATGTGTGAAGCAAAGAAGACTATCTCTTCCCAAGCTTTAATGGAGAGCTCATCACCTACTCCAAGCTTGTGAGATAGAAGCCTACATCAACACTCTCTTGGCATGTGGATGCAAATCCAACCAAGAGCCAAGCCTCAATGCATGCTCATCTCCTCTACCAAGCTAATTACTAAGCTAAGCTATGCTAATATGAGTGATTATGTGAGGAGATGTACATCTTTCTCGTAAGATACTCCTTCTTCCTCTCAATCTACTCTCATACCCTGCTAGCTCTCACCATCTTCGAAGGTGTGTGAGGTCTTGGGTCTGAGAACGGGGATAATTAAAGTTGTGTTTGTTAAGTGTTTTGCTTAGTGCATGAAGCTTTCATCTTCATTGCACTAGCTAGTCTTGAAGGAACACAAATAATTGTATTGTACAATGTCTCTCTTGATGGGAGAAACCATGATACAAAGCCTTTTGGAGGAGGGACCGGCTCCATGCAAATCCGGTCCTCAACTGTTGTCAATAGCTTAATTTCTCTCTCTTTTGAAAGTATTGTCGATGCTATCTTACTAGGTGTTATGCTTTTTGTTGCTCTCTCCACCCAAGCACTCTTGTAATTCTCATTAGGAATCTATTCTAATGAAATGCCCACTATGTTCATGCTAATTTCTGCCTACACATAAGTTATTAGGCCATTAAATGTTATACTCATCTATCATTGAAGATAGATCATTGTGAGTTGCTATGGAAACCGCATTCACTCTCGGCCGTCTTGAGAGTGCATCAGCTACTTGATTATGCCTGCCAGCAATGTGAGCAATATGAAAATGAAATTGCGAAAGGAAATTTTCCCACCTCATTTGTTTGTCGGAGAGCTTGGTCTGCGTCATGAAGTACTTAAGACTTTGGTGATCCGTTCGCAGAATGAAAGGAGTCCCCAATAAATAGTGCTTCCATGAGTCTAAGGCACGTAGAATTGGAAGGAGTTCCTTTTCGTATATGCCTAGAGCTTGCTCAACAGGGTCGAGCCTTCGACTCTCATAGCCTATGGCGTGCCCTTCTTGGAGCAAAACAGCTCCAAGGCAATCACCACAAGCATCACATTGGACCTCAAATGGTTTTGAGAGATCCGGTAGTGTAAGCACACGTTGAGAGATAAGCTTTTCTTTAAGCTTTTCGAAAGCATTGTTCTCCTTCGCGGACCATGTATACCTAATGCTTTTCTTTGTCAGGTCATGTAATGGTCCCGCAATTTGTGAGAACTTTTCTATGAAGCGTCTATAGTATGCACACATACCTATAAAGCTTCTTAGTTCATGAAGATTCCTTGGTTTAGGCCATCCTTTTATTACCTCTAACTTTGATGGATCCATTTGGATGCCATCTTGAGAGATAATATGACCTAAATACTGAATCTCTTGCAAGAAAAATTCACTTTTCTTTCGATTAACATAAAGTTTATTCTCTCTCAAAACTTGAAATATTACCTGGAGGTGTTGCTTGTGTTCCTCCAATGAATTAGAGTAGATGATAATATCATCAAAGAACACTCCAATGAAGGTTCGATG